>NC_079191.1:374373138-375021888 GCF_029499605.1 Hyla sarda
TTTCTATACATAGAGCAGTGTTTGCATTATTACTTAAAGGGACGGGTTTAAAAGGGATGTTTAAAACAAAAAAAAAAACATTTTCTCTTTATAAAAACCTGTACTGTATCTCATTCTCTCTTATAAAGCAGAGGTTTAGTCAATCCCTATAATATGGACCCATTGCCAAGACAAGTCTTGGATCATGACTGTGGGATTCTTTCCAAAAACCCAATTCATTTAGAAAACCTCAAGATTCCTGACCCCAGATCAGATTTCCCATCTCCCAGTTAGGTAATGAAATAAAGGCTTTTCCTTTTTTAGCTATTGCTCTTTTGGATCTTCTCACCTTACTATATGTAAGCCTGGCATTTAGCCTGGCACCGTGCACAATGCAGTTATTTGTAACTGTGCGGGCACATGTCTGCTGGAAAGAAGAATGGTGAGAATTTCACAATGGGGTATAGTGTAGCTATGTGTTCAGCAGAGTGGATATAAAGGCGCCCTTTGTTTTATTATATGAAGAAATCAATACAGTGGTCCCTCAAGTTACAATATTAATTGGCTCCAGGACGACCATTGTATGTTGAAACCATTGTATGTTGAGACCAGAACTCTATGGAAACCTGGTAATTGGTTCTGAAGCCTCCAAAATGTCATCCAATAATAGGAAAAAGTGAGGAATAAAGAAAAATATGTAGATAACTAATATAGATAAAGCAAATCCTTACATATAAAAGTAAGAAAGATCTGCTGGGAGCTGTAAATCACTGTCTGTTTCAGTTTTTCCCAAAGAGGGTGCCTCCAGCTGTTGCAAAACTACAACTCCCTGCATGCCCGGACAGCCGAAGGCTGTCCGGGCATGCTGGGAGTTGTAGTCTTGCAACAGCTGTAGGCACCCTTTTTTGGGAAACACTGGTCTATGTAGAGGACAGGAGCTTCTTCAGGGTCCTGTTCAGAACACGCAATGTCCTAAAAAAATAAATAAATAAAAAAGTAAAATGGAGCCGCCCTCACCTGATGTCTAAAGGAGCAGTTAACCCTGGTACAGGTAAAGAGTATACAGAACATTTAATACCTCACTGTACTGTAGGGGGCGCTACCAGACACCAGTCAGTGCATGCACTTTAGGAATACAGGGGTTTTACGATTGGTCGGTTCTTCCAGCCATTGACACGTTTCACAGATCTGGACTGTCTGTACATTGTATGTTGAGTCTGGTTTCAAGTTACAATGTCCAGAAAAGACCATTGTATGTTGAAACTATTGTATGTTGAGGCCATTGTAAGTTGAGGGATCACAGTAGTTTATACGTAGGCACAATCCTGATATTGTACTGTACTTGCCTTATATAGCTGTTAATAGAATTACTAAAGTCATGTAAAACAATAAAGATAACCAGAAGCCCCGGTCCCAGTCACGGATGTAGCACATGTTACAGATGGTAAATGCAAATACTTATACTTACACATGGGGCAGATATTTACCGCATTACAGTCCATGAAACAGCAAACTGTAAATTAATATGTAACGCATTGTATGTTAAAAATATGAATCTAAAGTGTTACCATTATGAAAAAAACGTATACATGTCATACAGAAGTGCATAGCCACGTGCTTCTCTCCTTGATTTAGCGCTTGGTGGGGCCTCTGTATCCTAACCGATCAAAACTTTTTACATTTCGAACTTTTTTTGTTTAAACTACAGTAACACTTTAAAATATGCTACATTGGGATCTTTAAAGTACTTTTATTTTATCTGTCATTTTAAAATTAGAAACAAAGAATACTAGGAATAGTCCCTTCGTCCCTGGCCCTATCTTATGTGAAGGATAGCCTTATCCCATGCTTAAACTCCTTCACTGTATTTGTAGCTACCACTTCTGCAGGAAGGCTATTCCATGCATCAACTACTCTCAGTAAAGTAATATGTCCTGATACTACTGCAGAAACCTTTCCCCATTAAATTAAAAGTAACATCCGGAAGATTACTTCACTCTGCAAAACAGTGTCAATTAATAATATTGCACATTCTGATCTTCTTGGTTTATTCATAGAATTCAATTTGTACAGAAAAGCTTAAAGGGGTACTCCTGTGAAAACCTTTTTTTTTTTTTTTTTTTTTTTTTTTATCAACTGGTGCCAGAAAGTTAAACAGATTTGTAAATTACTTCTATTAAAAAACCTTAATCCTTCCTGTACTTATTAGCTGCTGAATACTACAGTGGAAATTATTTTCTTTTTGAAACACAGAGCTGTCTGCTGACATCATGAGCACAGTGCTCTCTGCTGACATCTCTGTCCATTTTAGGAACTGTCCAGAACAGCATATGTTTGCTATGGGGATTTCCTTTTACTCTGGACAGTTCCTAAAATGGACAGAGATGTCAGTAGAGAGCTCTGTGTTTCAAACGGAAAAGAATTTCCTCTGTAGTATTCATGAGCTAATAGGTACAGGAAGGATTAAGATTTTTTAATAGAAGTAATTTACAAATCTGTTTAACTTTCTTGCACCAGTTGATACGTTTCAGATTGAGGGGGGTCCGAGCGCTGGGGCCATCCGCAATCTGCTGTTTGGAGTCCCGACTCTCGACATCTAGACATCACAGGGGTGCGTCACGACCCCCACCCGAAGCGGGAGCTGCCACACCCCTCTATATAGCTCTATGGGAAATCTGAAGATTGCCAAACGGCTCTCCGATAGAGCTTTATGGAGGGGGCGTGGCAGCCCCCACTTTGGGCGGGGGTCGTGACGCACCCCTGTGATGGAGAGTCGTGACTCCAAACAGCAGATCCTTTAAAGTCATCCTGATTACCCACACTAAATCCACTGGGTTATAGTGTAGGTGACCAGGAGTCCAGAGGGGTCACTTACTAAATTCAGCGAAGCTGTTCCTCAGATATGGCCTTCAGAAGTTCCGTTACTCAATTGACTGAATTGCGCGCAGAAGAGACAGGGCTCTGCTGGCCTGCCCTGCCTCTTTCTATCTCCTTCTACTGCTGGCGATTTGCATAATAATCTTCTACGACTCCAAGTCCCAGTGACGTGGAGTCGCCGGTTACGTGAACGCTCGCACTGGACCATATGTGCACTACAAGATTAGCAGAGCACTGTCTGCATTACAACATGAGAGCTGTATAGTTCACCGGTGCATGCGCTCCAGCTACAGAGTGGAGCGCTCATGTGACCGGCGATCACCGGCAATAGAAGGAGAAAGAGGCAGGGGCATCCGGCCAGCAGAGCCCCGCCTCCTGCACGCAGTTCAGTCAATTGAACAACAGAACCAGGCCATATCTGAGGAACAACTGAGGAGCTAAATTTAGTAAGTGACCCCTCTGTGGACTCCTGGTCACCCACGCTATGTATTGGGTTTAGTGTGAGTGATCTGGCTGACAGTTTTCCTTTAAAGACGCAGCACTGAGTGAGAGACCACAGTGTAGACATGTGAACAACAGCACAGATGTACTATTCAGGACCTTTACATGCCTAGTAGTGCCTCCATTAGGAATTGTGCACCCCATAGTAGTGCCCTCCAACACAAAGAAATCCAATGCTCACTAACCTCCCACCATGTTACCATAAATGTTGCCGTGGATTCTGCATGATCTTTCGACCTGTTGCCTTAACTGCCTGTAGCCCAGTACAGATAGATGCTGTAACATCATTAGACTTCAGGCCGAAAGTGGCGTAAGAGGGTGAACGATTGGGCAGAGAGCCATACACTCCCATGCCTGTTCACAGTATTCAGCTGTATGTAAAGAATGTATTTTCTCAGATTATACTTGATTCTTGCATGGGGCGTGGTCATGACATTCTAATTATAAAGAAAGACATCCTCTGCTGGATTAGGTAAGCCTTGATAGAGTTGTTCAGTATGATATATCACGTATCTGAGTAATTTTGCCCAGCCAGGGTCCTTTTTACCCTACTGTACCTTCAGTCTTGGCTTGGGGTTTATCAGAAAACAGCAATAGCTGTAATTTGTAAAATAGGGATTGGATAGTTATCGGGGTTCCCCTAATGTAGAGAGGTTGAGGAATACGACATTAGAGCCTGTCTTACAGTCATGTATAAGAAATTGCTGCTATAGATTTTTTAAATACATAATATTTCTATGTCCAAAGTGTGAAAATACTTATATAAAAGGGGTTGTCCCATCTCGTCAAATGGACTTTCTAGACATCTTGGAAAGCCGAAAGTAGCCAAAGCAAATTGGATTATACTGTAGCCCACAAGCTACTCTGTGTACTCCATACTCTTCCTTGCTTTGGCTGCTTTCTCTGTCACCACCAGTGACTACAAACAGGCAGGAGGTGGCCAGAAATGTCCATGTGACCAGATGGGACAACCCCTTGAATTCATTTATTTCCATTTTCTGTCATTTTTGGCTTTTCTGTTTGTTTATAACAGTTTCATAATCACATGTTCTTAGCGCTGCTTGCATGTTAGATGTAATTTGCTTTAATCTTAGAAACAATTCTACAGAAAAATCAACTTACTATTAACTTGCCACACTCAACAGGTCTATAGAGCACCCTTGTGATTGAACACATAGTTACATTTTATTTCCTTCTATATGTAGAGTCAAAGAGACCCTCGGCTCAATGAGATCTTGTTCCCGTTCTTTGACACAAAGCGGGCCATGCAGATCGTAGAGATGTATGAACCCGACGAAGAGCTGAAGAAAAGAGGTAGGGCCGTCTGTACTGAGGACATTATCCGAGGTTTAATTATTTCACTCCTACCAAAAGGCATCAACAGTGCGAACCTTTCACCCCGGCAGTGGGGACGCTTGATAGAGTCATTTATAATCCATATGGGTTTCCTGATAACCTGCCTAGATTCATATAACTAAAGCTTCATTTATACCGAAAACATCTCATCTGTAAGAATGGAGGCCCAAATGTAATCTAGACTTGCCAAATAGACCAGTAACAAACCGTTTATTGAAAATTTGACTGAGTAGCGACATTGTGACCTAGAAAATGAAGCCCGGGGTCCAATATCACTGCCTCTCGCAACGCGACTTAAATCTCAATTACTATGACCTTTTCATCGTTTTTTTTTTTTTTTGGGGTCTAAATTAAGCGCCGTGTAGCCGGATAGAAATAATCTCGCTGAATTATGTGTGGCTGTGCCCAATAAACTATGACCAAAATTGTTATCTCGTAAGGACCAAGACAACTTCGTTATTACTTATGTTTTATTTCAGGACACATATCAAGTGATGGATTTTGCAGATATCTGATGTCTGATGAGAATGCGCCAGTCTTTTTAGACCGCTTGGAGCTGTACCAGGAGATGGAGCACCCACTTGCACACTATTTTATCAGCTCCTCCCATAATACCTACCTTACCGGGAGACAGTTTGGAGGCAGATCTTCAGTAGAGATGTACAGACAGGTCCTTTTAGCTGGTTGCAGGTTAATAATGCTTTTTTCTTTTATTTTCTTTAGAGTGCTAGTACATGGGATTCTTTCATATGGTCATGATATGTCTCAATGAGTTGACTTCTTGATGTGCAGAACAATATTAAACAGAACCTGTCACATTTAAAATATAGTCCAGTCTGCAGGCATCATGTTATTATAAAGTATTGGAGAAAAGGTCCAGGATAACTTGTCATGTATTTGTGTATTCTCTGGTCATTCTGAGCTTAGTAGACAAGTGGACGGTTCTACTCAGTGATCGACAGCTATACATGTCTAACATGTATGGTCAATTTTAGAGTCTACCATTGTTTCCAACTTGGGAGACTCTGTGGATGGTCTTTATCATTATGATGCCCATTTTAACCTTCCTCAGTTCGTATCTTATTATAGATGGATTGTAGTCACCTATGATTGGTTCAAAGCACGAAGAATATGAATTGGTATTATAGCTTCACTTATTGCTAATATATTTTTATATCTATGTTAAGGTGTGTTGAACTGGACTGCTGGGATGGGAAAGGGGAAGATCAGGAGCCTATCATAACACACGGGAAGGCTATGTGTACAGATATCCTCTTTAAGGTATGTTCAGTGTTGCATATGGATGCATGTCAGTAACACAAAAATTATGAACGATATGTAAACTTTATTGACAATTTTACATTAAAGGGGTTCTCCGGTGTTTACACATCTTTTCCCCTATCCAAAGGATAGGGGATAAGATGCCTGATCGCGGGAGTCCCGCTGTTGGGGACCCCCGGGATCAAGCACGCGGCACCCCGTTTGTAATCAGTCCCCAGAGCGTGTAATCAGTCCCAGAGCCATATACCACAAGCACTCACCCCAACATACGTTTCGCGCCAGTGCGCTTTGTCAGGGGGCGAAGGCCCCTTGACGAAGTACACTGGCGCGAAACGTACGTTGGGGTGAGTGCTTGTGGTATTTGTCTCTGCACTGGTAACTATTCCTTGTTATTTCCTGCGAGTGCTTGTGGTATATGGCTCTGTACTGGTAACTATTCCTTGTTATTTCCTGCGTCATTTCATCTATAGGGTATCACTTTATGTATACCTGTGTTCAGGTTTTCATTTGTGATGTTATCTATATGTCTATACCACATGTCCATCCAGCCCTGTGCTTTGTGCTCATTCCTTTTTGCTTTTTTTAATGTTTTCAATGTAAAATTCTTAATAAAGTTTACATATCGTTCATAATTTTTGTGTTACTGCTATGGTTTTTTTCGGTGATGTATAATATTGATATTCAGTAACCTTATTCTTGCACCACATATTGGTGATATTTTTGATGTTAATATGGATACATGTAGTATCATTACAGTACAATTTATACTACAAGAATTAACAACACCCTTAAGCCACTTTTTATTTCATATACTTAAGTGTTTAATGCCAGACTCTTAAAGGGGTACTCCAGTGAAAAACAAATATTTTTAGATCAACTGGAGCCAGAAAATTTAACAGATTTGTAAATTACTTATATATATATAAATCTGAAGCCTTCCAGTACTTATCAGCTGCTGTATGCTCCAGAGGAAGTTGTGTGGTTCTTTCCAGTTTGAGCACTGTGCTCTCTGCTGACACCTCTGTCCGTATCAGGAAGTGTCCAGAGTAGGAGAAAATCCCCATAGCAAACCTCTGGACAGTTCCTGACATGGACAGAGGTGTCAGCAGAGAGCACTGTGGTCCGAATGGAAAGAACTACACAACTTCCTATGGAGCATACAGCAGGTGATAAGTACTGAAAGGATTAACATTTTTAAATAGAAGTAATTTACAGATTTGTATAACTTTCTGGTTTGAGTTGATTTGAAGACATTTGTTTTCCACTGGAGTACCCCTTTGACTTGTCCTATGACATATGAAAATTTTTTATCGGTCAGGGTCTGAACGCTCCAGCCCTGACCGATGAAAACTTTTGACATGTCTCTACAACATGTCAATAGTTTTTTAAAGTGATAGTGCCCATTTAAGCTGTGGCTCTCAACCTGTTGAAGAACATTCACCTGCCCCAAAGCTGGGATCATAGACACAAATATCCATTATATAAAATCAAACACCTAGATCAGTGTTTCCCAAACAGCGTGCCTCCAGCTGTTGCAAAGTTACAATTCTCAGTGTGTTCCATTGGATGCAGTATTTTGGAGGTGTGTGTTGGCGTGTTCCATTGGATGCTGTATTCTGCAGGTATGTGTTGGCATGTTCCATTGGAAGCTGTATTTTGGAGGTGTGTGTTGGCGTGTTCCATTGGATGCTGTATTCTGGAGGTGTGTGTTGGCGTGTTCCATTGGATGCTGTATTTTGGAGGTGTGTGTTGGCGTGTTCCATTGGATGCTGTATTTTGGAGGTGTGTGTTGGCGTGTTCCATTGGATGCTGTATTCTGGAGGTATGTGTTGGCGTGTTCCATTGGATGCTGTATTCTGGAGGTATGTGTTGGCATGTTCCATTGGATGCTGTATTTTGGAGGTGTGTGTTGGCGTGTTCCATTGGATGCTGTATTTTAGAGGTATGTGTTGGCGTGTTCCATTGGATGCTGTATTTTGGTGGTGTACTTTGGCGTGTTCCATTGGATGCTGTATTTTGGAGGTGTGTGTTGGCATGTTCCATTGGATGCTGTATTCTGGAGGTGTGTGTTGGCATGTTCTATTGGATGCTGTATTCTGGAGGTGTGTGTTGGCATGTTCCATTGGATGCTGTATTTTGGAGGTGTGTGTTGGCATGTTCCATTGGATGCTGTATTCTGGAGGTGTGTGTTGGCATGTTCCATTGGATGCTGTATTCTGGAGGTGTGTGTTGGCATGTTCCATTGGATGCTGTATTCTGGAGGTGTGTGCTGGCGTGTTCCATTGGATGCTGAATTCTGGAGGTGTGTGTTGGCATGTTCTATTGGATGCTGTATTTTGGAGGTGTGTGTTGGCGTGTTCCATTGGATGCTGTATTCTGGAGGTGTGTGTTGGCATGTTCTATTGGATGCTGTATTTTGGAGGTGTGTGTTGGCGTGTTCCATTGGATGCTGTATTCTGGAGGTACGTGTTGGCATGTACCTTTGGATGCAGTTTTGGATGGAAGTATTTTTCACTCAAAGTGTTTCTTCTGGGGGGAGAATACAATGCCATATTGAGACACGTTATGGCAGTACACATGGTGCCTCTAATTCAATAATACAGAACCGTAGGGGACTCTGCATGGTCGCTGCACGTGGGTTAGAGAACTCATACAGATGGGGTTATCGATTTTGATTTATGACTGTGAATTTCTGTCTAAAACCCGCATATGTCCATGTTAAGCCAAAACACTTAAGGTGCTGTGATTCATTGCCATCTTCCACCCTAAATGGAATGTTAGCATATAAATCAATATGTCACTGATTCGTAAATCCCCCTGTCTGTTTTAAGGACTGATCCTGGCACTGTCAGTAGAATATAATTCTATAATTTATTGTGAGACTGGATGTGTCCTCTGGTTATGTAACACAGACTGCCCAGCAGACTTCATTCTCTGTATAATAACCTGCTTCAATCCCTGTGCCATTAAGACTCATTAACAATCCTCATTCTCTGCTCCTTATTATAGGATGTAATACAAGCCATAAAGGAAACAGCGTTTGTAACCTCAGAATATCCCGTAATCCTGTCATTTGAGAATCATTGCAGGTACTCTGATTTATGTTCTCTCTAAAAATGTATTTTATGTACTTTATAGGAAAGCAGATTTCTTAGCAAAATCTGCCTTTTAGAATGTCCTTACCATTTTTTGTACAGTTAGAGTGGAGTAATACTGAGGAATTTCCAAGCGTAATTCAACTAAGAAATGATGCATTGAAATTCCATTGTTGTCCATGGGATTCTGCTGCACAGTGCACATTTCCGTGGCGGAGCTATCCATTGCTGAAATTCGTCCGCCGACAGAATGATCTTGCTCCCTCTTTTGGTGGAATCTGTGCAGAATACATTGGTTTCTATAGGGACAGCAATGTCCTGCAGTCCTAGATCTGACTTGTTCAGTCGTCGCAGCGCACCCTCAGATTCCCTGGCTGGAAATATTCTGCAGTATGAACCTAGCCTTAAAGGCGTACTCCGGAAGAAACAAACTGTTTTCAAATCAACTTGATTTGTAAATTACATCTGTAGCTGCTGTATGCTCCAGAGGAAGTTGTGTAGTCCTTTCCAGTCTGTCCATACTGCTCTCAACTGTTACCTCTGCCCATGTCAGGAACTGTTCAGAGCAGGAGCAGATCCACATAGCAAACTTTCCTGCGGCCACCGGGACAATACCTGTCACGGACAGAGGTGGCAGCAAAGAGAACTGTGTTAAAGATTGGAAAGAACTACACAACTTTCTCTGTAGTATACAGCAGCTGATAAGTACTGGATGGATTGAGATTTTGAAATGGAAGTAATTAAAAAATCTGTAGAACTTTCTAGCACCACATGTTTTAAAAAAAAAAAAAAATGTTTTTCCTCCGGAGTACTCCTTTAAGGTACTTTAACAAAAAAAAAAAAAAAAAAGTAGACTTTATGCAGTAAACAGATGTACCGAACTGAAAACCTGAACCAACAGATTTTTCCTACATGTTGCAGATTTTCCCTTGTGAAAACCATTTCCATCTAGTGCAGTGTTTCCCAACCAGTGTTCCTCCAACAGTTGCAAAACTACAACTCTCAGCATGCTGTGAGTTGTAATTTTGCAACAGCTGGAGGAACACTGGTTGGGAAACAGGGGTCTTATGTGAACGTACCCATTCACTTGTAAGCATTGCGTCATCTTATATTGGCTGGAATTCATGTTAACACTTATATTTTAGTAAATACCAACAGTACAAGATGTCCAAATACTGTGAAGAAATATTTGGGGATCTCCTACTGAAGCAGCCCCTGGAAACACATCCGGTACGTAATCCACTGTTGCTTTTTGTCACATGTTTGTTAAGGTTAAAAAAAAGTTGTATTTTTTTTATTTTTTATTTTCTTATTGTATTGTCGTTCACTTCATTGTACAACTTGCAGAGTATGAAGCTGAGAAATATCGTTCATTCCCACAGGAATATGTCACTGCATTCAACAAGCAAGGCAAAGGAAAGCATGCTCAGCTCACTCATGAAGTAAAAAAAAAAAACCTCGAGCTTTACTGCCACCTACTGACACAAAAAATCATTTAAGCTATCTGTAGGAATGAAATGGCTTTGACGTGTCAGGCTATACTGATGCATGCTGTTACATAAGTCTGCATACTTTAAATTGTGTCATAGGAGCCTTTTTTTTTACTCGGGATGCTGGGTCAAGTCCATAAGACTAAAGGCATGATTCACACTTTAAGGCATCAATGTACGGATATTAAAAACCATCCGAGAACCTTCCAATCCTGCCCTTAGTCTTCGAGTACAGATTGTGCACAATCTCCACGCTGTGACTTGTTGTTGCACAGACACGTTTTTGTGGAAATTATGAGGCCTATGTTAAGCATGATGCAAGTAGATAGGTGTCCGGTGTCACTAGCATGGTGCTTTGGTCATACTTAGTCATAGCAAGTAAAAAAAACGAAATTAAAATAAAATCCCCTATGTGTACGGGAACCTGAATATTTGATTCAGGTAAAGTTTTTCAAACCAAAATTGGACATCAAGTCTTGTGAAGATTCTGATACTTACCTACAACTAATGCCACGTTTTGGAGAATCGTATTCCGCAGAGTATGCACATTTTAACCATGTATATGATACAGAAGGACAGAATTATCAGAGTGTAGGTGGGTGAGGAGGGGGAGGTGATTTTAGTAGATCATGGCAAAAAATAGGTGTCACTTTAGAAAGTTACAGGCTTAATGTAAAATATATGTAGCTTGTAATATGTAATATATATGATACCTTGCCTTAACCTCTAATGCAATGGTACCCACCTTTTTTTTGCCAAAGTACCCCTTGGCAGGCCATTTCCAAAAATTGAACACCTCATATTATTGGCATGTTGGTAATTAATATTGTTGCTGTTATTTCAAATGTATAGCATTTGCTTTACTCAATATCCTCTCCCTATCTCCCCAGGCCCCCTGCTCCTCTCCCTATCTCCCCAGGTCCCCTGCTCGTCTCCCTATCTCCCCAGGCCTCCTGCTCCTCTCCCTATCTCCCCAGGCCTCCTGCTCCTCTCCCTATCTCCCCAGGCCTCCTGCTCCTCTCCCTATCTCCCCAGGCCTCCTGCTCCTCTCCCTATCTCCCCAGGCCACCTGCTCCTCTTCCTATCTCCCCAGGCCCCCTGCTCCTCTCCCTATCTCCCCAGGCCCCCTGCTCCTCTCCCTATCTCCCCAGTCCCCCTGCTCCTCTTCCTATCTCCCCAGGCCCCCTGCTCCTCTCCCTATCTCCCCAGGCCCCCTGCTCCTCTCCCTATCTCCCCAGTCCCCCTGCTCCTCTCCCTATCTCCCCAGGCCCCCTGCTCCTCTCCCTATCTCCCCAGGCCCCCTGCTCCTCTCCCTATCTCCCCAGGCCCCCTGCTCCTCTCCCTATCTCCCCAGGTCCCCTGCTCCTCTCCCTATCTCCCCAGGCCCCCTGCTCCTCTCCCTATCTCCCCAGGTCCCCTGCTCCTCTTCCTATCTCCCCAGGCCCCCTGCTCCTCTCCCTATCTCCCCAGGTCCCCTGCTCCTCTCCCTATCTCCCCAGGCCCCCTGCTCCTCTCCCTATCTCCCCAGGCCCCCTGCTCCTCTCCCTATCTCCCCAGGTCCACTGCTCCTCTCCCTATCTCCCCAGGCCCCCTGCTCCTCTCCCTATCTCCCCAGGTCCCCTGCTCCTCTCCCTATCTCCCCAGGCCCCCTGCTCCTCTCCCTACCTCCCCAGGTCTCCTTCTCCTCTCCCTACCTCCCCAGGCCCCCTGCTCCTCTCCCTATCTCCCCAGGCCCCCTGCTCCTCTCCCTACCTCCCCAGGTCTCCTTCTCCTCTCCCTACCTCCCCAGGCCCCCTGACTCACAGGCGGCGTCTTCTCTGATCGGAGTCATTTTTCCTTTTCTTTACTATCTGGCCTAGACTGCATCAAGATTTCTCCTCGGAACCTGACAGACAAATATTTTAGCCTCTTTTCTCCTGAACAGTGCCCACCTCTTTACAAACTCCACATGAGTCTTTAAAAGGAACCTGTCATTACTTTAAAGTGGTACTCTGGTGGAAAACTTTTTTTTTTTTTTTTTTTTAATCAACTGGTGCCAGAAAGTTAAACAGATTTGTAAATTACTTCTATTGAAAAAAATCTTAATCCTTCCAGTACTTATTAGCTGCTGAATACTACAGAGGAAATTATTTTCTTTTTGGAACACAGTGCTCTCTGCTGAATCACGAGCACAGTGCTCTCTGCTGACATCTCTGTCCATTTTAGGAACTGACCAGAGCAGCATATGTTTGCTATGAGGATTTTCTCCTACTCTTGACAGTTCTTAAAATGGACAGAGATGTCAGCAGAGAACACTGTGCTTGTGATGTCAGCAGAGAGCTCTGTGTTCCAAAAAGAATATAATTTCCTCTTTAGTATTCAGCAGTATTCAGTACTGGAAGGATTAAGATTTTTTTAATAGAAGTAATTTACAAATCTGTTTAACTTTCTGGCACCAGTTGATTTAAAAAAAAAATAAAGTTTTTCACCTGAGTACCCCTTTAATGCTTCCAAAACTCCAAATCATGGGGCCAGTCCCTAGCAGCTTCTCCCCTGATCTGATTGATAGATCTCTACAAGTGTGGGTAACGGGAGATATCTATTAATCTAGGCTGCGGGGCAGGCAGAAGGCACCAGCCTGAATACTTGTTCAGGCAGAATGAGAGTGATGTCAGAATCTCTTTAAGACTGAAACAACAAATCAATAAAATTAATAATAATCGATAAGGAAAATCATTGTCAACCATTTTCATCATAAATTAGCCAGTTAATTAGTTGGTCTGCTTGCCTGCACTGTACTTGTGACAGGTGGGAAGTTAAGGGTGTATGGAGAGGGCTTGGGATGCGAGCACCTGCGGGCTTTCAGCAGTTGGGGTAGCTGCTAATAGCTGGTGGGGAGCATTCTCTGCTGTAGGCTTTTAGCCATTATGATGTTGCTGTTAAAGTTGACAGTGGCATCTAAATGGCCATTACAACGACATTGATTGTGCAGGGTTCGGATCCGTTTTCATAGCAGCCTGAGGCCTTAGCTGGGTCTATGTACGTACCTACGGCATTGATATATATGAGCAATTGAATGATTAGCCAACTAATTGATCATCAAAATAATAGTTAGCTACATCCCTGGTTCCCTTTAAGATGGCCGTACATTTTAGATATTATACTGGGTGAAAGATGGAAGAGGCATATGGAAGGTCAGCATGCCAGTCCTTTGTTTCTGTTGGAGATAATCCTATGCCATAGAAGTCCATTGTCTGTCTATTCCCTTCTTCTCATTGACAAAAATGTGCACTTGCCTGAGCCAAGCTAAAATGATTATTGTGGATTTGGGAAAAATGTATGGGCTGTTGGCTGAATGTATGGACAGCTTAAAGGGGTACTCCAGTGGAAAACAATTTATTTTAAATCAACTGGTGCCAGAAAGTTATACAGATTTGTAATTGACTTTTTATTAAAAAATGTAATCCTTCCAGTACTTATCAGCTGCTGTATACTACAGAGGAAGTTCTTTTCATTTTGAATTTATTTTTTGTCTGTCCACAGTGCTCTCTGCTGACACCTCTGTTCATGTCAGGAACTGTCCAGAGTAGGAGCAAATCCCCATAGCAAACCTATCCTGCTCTGGACAGTTCCTGACACGAACAGAGGTGTCAGCAGAGACCACTGTGGACAGACAGAAAAGAAATTCAAAAAGAAAAGAGCTTCGTCTGGAACATGCAGCAGCTGATAAGTACTGGAAGGGTTAAGATTTTTTAATAGAAGTCATTTATAAATCTGTTTAACTTTCTGGCACCAGTGGATTTTAAATAAATAGTTTTCCACCGGAGTACCTCTTTAAGCCCATGGGACATTCGTGTACCGCAGGCACTGGTTAGGAAGGGTTATAAGGCTCCTGGTTTGGGAAGGTCCAAATGAAACAGTAGTCTCTAATTTAATGTTTTGTGTAACATTTAAGACATCAATATATCACAGCAAAAAGATCAGAGTCCATCAAGTTGAACTTATATCCCTACTGTCTTCCTACTGTGTTGATCCAGAGGAAGGCAAAAAATAAACCCTTGTGAGGCTGATGCCAATTGCCCAGAGGAAAAAATCCTTCCCACTTCCAACAGGGTAATCCGAATAAATCCCTGGATCAATGTTTTATCCCCATAAATCTAGTATATATAACTATAACTTGTAATATTATATTTAATAGACTACATGGCCTTGTTCATTTGCACTATAGAAGGCTTTAGGGTGATCTTTTGTTCAGTAAAATAACTCCATTCAAATTCTGTGTTTTGAAGTTTTCATTACAGTAGAACTTTGAAATTGTGGTTATTGTAAAACTGACAATAGAGATAACTTGAGAGCCTAGTTTACTCATGTTAATTTGTGCATATCCTGTAGATTTCCTCTTAAAGGGGTACTCCAGTGGAAAACTTTTTTTTTTAAATCAACTGGTGCGGGAAAGTTAAACAGATTTGTAAATGACTTCTATTAAAAAATCTTAATCCTTCCAGTACTTATTAGCTGCTGAATACTACAGAGGAAATTCTCTTCTTTTTGGAACACAGAGCTCACCAGCACAGTGCTCTCTGCTGACATCTCTGTCCATTTTAGGAACTGACCAGAGCAGCATATGTTTGCTAGGGGGATATTCTCCTACTCTGGACAGTTCTTAAAATGGACAGAGATGTCAGCAGAGAGCACTGTGCTCCTGATGTCAGCAGAGAGCTCTGTATTCCAAAAAGAAAATAATTTCCTCTTTAGTATTCAGTAGCTAATAAGTACTGTAAGGATTAAGATTTTTTAATAGAAGTAATTTACAAATCTGTTTAACTTTCTGGCACCAGTTGATTTAAAAAAATAAAATAAAATAAAAGTTTTTCACCGGAGTACCCCTTTAAAGTTATTTACTTTCTCCATTGTTTGTTATGTGGTTACACCTTATTTGTCCACTAGTTCATGTCTGTTCTAAACACTGGTGTTGCTTCTATTGATTGCATCATGCCTTGAGCATAGCCTTGATGATTTTATTATGTGAGCACTGACCTGGAGTTGGACTTTTTGCTGGTGTTTGGGCATATCTCCCAATATTCCTTAAATGGGCACTGTCTCTTTTAAAAACTTTTGATTGGTCGCGATCTGAGTGTCTGGAACTAGTCGGCAGAAGAGCATGCTAAGCGAGACAAACTTACAGTGTAATCTATGGGATTGTCTCAGTCAGCTGCACTTTTCTCCGGGCTCGTTCTAACACAACGATCAAAACTTTTAACATGTCTCTAGGACAAGTCAAAAATGTTTTTAAAGCGACAGGTACACTTTAAAGGAGTACTCCACTGCTCGGCGTTTGGAAAAAACAGTTCCGAATGCTTAAGCCGGGGCGGGAACTCGTGATGTCATAGCTCCGCCCCCCCATGATGTCATGCCTGCCCCCTCAATGCACGTCTACGGGAGGGGCGTGACAGCCATCATGCCCCCTCCCATAGAATTGCATTGAGGGAGCAGGCGTGACATCATGAGGGGGCGGGGCTATGATGTCGCTAGTTCCCGGCTCCAGCTCCAGCATTCGAAACGCTGAGCAGTGGAGTACTCCTTTAACCCATAAAATCCTAAGGTTACACTTGGAAGCATCCAGGCTATTTGGGCCTTGTTCCTCTATGGTTTTTATGGACTTCTGACCAGTGTCCTCAGTCTGGTAGACCACATCTGATTATTTGCAGTTGTGAGGATGCCAGGACATTGGGTGGTATGCCTGGGATGTGGCATCACTTGCATTCTTCTTGTGTTGCTGATCTGTTCCCTACACAGTAAAGCACAGTATGTCTTCAATGCTTCTATTTCTTTTTTTTTTTCCTGTTAAAATAATGAAATTATTTTTATTTTATAAAAAGTGTTATTGTGATCAAGTCACCAGACATGACCCTTCCCAGACCTGCTTGAATTTATGGTCAAGGAGAGTTTGAGACCTGGAGTGAATTAGTCATTTTAGCATTGCATAAACTGTACATGTCCAAGATTTGGTCCCCATTCACATTATGAAAATACTTTTCGTCATGGGTATATAATACTACTAAATTCAGGCGCATTGCACATTGTGCCCGGGCTGTAGCCATAGACTTTAGAATACCAAACATGACTTTACACCTCTAAACTAATGAATTTAGGAATTTTTTATAGAAATATAAATTTTACTAAATCACTAATAAAAAAAACAACAATACAAAGAACACACGACCCCTAACCCCCCCCCAGCCATTCAACCAAATCAGTACTAGTTATTCCTACACCAGATATCAATACATTACTACCTATATCAATTACAATATCCTCAATTGCACCAAACTCCACTGTCTTACCCCAAAAAATCATATTACAATTCTAAAGTACAATATTGCTGATATTGCTTCTCTTCAAACACCTTGATGTGTGTTTTTCATGCATTCTCAAGAGGTTAAATATAGTTAAAAGGGTACTCCGGTGGGAAAAAAAAGGTTTCAAATCAACTGGTGGCAGAAAGTTAAACAGATTTGTAAATTACTTCTATTTGAAAAGCTTAATCCTTGTAAAGAAGTAATTTACAAATCTGTTCAACTTTCTGGCACCAGTTGATTTGAAAACTTTTGTTTTCCACAGGAGTACCCCTTTACCTTGTGGTTATCGTTGGTCTGTTTTACGCTGAATTCCATTTTATATGAAACAGAACCCATGATGCCTAAGGGGACCCAACAGTCTCTCACATATTAATGGCACTACTACAACTACTACTACTATTTATGGCATGTAATAGTGTGGAAATTCCCCAAATGTTGCATCAGTCTGGTTACAGAACACCTTTAAACATGCAGTACCTACAATATATGTGTACAGGGGTACTCTCCTGGAAAACATTTTTCTTTTTTTTTATCAACTGGTTCCAAAAAATTAAACAGATTTTTAAATTACTTCTAATTAAAAATCTTAATCCTTCCAGTACTTATCAGCTGCTGTATACTACAGAGGAAGTTCTTTTATTTTTTTTAAATTTCCTTTTTTGTTTGACCACAGTGCTCTCTGCTGACACCTCTGTCCATTTAGGAACTGTCCGGAGCAGGAGAGGTTTGCTATGGGGATTTGCTTCTACTCTGGACAGTTCCTAAAATGGACAGAGGCGTCAACAGAGAGCACTGTGGTCAGGCAGAAATGAAAATGTAAAAAGAAAAGAGCTTCCTCTGGAACATGCAGCAGCTGATAAGTACTGGAAGGGTTAAGATTTTTAAATAGAAGTAATTTACAAATCTGTTTAACTTTCTGGCACCAGTTGATTAAAAAAAAGAAATGTTTTCAGGGGAGTACCCCTTTAATCCTGAAGGCACATATAAAACGTAGTCATGGCCATAAATGTTGGCACCCCTGAAATTTTTCTAGAAAATGAAGTATTTCTCACAGAAAAGGATTGCAGTAACACATGTTTTGCTATACACATGTTTATTCCCTTTGTGTGTATTGGAACTAAACCAAAAAAGGGAGTAAAAAAAGCAAATTGGACATAACGTCACCAAACTCCAAAAATGGGCAGGACAAAATTATTGGGACCCTTTCAAAATTGTGGAAAAATAAGATTGTTTCAAGCATGTGATGCTCCTTTAAACTCACCTAGGACAAGTAACAGGTGTGGGCAATATAAAATCACACCTAAAAGCAGATAAAAAGGAGAGAAGTTCACTTAGTCTTTGCATTGTGTGTCTGTGCATGCCACACTAAGCATGGACAACAGAAAGAGGAGAAGAACTGTCTGAGGACTTGAGAACCAAAATTTTGGAAAAATATCAACAATCTCAGGGTTACAAGTCCATCTCCAGAGATCTAGATTTGCCTTTGTCCACATTGCGCAACATTATCCATCGACATTTAATTGAAATGAAACCCTATGGCAGGAGACCCAGGAGGACCCCACTGCTGACACAGAGACATAAAAAAGCAAGACTACATTTTGCCAAAATGAACTTGAGTAAGCCAAAATCCTTCTGGGAAAATGTCTTGTGGACAGATGAGACCAAGATAGAGCTTTTTGGTAAAGCACATCATTCTACTGTTTACCGAAAACGGAATGAGGCTTACAAAGAAAAGAAGACAGTACCTACAGTGAAATATGGTGGAGGTTCAATGATGTTTGGGGTTGTTTTGCTGCCTCTGGCACTGGGTGCCTTGAATGTGTACAAGGCATCATGAAATATGAGGATTACCAGTGGATTTTGGGTTGCACTGTACAGCCCAGTGTCAGAAAGCTGGGTTTGCATTTGAGATCTTGGGTCTTCCAGCAGGACAATGACCCCAAACATACGTCAAAAAGCCCCCAGAAATGGATGGCAACAAAGTGCTGGAGAGTTCTGAAGTGGCAGCAATGAGTCCAGATCTAAATCCCATTGAACACCTGTGAAGAGATCTTAAAATGATTGTTGGGAAAAGGGTGTGCAACCAAATTAAATTAAGTTAATTATTAAAATACTCGCATAGACCTTACTACACAGTACATGTGGATATGTATGCGAGTTCTTGAATCTACAGATCCTGGAATTTTGACAAGAGGTGTAGCTGGGGGGCATAAGCCCTTTCATATTTGAAAAATTAAATAAAATGAATGGCCAGTATAGTTACCCTCCTCTCACCTGGATCTTCTTCAGCTGTGGGCACCACTGTAGTGGTTCTGACAAGGTCCAGCATAGTGTGAGGCTATGTATACAGTGTGAGGCTATGTATACAACATTCAGGAGCTCGACCACTTTCATGGGGGGTTTTATCTGGGGTGTGATTTTGATATGAGGGTCTGAATAAAATTAGGGGTTTTGGTCTGAGGTTAGATATTAACATAGATGTCGGGTCTGGGGTGTGATTGTTACGCCGAGCGCTCCGGGTTCCCGCTCCTCCCCGGAGCGCTCGCTTCACCTCCTCCGCTGCAGCGCCCCGGTCACGTCCTCTGACCCGGGGCGCTGCGATCCTGCTGCTAGCCGGGATGCGATTCGCGATGCGGGTAGCGCCCGCTCGCGATGCGCACCCCGGCTCTCCTACCTGACTCGCTCCCCGTCTGTTCTGTCCCGGCGCGCGCGGCCCCGCTCCCTAGGGCGCGCGCGCGCCGGGTCTCTGCGATTTAAAGGGCCACTGCGCCGCTGATTGGCGCAGTAGTTCCAATTAGAGTTATCACCTGTGCACTCCCTATATTACCTCACTTCCCTTGCACTCCCTTGCCGGATCTTGTTGCCTTAGTGCCAGTGAAAGCGTTCCTTGTGTGTCCCTTGCCAGTGTTTCCAGACCTTCTGCCGTTGCCCCTGACTACGATCCTTGCTGCCTGCCCCGACCTTCTGCTACGTCCGACCTTGCTTCTGCCTACTCCCTTGTACCGCGCCTATCTTCAGCAGCCAGAGAGGTGAGCCGTTGCTAGTGGATACGACCTGGTCACTACCGCCGCAGCAAGACCATCCCGCTTTGCGGCGGGCTCTGGTGAAAACCAGTAGTGGCTTAGAACCGGTCCACTAGCACGGTCCACGCCTATCCCTCTCTGGCACAGAGGGTCCACTACCTGCCAGCCGGCATCGTGACAGTAGATCCGGCCATGGATCCCGCTGAAGTTCCTCTGCCAGTTGTCGCTGACCTCACCACGGTGGTCGCCCAGCAGTCACAACAGATTGCGCAACAAGGCCAACAGCTGTCTCAACTGACCGTTATGCTACAACAGTTGCTACCACAGCTTCAGCAGTCATCTCCTCCGCCAGCTCCTGCACCTCCTCCGCAGCGAGTGGCCGCTCCTGGGATACGCTTATCCTTGCCGGATAAGTTTGATGGGGACTCTAAGTTTTGCCGTGGCTTCCTTTCCCAATGTTCCCTGCATCTGGAGATGATGTCGGACCTGTTTCCCACTGAAAGGTCTAAGGTGGCTTTCGTAGTCAGTCTTCTGTCCGGAAAAGCCCTGTCATGGGCCACACCGCTCTGGGACCGCAATGACCCCGTCACTGCCTCAGTACACTCCTTCTTCTCGGAAATCCGAAGTGTCTTTGAGGAACCTGCCCGAGCCTCTTCTGCTGAGACTGCCCTGTTGAACCTGGTCCAGGGTAATTCTTCCGTTGGCGAGTATGCCGTACAATTCCGTACACTTGCTTCAGAATTGTCCTGGAATAATGAGGCCCTCTGCGCGACCTTCAAAAAAGGCCTATCCAGCAACATTAAAGATGTTCTGGCCGCACGAGAAATTCCTGCTAATCTACATGAACTTATTCACCTAGCCACTCGCATTGACATGCGTTTTTCTGAAAGGCGTCAGGAACTCCGCCAAGATATGGACTCTGTTCGCACGAGGCGTTTCGTCTCCTCGGCTCCTCTCTCCTCTGGTCCCCTGCAATCTGTTCCTGTGCCTCCCGCCGTGGAGGCTATGCAGGTCGACCGGTCTCGCCTGACACCTCAAGAGAGGACACGACGCCGTATGGAGAACCTCTGCCTGTACTGTGCTAGTACCGAACACTTCCTGAGGGATTGTCCTATCCGTCCTCCCCGCCTGGAAAGACGTACGCTGACTCCGCACAAAGGTGAGACAGTCCTTGATGTCTACTCTGCTTCTCCACGTCTTACTGTGCCTGTGCGGATGTCTGCTTCTGCCTTCTCCTTCTCTACAGTGGCCTTCTTGGACTCTGGTTCTGCAGGAAATTTTATTTTGGCCTCTCTCGTCAACAGGTTCAACATCCCAGTGACCAGTCTCGCCAGACCCCTCTACATCAATTGTGTAAATAATGAAAGATTGGACTGTACCATACGTTTCCGCACGGAGCCCCTTCTTATGAGCATCGGATCTCATCATGAGAGGATTGAACTTTTGGTCCTCCCCAATTGCACCTCGGAGATTCTCCTTGGACTTCCCTGGCTTCAACTTCATTCCCCAACCCTGGATTGGTCCACTGGGGAGATCAAGAGTTGGGGGTCCTCTTGTTCCAAGAACTGTCTAAAACCGGTTCCCAGTAACCCTTGCCGTAACTCTGTGGTTCCTCCAGTAACCGGTCTCCCCAAGGCCTATATGGACTTCGCGGATGTTTTCTGCAAAAAACAAGCTGAGACTCTACCTCCTCACAGGCCTTATGATTGCCCTATCGACCTCCTCCCGGGTACTACTCCACCCCGGGGCAGAATTTATCCTCTCTCTGCCCCAGAGACTCTTGCCATGTCCGAATACGTCCAGGAGAATCTAAAAAGGGGCTTTATCCGTAAATCCTCCTCTCCTGCCGGAGCCGGATTTTTCTTTGTCTCCAAAAAAGATGGCTCCCTACGTCCTTGCATTGACTACCGCGGTCTTAATAAAATCACGGTTAAGAACCGCTACCCCTTACCCCTCATCTCTGAACTCTTTGATCGCCTCCAAGGTGCCCACATCTTCACTAAATTGGACTTAAGAGGCGCCTATAACCTCATCCGCATCAGAGAGGGGGACGAGTGGAAAACGGCATTTAACACCAGAGATGGACACTTTGAGTATCTGGTCATGCCCTTTGGACTGTGCAATGCCCCTGCCGTCTTCCAAGACTTTGTCAATGAAATTTTTCGTGATCTATTATACTCCTGTGTTGTGGTATATCTGGACGATATCCTAATTTTTTCTGCCAATCTAGAGGAACACCGCCGGCATGTCCGTATGGTTCTTCAGAGACTTCGTGACAACCAACTCTATGCCAAAATTGAGAAATGTCTGTTTGAATGCCAATCTCTTCCTTTTCTAGGATATTTGGTCTCTGGCCAGGGACTACAGATGGATCCAGACAAACTCTCTGCCGTCTTAAATTGGCCACGCCCCTCCGGACTCCGTGCTATCCAACGCTTTTTGGGGTTCGCCAATTATTACAGGCAATTTATTCCACATTTTTCTACCATTGTGGCTCCTATCGTGGCTTTAACCAAGAAAAATGCTGATCCCAAGTCCTGGCCTCCTCAAGCAGAAGACTCCTTTAAACAACTCAAGTCTGCCTTTTCTTCGGCTCCCGTGCTCTCCAGACCTGACCCTTCCAAACCCTTCCTATTGGAGGTTGATGCCTCCTCAGTAGGAGCTGGAGCTGTTCTTCTACAAAAAAATCCTTCCGGGCATGCTGTCACTTGTGGTTTTTTCTCTAGGACCTTCTCTCCAGCGGAGAGGAACTACTCCATCGGGGATCGAGAACTTCTAGCCATTAAATTAGCACTTGAGGAATGGAGGCATCTGCTGGAGGGATCAAGATTTCCTGTTATTATCTACACCGACCACAAGAACCTCTCCTACCTCCAGTCGGCCCAACGGCTGAATCCTCGCCAGGCCCGGTGGTCTCTGTTCTTTGCCCGATTTAATTTTGAGATTCACTTTCGTCCTGCCGATAAGAACATTAGAGCCGATGCTCTCTCTCGTTCCTCGGATGCCTCAGAAGTTGATCTCCCTCCGCAACACATCATTCCACCTGACTGCCTGATCTCCACTTCTCCTGCCTCCATCAGACAGACTCCTCCAGGAAAGACCTTTGTTTCTCCACGCCAACGCCTCGGAATCCTCAAATGGGGTCACTCCTCCCATCTCGCAGGTCATGCGGGCATCAAGAAATCTGTGCAACTCATCTCCCGCTTCTATTGGTGGCCAACTCTGGAGACGGATGTTGGGGACTTTGTGCGAGCCTGCACTATCTGTGCCCGGGATAAGACTCCTCGCCAGAAGCCCGCTGGTTTTCTTCATCCTCTGCCTGTCCCCGAACAGCCTTGGTCTCTGATTGGTATGGATTTTATTACTGATTTACCCCCTTCCCGTGGCAACACCGTTATTTGGGTGGTCGTTGATCGATTCTCCAAAATGGCACATTTCATTCCTCTTCCTGGTCTTCCTTCTGCGCCTCAGTTGGCTAAACAATTTTTTGTACACATTTTTCGTCTTCACGAGTTGCCTACGCAGATTGTCTCGGATAGAGGGGTCCAATTCGTGTCTAAATTCTGGAGAGCTCTCTGTAAACAACTCAAGATTAAATTAAATTTTTCCTCTGCATATCATCCCCAGTCCAATGGACAAGTAGAAAGAATTAACCAGATCCTGGGTGATTATTTGCGACATTTTGTTTCCTCCCGCCAGGATGACTGGGCAGATCTCCTTCCATGGGCCGAATTCTCGTATAACTTCAGGGTCTCTGAATCTTCCTCCAAATCCCCATTTTTCGTGGTGTACGGCCGTCACCCTCTTCCCCCCCTCCCTACCCCCTTGCCCTCTGGTCTGCCCGCTGTGGATGAAATTTCTCGTGACCTTTCCATTATATGGAGAGAGACCCAAAATTCTCTCTTACAGGCTTCTTCACGCATGAAGAGGTTCGCGGATAAGAAAAGAAGAGCTCCCCCCGTTTTTTCCCCTGGAGACAAGGTATGGCTCTCCGCTAAATATGTCCGCTTCCGTGTCCCTAGCTACAAGTTGGGACCACGCTATCTTGGTCCTTTCAAAATTCTGTGTCAAATTAATCCTGTCTCTTATAAACTTCTTCTTCCTCCTTCTCTTCGTATCCCTAATGCCTTTCACGTCTCTCTTCTCAAACCACTCATCCTCAACCGTTTTTCTCCCAAATCTGTTCCTCCCACTCCTGTTTCCGGCTCCTCGGACGTCTTCTCGGTCAAGGAGATTTTGGCTGCCAAAAAGGTCAGAGGAAAAAATTTTTTTTTAGTAGACTGGGAGGGTTGTGGTCCTGAAGAGAGATCCTGGGAACCTGAGGACAACATCCTTGACAAAAGTCTGCTCCTCAGGTTCTCAGGCTCCAAGAAGAGGGGGAGACCCAAGGGGGGGGGTACTGTTACGCCGAGCGCTCCGGGTTCCCGCTCCTCCCCGGAGCGCTCGCTTCACCTCCTCCGCTGCAGCGCCCCGGTCACGTCCTCTGACCCGGGGCGCTGCGATCCTGCTGCTAGCCGGGATGCGATTCGCGATGCGGGTAGCGCCCGCTCGCGATGCGCACCCCGGCTCTCCTACCTGACTCGCTCCCCGTCTGTTCTGTCCCGGCGCGCGCGGCCCCGCTCCCTAGGGCGCGCGCGCGCCGGGTCTCTGCGATTTAAAGGGCCACTGCGCCGCTGATTGGCGCAGTAGTTCCAATTAGAGTTATCACCTGTGCACTCCCTATATTACCTCACTTCCCTTGCACTCCCTTGCCGGATCTTGTTGCCTTAGTGCCAGTGAAAGCGTTCCTTGTGTGTCCCTTGCCAGTGTTTCCAGACCTTCTGCCGTTGCCCCTGACTACGATCCTTGCTGCCTGCCCCGACCTTCTGCTACGTCCGACCTTGCTTCTGCCTACTCCCTTGTACCGCGCCTATCTTCAGCAGCCAGAGAGGTGAGCCGTTGCTAGTGGATACGACCTGGTCACTACCGCCGCAGCAAGACCATCCCGCTTTGCGGCGGGCTCTGGTGAAAACCAGTAGTGGCTTAGAACCGGTCCACTAGCACGGTCCACGCCTATCCCTCTCTGGCACAGAGGGTCCACTACCTGCCAGCCGGCATCGTGACAGTGATATTATTATAGAATCTTGTCTGGGGTCTATAAATAAATATAAAGGTCTGGTCTGGGGTCTGCTATTAATACAGGGGTTATGAATATATGTAGGAGTCTGGTCTGAGTACTGTTAATCATTTAGAAGTCTGTTCAGGGGTCTGATATTAATATAGAGATTTGATCTAAGGTGTGACATGTATATAGGGGTTTGGACTGGGAAATTACATTAATGTAGAGTACTGGTCTGAGGTAAAATATTTATAATCCTATATATCCTATAATAATATAGGACTTTAATCTTCTGGTCTAGAGTGTGATCTGGTCTGGGTTCTAAAATAAATATTCTGAATATATATTTGGGTTCTGGTCTGGGGTCTTATTAATTGTGATCATTAAGACTTGATCTGGGGTCTGATATTTTTTTAAATCTGATTTAGAGGGTCTGAATTTGTTGAATTCTTTGGTCTAAATTCTAATGAAGTTGGGTGTAGAAATACTATGTATGTGTACCGTATAGAGTAGAGTTTATGCGGGTAATATAGCAGCACTGTTTATTTGTTACTGTCAGTCCAAATTGTAACGGCAGTCCTCCTTGTGTACACCCTTTAACACTTTATTTTCATGTATCTTTGCTGTACAACTCCTAAAATGTGTATATATACTTTAAAAGTTATTTTACGTCTTACTCGAGACAACATAAGTTCATAAAAATAGGGTAAACACTGTATCTTTGCTCTGGGTAAAGAAAACTATAGCTATAGCTCTGTAGATTAGCGGTTAATGGGTTAAGTGAGTCAGATATTGTAAATGAAAAGGATGTCTGTGACCAGCCTTATCCACAGTCACATAAAGGAGACACAAAGTCATTTCGCCAGTCTATGAGGTAGATATGTAGCAATGTATGCTGTAGGACAATAAGATGCAGCCGCATCCCCACTGTATGAAGAGCTCTGCACGCCTGCATGTTTTGCACTTTTGTAAATGACCTTTTTTGTGTGTGACCCAAAAGACAACCAGACTAATGGCATCTTTGGCATATTTTTCATGATCTCATTATGCAGCTGGATCCAGGGAGACCGCTACCTTCTCCAAATGACCTGAAAAGAAAAATTCTTATTAAAAACAAGCGTCTGAAGCCAGAAGTGGAAAAAAGTAAGTCTTCATATATAAGTTATAACAATTATTCCTTATTTATATATTATAATATATATAAAGAATATAGAAAATGTATATATATAAATACCAGTCCTCAGGAACACTGGGGATGTGTAGATATAAGTAGGAAAAGAGAGATGGTGAATCTATTGTAATTTAATGTTAGTATAAAGATGAGTGGCCAATCACTCTGCAGGGCCCTTGCAGAGATAAATTGGTAAAAATACAGATATAAAATAATTAATTATAAAACAAAACAAATAAAAAATGCACCAATAATGTTCACTAAAGGGATTAGCAAGGTGTCTCTTTGGTGGCGGTTGATATATCCAGAGATGTCCAATATTATATAGGAAACTCACAGTTCTGTGTGGGAAAATCGCAGTTTAATATTGGAAAATCGCAGTTCTATATAGGGAATTCACAGTTCAGTATTGGATGGACTCCTGTGAGGTCCAGTGATACAAATTACAATAGCAGTTGTAATAATAGTTGTAGCAATTGTAGCAGCAGTTGTAGCAGCTTTGTAATACAAAGTGTCAGTGCACAGCACCACTCACCCTCCATTCCTGGTAGATAGCGATCTCGGCAGATAACGGTCTCGGCAGGCAGCAATACTCACGGGTAGCGATCTCAGCAGACCGCGGTGACCTGGGGATGATGCGAGCTGTCTGTAGTGCCGGTCTGGATGTCGCCTGGGTGAGTGGTTCTCCGGTGGGCTGTCGGTATCCTGGGCTGGCACGGAGAGGCGTCCGGCCTGAAGATATCCAGGAAGTTCGCCGTCCGGGGCTGTGAGTGGAGTGCTGGAAGCAGCTGCGTGTCTGAATGATGCGCCAGCTGCGCGCATGTTGCGGTGGTCTCAATTCTGAGTACATAGAACTGTGATTTTCCAATATAGAACTGCAATTTTCCCACACATTAATAATATTGGACATCTCTGGATATATCAACTGCCACCAAAGACGTTGCTAATCCTTTTATTGAACATTATTGGTGCATTTTTTATTTGTTTTGTTTTATAATTAATTATTTTATATCTGTATTTTTACCAATTTATCTCTGCAAGGGCCCTGCAGAGTGATTGGCCACTCATCTTTATACTAACATTAAATGAAATTACAATAGATTCACCATCTCTCTCTCTTTTCCTACTTATATCTACACAGCCCCAGTGTTCTTGAGGACTGGTATTTATATATATACATTTTCTATACTTGATTAGGCCTGATTGGGTGAGGGCAATACCTTTAACCTCGAACACTTATTTCTCTCCTATCTCTAAGTGAGCTACACATCCTACCATTTATTTTATATAAAGAATTGTTACATAAATTTAATCAGTCCCTGTTAAGAGTAGAACAGGTCCTTGGTGGGACTTGAACCTAGGACTCCAGTAGTGCAAGCCAATGCTGCTAACCACTGAGCCAGCATGCCACCTATTGTTATTTATTCCTTCGCACACAGTTCTCTAATACTTTAGTATATTAACCCTGGGTACCGGAAGCAAATGGTACGCTGTTATTCATTGCAGCTTTAGAAAACATCTACTAAACATTGACTAAGAATCAATAATAAACTAATAACTACTCATGATGCCTCTAGTAATGCTATTAAATGTATATTCAAATGTAGTATTAGGAGGTATAGTGGGGGTTTTACTGTAAAGACAAGTGCATTTTCTTCTTACCGTATATACTCGAGTATAAGCCGAGTTTTTCAGCACAATTTTTTGTGCTGAAAACGCCCCTCTTGGCTTATACTCGAGTGAACTCTCCGCCTGTCAATCCCTTCGGCCATCGGCTGTCCGGGCATGCTGGGAGTTGTAGTTTTGAAAGATCTGGAGGTCCGCAGGTTGAAGACCACTGCGGCCTTTGTCATCATCCAGACCCCCCTTTAGTTTTCTACTCACCTCCCCTCGGTGGGAAGGAAGGGGGAGCTGGCCCGGGCCATCTATGCTGCAGGGACCGTCCGGTGGGGAGGGTTAGTCGTTCCGGGCTGTCCATCTTCACCAGAAGGCCCTCTTCTTCGCTCCGAGCCGGCCCCGGACTAGTGACGTTGCCTTGACGACGACGCACAGGAACGTCCCAGCGCAGCAGACGTCCGTGATGTCCCTGAGCATGAACGTCCTTGTGCGTCGTCGTCAAGGCAAAGTCACTAGTCCGGGGCCGGCCCGGAGAGGAGAAGAGGGCCTCCCGGTGAAGATGGACAGCCCGGAACGACTAACCCTCCCCACTGGACGGTCCCTGCAGCATAGATGGCCCGGACCAGCTCACCCTTCCTTCTCACTGAGGGGAGGTGAGTAGAAAACTAAAGGGGGGGGGGGTCTGGATGATGATGAAGGCCGCAGTGGTCTTCAACCTGTGGACCTCCAGATGTTTCAAAACTACAACTCCCAGCATGCCCGGACAGCTGATGGCTGTCTGGACATGCTGGGAGTTGTAGTTTTGCAACATCCGGAGGTCCGCAGGTTGAAGACCACTGATGAAGGGATTGACAGGCGGTGATGATGAAGGGGGTGGTGGTGATGTTGACGAGGGTGATGATGACGGGGGTGATGATGACGGGGGTGTTGATGATGGGGGTCTGGATGATGACGGGGGTCTGGATGATGACATGGAGGGGATGATGTATTTCCCACCCTAGGCTTATAGTCGAGTCAATAACTTTTCCTGGGTTTTTGGGGTGAAATTAGGGGCCTCGGCTTATATTCTGGTCAGCTTATACTCGAGTATATACGGTATATTTAATTTAAAATACTGTTTCTTTTACTGTATGTTATTCTCCGAACCTGTAAAATATGGAATTGAATGTTTTTTTGTTTTGTTTTTTTTAGAAAACCCATTTTCAAATATCCTATTAGGGAATTATAAGTTGATAGGGGGGATCATTTAGGCCTTTCCTATAGCCAACCGAGAGAGCAGCAACAAATAGGGTCTCTCATTTTGGAGGACATGTCTGTACATTACATGCCCCCTGTGATCAGCACTATATACAGGATGTGCATGTTTACGTGTCTGAGATAGGGAAATAAAATGTTATGCCTATTTAAGTGCATGGAGTGATTAAAAGTTGCTGCACTACAGTTAAAATGGCTGCACCACAGTTAAAAGCAATAAGAAATATATAATGACATGGATAATAGGAAAAGAGTGAATCTACCCAAAGCTTAAAGAATGGCTTTTGTGTTTTATCACCATTGACCTTCTACATAAGATGAAGGGTGTGTAGATGCAAACTCCATTATATTTTCTGTTCTTGCATCTGCTTTAGTGTTTGTTCGTAAACTACTTGCTGGATCACTACATAACTATATATATAAATATATGTATATACTTGTCATCTTTGTCAACAGAACAACTGGAGGCTTTGAAAAGTATGATGGAGGCGGGGGAGACAGTGGCACCTGTCAGCATCCTTGAAGATGACATTGAGGAAGAAACTGAAAATGGTATTTATGCTTAAATATATTGTATGGAAATGGACTTTTTTGCCTTAACATTGTGCAACTTTAATTAGTATTAAGGGCCGACATTAATAAAGTAGGAGTACTTTATAGTTATGAAAACACCATACATTAATATGGCAAACGAGGACAAATTTAAAAAAAATGTCAAGTGCTGACTTATCACTAGAAGAAAAGCCTCCTTTGGAATTGTTAATATAGCCACTATCTTAAATTGTTATACTGGGCGTACTCACAAAATGGCTCATAAACAATTAAAAAAAAATGTTCACCCCCCCCCAATGACAACCATGTACATGCAGCGTGGGACACTGCAGTCAAACACTGGCCTCAGGAGTCATGTACAGTGGTCCCTCAACATACGATGGTAATCGGTTCCAAATGAACCATCGTTTGTTGAAACCATTGTATGTTGAGGGATCCGTGCAATGGAAAGAATAGGAAGTTATACTCACCTGTCCCCTCCGCTCTGGACCCGTCACCGCTGCCCTGGATGTCGCCCTCCATCGCTATCGCCGCATCCCCAGGGTGTCCCTGACGCTCCGGACATCTCTGCTTCCCCCGGGATCCTCGCTCTCCGTCGCCGCCATCACTTCACTACACACTCCGCTCCTATTGGATGACGGGAAGGCGTGCGTAACGACGTGATGATGACAAAGGTGAGCGCCGGCCATGCAGGGGATCCCGAAGAGGATGGTCCGGAGCCCTGAGGAAATGTAAATGATAATCACCGCAGCACACGGGGCACTGTACACAGCTACCAGCGGCAGCTGAAGCAGTCAGCGCTGCCGGATAGCCGTTTATGCGATGGCCCCAACATACAAAAGCATCGGATGTTGATGCTGCCTTCAACATGCAATGGCCTCTGAGAGGCCAACGCATGTTAAAATTATCGTAGGGTCACTGTATTAGGGACAGAAACCCCTTTAATTTTCATCTAGCATGTTGGGAGAGGATATGGGTAGAGTCATGACCACCAGGCTGCAAGGCCACGTTTTACATATCAAATAAAGGGGGTCGATTGAACAAGCATTGGTATATGCAAACCTGTTCCCAACATGGTGCACTTTATTTCAAGTGTAAACGAACGCACAGGCCCAATGGTTTTCATATCAGTGGGTCATTGTTCTTAACAAAGTCACATGGTTTATAAGGTTTAAAAATGACAAATGTCCACCCAATTTAACCTATAAAGTTCTTGAGAAAAGGGTCTCCTCAGGGGGCAGCCAAATGTATGTTAAAGGGGACAAGATGGAGTTTAGGGCTCGTTCACATTACCGTCTGCCCCCATAAATAAATGCCCGTTATCAATCTGTTTGATAATTTTTCAAACGGTTTGCAAATGGCTTTAAAATAATCCTATTGATGTCAATTGGATATTTTTTTTACAATCCTTTAACCCTTACAATCCTTTCATCCTTTCCTTTCACCCATTTGCCCCTGTTTGCTTCCTGTTCAATTTTTTTTTTTTTTAGGGGGAAAAGACGTTGCATGCAGTATTTTTTGTCCTGTCAAAAATAACGGAATAGAAATGGATATTGTAAATTTAACATTGAAGTCTATGGGTAACGGATTGAAAACAGATCAGCCTTTAATGTCTCCGTTTGCACCCTTTTCCAATCTGTTTTTGATCCGTTATTACTTCTGAGCATGCTCGGAAGAGGTGTGAGGAACCACGAAGTAGCCAGACAATAATAAAAATGGAAAATAAAAACTGATGCAACAGGATGCCCCTTCATGGCATCCTTTTGCATCAGTTTGCAACCGTTTGTTAGGGTGCATTCACACCACGTTTTTGCAATACAGTTCCCGTATCAGGTTTTTTATGAAAAACGGATTCCTCAAAACCTGACTAAACTGTATCAAAAGGTGTATGCAAATTTCAACCCATATACAGTTAAAAACCATATACGGTTTAAAAATTATGTCCCGTTGCATCCGTTTTGTAAGTAAAAAACTTATAAGTTTTTAACTTTTCACTCGATTATGAATAAAGTTTCACTTGTTTGATTGAAGTTCCAAGAAAAAAAACTGTGCAAAGTCAAAAACCGTATGGTGAAAACCAGATGGAACCGTACGCACATACTGTTCTGTACGGTTCCCATTGACTCCCATGTTTAAAAAAAAACGTATACGGTTTAATACAGTTTTTCACCTGGACCAAAAAACGTGGTAGACTACAGTTTTGGGTACGGGAAAAAAGCTGACAAAACCGTACAGGATGCAAAATGGACACAACCTGATGCGTCTTTTGGCATACGGTTTTCAATGGAGAGTCAATGCATACAGTTTTCAATACGCACATTGACAACGTATACGGGAACTGTATTGCAAAAACATGGTGTGAATGCACCCTTAGTATTTATTTATTTATTTTTTTTTTAAATCAGGTAAATTTTTATTGAACTTTTTCCAATAACAACACACAACAACAAAAAAAAACAAAAACAAAACAAAAACAATAATACATACAAAAATCCCCACCTCCCACTCCCACCCACTTCCCACCCGCGTGTCTTCTCTTCATAAAAAGCAATAAACAGCTTTCGGTATGAACAGTGCAGTACCATACATAAACATGTTAACATACAAATACGCAATGCGTCTGAAACGCCAAACTAAGGCATCGGCAACGGACTATTCAGAGAGCAAATAGACAATTGAAGCGTATAGGAGACATCAGTATACCAAACCGACTAGGTCCACCCCCAACAAATACTCAAAAACAGTCAAACATAAAGTAGAGAAGTAAAGGTCAGCACACATACAAGCACAGAAGAGGAATAGGATAAAACAAGGATGTTCATACATCAGTGAGACCCTCCCCCAACACTTCCCAGCAATATATCCATGTGAGTTCTTCTAAGATACGTGGAAGGCAGGCCCGGGGTATCAATCCACGGTCCCCATATTGATTCAAATTTAGAAATAGCCTTCCTCTTATGATACACACCCTTTTCCAGCCTGATAATATGATTAAGCTTAGTAATGAGTTCAGCGATAGTAGGAGGAACAGGACGCAACCAGTGTTGAGCAATTAACTTGCGGGCTTGGTATAAAATCCGACTAATACCAAGATACAATCCACTATCCTCATCCAACCCATCTAAGTAGCCCAATATACATGTTAGAGCCGTCAAGGACAGCGGACAATTGTACACTCTCTGGATCAGTTGTCCCACATCATTCCAAAATCGACCAAGACGGGTACATTCCCACATAACATGTAACAGATGAGCATCTGGCAGAGAGCAGCGGGGACAGCAGGAATCCGGGCAAACACCGATTTTATGCAAAAATGCAGGGGTACGGTATACCCTATGTAGCAAAAATATTTGGGACACCCTATGAGCTTCCGAAACTGCTAAACGTGGGGTCAGTGATCAAATCTGTTCCCACTGCTCTCCCGACAGAGGTCCAACATCCACCTCCCACCTGTCCTTTATATTTAAAGGGTAAGCCACATGATATGAGGATAGTAAGGCCTGGTAACGTATAGATATCACACCCTTAGTCGACGTACTGGAAAATAGGCCATTCACCTGAGCAGAGGTACCAACCGTCAAATCACAAGCCCGAGCCTGCGTGTCTAGAGCATGTCTAAGTTGTAGGTAACGGTAAAAATATGACTGCGGTAAGCCAAATTCCTCCTGCAGTTGGGCAAATGACTTCAGGGTCGGCCCTTCATATAATTGTGAACGATATAATATCCCATGAGCAACCCATCCCTGGGAATCTGGTAAGGAACTAAGTTCAGAAAGGTCAGGGTTGTACCACAACAGTGAATATGTGACAAATAAAGGATAGTTCAGAAGTGATCGAAATTTCGACCACACTTTACGGATAAGAAGAAAGGTCGGGGGAAAGTCAGGAGGACGAGTTTGTGCTGCCATCTCTAGTAGATAGATAGGGGTAACCTTCCCAATACGTCTAGAAACCAAGTCCCCCGTACATCCCATAGTAGCATACTGTGCCCAGCCCTTAAGTTGCTGAATCTGGGATGCTATAAAATAAATCCAAGGACTAGAAATGGACAAACCCCCTGCCTCCTTACCACGCTGCAATGTTTCCAGACGCACCCTGGCCTCCTTCCCATTCCAGATGAGCTCCCTATACAAAGTTTGAATTCGAATGAAATGCTTCATAGGAATCCAAACCGGAGTATTATGTAGAATATATAGAAACTGGGGCATAAGAACCATTTTAACTAAATTCGATCTACCAGCCATAGACAAGGATGCACCCTTAGTATGGTCCATTTAATATCAATGACGGTAGAATAGTGGGACAAGAGAGAACGGCCGTGTGAACCTAGCCTTAGAGGCTCTAACTATATCCCCATCTGTATAGTGTCTAAATACTTTTTGTCATGCATCACAATTCCGTGGAGTTGGAGCCCAAATCCTGGTGCTGAAGCTATTGTAAATCTGGGCTAGTATTTATTGTTAATGATGCATATTACATATCACTGGTTCATGGCGAGAAAGACAAAGAGGAGTGTATTAAAATCAATTAGATTCCAGCTTTAAAGGGGTATTCCGGGCAAAAATATTTTATCCCCTATCCAAAGGATAGGGAATAAGGTGTCTGATCGCGGGGGGTCACGCCCCCTCCCATAGACATGAATGGAGGGGGCGTGGCCTGACATCACGTTTCCAAAACTAGAGATGCAGTCCCCACATACAATGCGGGGGCTGCAGGGAGATCGCGAGGGGTGTCAGCAGCGGGCCCCCAGCAATCACACACCTTATCCCCTATCCTCTGGATAGGGGATAAAGGGGAAGATTTATAAAAACCTGTCAAGCGGAAAAGTTTCCCAGTTGCCCATAGCAACCAATCAGATCGCTTCTTTCATTTTTAACAAGGCCTCTGTAAAATGAAAGAAGTGATCTGATTGGTTGCTATGGGCAACTGGGCAAATTTTCCTTTGCACAGGTTTTGATAAATCTCCCCCAAAATGTCTTTGCCCGGAATATCCCTTTATTTTTTCAGATGACTTTTTAAAAATGAAAGTTGAATCTGAGGGGCTGCGATGGTGCCTGCTCCGCTGTTCGGCTGAACATTAACAAACCTGGACCCAGATGATCAATCTTTGCTTTTTCTTCCCAGCTGATCAGGAGGAGGAGGCCCACCCCGAATACAAGTTTGGAAGTGAGCTCTCCGCGGACGACCTGAGCCAGAAAGAGGTGGCCGCAATAAGCGGGAAAAAGGTAATGGCCACTTTTTATTGTTGTTATTATAGTACAGTAATACAGATAAAACCTGCTTATTGCTCAGTAACGTTCTAAGACTTTTTTTTATTTTTTTTCTGTCATGGCTGTATAGGGAATTAGAGTAATAAGGTTAGGATTCCCTTTCCCCATACGGTCTGTTCACACTTGAGAGATTCAGCAAGGAAATTTTCCTCACTAAATTCCTCTGTGGATCCGCAATCTTCTGCATGGAGCCGAAATTGTCCGGAATCGGTGATTATTACCGTGGACATAAGTGCTGTCCCAATGTCCAATGGAGCTTTCCTAGCAGATTCCAGCAGAGGATTGTTCAGCGTGTGAACTGAACACTTCAAAAGCCATTGAAATCAATGGGCAAGTGGTGCAAGTCAGAATCTGCTCAGAATTTCCACACGGAAATTATGCAGGGAATCTCCTTAAAGGGGTACTCCGGTGGAAAACTTTTTTTTTTTTTTATCAACTGGTGCCAGAAAGTTAAACAGATTTGTAAATCACCTTAAGCCACTAGAAAGGGAGAGAGCACACCGTGCAGCTAAACATGCAGACATACGATACCGCTGGTGTACACTGGCAGCCTCCGGACCCGATAAGTAACAACACAGCACCTGCGGGGTGCACACACTAGATAAAGTATCAAACAATACAGTGAAAAGAGGTAGCGTGCACTCACCGCGGGTAAACAGCTGCAGGCCCGAGGTCCGGGATCACCGCCTCCAGGCCGGAAGAAGGACGTTCCTACGTCCGAAACACCCGGCGTAGCCTCTGAGCGCCCCTTACCGTCTCCGTCTATGTCGTGGTGATCCCGGACCTCGGGCCTGCAGCTGTTTACCCGCGGTGAGTGCACGCTACCTCTTTTCACTGTAAGATTTGTAAATTACTTCTATCAAAAAATCTTAATCCTTCCAGTACTTATTAGCTGCTGAATACTACAGAGGAAATGATTTTCTTTTTGGAACACAGAGCTCTCTGCTGACATCACGACCACATTGCTCTCTGCTGACATCTCTGTCCATTTTAGAAACTGACCAGAGCAGCATATGTTTGCTATGGGGATTTTCTCCTACTCCTACAGTTCTTAAAATGGACAGAGATGTCAGCAGAGAGCACTGTGCTTGTCATTCAGAAGAGAGCTCTGTGTTGCAAAAAGAAAATAATTTCCTCTGTAGTATTCAGCAGCTGATAAGCACTGGAAGGATTAAGATTTTTTAATAGAAGTAATTTACAAATCTGTTTAACTTTCTGGCACCAGTTGATTTAAAAAAGTACCCCTTTAAGCTATGTTCACACTGCGGAATATTTACAGAATGTTCACCCAGAAAACATGGGTGGACATACAGCAAATACCGGGCGCCGGCGGAAAATGCCGGCACTAGGTCCGCTCAGGGGTGAACCGTCAGTGCATTTCCCAGTGGATTCCACCAAAAGAATGAACATATCAATTCTTTCAATGAAAGCCGGAATCAGAATTTCTGTGGCAAATTTTTTATGCCGAATTTTGCTTGAAAATTCTGCCGTGTGAACATGACCTTAGGGTATGTTCACATAGCAGTATGTCCACCTGGAAAATACTCGGGCGGACATTTTACAGGCACTAGCAGAGTCCGCAGAAAGAATTAACATGTCAATTCTTTCTGCGGAGGCTGGATTCAGAATTTCCGTGGCACTGTACAGAAGAATTCCATTGAAACAATTTCTGCGTGGAATTTTACAGGCAGAGTTTCCCAGAGCAGCAGGCGCCGCCGGCATTAGAATCTCAGGAGCCTGCACAATCACTATTGAAAGCAATTCAACCCGCACAGAATTTTGACAAAATAATGAACATGTTTATTTTTTTTTTTGTCAGAAATTCTGCAGCAGAAATTCATTAGCAACAACCATGGATAGTTTCCAAGTTTCCAAAATTTTAGATCTTAAATGTAGCAGAAGATTTTTAAATATTTATTTCATTTTGTGTATAATAAAAGTTATATTTTAAAGTTAAATCAATTGATTAAAATAGGTAAACAAGAAAAGATCTTTTTAGTTACAATAAAATTTGCACATGTATCACTGCGTCAGTCAATAACTCATTGTGTCCTCAGGGAGTCTCTTCTTTTCTAGCAGGGCATATCTGTAACATTTCTGTGTTCTTTTTTTCTTTTTAGGTAGTCGAAGATCCTGAACAAGAAAACAATAACAAAAAGGTGAGAATACAGTATATATCAAAGGCATCACAAGAGGCCTGGACACTGCAAATCGTATTGACTGATTAAAGATGAATTATTAAATTACATATTATTTATTAACGGGGTATTCTGGTGGAAAACATTTTTTTTTTAAATCAACTGGTGCCAGGAAGTTAAACAGATTTGTAAATTACTTCTATTTAAAAATCTTAATCAATCCTTCCAGTACGTATCAGCTGCTGTATACTACAAATGAAGTTCTTTTCTATTTTAATTTCTTTTCAGTCTGACCACAGTGCTCTCTGCTGACACCTCTGTCCATGTCAGGAACTGTCCAGAGTAGGAGAAAATCCCCATAGCAAACCTATGCTGCTCTGGACTGTTCCTGACATGGAAAGAGGTGTCAGCAGAGAGCACTGTGGTCAGACTGAAAAGAAATTAAAAAAGAAAAGAGCTTCATTTGTAGTATACAGCAGCTGATAAGTAAGCTGTTAAGATTTTTAATTAGACGTAATTTACAAATCTGTTTAACTTTCTGGCACCAGTTAATTAAAAAATATATATATTTCCACCGGAGTACCCCTTTAAGGGTAGAGTCTCACACGGCATATTTCACTCTGCAAGAAATCTGCTGGACGGCTCGTGACAGCTTGTGACGGGAGCTTGTGACGTCATAGAACCACCCCCTCCCAACGTCCCGCCCCGCCCCCTCAATGCAAGTCTATGGGAGGGGGCGTGAGGGGGCGGTGCTATGACGTCACAAGCCCCTGGCTCCAGCGTTCGGAAGGGGGCGGGGCTGTGAAGATACAAGCTCCCGACACTGGCTCCAGCGTTCGGAACTGTTTGTTCCAAAGCTGAGCAGTGGAGTACCCCTTTAAGGTCCTTGCGACTTTCAACACAATTGTCGCATAGCCCGCCACTACGCTGCAAAATTTAACCATAGCAGTTCAGTGAGCATTCATCAACCTCCGTGCGCCATTTGATCAATTTGGCGCACAGACGCTGCTTTCCCTGCAACTGTTTTTGCTCTAAAGTGAGCAAAAAACAGGTTCACATTTGATAAATGCCCCTCTATGTGTCTGCTCATAGGAGAATACACTGCATATGTCCCGCTGCCCAGCAGAAATATGCTGCGCATGCGCTGTGTTGTTGCCCTATCCACAGGTGCTCATGTTAGGGAAAGTTTTGTCCGAGCACACTTTATTTCTGCAGCAACTGATTGTGGATGGTGTAATACAATGTTTCCAATGTGATACTTTCTAGGTGTTTCCAGGTCTGTCAGGGCATGAACAGTTGTAGTTTTGCAGCAGCTGCAGCGCCACGCATTGGGGAACACCAGTGTCATACATGACACGACCCAGATTGCCAGCATAAGAGCTCCTCTTACTTTTTGATGCTTCTCTGTGCTGATGACACAAAGATATGTACAGGGTTGATGTTCCTGGAGGGATACGCCAAATGGAAAAGGATTTAGGCAAACTAGAAGAATGGTCAGAACTCTGGCAACTGAAATTTAATGTGCATAAGTGCAAGATAATGCACCTGGGGCGTAAAAACCCTCGGGCAGAATATAGAATATTTGACACAGCCCTGACCTCAGTATCTGAGGAAAGGGATTTAGGAGTCATTATTTCAGAAGACTTAAAGGTAGGAAGACAATGTAATAGAGCAGCAGGAAACGCTAGCAGAATGCTTGGATGTATACGGAGAGGTATAAGCAGTAGAAAGAGAGAAGTGCTCATGCCGCTGTACAGAACACTGGTGAGACCTCACTTGGAGTATTGTGCGCAGTACTGGAGGCCATATCTCCAGAAGGATATAGATACTCTAGAGAGAGTTCAGAGAAGATACTAAACTAGTACATGGATTGCAGGAAAAAACGTACCAGGAAAGGTCAAAGGACCTTAACATGTATAGCTTGGAAGAAAGAAGAGACAGAGGGGATATGATAGAGACTTTTAAATACATAAAGGGAATCAACATGGTAAAGGAGGAGAATATATTTCAAAGAAGAAAAACTACCACAAGAGGACATAGTTTTAAATTAGAGGGGCAAAGATTGAAAAGTAATATCAGGAAGTATTACTTTACTGAGAGAGTAGTGGATGCATGGAATAGCCTTCCTGCAGTGAAGGAGTTTAAACATGCATGGGATAAGCATAAGGCTATCCTTCATATAAGATAGGGCCAGGGACTATTGATTAGGATTCAGATTATTGGGCAGACTAGATGGGCCAAATGTTTCTTATCTGCCGACACATTCTATGTTTCTAATACAGGGTGTCCCCAAAATGGCATATGGGGGAACATCAGCAAATACAGGCGTGAAAAATATGCTGCTAACAAAATGTTATTATTTAAAGCGGTATTCCAGGAAAAAACTTTTTTTTTTTAGATCAAATGGCTGCAGAAAGTTAAACAGATTTGTAAATTACTTCTAATAAAAAAATCTTAATCCTTCCAATAATTATCAGCTGCTGAAGTTTAGTTGTTCTTATCTGTCTGGAAACAGTGCTCTCTGCTTATCTCGGGAACTGCACAGAGCAGAATAGGTTTGCTATGGGAATTTGCTTCTACTCTGGACATCTCCCGAGACACATGTCATCAGAGAGCACTTAGACAGAAAATAACAACTCAACTTCAGCAGCTCATAAGTACTGAAATGATTAAGATTTTTTAATAAAAGTAATTTACAAATCTGTTTAACTTTCTGGAGCCAGTTGATATATAAAAAAGGATTTTCCTGGATAACCCCTTCAAGGAATATTTAAGTTTGCTGGAAAAATTCTGAAACTTAATTTATAGAAATTAATTCATAGCAATAAATAAATGACAGTAAAATAAGTAGACAATTAATGGTGCTAGTGGCTCATGTATCATAGGTATGTGAACAATGGTAAGTATTAGAGATGAGCGAACTTACAGTAAATTCGATTTGTCACAAACGTTCGGCAGTTGATGACTTTTCCTGCATAAATTAGTTCAGCTTTCAGGTGCTCCCGTGGGCTGGAAAAGGTGGATACAGTCCAAGGAGACTCTTTCCTAGGACTGTATCCACCTTTTCCGGAGCACCTGAAAGGTGAACTAATTTATGCAGGAAAAGTCAGCGACCGCCGAGCTGAGATGTTTGTGACGAATCGAATTTACTGTAAGTTCGCTCATCTCTAGTAAGTAGAATAATAGTAATTAATATTATACAACTAAAATATATTAATACCAAAGCAAAGACTGTGGGGCGTATTCATGAAAAGTGGGGTAGGTGAACGTCTTTTTACTGGAAACTGTGTACCTGCGCCAGATTTATGACATGGTGCAGGGCCTGTGATAAATCTGGTGAGGATCACATTTCTTACTTCAGTACATCACTTTGTATGATGCTTTCTCTGCTACTTTTTAACCTGTGCAACAAATTTGAGACTTTTTAATAATGCTGTCCACGGCCTGTTTTTAAGCCAGCTGAGGACTGGTGTAGATTTGTGCCTCAGTTTTCGCAGTTGCACCATCTGGCCATCATAGAGCATCAGAAACCTGACAGAAAAGAAAGATGTAAAGCTGGCACACATTTATATTAAGTCTGTTTTCCAGTTTTGCAACAGCTGGAGGCACACTGTTTGGAAAACACTGCCCTTTGACTACACTTTCTGTGTTGCTCTTTAGCAATTTAAGTGTTGTCTTAGACTGATGAGTGGATCCACCCTTACATTTCCTTGAGTTTAGTTAAGGGTTCTAATTTATAATGATACAAATTCAATACAATATTGCCAACATGGCAGCAAAACTGACCGCAGTGCACATTACAACCACTGGGTGGCCACACATACGCATACAGCATTTACATCTCTTTTTTTATGAGCTAGTCTCCTTGTGACCCACATTTTGTGTTGTGTTGACCCTTGAGGAAAGTTAAGGAGATACCCACCATCACCTTCATAGACATGTACTGTAACTCAAGCATTGAGTTTAATCTCACAGGTTAGTACAATAAAACATATGACATATAACACACAGCTCTAGACCTCTTCCCGTGACATCACCCCTTCACTCCTAAAAAATGCCAATTACTGTCTCTCTACTGTTTCAAACTTATAACTGAAACTAAATCCTTCTAAAACTGAACCAGTTGTATTTCCTCCCTCGTCTAATCTACCTAAGCCTAACTTTTCATCTCAGTGTGTGGTACTACTATAACTCCCGGGCAGCTGTCTTGGAGTTATGATAGACTTTAATCTGTGCTTCACTCCTTATATTTAATCCCTCTCATGTTCTTGTCACCTGCACCTCAAAAACATCTCCACAATCCACTCATTTCTCCCGATTGAAACCGCTAAATCTCTCGATGTTGCTTCAGTCTCGCCTTGACTATTGTAACTCTATACTAATCGGTCTTCCCATATCTAAACTCTACCCTCTCCAGTCCATCCTAAATGGTGCAGCCAGACTCCTCTTCCTCTCCAGCCATTACACCGAGGCCTTCCCCCGGTGTCAGTCACTACAGTAGTTACCTGTTCAGTCCAGAATACAAAAGATTACAAAATCCTTACTCTCACCCACAAACCTGTCCCCGGTGATGCTCCTCCCTACATCTTCTCCCTTATCTCTGTCTACCATCCCACACATGCTCTCCACTCTGCTTATGATCTAACACTAACATCTTCTGTAATCTGAATCGCTCACACCTGTCTCCAAGACTTTGCTCGTGCTGCCCCAGATCTCTGGAATGTGACACCCTGAACCCTGAGACTTATAACCAACATCCATAGTTTTAAACGTACCCTAAAGATAAGTATTTTCAAGTAGGCTTATAACATTCTTTAATTGGTCTCCCCTACTACCACTTTGCCCCCTTTTGTGACCTTTAGGTCTTTAAGATATCAAAAGCTCCATACTCAACAATCTCCTCCCTACTCTCTATGCACTTTAGACATTTTGAGATTAACTAGCGACTGGTTGAGCCTCCTTTATGTAACCTCCCCTCTTTATAAAACATGGCTGGACCATTGTATCAATAAATCTGTCATGACCGACTGGGGGGACAGGGAGAATGAGCCCTAAAGTAACACTCTCCCTGCCTACTTGCCCATCTACCCTAAACAGTGAATCGACTATTTGGAACCGGTCCCTCCCTGCGCTAAAGTGCAATGGCGTAAAAACAAATAATAAACATAGCTGGTCACAGGCCAGAAACAAAAACGGGAAAACTACCAGACAACTAGATATACCAGACAGAATATCTCGCAAAAAAGGGCAGAATATAGTGTACTAACAAACAGTTCTTAAACCAGAATCCAGATAAACGGCAGACATGATAAAATGAAGGTATACAGCAGAATCCAGGAGATGCAGGGGATGAACAGAAGAACTGAATGCTAACATAGGACACTGTTCACACTGGAATGCAGACTAGAAACAAACTGGACACCCCACTCCAAAAAGGAATAGACAGTATAATAAAGCCAAATAGACTACTAGCCAGCGGGCACACTCCACCGTGTGATCAGGATGCTGACCTAGTAGGAAACAGAAATATAAAACACAAAATACAGGACTAGAAACAGATGAGTCTGAATAGACTCCAAGATACCAAACAGGAATTATAACATACAGAGCACAGGTAACTAGCAAGACTCAGACAGAGTGTGAACACAGACTAAGCAGAAAGCACATATATATCCTAAAAATCGACAGATGTAACACAGACTAAAATCTACAATAAACAAGACTATTTAACCATGGCTAAAACTCAGATAATATCACAATATAAATACAAGGTGCATGCTCAAGCAGACATGAAGTGTATTGCACAAATAACCAGCAAAGAATGCAGAAATCTGGTTTAAAAAGACCCACCCAAGTTTTAATTGGTTCAGAGCATTAACTATTCCCTATCCGGGGAGAATAGTAACTGCTCAGAACATCCTAGTGTGTGAATACACACCTAAACAGAAAAATGCCTAAACAAATAAACAGACATTACAAAAGCACTTTATACCTTTTGTCTCAACCCCATTCCTCATATCCGGTAACCTCTCACAATCCGGGCCCTCACTCCTCCCATTCTAATATTAACTTTGCAATTCTGCAATGTCTAAAACTTGTCTTTATTTGCACCCTAATCATTTTAAAGTGCTGCAGAATCTGTTGGCGCTATACAGATGAATATTATTACTATTATTATTATACCATTAGACGGTTTACAGTCGGTCTGTATGTAACAGATTTGGGAGGTGTGGTTATTAGTGTTGTATGTAACAGGATACATGAAAGTCTTACCAGGAATAATGGTGGTGTACATGTCATGTTGTTATTGTTCTAGGGCGCAATAACTGCAGATGATGAACAAGCTTGGATGGCGAACTATAAATACGTAGGCGCCACTACCAATATACATCCGTTCCTATCAACAATGATCAACTATGCGCAGCCAGTAAAATTTCAAGGTTTCAAATTGGCAGAAGGTAAGAGACAAACAGCCTGACATTCTAAATGTTTACAAGCCGTGACACCCACGTCTGTGGAAGAAGGACATGTTATTGGAACGCCATATAACCTAGAGAGCGGTTGCTTCATTTTGCCAACAGCTTTTACTCCTGATCCTCACCTACCATACACATGCACACTCGGATCAGCAAAGGGTGCATGTTTTCTCATAAAACAAGTATAGGGGATTCCCCCACAGCCAGAGATTGTGCAGGTATGCTAGGAGTTGTAGCTTTACAGCATCTGAAGGGCCACTGACCTAGTGTAGTTAAAATGTAGAATTTCCTAAATATGACATCCAGGAACTGGAACCCTGTACACAGGAACACATCCCTATGCATGTTCACAGAAGCAGTGGCACTAAAGCCCAACACAAACATTTTCTGATGGGTCTTAGAACTAAAAAGTGGCCTACAGCAAAAAGGTTAGAACCTTTTTAATTAAACCAAATTGGACATTTTTTTATCAGATTTATCAAAGAATGTCTATGGTAGAGCTATAGAGCTATTTTCCCATGTTTATTTGGGTGGTGGGTTTGTCTAGCGTGCATCTTATTTATCAAGAAGGTGCAGCAGGATGGTGAATAGTGAGCAGCTCTGCTGTGGTGGGAAAAGCTCTACCACATACACTTTTTCTAGACGCTTGTGAGGGAGGGACGTAGACACTTTCCCGGGTCCTGAATTTGGCAGGTTAGGTGTTATTACTTACTTTCACAGAGCTGCCGGACATTTGTTCTTGCATTTTAGATGCTACAATCAAATTTGATTGCGGTATCTAAGGGGTTAAAGCCGGGCATCACCGTGATCGGTGATGTCTGGCATTAGAGATGGGTCCTGATGAGAGATAGCCACCAGGACCACCCAGCTGTGACCCGCACTCAGCTCATGAGCACATGTCATAGAAGGGGAGTGGGACGCTGTCGTCCACAAGGGGTTAAAGGTTGAATTGTGGAAGGTAGAAATTATTCTCACGCCTACCAGTAGGTGGTGTAGCTTTGCGCCTAAAAAAGTAACTTTGCGCACAAAATAGCGATTTTTGACAAAAGTGGCAAAAGATAAATACGTGACCACTGCATGGTCAAAAAGAAAAAGTTCTATGGGTAGTCAAAAAGAGTGAAACTGTCTATATCAAAAGATGCATGAAACTCTCTAAATATGCTGCTTGCGCCTGAACTGTGCCTAAACATACACAAAAAAATGCTCTAAAAGCAAATATAAATCTCCCCCATATTGCTTTAAAAAATATCCAGTTTGGTTTACCGTATATACTTGAGTATAAGCCGACCCAAATATAAGCCGAGGCCCCTAAACCCCGAAAAACCTATTCACTCAAGTATAAGCCTAGGGTGGGAAATACATCACCCCCGACCCCCCCCCCCCCCCCCCCCGTCATCATTCCCCCCTGTGTCATCATCCCGACTCCCACTGTCATCATCCAGACACCCGCCCTCATCCCTCCTGTCATCATCCAGACCACCCTCATCCCCCCATCATACAGATCCCCCTTGCCCCCCAATCATTATCCAGACCCCCCTCATGCCCCCCTGTCATCATCCAGACCCCCCCCCCCCCAGTTGCAGCTCTGTCGGTCCTTCCCTAGCAGCCGTCCAATGTCGCTGCAGGGACCGTCTGACTGCAGGGTGAGCCAGTTCAGGCCATCCACCTTGACCGAGAGGCCCTCTTCTCTGCTGCGGGCTGGCCCCGGACCAGTGACGTTGCATTGACGCTGCCGCGTAGGAACACCCCTGGCGTCACGGACATCTGCTGCACACGGACGTCCCTGCTCGGCGTCGTCAATGCAGCGCCACTAGTCCAGGGCCAGCCCGGAGCGGAGAAGAGGGCCTCTCGGTCAAGATGGACAGCCCTGACTGGCTCACCTCCCCACCCCCCCCCCCACTGGAAGTCGGACAGTCCCTGCAGCATAGATGGGCGACAATGGACGGGCCGACCCATCCCCTCGCCACCCCCACCGGTATGCCTGCAATTTTTACATTTTTTTTTCCCCATCACGCGAGTATAAGCCGAGGGGGAAGTTTTTGGCACAAAAAATGGTGCTGAAAAAATTGGCTTATACTCGAGTATATACAGTAATTAAAAAGGTTCTACCCTTTTTGCTGTAGGATACTTTTTAGTTGTTAAAACCCATCAGAAAATGTAAGCTAAAATAAAAAAAATTCAATGGTGTTCATATTGTTTCACTAAACATGGAATGAAAATTTTCTTTATTAGTGCATTTTGTTCTTCATCCACTAGAGGGAGCTCTATTACAACTGATCAGCAGGAGAGTTGATTAATGCCGCCTCTTCAGTCTTAAATGCAATTGTGTAATACAGTTTTACAATGCAGAATATTAACAATGCTGCAATGTCGCAGTCATTACTATTTGTTTATAAACACTGGGAAACAAATCTATAGAATATATATTTAAAGGGTTAAAGAGGGTTAAAGAGTTGACTCGAAAACCACTTCCATAGACTACTATAAGGGTTATATTGTGGGCAACTAGGGCGACCACTCTTGATTCTTACTCCCAATAGAAAAATAGTCATTGAAGCACAATGGCTCGTGCACAGTCGCCTCTTCTTGGAAGGTCAGGCACTATTGTCATCTGATCATACAACAGAGCCGACATCTCGGTTAGGATTAACATATCACGTTCCAAGGCCTTCACCGTCACCTCATGTGCTATGGTTATGGAAATTGTACCCTTTGCTTTCCTATTAGCTTTTTCCCTTTATCTGATCCATCTGTTTATGGAAAAATGAATGTCACTGTTATAGTCTGTGGTCAGTATAGGTTGCAGATAAATGAATACACAATTAAATGAAATTCTTTCTTTCCCTTTTTTTCCCCCTTTAGATCGGAACATTCATTTCAACATGTCGTCCTTTAATGAATCGGTGGGGTTGGGTTACTTGAAGACGCATGCGATTGAGTTTGTGAAGTATCCTTTAAGTTTTTTATACAAAACGCCTGGAGATGTCACATCATGTCAAAGAATTAACACGCGTTATGTGGCTGTTTTATTTATTCATGTTGTCACAACTGGCTCCAAAATTAAAGTATAGCCTTAAAGAGGTACTCTGGATAAAAAAAATAATAATAATAATAATAAAATATTTTCAAATCAGCTGGTGCCAGAAAGTTAAACAGATTTGTAAATTTACTTCTGTTTAAAAATCTTAATCCTTCCAGTACTTATCAGCTGCTGTATGCTCCAGAGGAAGTGGTGTAGTTCTTTCTAGTCTGAGCACAGTGCTTTCTGCTGCCACCTCTGTCTGTGTCAAGAACTGCACAAAGCAGGAGAGGTTTTCTATATGGATTTTTTTCTCTTCTAGACAGTTTCTGTCACGGAAAGAACACTTTGGTCAGACTGGAAAGAACATACACACCTTCCAAGAAGGATTATGATTTTTATAAAGAAGTAATTTACAAATCTGCATCATAATGTAATTTATCATGTAATTTATCAAATCTGCATCCATAGAACCACATTGAGCTGTGTGCTTTGAACTTGATTGATAAAGCCTGGTCCTGCCTGGCTTTATCATTCTGAGCAAAAGAGCAGAGGTAAGCCCTCCGGGTACCTCCACAGTGGATTGCCGTCCCCGCCATCGCACTGTGAGGGGGCGATCCACCCCACTGGACCTGCTTTGACAGCAGCGTTCTTAAGGGTTAATAGCTGCCCATGGCGATCGCTGCATGTGGGCTATTAACGCCGGCCCCCAGCTACAAGAATCAGCTGGGGGCCAGCTGGTATGACGCGGGCTCGAGTCATTAACGGGTTAAAAGGGCTATCCAAAGATCAAAAGTCATCCCTGGGGGGACATTTTACCTATCCTGTAGATATGGAATAACTTTAAATTTTGGAATAACCTCCTCATCAGGATAGACCATGTTGAAATCTGACATCCCGATCCTTTTTTTTCTCAAAACCTGCCATTGGGGGCATTCAAGATGGTCACCCTGGTCCCGCCACATTAGATGGTTGGCCAATCTGCCAAAATCAGTGGTGACATTAATGTAATGTGTTTGGCCAGCTTTACTCCCCATTCCGTGTGCCATGTGATGTCATGATACCTAAGATGCAATATCACTGAGGTTGATTTCTAGGTACTGAACCAGAGCAGAACTTTGATGTATTACAATATTTTCATTGTACTATTGTTTAGTGTTTAGACACAGTACCAGATCTGTCTTCAAATAATCTACCAAAGAAATCCTATTTAAAGTGCCAGAATGTAAATTACGGATGTTTATAGAACCATAAAAAATAGATTAAGAAGGATATGGCTGACACATTGTAACTTATTGTGATTTATTGTGTAATGTGATGGAAACTATTCCAGGATGCACCTTTTTGTTTGTTAGGTTGTGTTGATTTTTGCTTTCCTTAACAATATTCATAGCTATAACAAACGTCAGATGAGCCGAATCTACCCCAAGGGTGGGCGAGTGGATTCCAGTAATTATATGCCTCAAATTTTCTGGAACGCCGGCTGCCAGATGGTCTCTCTGAACTATCAGACCCCAGGTAGGATGTGACGCCCATTGAAGCTGAAAGCCAAGGAGGCATTTGCTTTCTAACTTCCAAAACAGATGCCTCAAAAATGCCTCTGGCTTTTTCTATTGGAAATGGAATACGCTCAAATGATATTAAGATGTTTACTGACAGAGAATGGAGTCAATGAGCAGTCCGGTTATATATAGAAGCGCTGTGTGTTCTGCATTGTAATTAGCAAATGTACAAGCGATGCGGCAGTAATGAGACTGGACTAATCTGTGATGTGAACACTAAGAATACTGAGATAGGGGGAAATATCCACCCTGCAAGAGATTATTTCTTCCTCTCCTATATTATTACTATAAAAGGGTCCCTGAAAGAAGAAGCCATGACCAAAATGTGTCTACAGATATTATTAGAAAATGAGTAGATGGCATGGCTAGATAAAGAATGGCCGATTCCTTTGAGGAACTAGATGGATACAAAGTATACTGCCATCTCGTTTCTTAAAGTTTACCTGTCATTTAAAAAAAAAAAAAAAAAAACTTTTGACCTGTCACAATGATATGTCAAATGTTTAGATCGGTCAGGGTCTCAGTGCTGAGATCCCCTCCACTGATCAGGAGAACAAACGGGGAGAAGTGGTAGCGTGCTTCACTCCCCAGCTTACAGTGATCTCCGTCCTTTGGCCCCTGGGACATGTCAAAGGTTTTTCTAAATGACAGGGTGAAAACTGAACAAAATGCTGATCAGCACACGACCAGTTTAAGGCTAGAGTTACATATATCTGGCATCCGGCTCTGGCAAAACCGTGTGAGAATTGCCACAACTGATGCACCAACTGATGAAAGAAGTGCATCATCCGGCGTCCATTGTTTGTGATCGGCGTCTAAACTGAGACGGCGGATGATTGTGAACGGTCCCATTCAAATGAATGGGATCAGCTCTGGCTTCATTTTCCCTTCAACACATTTTTTGCAGCGCCGGAGGGGAAAAAAAACGGAGGAGACATATATGTAAAGGAGGCCTGAATAGGAAAATCTATTATGTAGAGATCCAGAAGCACAGACAACAACAAACTGCAGATCGATTCCATTACAGATTCCAAGGAAAAAAACATCTAAAAAACCCAGTGAAACCCCAAATGCGTTTTGAACTATATATGGTTCTTAGTCATGATTAAAGCGTACCCGTCAGATCCAACAAAAAAAATGTTTTTTTAAATATATCACTCAATACCTAATCCTGACCATGTACATAAAATTTTTATGTGTCTAGCACCTTTATTCTTTTGTTTATTACACTTTTAATTTAGCTCACTAGTCTGAATTCCTCTCAAATGGAGGGGGTGTGGCCTCACAGTGCAGGTCTCCGCCCCTTCCCTTAGTATACTGTCTGCTCACATCTCCCCTAGCATTAGCAAAACTACAACTCCCAACTTGTCCTCACTGACAATAGCGGGACACAAGCTGACAGTGGGAGGATTTTTCCTCCAGGTGTAAGCCCTGTGCTCACACCTGTCAATCAAGGAAGTGTGTCCATGACATAGGTGATGATGCATGGACACAGCAGGACTAATATTTGTCCAAGCAGGCGGGGGGGGGGGGGGGGGGGGCAGTTGTTTGACTGGCTTTTTTAGTATGAAATACTGAAAATTTTCTAATGAAAGCAATTGTAAAACCTATTGGTTTTGCATGCTTTACAACATATCAAAAGTTTTTGTATCTGACAGTGCCCATTTAAATATTATATATAGTTTGTATCGGCAACGTGCTGGAGCGAAGAAGACAAATAGTTATTATGAGGGCTTTATCACAGGGTTCTGCCGGGTGGGCAGAACAGTCCATCAAGGGGCTGGGAACATCCCCAGTTCACCATAAACATCATTTGCAAATTCAGATTTTTTTATTTCTCTCTGGAACTGCACTATAGATTATGTAAAAAAAAGGTAAACTGCGTTAGGTTCAGCATCATTCACACTTACCCTGTATAAACAGGGTAGTCCAGGTAATGCTGCAGCTTTCTTCATTTCCATAGTATACAGTAGGCACATTTAAGGGCCCCTGACTTTGATCATCATAGGACTCTATGGTGATTTAAGATAGACTTGGATCCCCTAGTAAAAGCTAAATGGAAACTGACATCAGAACATCCGGCCGGTTAGTGGAGATGCCAGACTAGTCCAGAAGCCAAAGCATCTCCTGTAGAGTTTTTATCTGGTTCAGAAATGGTTGTGTATAAATATATTGAAGACTTATAATAACTGAGACACTTTTGCACCATTTGTGGTCAGATGAAGCACAAAACCTGATCCTGATGCATCGGATATATGTGGATCTAGCCTTAATGGGTTTTAGAGATTTTTACTGACAGTTTTTAATGTTTGCCTGTACAGTGTGCATGAAGAACTACTCATATGTTTTTCTTTTGAAAGATCTAGCAATGCAGCTGAACCAGGGGAAGTTTGAGTATAATGGATCCTGTGGGTAAGTTATTACAGCTCGATAGATCAATTACACAATAACAGGAAAATCAGCATATTAATCTTTTATATTAAGGACTAGCTGAGTACCCGGCGTTGCCTGGTTTTACCTACCTAATGCTTGTTGGGGACGAAAAGCAACATAGGATGAAGTACTTGTCCTTATATCCCGTCCTTATATCCCGTCCTTATATCCTGTCCTCATATCCCTTTCCTCATATCCAGTCTTCATATCCCGACCTCATATCCCATCCTCATATCCCGACCACATCTTCCGCCCTTATATCCTGTCCTCATATCTCATCCTCATATCCTGTCCTCATATCTCGTCCTCATATTGCGTCCTCATATCCCGACCTCATATCCCAACCTCATATCCTATCCTCATATCCCATCCTCATATCTCGTCCTTATGTCCCGACCTCATATCTCTTCCTCTTATCCCGTCCTCATAGCCTATCCTTATGTCCCATCCTCATATCCTGTCCTTATGTCCCATCCTCATATCGAGTCCCTATGTCCCATCCTCATATCCTGAGCTCATATCCCGACCTAATATCCTGTCCTCAGGTGGGACTGATTTGTAATGAGGATATTGTAAGTTGAATATAGAAGGGGACGTGGCTTTGTGGGACTGAATGTGATTTGAAAGCCAGACCAATGCACAAAAAGGGTAGATAATAAAAGGGGTGGGGCTTAAATAGTGGGTGTCTTTGTGAGATGGGGTGTGGCTTGTAAGCCGGACTGACACATTCACCAGGAGATGTAGACTGGAGCTTGTGGAGTAAGGTACTGGAAGTCCCATATAATTGCATGGGACTTGAAACAAAAACCCATGTTTTATACAAGGGTCTAGGTAAGGGTTAATTTAACTATCATATTTTTTTATTTAATATATAAGTAATGTGTGTACCAGGTATTATTGAAATATCTCCAGCCGTACAGAAGTTATGTGGGAACATACAATTCCCATTGATTTGCATGGGACTTTAAACAAAATCCCTGACCCTCACAAATGGGGGTAGTTAAGGGTTAAATTAACTATCCTATATTTTAAGTGGACATATAAGTAACATGTGACCAAGTATTATCGAAATATCTCCAGCTGTTTGGAAGTTATGCAGTAACATATATTTCCCATAGACTTGTATGGGACTTTAAACATAAGCCCTGCCCCTGGCAAATGGGGGTGAGTAAGGGTTAAATTACCTATCCTATGTTTGTTGTTGACATATAAGTAACATGTGTGCCAAGTTTCATGTTAATATCTTTAGCCTTTTGGACGTGATGCTGGAACATACACACACACACATTGGGGACATGTATCAAAGATTTTACCCCTGTTTTGTGTTTACATTTTTGCGCAAAATTTTGCGCAAGCTCTTCTTTTGCGTCTTTTTTTGCATACATTCTGGTGGAGCATTTCCTCCATGATGTGTATGTTTCGGTGTACCTTGGAGTGACATATTTAGTACGCACTAATTTATTGACTGCGTACATTAAATTTACCTGCAGAAATCTTGCGCAATGACCATATTTTTAACGCAAATATAAGCCATCTCGGACTGCATGTAGCAAGATGCGCTGAATCATCGATTTCAGGTATGAGGAGATTACTATATTTGCCCGCAATTTATGAAACTCATTGCGCATGATTGATAAATTTAGCGCATCTGCACATAATTTAGAATTCGGCAAAATGGGTAAACTGCTTCTACCATACACAAATAATGATACATGTCCCCCATTGAGTTTTATATATATATATATATAGATAGATTATGTAATGTGACGTATAAAGGAACATTCTTTACTTGTTACTTGTTTGTTTGTTTTTTTGTATGTAAAGATTTTAAAGTATTCTATTGCCATCCACCAGCTACCTTCTGAAACCAGACTTCATGAGACGTCCAGACAGAACATTTGACCCGTTCTCTGAGACTCCAGTAGATGGAGTGATTGCTGCCACCTGCTCTGTTCAGGTATAGAGCTCCCATATAGAGGAAACCTAGTCATGTTACAATGATCAGATTTAAACATTTAATCCTAAAGGGGTTTTCAAGAAATATTATGCTCATGGCCCATCATTATAATAAACCACGTTTATTCCATTGGTGGGGGGCATCCTACTCCCGGCACCAACACTGACCATATAATTGAAGGGGCAGTGGTGAATGTGTGGGTGCTATGGCCTCTTCACCTCCTAGTAGGCACAGCTCCTTACATTTGGTGGTGGCAGTTCATCCCTTTGAAGTGGATGTGGTACAGCTGCTACCAACTACCTATAACATGGAAGAAAAGACCATAATAGATTGTTTGACCCTACAGTCAAGGGTTTATGTACCACGAAGAGAGGAGGCCCATTCTAGGTTGGTCTTGGGCTCAATTTAAGGTGTATTGGGAACATGTTAACTTTGGTGCTGCAAAGTTAGCAAACAAGAAAGTGGAAAATGTTGTCAAGTCATGAAGACGACCTTACGGGACATTAGAACGGTGGTACTGTCAGATACCACCTGAAAGTAGCCAATTTTTCTTATAGTGTCCCTGTTACCTTTCTATCCCTCTTCCTGCATGGCCATGATTTTGTTAGGTAACAGAAATGACTGGTTATCATCATATAGGAGGAAAGCATTAGCGGCCCTACAGTGCGGGAGCCTACTAAACATCTGCCAATGTCTCATCTGTTTGAATACTAAGGAATAGTGAATTATTATGGTTAGGCCATGTCTTGTGTTTCAGATTTTGCATGGCTTTAACCCAGGGGTCTCAAACTCAAATTATCTGGGGGCCACATGATGTATAGGCTGGGTGAGGCTCGGCCACATGCGCCCCTCACATATAATGCCCCCATCATGCACCCCTCAGATATAATGCCCCCATCATACACCCCTCACACATAATGCCATCATGCGCCCCTCACATATAATGCCTCGATCATACGCCCCTCACATATAATGCCTCCATCATGCACCCCTCAGATATAATGCCCCCATCATACACCCCTCACATACAATGCCATCATGCGCCCCTCACATATAATGCCTCGATCACACGCCCCTCACATATAATGCCTCCATCATGTGCCCCTCACATATAATGCCCCCATCATGTGCCCCTCACATATAATGCCCCCATCATGCGCCCCTCACATATAATGCCCCCATCATTCCCCCATATAGATATGACCCCCATCTGGTAGGGCTCCCCAGTAGGTACACAGGCCCCCAGATAGCTATGACCCCCATCAGGTAGGGCTGCCAAGTAGGTATAGAGGCCCCAGATAGATATGACCCCCATCAGGTATGGCTCTCAAGTAGGTATAGAGGCCCCAGATAGATATTATCCCCATCACTGATGGGGGTAATATCTATCTGGGGGCCTGTGTACCTACTGGCAAGCCCTACCTGATCATCAGGTATGGGTTCCCAATCGGTGTACAGGCCCCCAGATAGATATTACCCTCGGCAGGTAGGGCTCCTATTGAAACAATTATGCCCTCTAAGAAGATAGGTTATCCCCTGGTGATAAGCAGGTCCTCCCTTATTAGGCAAGTCATTAGGGAAGTTAAGTTTCACAGCTACAGTACTTACATCTCCCTGCTGCAGCCTAAAACGAGCCTTCTTTGCGTGGATGCACGCAAAGGTGATGTCATCACATGCGCCGCACAGAACGTCGGCGTCCCGGCATCCTGCGCTGGTGATGCGATGATGTCACCAATCGCGCGCATCCCTCCAGGAAGGCTCGTTATAGGCGGCAGCAGGGAGATATAGGTACAGTAGCAGTGTGTGCCGACGTGTGTGAAGTCTTCCGGCATTTAGCACTGCTTGCCCGAAGAAGGGCTAAATGCCTGAAGAAATCACCTGTCCGGGGCCCGGGCCGCAAAATTTAGGGCTGGGAGTTTGAGACCCCTGCTTTGACCTCTCCATAAGTCATTAAGAAACATAGTAATGTTATATAATGTATCAGGTAATTCTTCAGGTTTATAGCTTCTTTACTTAGAGATAAACCATTTACAGTGTAACTCAAAGCTTTCTGTATTACCACAGGTTATATCTGGACAGTTTCTCTCAGACAAAAAAATTGGGACATATGTTGAGGTTGATATGTATGGATTGCCTACAGACACCATAAGAAAGGAGTTCCGGACTCGTATAATAATGAACAACGGTCTGAACCCAGTTTACAATGAGGAGGCTTTTGTATTTCGAAAGGTGAGAAATCTTTCTGGTGACTTATGTGGATGAAGTCAATGTATAAGACACAATGTATAATGGGGACACATTCTAATAACCCTTCCTCTGGCTTTCAGGTTATCTTACCTGACCTTGCTGTGCTAAGGATAGGAGTGTACGATGACAACAATAAACTGATAGGCCAGAGAATATTACCATTAGATGGTCTCCAGGCTGGATATCGGCACATTTCACTTCGGAATGAAGGCAACAAGCCACTTTCATTGCCAACCATCTTCTGCAACATTGTTCTGAAGACCTATGTCCCTGATGGATTTGGAGGTAAGAAGAACATTAGGAAGAAAGATTGGTCATAGACATTCACATAGGATGAGCTATGCGCCACAGCCCAATATATTTACAGGACTTCACGATGAGAACCACTGAATAAATTCTTGGTACATCCACCTTAAAGGAGTACTCCGCCGCCAGACATCTAGGCCCAGATTTATCGAACTGCGTGAGAGAAAAACTGAGTGATTTTCCCACAGCAACCAATCACCGTTGAGCTTTCACTTTACCAGAGCTTGTTAGCTGAGCTGTGATTGGTTGCTGTGGGAAAATTACTTCATTTCTTCTCTCACACAGTTTGATAAATCTGGCCCTTATCCCCTATCCTTTGGCTGGGGACCCCCGCGATCTCGGCTGCGGCAGAGAACTTCACTCCATGCTGGATGACTGGCCATGCAGAACGGAGGCTCGTGACGTCACGGCCACGCCCACACAGTTTGATAAATCTGGGCCCTTATCCCCTATCCTTTGGCTGGGGACCCCCGCGATCTCGGCTGCGGCAGAGAACTTCACTCCCTGCTGGATGACTGGCCATGCAGAACGGAGGCTCGTGACGTCACGGCCACGCCCTGCTCTTGACGTCACAGCCTCCGGCGCTGCACCCAACATTCTAAACCAACGCCGGGTGCAGCAGGGAGATCGCGGGGCTAAGCTGTCTAGGGGCTGAGTGCCCCGTTAAGTTAACCATACAGCCTTTAAAGCTGTCAGATAAATGCTCATGCAGCCAACAGTTGTTCTTCCTGTTCTCCACATACACATGAAAGCTTGTTCAGTTAACTGCTATTCCTACCAACCCCTTCCCTATACACATATACTCTTAGCTTGGTCATATAGCTTGTATAGGTTTTGGACAAATGTTTATTCATCCGATTCCTGTTGTCCACATGCCCATAAATGCTTGTTTGGGTGTTGGGTAAAAGCTTGTTCGGCCGACAGCTGGTCCTCCAGTTCTCCCCATACACATCACACACCTGTTTTTTCTGTCCCCTACACCATACACTGCATACATGGCTTGCTGGACCAGAGGCATGTTAATTTCAACACCCATCCTTCTTCAACATTATCTGTTGGGGAAGAGTCAGGAGGCCTCGACACATGCAAGATACTTGGTTGTCCCCTCTGAAATTGGTAATCTCTGTTGACCTTTTCGTAATGTATAAGTATCTTACCTTGTCTGTTTTCTCTTTGCTTTAGATATTGTTGATGCTTTATCAGATCCTAAGAAGTTCTTGTCTATTACCGAGAAAAGGGCAGACCAAATGAGAGCCATGGGTATTGAAACCGTAAGTACACATTATTTATATCAAAGCAAAGAGACAAAATAGCATTGAATATAATCATGGAAACATCCTGCTAAAGCCAGACAAAGACATTGTGTACGATCTGCTGCTGGAACTGCCAACAATCTGTTGCCTATGACCAGGCTGCTTTAGGTATTTGTTGTAGGGGAAAATTAAATGACATTGTTTGTAATTTCTTTTGTGTGTAAAATTTGTGTCATCCAAGCAAAAGACGAACCAGATGATCAGCAAACAAGCCTCATATGATCCCACCTTCTTATATGGTACTTTAGTCAGCCACGCTTATGGCAGAGTGGGGAAGGGATTTGGTGAAGGTAGTTGCTAGATGAAAAATCCTGAAAAAAGTGCGAATGCAAGGCACCATGCAGCCCATCACTAGGGTGGCGCGGAGCATATGTATTTATTTATGCAGTAACTATGTCTCTCCATTGAAACAGTAAAACTCCCTCTGGGGGATGGGAAAACAAGGCGCTCCCGAATCCCAGCTGGACCTGGCCCCCATTTCCATTTATTTTAATGAGCCGACCGGAGTCAGATAGCCACTCTGGTCGGTTCATTTTTGCCCCATATCTGGTTTTCTCACCGGACTGAAAACCGTTGAATTCTGTGGTTTTCAGTCCGGCCAGAAAACCTGGTACTGGGCAAAAATGAACCGACCTGAGTCGCTATCTGACTCCGGTTGGCTCATTCAAATAAATGAGATGCTGGCCGGGTCCGGCTGGGGTATGGAAGCAGTTTTCCCATCCCCCAGATGGATCCAGTCCCCGTATGGATGAAACATAGTGTGAATGCAGCCTTACTGTGCTAAAAAGCAGTTCTGTGTGAGACCCCCATCCACCATGGACCCCAGAGCAGCTGCCGGATCTAACCGTGAAGTGGCGGACTTGCATTTAGCACGTTAGATATGAGTTATGTTTACATTTGATAGGTTTTTATGTATAGACAGTACTAAGTGAGTATTATTATTACTTTAGAGTGATATTGCTGATGTGCCAAATGACAACACAAAGAACGATAAAAAAGGGAAAACCAACAATGCCAAAGCCAATGTGACACCTCAGACAAGTTCGGAGCTCAGGCCGTCTGCAGCGTCCTCCTCCGGGCAGGCAGCTGAAGTTAAGAAAGGTATAGAGTTCAGCCACTATTCTTCCTGTCAAAGCAAATCTTGCTAAGGTCTTGACAAAATTATTTTTATTTTTAGCTTTAGAACAGATTCCTCAAGTAAAAGTTGAAGATTTGAAACAGATGAAGGTAAGTAAATAGATGACCCCCCCCCCCCCCCTTCATACCCTTCCCCTTGTCTCTATCTATAAAACCCAGATGTACCATGTACTCAGGATGTTTCAATCTATTGTCTCCCTATAGGAGAATTAGAATCCGGATGATAGTTTTTCTTATGCTCACACTATACACATATGGAAAGTGTCCATATTTAACCCTTAGGAGGAGGGCTTTACTAAGCGTCATCTATGCACACAGGTCTATCTAGAAGGTTCTTAGCAACTGGAACATAAATCTCGAGCTTTATAGCAAAGAAGGGTCCATCATTGTTTCAATTGTAGTATTTGTAAGTAAAGCTGTAAAGATGGATCTACTTACATGACATTTGAGGAGCACAATTGTAACTGACTAAAGAGCAGATAGCTGTGGTTAAAGCTCCATACAACACAAAAATTACAGCAGCATACTATAAGTATTAAGATATATGTATAATATAAATCATTTTAAATTGCAATATTGCTATAGAAAAATGAGGAGGTTCTTAACATGCCATTTGATCAAGTAGTGTGTACCATCCCTCCACGGAAAGGTGACCTTATTAGGATGGACCCTACACTATACATATCCATCTCCTGGGCTATCACTAAGCTTACAATTTCTGGGCATGTAAGATCCATCCAGTGGAATAATCGTCAGTAGGACCGCACAGATGTGTGCTGTCTCCACAAACTTTTCCTTTTCCTAAATCTTGAATTTTCGCAGTGTGAAAGGTGCAGCAGAATCCCATTGAAAACAATGGGACTCTGCTACAAGCGGAATGCCACAGCAGAATTTCGCCAGTGGTGTGGATGGGCCCTTACCTAGTACCAGACAGTAAATCACCACATTCATGTCCTGTGCTCTTCATATTTGTGCACTGTAGCTTTCTGTGTATTTTTCTTATGACTCTTACTATAAGTAAATATTTCTTGGAATTGGTTTCAGGCATACATCAAGCAACTTAAGAAGCAGCAGAAAGAGATAAACACAATGAAGAAGAAACATGACAAAGTAAGTGGTCAACATAAGGCAGATTGTATGCAGACAAAATAAAAAAAAAAGGGATAGATAGATCATATATACAGTCATGGCTGTAAATATTGGCACCCCTGAAATTTTTCTAGAAAATGAAGTATTTCTCACAGAAAACGATTGCAGTAACACATGTTTTGCTATACACATGTTTATTCCCTTTGCGTGTATTGGAACTAAACCAAAAAAGGAGGAAAAATAGCAAATTGGACATAATGTCACACCAAACTCCAAAAATGGGCTGAACAAAATGATTTCCACCCTTAGCTTAATATTTGGTTGCACACCCTTTGGAAAAAATAACTGAAATCAGTCGCTTCCTATAACCATCAATAAGCTTCTTACACCTCTCAGCCGGAATGTTGGACCACTCTTCCTTTGCAAACTGCTCCAGGTCTCTCTTCTTGGAAGGCGCCTTTTCCCAACAGCAATTTTAAGATCTCTCCACAGTTGTTCAATGGGATTTAGATCTGGACTCATTGCTGCCACTTCAGAACTCTCCAGCACTTTGTTGCCATCCATTTCTGGGGCTTTTTGACATATGTTTGGGGTCATTGTCCTGCTGGAAGACCCAAGATCTCGGACGCAAACCCAGCTTTCTGACACTGGGCTGTACAGTGCGACCCAAAATCCATTGGTAATCCTCAGATTTCATGATGCCTTGTACACATTCAAGGCACCCAGTGCCAGAGGCAGCAAAACAACCCCAAAACATCATTGAACCTCCACCATATTTCACTGTAGGTACTGTGTTCTTTTCTTTGTAGGCCTCATTCCTTTTTCAGTAAACAGTAGAATTATGTGCTTTACCAAAAAGCTCTTTCTTGATCTCATCTGTCCAGAAGATAGTTTCCCAGAAGGATTTTGGCTTACTCAAGTTCATTTTGGCAAAATGTAGTCTTGCTTTTTTATGTCTTTCTGTCAGCAATGGGGTCCTCCTGGGTCTCCTGCCATAGCGTTTCATTTCATTTAAATGTTGATGGATAGTTTGCGCTGACACTGATGCTCCCTGAGACTGCAGGACAGCTTGAATATCTTTGGAACTTGTTTGGGGCTGCTTTTCCACCATCCAGACTATCCTGCATCGACTCCTTTCATAAATTTTTCTCTTCCATCCACGCCCAGGGAGATTAGCTATAGTGCCATGGGTTGCAAACTTCTTGATAATGTTGCGCACTGTGGACATAGGCAAATCTAGATCTCTGGAGATGGACTTGTAACCTTGAGATTGTTGATATTTTTCCACAATTTTGGTTCTCAAGTCCTCAGACAGTTCTCTTCTCCTCTTTCTGTTGTCCATGCGTAGTGTGGCACGCACAGACACACAATGCAAAGACTAAGTGAACTTCTCTCCTTTTTATCTGCTTTCAGGTGTGATTTCTATATTGCCCACACCTGTTACTTTCCCCAGGTGAGTTTAAAGGAGCATCACATGCTTAAAACTATCTTATTTTTCCACAAAGGGTGCCAGTAATTTTGTCCAGACCATTTTTGGAGTTGGTGCGACATTATGTCCAATTTGCTTTTTTTTCCTATCTTTTTTGGTTTAGTTCCAATACACACAAAGGGAATAAACAAGTGTATAGCAAAACATATGTTACTGCAATCCTTTTCTGTGAGAAATACTTTATTTTCTAGAAACATTTCAGGGGTGCCAACATTTACCGCCATGAATGTATAATACACCAGGGAAGCCAGATGTTTGATAGATAGATGGATGTTGATGTGAGTTTCCTTAAATCCACCACTATTTAGCTACTGATAGATTTTCTTTCAAGGTATTTTTATATTGTCTTCCTGTGAATTTGTCCCTAGTGTCTGTCTATGAGAGGGAAATTACATTGTGAGCCCCACCGGGGACAGAGACTGCTATGAATTGTTACAGCATTGCTGTGCTGCTGAATATGTTGGTGCTATCCAAGCAACAGGACATTTTTCAAGGAACCAAAACTTGTACTTCCAGTAGCCACCATCATCTTTACTTTCTTATCCATGTTATACCCTTTGGCGACATCACCAGACTGCATGGCTTGAACAGCAAGTCACATGTATGCAGTGTATTTGCCCTGACCTTGTCTATAAATGATCCCTTTTGTGGCATTGTATTGATGTGATAATATTCAGCTCATACTTTTGGCTGCATGCACATCGCTGCACTCGCTGTTCTCTTGTTTTTTTTTTTGATCCATCCTTACTATAAGAAGTGCACGGACTTGAAGAATAATTTCATCGGCTTGGAGTTTGCACCACCTCATGCTTTCTTGTTCATTTGACATTTTTCAGCTGATCTACAAAATAAAGGCACATGCATGCTTTCCGTCATTGCAATGCATTGTATGCAGCTACGGTAACAGGTTCAGCAAATATGGAAAGGGATATCGAAAAACACATGTTCATTTTTTTAATGTTTTTATTATGACCAGTAGGGGGCAACACTTACACCGCAGTATTTTCTTTATCAAACTCGTCCATACATTGCATTGTAATGATGTTGACATTTGCTTTATTTTAGTAATAATACTATATCATGTACCATTATACCATATATATGGCTCTATGGGAATTTGGTATATGATGTTTAAGCATTGTGCTAATGCGTGAGATACTGTATGTAGATGCCTACCGCATAATATTACATTGCACAAGGGATAGATCATTGTTTTTTTTCACACAGTGATAGTGATAAAACAACCCACTCAAGTGCAGATCGATTCCTCATTAAAGGGGTACTCCGGTGAAAACCTTTTTTCTTTTAAATCAACTGGTGGCAGAAAGTTAAACATATTTGTAAATTACTTCTATTAAAAAATCTTAATCCTTCCAGTACTTATTAGCTACTGAATGCTACAGAGGAAATTCCTTTCTTTTTGGAACACTGATGACATCATGAGCACAGTGCTCTCTGCTGACATCTCCGTCCATTTTAGCAACCATGCATAGCAGATGCATAGCAGATGTGTGCTAAGGGCAGCATGGTGGCTCAGTGGTTAGCACTGCTGCCTTGCAGTGCTGGGGACTTGGGTTCAAATCCCACTAAGGACTACAATAAAGAAAGCGTTATTATTATTATAATAACGTCAGCAGAGAGAACTGTGCTCGTGATGTCATCAAAGAGCATTCCAAAAAGAAAAGAATTTCCTCTGTAGTATTCAGCAGCTAATAAGTACAGGAAGGATTAAGATTTTTTAACAGAAATCATTTACAAATATGTTTAACTTTCTGCCACCAGTTAATTTAAAAGAAAAAAGGTTTTCACCAGAGTACCCCTTTAAGCCTCCTTCACATGTTGGAATTTCCCAGCGGAATCCGGCAAAAGAAATTCCTCTTGGAAATTCTATTTTAATGGGATTCTGCTGCACCATGCATACGGCAGAATTTCAACGCTGGAAACAATACTTTTGGCTGAATATGTTCAGAAATGCATTGCCATCTATGGAGATACTCCAAATTTCCGAGCAGTCCTAGCGCCAACTGAAGGACGGAGATGTCAGGGCAGAAATTTCCCAGCCAGACATTCCCTCAAAACTACGCCGCGTGAGCCTTAGGCTATGTTCACACTTCGGAATGTCCACACAGAATATCTCCGTGCGGACATTCTGGAGACTGCGGGAATGCGCCGTCCCATAGACGGCTATGCATTCCATGCGGAATGAAATGGAGCTTCAACTTTGTTTAAGAAATCCCAGAAAATGGGGATTAGAAAAAAAAAATTGCTTGCAAATCACATGACTGGCGGATTTGGAATAGATTTTTTAATGCTAATGCTATTCAAAGCATTCTTATGGATAGTAATATCACACTTTTTTGTAGTAAACAATAAAAATGTAATTTTTTTAAATAAAAATATATTTATTAGCAATCAATCGTCATAAACATACAAACGATAGATATACTGTGAGACAGCGCAGGCTAGAAAGCAGCTCAAAATAAATTAATACAATTACCATACATAGCATGACCTTACAATATACAGAACAGATGTCCCTACACTATACATCATACCACACACTACACCAACATCCCTGCTAAACAATAAAGCATTACAGACAGGGATGGGGGTTGGAAAATAAGTTTTTTATTTTAAGAACAGAAGAATGTGCTCAGTCACCCAAGTGCAAGAAAAAGTGCAAAGTGCACAAGGATTCCATCATGATCGCTTAGCTCTTCTCCTAATGGATAAAGGCCCCCCAACAAAAGGCACTTGCACGTCTCTAGGTTCTAAGTCCCCCATTGTCGAATCTCCCGAAGGACCACAAATGCTCCTAGCATCCACCTGGGCATTAGCCCAAGTTTCAACCAAGAAGCCAGCAAGGTGGCATTCCTGTCGAGACAGGGACCCAGTGTTGCAGGGAGGTGCGGAACTTGATGGCCTCATACACCTCCCCTAGACTGGCAGGAGGAACGCTCAGAAGGGCACCACACCCTGACAATCCTAGAGACAAACAAAACACGCAAAATTGACACAGTGATAAATAAAACACTAAATAAATAAGTAGATGATGCAGTGAGTTACTGCCTGGTCATCTGGACGGATCTATAAAAATTTCTGAAACCCTAGTCAGAAGGCTGGGAATCAAGAGATGAGTGCCAAACGGGAATTTTTGTAGTGCCAGTGCAAATATTCAGTGGGAACCACCACCCAGTGAGATCTGGCATCTCGGGGTCACCACTCACTGACGCACAAAGTACCTCAGCTCTTCACCCCCCAGCCCATTGACCATTGCACCCGTTCGGTTCAGAGCCGGAGGCTTGTGACATTACGGCCATGCCCTCTCAAGGCAAGTCTATGGGAGGGGGCATGACGGCCATCATGGCCCCCCATAGACTTGCATTGAGGGGGCATGGCCGTGACCTCACGAGCCTCTGCCCTGCATCACCAGTCATGCAGCACAGAGCGAAGTTCGCTCTGTGCACAGGATGTCTGGGGTGCTGCAGCCAAGATTGGGACCCCCGGGATCAGACATCTTATCCCCTATCCTTTGGATAGGGGATAAGATGTCTAGGGGCGGTGTACCCCTTTAAGATGTAACTAGTAGAAAACTGGGTTACTTGTGCTCAGATGTTAAAGTTGTGGGTCCAAAGGGGTAGTCTTTTTCTTGAGAAGACCGTCCTATCAATGTGCGGAGGCTTATAGGCCATTGATGCTTCTCTGGGAATTCTGAGAAGTAATATGCAAAGCAGCTTTCATACCACCTTTTCCTGTAGCTTTACCTTAAATGGGTAAGGTCATGCCATCAATTTAGATCGGCCAGGGTCTGAACTGATAGCTGGATCTAGCTTGGAGAAGAGCGCGCTAATCGAGACAAATTTACAATATAATTCTATGTGATGGTTTCGTCAGCTGCACTTTTCTCCCGGCTCGTTCTAACAATTGGTTGGGATATGATCACTCAAACCCCGACCAATCAAAACTTTTGACATGTCTCTAAGTGATGTCAAAAGTCTTTTAAAGCAACAGGAACTTTTTAAAGTCAGTGTTTCACTATAACCAGGAGGTAACTATCATTACAAAAAAACTTTTCACATGTTTGCCAGACATGTCAAAAGTTTTGATTGCATCGGATGTCACTTCTGACACCTGCTGTGATTTCTAGTTATAAGCCGGGGAAGTTTGCTGAGAAGAAAAGATCAGACCTGCTGGCTGGACAGTCGGGTTTGCTGCCGCTCACTTCTCGACTTATAACTAGGAATCATAGCAGGTATTAGGAGTAAAACCCGGTGCAACTAAAACTTTTCACATTAACTTTTAAGGCTTGTACAAGGCTCATTTGTCTTTTTTTGGTCAGATGTCATGTACAGTGCAGTACAGCAGATCATTCCAGTCTTTATGTCCTCGTAAAATCTTGCGGCAGTCTTTACTATGGTTACATAGAAATATTCTTCCGGAATAAAGTGTTTTCATGGAGAAGTGCTGGCTTCAGATTGCTGATGAGTCACCGATGTGGGTGGAAATCATTACAGCTTAATAAGGGCCATGAGATTGCTTTTATCTGGGAACCGCAGAAGTCTTTTCTATTACTACCATTATGATTGAAATGACATGGATTGTTACAGTGCAGGGTACAGGTCCCAGCATGTGTGCCTCGGCTCACAGAGGAGGTGGCTTCTTCTGTCACCTCTCAGCAATAAGCAATTGTTTATTCCTTCATGATAAAGGTCCATGTCACAGCAGCGGTAGACGTCTTCTACAGGGGAACAACACCGTCTTATGCTAGAATTGGTACAAAAGATAGAAGGGGTAGTCCTGTTGTTGTGAAATCATTAAAGGCAGTGTAAACATAAAGATGACAAAGGAACAAGTATTAGATGCGTAAGAGATAGATAGATGAAGATCAAGATAGTGATAGAAAACATGAATAATGTTCACACAGGATTAATAGCTGAAAATGAAATAGATGTATTATCTTTATAACAAGATAACAGATAGAGACATATAGCTGAAATATATAACTGAGATGGCACAATAGAAAAAAGACAAATGACAAACATGAGATAGATATGAGATAGATAGATATGAGATAGATATGAGAAAGATATATATGAGATAGATAGATAGATATGAGAAAGATAGATATATAGATAGATATGTGATAGATATGAGATATATAGATAGATATGTGATAGATATGAGATATATAGATAGATATGAGATAGAAAGATATGTGATAGATATGAGATAAATAGATAGATATGTGATAGATATGAGATAGATAGATAGATATTAGATAGATAGATAGATAGATAAATATGAGATAGATAGATAAATATGAGATAGATAGATAGATAGATAGATAGATAGATAAATAGATATGAGATATATAGATGGATAGATAGATATGAGATAGATAGATAAGATAGGTAGATAGATATGAGATAGATAGATAGATATGAGATAGAGAGATATGAGATAGATAGATAGATAGATAGATAGATATGTGATAGATATGAGATAGATAGATATGAGATAGATATGTGATAGATAGATAGATATTAGATAGATATGAGATAGATAGATAGATAGATAGATAGATATGAGATAGATAGATAAATATGAGATAGATAGATGGATAGATAGATATGAGATAGATAGATATGGTGATAGAGAGATATTAGATAGATAGATAGATATGTGATAGATATGAGATAGATATATATGAGATAGATAGATAGATATGAGATAAATAGATAGATATGTGATAGATATGAGATAGATAGATAGATAGATAGATAGATAGATAGATAGATATGAGATAGATAGATAGATATGAGATAGATAGATATGAGATAGATAGATAGATAGATATGAGAAAAATAGATAGATAGATAGATAGATAGATATGAGATAGAGAGATATGAGATAGATAGATATGAGATAGATAGATAGATATGAGATTTTCAAACTTAATTTTCAGCACTTTAGAGGACACTTTGGTAAGGAGCCTTATTTTACCCTATATAATGTGTTGCCACCAGTTATAGAGGGTCAAATCTGGTGACAGGTTCCCTTTAATGCTCTATTCACAGGTTAGATTGTGCTGAACAAGATCATGAGCATTAAAGAGAGTCTTTCTGCAGTCCTGATCCTTAAAAACTGCTGACTGCAGAAGATATGTGAGGGGTAAAGCAGTATAAACACATCTAGGTGAATAGTAGTGCTACATGCCTAACCAATGATACGTTTTAACCCTTCACGCTTTACAATGGAAAAGGTATTGTGGATTGTCTCTGGATGCTATAACTGCCATTCAGAGAAGTGGGGTTGGGGAGCATTCATTGCTCTGGAAATTTACAATTGGGTAACACCTAGAGAAGTCTTGGCATCACACCTCGGGCAGGATTAAAACTTTTTGTCCTTGGCCATGACCAGCAACTGAGGTATTTTTCAACTGCTTAACCTTTCTAGGGCTGTCTGCAGTCTTTATAATTTATAATTCAATATAATGCATATATGTTATAGTAAACTGAAAATGGGTGATACTGAAAAGTACCTGTACCTTAATATGCTAGTAAATCCTCAACCAAAGTTAAACCAGCTCCCCTCGGCAGGAGATGAAGTGCACAGATATGCAGGGAAGCATCACCAGATGCAAGCAAGGGTTGGTCTTCAATCTCTCCAGGTAAGTATCAAACTTGGCTCTTATTACAGGTATCTTGAGTCTTGATGACTACTGATGCTGATGCATTTGGGCAATTTCTATCCTAAGTGATGGCTTAGGGCTGGAGGTCCCCAAAATTGGTAAGAATCAGTAGTTCTGTAAAAAGTCTGCTGTCAAGATACCTGTAATAAAAGCCCATTTTTATACATATCTGGAGATGCTAGAGTGCTTCTCTTGCCTGTAAATATACTTAATGTCAAAGTTACGGGTGCTGGAATGACCATGACTAGTCAGGGGGCCTCAAAGTCTATGATCCCGTTATTTAGCCAAAGCATCCAGTCTACAAACTTAACTTTAAAGGTACATGTAATCTGCCCAGTCAAAGGTTACTATACTGCGTGACTTTGTTCCACGTTATTCTTATTATGTAGGCTGTACACAGTAGATCTAAGTTGCCCATTTCAGCAGGATCTGTACGTGATGTAATATGGACAGGGCCCTCCTGACAGCAGATATCAGGGAAAATTAAGATTTTGTTGGATTTCAAGATTCCCAATCCTTTGTACCTGCTAAGGATAAGCCATGGAGGTGTCTGGTGGGGGATTTTTCACCCCTCTTCATTTAAGTAAACCTGCATGCTTATTTATGGGAATGCGGGGGGGGGGGGGGGGAGATAGCTGAGACTGAACTAATGTCTTTTGACAACTTTACTTTCTTACTACTGACCATCAGCAAGAGCACTAAAACCCCCTTATCACACGTGTTCACATGGGCTCATGGACTGTAGCTTTGATTCTACCATATGTGTTATTGTTTTATGTGTGGAAACCGCTGGAAGAACCCAAACGGAAGGAAAAAATCAGGTTGGTTGGGAGGCGCACACCGCTTCCCCGACTACAGGGGATGCCTCATTGTGGCCGGCCAGCCGGCCACAATGAGGCATGGCCTGTAGTCGGGGAAGCGGTGTGCACCTCCCAACCAACCTGATTTTTTCCTTCCTTTTGGGTTCCTCCAGTGGTTTCCAAGCATCTCTGAGCCATCCCTCTGCAGATGCATCCAGGTCTGAGGCAGCCACCCGATTAACCAACTAGCTCATGCTATAAATGGTGTTGCGCTCTAAGCCCAACATCGCCAGGTACTTGAGCATTCATTGTGGTTACGTGTACCTGTGTTGCTTATGTTAACCGAACAAGGCAGCACCATTCTTTGTACACTTTTCTCTCTCCACATTATTCTGTATTGTTTTATGGGTGGAACTTCTTAGACAGTTTTTTTTTTACTATTATACATCTTATTTATGGTGCTTATGTGTGCTATTAAATGTGGCATATGTTTTCTTATGGCTAACACAAACAGTTTTTGGTGGAATTGTCAAGAAGATTCAAACATTCACAAACCTCTTTGACGTACAAGACTCCATTGCAGTGGATGAACTCAGTTATGACATGTCCCTCCTCCAGAATGTTTTGTAAGAGCATCTGGTCCAGATGTCCATACATTGCATCATGTATGTATGTAGAAATTGCAATGACTGGTTTCCGCTTAGAGAACATGGAGTTCTGCTTGGGGGGGGAAATACCATATGGATGTGTATGTTTGTGTCCATGCACCTGTCCATACAGATGCGCAGCTTATAGCACATCCATAGGCCCTGTATGAACATTTGAGTAAATGTAACCAGACATCCAGACTGTACAGAACTGAACTCACTACAAGGAACTAATCCACACTACAAGAACATTTGTATATCTATTCAAAATCCTTAAAGGGGAAATCCACTCAAAACACCTATTCTAACATTCCACCTTCCCATATGTCAAAAGATAAATTCAGTAAAGTCTATGGGGGAGATTTATCAAGACCTGTGCTAAGGAAACGTTGCTGAGTTGCCCATAGCAACCAATCAGATTGCTTCTTTCTTTTTTGAAAGGGCCTCTGAAAAACAAAAGAAGTGATCTGATTGGTTGCTATGGGCAACTCAGTAACTTTTCCTCAGCACCCCGCTTGATAAATCTCCCCCTATGAGCCTGGAATACTGCCGGTTACCCAATCTGTCAACTGTCCACGCTCCTTCGGCACAATTTTTGTACTTTGTACTGAATTTAACATACATGACTGGTGGATGAAATGTCATTGATCTCATTTTTGGATGGGTTTCCCCTTTAAGAAGAAGTGAGTAACAAAAATGGATGTGCCCTTATTTGTCATTTGTAAGCAGCTTGTTTACATCTCATTGCCATGCATTCACATTCCACAATATGGAGCTATATCGGCAAGTCCCCCGTAACAACAGAAGTTTATTGGAGGAAAAAAAATAGCGCATTTACATTTTTTTCTCTCTCTGCTAAACTCCAGTAAACTACCGGATCCAGGACGGACCCCATTCAAGTAAAAGAGATCCGCCAGGACCTAGTGGTGCCAGTTGTGCTCCAACCTGTTTTGGAGCCCTTCAGCAAAAAGAGAGCCAAATGGGATGGAGCAGAACGGCAATAAACCCTAAGTTTAAAGTTGAAATAAAAAAGAAATATGGATAAAAAATGACATTTTTTTTGTTTGTTTTTTAAATCGAATGTGTTCTATTAAAGTCTATAGTAAAGCAGCTGCTATTGCATACAATGAAACATTGCATTAATAGAAAAAATATCAGTAATTTCAACATACTAAATTTGTGCATTGACATATGCCTGTCCATAGACTTTAATAGAACACATTATGAGATTTAAGACACTGCTGCATTTTATGTCTGTTGCACTCTCATTATTTTCTCATTGTGGCAAGCCTTGTGTTATATTGCCTCACAATGTGCTTACCATTCTCCAACAATGGAAAACGTGCGTGGCTTTGATGACTTGACCTTGGTAATGATGGCATGTAACAGCACGGTCCATCTGGAGCAGGTCACAGCATACAAGTGAATACAGAATGTTCCAATGCATCAAGTGAACAGCCAAGTGTTTTGCTTAATTGTCTAATCAAATAAAGCTACTGTTTTCCAGGAGCAAAGCGCTGTGCGGAAGGTACACTGCACACAAGCTGACAAATTAGTGGCACAACTTGATAAGGAAAAGTTGTCTCTTGAGAAGAACTTAGAAAAAGCAATCAAGAAGAAAGGGTAAGACCTAAGATCAGTGTAAAAGCAGCCCTAACCACACCAAAAAATTCAAGATAATGTAAATAGAGTATCTTAAAAAGCTAATGTTAACAGTAGTAACATAACTTGAATAATTCAAAATCTAATCTAAAAAAAATAAAATATATATTTTTAATTTAATTGATTAATAAAATACACAATTTGATCATTGTGTAAACTAAACAAAGAAAATAACTACAAAATCTATTGAGAAAAATAAATAAAAATTTCAAATGCGCCACAATTTAACTTTATTTTTGTTATTTTGTTTTGTCGAAGTAAATTTAAAATTGTATTTATTTATTTATTTACTTTTTTATTTAAATGGATTGCAATCACAGATACAAATTGTACAAAAAAAATGACCTATCCATATTGATAACTGTTGTCATGATGACACATCTAGAAATAAGTGACAGTTCTTCCATCATGTAATATATAGCAGATGCCCAGTGTCAACAATGAAGTTGAGCAGCTTGCAATTTTTACGGCTTGCTTGTCAATTGAAGGACACCCGTTTCCCACTGCAACTATTCCACAGCATGTGCAAGCAGGGTGTACATACACTCTTTTAGGAATGCAGTACAAGTGGACCTTCCGTCAGTCTGGTGCCTCCACTTTCTTAGGACCTTATCACATACAGTCCCTGTAGTCATCCTTAAGAGACCAAAGTAGGTCTCCCAATACTTTACACAGTAATAAGTAAAGTTGATAACCTCAGAGGCCTCACAACTCTCTACTATGGTTTGTAGTGTGTGAATAGCAGTATTACATGAGGATAGCAGCAGCTCATGTCGAAATTAGATGTAGTTCCTTAGTCACCATGGTTACTGCCTCTTCAGTTGAATATGCTTTGATATGTAATGAGGTACTCAGGAGCAATACATGCAGCGCAGAGAATAAACACTTCAAGCACTCTATGCTTTACATGGTTAACTTTTGGATGGGGAGATCTTTGTTGTCTTTGGGTGGATTACTCCCTTAAAGGGTACCTCTCATCAAATAAACTTTTGATATATTTTAGATTAATGAATGTTGAATAACTTTCCAATAGTATGTTAATGAAAAATATGCTTCTTTCTATTGTATTTTTCCAGATCAGTCCTGTCAGCAAGCATTTCTGACTCATGCTGGAGTCCTAAACACTCAGAGCTGCCAGCCTGCTTCTTCAAAGTGGAAAATTAAATAGAAAGAAGCATATCTTTTAATAACATGCAATTGTAAAGTTATTCTGCATACATTAATCTATAATATATCAAAAGTTTTTTTGATGAGAGGTACCCTTTAAAGATTATACACTGCTCACTCAAAAAAATAAAGGCAACACTAAGCTAACACATCCTATATCTGAATGATTGAATTCATCGTATGAAATACTTTCATCTTTACATAGTTGAATGTGCTGACAACAAAATCACACAAAAATGATCAATGCAAATCAAATTTATCAACCCATGGAGGTCTGGATATAGAGTCACACTCAAAATCAAAGTGGTAAACCACACTACAGGCTGATCCAACTTTGATGTAATGTCCTTAAAACAAGTAAAAATGAGGCTCAGTAGTGTGTGAGGCCTCCACGTGCCCGTATGACCTCCCTACAATGCCTGGGCATGCTCCTGATGTGGAGGATGGTCTCCTGAGGGATGTCCTCCCAGACCTGGACTAATGCCTCCGCCAACTCCTGGACAGTCTGTGGTGCAACGTGGCATTGGTGGATGGAACGAGACATGATGTCCCAGATGTGCCCAATCAGATTCAGGTCTGGGGAACGGGCGGGCCAGTCCATAGCATTAATGCCTTCCTCTTGCAGGAACTGCTGGCACACTTCAGTCACATGAGGTCTAGCATTGCCTTGAATTAGGAGGAACCCAGGGCCAACCGCACCAGCATATGGTCTCAAAGGGGGTCTGAGGATCTCATCTCAGTACCTAATGGCAGTCAGGCTACCTCTAGCAAGCACATGGGAGGCTGTGCGGCCCCCCAAAGAAATGCCATCCCACACCATTACTGATCCACCGCCAAACCGGTCATGCTGGAGGATGTTGCAGGCAGCAGAATGTTCTCCATGGCATCTCCAGACTCTGTCACATGTGCTCAGTGTGAATCTGCTTTCATCTGTGAAGAGCACAGTGCGCCAGTGGGGAATTTGCCAATCTTGGTGTTCTCTGGCAAATGCCAAACATTCTGCACAGTGTTGGGCTGTAAGCACAACCCCCACCTGTGGACATTGGGCCCTCATACCAACCTCATGGAGTCTGTTTTGTACCGTTTGAGTGGACACATGAACATTTGTGGCCTGCTGGAGGTCATTTTGCAGGGCTCTGGCAGTGCTCCTCCTGCTCCTCCTTACACAAAGGCGGAGGTAGCAGTCCTGCTGCTGGGTTGTTGCCCTCCTACGGCCTCCTCCACGTCTCCTGATGGACTGACCTTCTTGTCACAGCTCGCATTGATGTGCCATCCTGGATGAGCTGCACTACCTGAGCCACTTGTGTGGGTTGTAGACTCCGTCTCATGCTACCACTAAAGTGAAAGCACTGCCAGCATCCAAAAGTGTCCAAAACATCAGCCAGGAAGCATAGGAACTGAGAAGTGGTCTGTGGTCACCACCTGCAGAACCACTCCTTTATTTGGGGGTGTCTTGCTAATTGCCTATAAATTCCACCTGTTTTCTGTTCCATTTGCACAACAGCATGTGAAATTGACTGTCAATCAGTGTTGCTTCCTGAGTAGACAGTGTGATTTCACAGTGTATTTTTTCAGTGTATATAGTGCAGACTTTTTAAATCCATCAAAAAAATAGTATTCAGCAAAGCAGGAATGTAAAATGTAAAAAGTCCTTCTCTATTGTATCAAAGGTAAAAGCATATCCAACACGGAGTGCCGAGACAGCCTAGTCTGACACGTTTCGGATCCATAATCATAGCACCAAAAGATAGTCATGGACTGTGCAGTTTGACAGGACAATCAATATATGGTCAATACAAACAAAAACGCTAAATATCAGCCATTTTCTTGTCTTTGACAAAAACCTAGGTTTTACTGTAGACAAAATGATACTAGGTAGAAATAATAGAGATGATAACAAAAAAAATCAATACATGTAAAAGTAGAATTGCCCTACATTTTCCATCAGATTAAAGGTTTATATCTTATCTACGCTACTAGTGTCCTTCTGTAACCCCACTAATAGTGAGCCCCATTGTGCAAGGAGCGGCAAAATTTAATCGGCTGGCTACAATACCCTGCACAGCTTGATGGACAGGTTTCTCTAAGCAGGGAAAATTTGGGAGATGCCTTAAATCAATGCAGTGGCCCCTTTATTCTCAAGGTCTATGGGGACCTCTCCCAGAAGTTGAACCCCCACTTATCAGTAAAAGCCATATTATAGCACGTGCTTGAGAAATAGAAAATGTCGCACTCACCGATTCTGAGACATATCTTCTTTATTCACAGCACGGTGCAGAACATAGACATAGAGCGAGGGTGTATAACACAGAGGTGATCGCGATTTTATGCCTGCCGGCACTTTGTCTGGTGTCGAGGCCAGACAAAGTGGCAACCAAAGGATAGGGGATAAGATGTCTGATCGCGGGGGTCCCACCGCTGGGGACCCACGCATTTTGTCATTCAGCACCCATCTTTGCGAGCTCTCAGATGCATTGGATGCTCTGAGTGTGCAGCGTGACAACCACGGGGCCGGAGTATCGTGTTGTCATGACTCCGCCCCTGTGTGACCTCACTCCCCGCCCCCTCAATGCAAGTCTTGAATGGCAGATTGCGTGCTGAATGACAGATTGCAGGGGTCCCCAGAGGCGGGACCCCTGTGATCAGACATCTTATCCCCTATCCTTTGGATATTAGGGCTGGATTATCCTCTTTAAAGAGGTTGTCCAGGGCATAAAACGTATCCCCTATCCATAGTATGGGTACGACTGCTGGGATTTCCAGAACAGGGCTTGTCTCCAACCTCGGAGCGCTCCTGCACAAACTTCCAAGATGCACTGGTCTCGGGTGAGGGCCCACTCTGCCAATCACTGGCTGAGGCGGAACTTCACTGTGATTGGCAGAGCTGGCCTTCATTCCCGAGACCAGTCTGTCTTAGAAGGTGGGGGCCAGAGTGCTTAGAGGTGGGAGATGTATCCCACTCTGGAGATCGTGCTGGGTCCCAGAGGTCAGACACCCACAATCAGACACATATACCCTATCCTGTGAATATGAGATATATTTTTCCCCCTGATAACCCCTTTAATGGAAACTAGTACGGGACAAAGTACAAGAAGTGCACATAGCCATCAATGAGATAGCAAAGTTTTATTTTTCAGAAGATCATAGGAACATGAAAGCAGCACTAGAGAACTTTTGAGGACAGCTACTTGATTTTTCCCCCACTTCATTAGTACCCCTTCATTGTATATAAATGACTCCAGCATTGAGGTTATGTTCGCACACACACAGAACTGTGGGCCATTTTTGAGCACTGAGTTTCAATCAGAAAAAAACTGGTAATTCCCATGTAGTTAACTTATACAGCCATAAAGTTTTATTGTACCGTGTACCCTTTTTAAGAAGGCCACCTGAAATTGCATTGAAAAATGGTCTTACAGCAACTTGCCACAATCCATAATGTATGATGGACTAAATGGCCATCACACAAAATCTGGTCTGGATCAAGGGTCTGGATTTTGAAGAGGGTTCACTGTATTTGAAATAAAGAGAAGTTAGCATGCAAAAATATTTTTTGTTGTTGTATTATGCATATGCATAACAGTAAGGCATAGATAAGAGCATAAAGGGACAATATGACAAGATATAAACCAACTTTGGTCCAAAAAAGGAATAAGATATAAGGATGCAGCATCCTAACTCCTAATCCTAGCGGCATTATTTTACGTGATATTCTTGTGTAAAATATCAAGGATATGAACAACTTGCTACATTTCGCATCCGTGTTGAAAACATATGGAGTAGGATTGGAGTCCATCTTTTCTACTGACATATTCTCTTTTCTTAAAAACAAAAATTGCCCTTTTGATTTAATCGTGAAATACACCACATCTAACAAGATATTAAATTAAATTAAATCAAAGAATATATAATATTTAGTTGACATGCAAAAATGTTCTATATGAGACATATAAATCCAAATAAACCATGTACCATTAGTTCTATTTGATATAAGAAGGTCTAAATAAAACATTTCTAACTGGTTTATGTGGTATAAAAAAAAGTCTTGAGATAAAATATCTAACTATGGAAAATATTTTACTGTTTAGAGGAAATAACTGTGTTGAGATGAAGAAAGAAACAGAAAATAAAATTCAGGTTTTAACTTCAGATCATAAATCCAAGGTAAGAGAATGTCAACGATCATTTACGTAGCTTCTCATTCGGACTCTCCGCACGCTAATCACCCGTTATTAACATAAATTGACCACAACTAACTGCACTTGTTGCACAAAAAATTTTCAAAATCGAACTTCATCGCACAACCAGGTGGAAGGGTTAACTCGGTGCATCCATAACTTTATTCAAGAAGATTCTTTTTCTGTTTCTTCTTTTTTTTTTCTTTTTTCTTTCTTAGATTTTTTCCACTTATATCACTGTATAACGGAACTACAAAGCAGTTTTCAGTATTGAAAAATAATTCATTAGAAAAAAAAATTGGAAATTAAGTTATCTTTTTTTGTTTTTATTTTTTTTTAAAGAAATTTAAAAAAAATTTGGTTATAAATATTATACTAGGAAACAAAAAAACATACGTGTTCAGGATACATAGTTTATACTGAAAACTGCAGTGTTTGGCTTCTGTCATCAATTTCTAGTGCTTGACTTCTACGACATTCATTAAAAGCTTTAAATAATTTGGTGGTTTGTGTTGTTTTGTTCTTCTCTACGTGTTGGTGTCCGGTTCTGTTACTCTGTATAACCGTCGATTAAAACTGTGGTCTGTTTGTTTCTGCACGTATATTTTTGTCTGTGGAGAATTTATTATTAGGTAACAATATTTCATTTATTTAACACATTTTTTTTAGGAAAAGAAGTAGAGTCAGCTCCCTCTGGGTGGAGTGCGTGGCCACACTCAATGAAGCCGGAAAGAGACGTCAGAAGCCGGCACTCCTAAAATCTTCATATCTTTATTGCAGGTAAATTAAAACAGGATACAAAGTGTAGACATGAAATCCAAGTAGTCAAAGAACAATATGGTTGACCTGAGGTTTTGTTAAAGGGTCGACGTACCAGAAACGTGTCAACAATGTTGTTCTCTGACTACTAGGATTTTTTTGTCTACACATTGTATCCTGTCTTAATATGCCTGCAATAAAGATATGAAGATTTTAGAAGTGCCGGCTTCTGCCATCTTTTTCTAAAAAATATTAGTTAGGCTGTTTCTTTCTCTGATCAATTTGAATTTTTTTTTTTTATTTTTTTTTACTTTAGGAACTGAGGACAAATTATTAAAGTCTATGGGCAACTTGACATTGACTTTTTTTAATTTGTTTCGTCAATGCAAAATAAAGCAACTTTTTAGTCTTTGTTAAAAGTGTTCTACCATTTAGCTGCTCTTTAGAGAAAGATCAGTCCATCAAAGTTTATGCTCTGTAATTAGAAATAACAGTAAGGCAGAGGTTATAGACAAGCTGAGATAGCAGATCAGAGAGAGACAAACCTTGGAGGACAGCTAACACAGGCTGGAGAAGGGGAGAAGAACAGATACAAGACAGTCTTTAGGGGACAATCATATATGCTTTGCACTAGTATGGAGAGAAAACGGAGCTAATACAGAAACTGTAGAGGCTGTATATGCAAAAGTAAGCAACATTTTAAAGAAAGACCTATGGAGAAAATGTTTGTTTGTTTTTTCAGTTTTTTTTCAGTTTTTTTTTTTTGCACTATAATATAAGAACAAACAAAAGAATAAAAAAAATGCTTTTCAAGGCCTTTTAAAAAATGAATGAAATATATGATATTGCTCTTATACTTCCCTTTGTATGGAAAAAAAATTCTTTATAAAATGAATTATTAATATTTAAACCAGATCTGTGATCATACTATGCTGCCCTGTTTAAGGGGTTTACAATGATAAAACGTATTTTCAACTGATAATAAACATATATTGGTAAATAAAGTTATTTCTGCTCCTGAAGCATACTTTCTATGCTCTGTTTTTCTGTGACAAAATTACTGTTCCTACTGTACTCTCTAGCTGGGATTTCAGCCAACTTTGTCTCCCTCCCACGAGTAAGTGTACTGTGGGAGGGGATACAATTGGCTGAAATCCCAGAGAGAGTGTACAGCAGGAATAGTAAGCTCAATTCAGGATGCACGCCAGACAGGGTGTCGGACAGGTGAAAATACAGTACACAATGTGTATCAGGAAAAGTAGGAAAGCAGGTACGACCACATAAAGGTATTCAGATTATTTTATTTACCAATAAATGTCTCTTTTTTTTTAGACATTTGGAAAGCCCAGTTTAGGGCAGCATATTATGGGACATTGCCTTATTAGCCCAAACAACAGAAAAATATTGTGCCATTTGACTAATAGCGCCTAGCTATGAATACAGTGATAGTTATGCATCCCACTATATTAGTTAAGAATGTGCTCCCCCACCTCTCCCCATCCATTAACCACTGATGGCTACTGTGTATTTTAACATTTACACATGGCAGCTATTAAAGCAAACTTTTTTTTAAATCAACTGGTACCAGAACGTTATCCAGATTTGTAAATTTCTTCTATTTAAAAGTCTTAATCCTTCCAGTAATTACCAGCTGCTGTATGCTCCACAGGAAGTTATATTTCTTTCTGAAGTTCTTTTCAGTCTGACCACAGTGCTCTCTGCTGACACCTCTGTCTCTATTAGGAACTGTCAGAAATGTGGAAGTTTGTGTGTGTCAGTCTTTATAACGGACACAAAATGTATGCTGTTTCCCACTTTTGGGACTAAATTGGTTCTCATTCAAAACAGCTGGATAAGCATTTAAGTTTTTACCCATTTTTTTATAGTAGAAGCTGGAGTGAAATGATCCATTCGCCACAATAGTAAAAAAAAAGCCTTTACCTACATGCAAGGCTTTTAGGGTGAAAATGGTTTGGCTTCAGATATAGCTAAAACTACATATGCAATAGCCAGACTTTATACACATAAAACTATATTAGAATATCTGAGTTGGGCCTATAAGATATAATTTTTTTTAGCCTTTTTCTTTTCTCATATACACATAATGAATAAAAAATACATCCAACAGGAGAGAAAACATTAAAGGGGTATTCCAGGATTTTTTTTTATTTGACTATGCTACAGGGGCTGTAAAGTTGGTGTAGTTTATAATATAGTGGCTGTACCTGTGTGTGATGGTTTTCTCACAATTCTTCTGTGATTTTCACCCCACTATTTATTTTTACCAGCATACAAAATGACTGTTGTCTCAGATTTTTCCCAGCTTGCAATGCGGCCGAGACCTGACTCACTGTCTGCTTCAATGGGTGGAGGGATCAATCTGCAAATAATGCAACAGCTGTAGGCACCCTGATTGAAAACCACAGGTCTTTTGTTTCAATGGGTGGGGTGGCTGATGTGTGGGAGGGAGGAAAATGGAATTATGGGATTTGTAGTCAAAAACATAAAAGTCAAATAGGAAATACAAGTTCACAAAAAGCTAGCCACAGTATTATGGTAATCTCACAACATAGCCATTTAGCCCCAAGACAAGTGCAGATCCTTCCTAAGCATGTCCATTACTGTCTGCCAGGTACGTGCTAAAATCACCTTATGGTGGATAACCCCTTTAAAGCTGATAATGTGACCAGATCATCGTCCTTAGTAGATTTTATAAGCCGATTATTATAGTGAAACTGTCTCATAAAATAGCATTGTGCAGTAGGGCTTCACAAGCATATTGTAGCCATACCTATAATGCAGGCTGCTGTAGATTCACAAAAAAACACATTTTTAGTCACTCGGGAGTCAGACAAACAGTCGTGGAGGCGGGGCCTGGGGTCTGCTATGCTCTGGGGCCACACCGCCTCACTCAACTTACATTGCGCTATTGATTGACAGATGGCACGTGCACAAGAATAATACACAGGGCCGCTGTGGGAAGGCAAGCCCTTTGTGTCAATTAATATGTAGACAGAGAGAGATGGGTCAGCCCCGGAATGGTGCAAAGCGGACCCCGGGCACCACCTTTCTGACTGTTCAGCTGACTCCTGGAGGGATTGCAAATACATTTTGGGGAATATACAGCAGCCAGCTTTATCAGCCCAGGTATGGCTAGAATAGGCTTATGAAGCCCTAGTGAACTGTGTGTGCAACTTCACAAGCCTATTGTAGGTAAAATGTGCACTTTGAAGAGGACCAGTGGCTGGTAGAAGCAGCCTGCCTGGTGCTGGTGCTGCAGACTATTATTTATGTAAATTATTATATAACAAAATTGTCTTATAGTAGCTATGTTGTTGGATTTCCATATATATATATATATATATATATATTTGATAATGTTTTAAATGGGGGACGACACATATATTTTTTAGATTCCATGGGAGGACTACATTTGTCTTACCTCTGCCTAGTGCACCAAAATACCTTGCCCCAGCCCTGGTCCCCATCACTAAGTTCTTAACAAGGAGAGTGGAGGTTCACACCCTACTGACAGGTGAGCAGTGGTGACCGTCCTGTGGACGCCATAGCCATCTGTGATGGTCATACGGCTCACTGGTTTGATCCTTATCAGCATATATGTGTCAAAACACAGGAGACCAATAGCTAGTGAATAAAAAGGGATTAAGAATTAAATAAAAGTGTCCAGATCGGTTTAGCAGTGAAGGCTTTTTTTTTTTTTTTCTAATAAGAAGCCACAGTTCCTATTTAAATTCCAACTGTTATTTATTTTACATGATTCTCAATAAGTGGTCTTCAATGAATTGCTTTCCACTTGCAGCAAACCCTGATCTTCCAGGCTTTCAGGGCATTTCTGAAAGTTATGGCTGTGCACCCCTGTAGAGCCCACTGATGAAGACCGCTGATCTTAACAGTACATTTATACTTACTTTTATTGATGTCCTTGGACAAGTAAACAACTTCCATTAAAAATCAGATGCAGGTAGTGAAGCATATAGCAAGATATTGCTTGTATATTAATACAAAATAGTTCATTTTAATTAAAGGGTACCTCTCATCAAATAGCATGTTAATGAAAAATATGCTTCTTTCTATTGTATTTTTCCTGATCAGTCCTGTCAGCAAGCATTTCTGACTAATGCTGGAGTCCTAAACACTCAGAGCTGCCAGCCTGCTTTGTTCACAGCCAAACAGGCTGTGAACAAAGCAGGCTGGCAGCTCTGAGTGTTCTCCTTTGTGAACAAAGCAGACTGGCAGCTCGTAGTGTTTAGGACTCCAGCATGAGTCTGAAATGCTTGCTGCCAGGACTGGTAGGGAGACCCCTAGTGGTCATTTCTTCAAAGTGGAAAATTAAATAGAAAGAAGCATATTTTTTTAATAACATGCAGTTGTAAAGTTATTCTGCATACATTAATCTATAATATATCAAAAGTTTTTTTGATGAGAGGTACCTTTTAACATTCAAGGTGAACATTTTTCTTAAAAAAAATAATTGTAAAATAATTAGATGTTAATCAATACATTTTATAAAGGTTATCAAAAATAATCATAATACTTTTTAAAATAAACTATAGTTTTTATTTTATGTTTATTTATTTTCACTATTCAAATTGATTTACTTTATCTCTACTTTTAAAACAATAGCTAAGAACTAAATCCATAAAAGAAATGAAACGGCAGGTGGCATTTTAAAACAAAACCTCATAATTATACACTTCTCAAGATTATGATTTTTTTTTTAACTGTTGCAACTCTGGTGAGTTTGTGATGTATACATTGTATTTAATATGACCAGTGATATAAAAATGTGACTTGATACTGAAAGCAAATATGAGCGGGCATTATTTTTAGTAGGCAGCACTGTGTACATATTTAGAGCACATGTATTTACCCAAGGGACAGTTTTCCAGAACTATTTAGGTTGTCAAAGATAAGAGGAAAGCTTTGATTTACCTTTCAGGCAACGCATGGACCCATTGTAGAAGGCTCAGGTTGCATGCTGACATTTCAGTCTTTTTTCCTTGCATAACACTCTCTAAGCCTGCTCCTACTTCTTGTATTCCATCCTGGTTTCTCTTCTGCTAGAAAGATTTCCCCTGACAACAGACAGTAAGCACAAACTTTTTGAAAAGTGAGATATCTAGAGGTCAAGATTTTTAGATCTTTTTGCTCAGGTAAGAAGTAATTTTTTTGTAAATGAAGCAATTTACAAATATGTTAGGAACTACATCAATGGAAGTGAAGTTGTTTCAAACAGTGATCATTTAGAATGTATTTTTAGAGCAATGGGTGCTCTGTCTATGTATAGAAAAGGCGAGGTAGGAGAAAGACAGGAAGAGTGGCAGAGGAACACACAAAGGGCTGCGGACTCTAGTAAGTGTTTTAATTTTAGTTCTGTATTTACAGATACACTGCTGTTTACTGGGGTATAATATCCTCCATGCAACCACACCTGTGTAAAAGAAATGAGAAGCAGGATTGTCTCTTCTATGTATGCTGTGTAAGGTCAACATCATAACAGCTAGTCTTCTGCCCCTACTTCCCTTCCCTTTTCCATAGACCTCTGTGGGCAGCTGTAACTGAAATCAGAGATTATATATATAAACAGTTTCTTTTTTTATATACACCATGGCAGCTCCTTCCTTTTTGATCTAAAAGGAATGAATCAAAATAATTGGACCAACGTGGGACAAGGATATCATTTTCCCTTATTATTTTATGGTGTATTCATTATTGCCATTATCTTAATGTGGTGAATACACTATCATCAGGGGACATCCCTCTATGTCCCCTGATGAACCATTTGATGTTTTGTGGGCGAAAACACTGGGACAGCAGTACTTTTGGGGGATTTTTTTTCAAATCCTACAAATGTAGCTATGGCATACAGTTGATTTCCTATTTTTGGGAGTTGTATTCAGCTAACTGTATCCACCTAAGTCCTAAATTGTAATTTATACAAAATAAAAATAACATTTTGTGGGACTTGTAGTTCTGTTATTTTGGTTTCATTCATTTGGGGAAGGAAAGTAAGATTATACTTTTTTATGTTAAGTTTGTATTATTATTATTGTTTATCATTAAGGTAATTTCTTGCCGATAAGGGGACTACAAACTGACTACAGCTCCAATATCCATATTTTTTTCAATTTGTGGTTGGTATCTTGGATTTTGTTGTGAAAATAAGAGGGGATTGTTTATTAACTTATATCCGTAGGGATCTACAATCATAAATTGATCAATAATCAAAGACATTGATTTTAACAAAGTTTAAGTCTATTCCTGTAGTTGCCCTAATCTATGAGGCTCTTGGTAGTCTCTTCTATTTTGAATTTCAACCCTTTGTGATCCTTGGCCTTCCTAAACTTGTTACTAAATTAACCTTTAGACCATTGGCATTTTTTTTCAAAATCTCCAAATACAAAATGTTTCTAAGAGCGTAGTATGGGCATTCATATTACTATGGTAAAAACGTTAAAAAGAAAATTGCAATAAACAGAATGCATCTTAATGAAAATCACATAAAAATTTCACAAATAATACATTGTCACCATTGTCTAATTTTCTATCCAATTTAATAAGCCTTTTCTTCTACTTAATGTTTTTTTTCTTGTATCATTTACTGTATATTTAACAAGGAGAGTTGTTCTCTATTATACACGTGTAATTGTAAAAAAATATATAGTACTGTCTGATTGACTTTGTGTATTAATACTAGTGAAGGTGAAATTAGTATCAAAATAAAGTACATGTAATACATTCCAAATTTACTGTGTGGCACCTATAATGCAATACTTGTTGTTTACTCATGTACACTAAATACTATAGTTGTTTTCTACTGGAAGTAGTTTTAAATAGTATCCTTGGAAGCTTGACTTAGCCAATTTATGAAAATTGTGTCAAAATTGGGCACAAGACATAAATTGGCACAGCCTGACACATTCCTCTGTCTTACGACTGGCCTAAATATAAACCAGTATGTTACCCCCTGAAATGGTACTCATCTATGTAAGTTTGTTGCATTTTATGACTACAGGGTGGGCCATTTATATGGATACACCTTAATAAAATGGGAATGGTTGGTGATATTAACTTCTTGTTTGTGGCACATTAGTATATGTGAGGGGGGAAGCTTTTCAAGATGGGTGGTGACCATGGCGGCCATTTTGAAGTCGGCCATTTTGAATCCAACTTTTGTTTTTTCAATAGGAAGAGGGTCATGTGACACATCAAACTTATTGAGAATTTCACAAGAAAAACAATGATGTGCTTGGTTTTAATGTAACTTTGTTATTTCATGACTTATTACAAGTTTACTTATAAAATGTGTTTAATGTGCTGCCCATTGTGTTGGATTGTCAATGCAACCCTCTTCTACCACTCTTCACACACTGATAGCAACACCGCAGGAGAAATGCTAGCACAGGCTTCCAGTATACGTAGTTTCAGGTGCTGCAGAATGGGCAAAACAAAGATTGGAACAGGACCCTCATTTTACGCAGAAGATTTTGTTCAGTGATGAGGCAAACTTTTATGTGAATGGTGAAGTTAACAAACAAAACCACCGCTATTGGTCTGACTCTAACCCACATTGGATAGATCCCTCTAAGACTATTGGAACACAAAAATTGATGGTATGGTGTGGTATATGGGGTACAAAGATAGTGGGGCCATTCTTCATCAATAGAAACCTCAAGGCCACTGGATATGTGATATTGCTACGTGATGACGTGTTTCCCTTTTTATTCACTGAAGCTGGCACGTTCCCTGAGTTTTTCCAGCAAGATGGTGCACCACCACATTATGGGTGTCAGGTCCGAGCATTCCTAGATGAACAGTTTCCTGGAAAGTGGATTGGTCATCGTGGGCCAGTTGAATGGCCCCCAAGGTCTCCCGATCTGACCATCTTAGACTTTTATCTTTGGGGTCATCTGAAGGCAATTGTCTATGCTGTGAAGATACGAGATGTGCAGCACCTTAAACTACAGATACTGGAAGCCTGTACTAGCATTTCTCCTGCGGTGTTGCTATCAGTGTGTGAAGAGTGGGAGAAGAGGGTTGCATTGACAATCCAACACAATGAGCAGCACATTGAACACATTTTATTAGTGGTCAGAAACTTGTAAATAACTCATGAAAGAATAAAGTTACGTTAAAACCAAGCACATTATTGTTTTTCTTGTGAAATTCCCAATAAGTTTGATGTGTCACATGACCCTCTTCCTATTGAAAAAACAAAAGTTGGATTCAAAATGGCCGACTTCAATAGGTCCGCCATTGTCAGCACCCATCTTGAAAAGTTTTCCCCCCTCACATATACTAATGTGCCACAAACAGGAAGTTAATATCACCAACCATTCCCATTTTATTAAGGCGTATCCATATAAATGGCCCACCCTGTACTCTTAGCTATGCTTCTTTTTTTAGACTTCTCAATACTTTTGAGGTAGGTGTAACATCAACCTACACCATGTACTCGATGTTTCGAAATGCCTGCATGACTAAAGTGGCCATATGGTCTTCTGAGGACTATCAATAATGTTTTGCTCAACAATAGAGGGGCATTGTGTATGTTTGTGTAATTTCTCCTTTAGTCAAGTAATGATGTTCAGTAACGATAGGGCAGACATTGCCCTATAATATCTTTTTAAAGTTTTGGCTATAGCTAAATCCCAGATTTCTCTTTTTAGAAGAGTCTGTGCATCTGGTTGCTCAATTATTGGCTGCTAGTGTACGCCAGGTTGTTCACACGAAGTACAGAGCAGACAGAGTGTAGGAGTGGTGAGTGGGGCCGAGCTGGCGTATTCATTAGATGAGATTTTAGATGTGTCGATAATGGAAAGTGTTGCACTTTGTTGTATTTCTTATGGAGGAAATTACACATTAGTCAATGTTCCATATGCTGCTACTGTTTTCAAAGTGAATAATTAACATTTAACCTGTCGCTGCAATAAAAAATTGTAATTAGTCTCCATTGTACAATGTCTGCAGGACAACAAGAACTTTTCGGTAATGAAAACCAGGCTGCAGACCCTTACTGAGTATAAAGGGAGGGCATAGGTTCTGGTACATGAAGTTCCTCTCAGTGTTGTATGATTGATAAAATATGTGTTACAAGCAGTCTGAGCTTCCTGGTCTAAACATGTACGGGATTCCAGATTCTCATGAATGCCATGCCATAGTCTTGTATGGTGGTGTTGACCTTGCAGGGCAGTGGTAAGGGGTTAGAGTTCCTTGCAGTCCTGTGGTAACAATTTAGGTGAAAACATAATATTGGGAAACTCTTACATTTGTATTAAAGTTTCATCAAATGTGTGCATTACCATAATTACTACATAGTTACATAGTTTATAAGGTTAAAAAAGTTTAACCTATTGTGTCCATACTGTGTTGATCCAGAGAAAGGCAGAAAACCCTTATCAGGCTAATGTCAATTGCCCTATACCAGAAAGAGAAATTCCAGAATAAATACCAGGAACAACATTCTATTCCTATAAACCAACTCTCCATAACCTGTGATGTTAGCACTTTCCAGAAACAAGTCCAGGCCCCCTTTGAACTCTTTTATTGTGTTCACCATGACCGCTTCCTCCGGAAGAGAGTTCCAGTCTCACTGCTCTCACAGTAAAGAAGTGTAAAAACTTTCTTTCCCCTAGACATAGAGGATGTCCCCTTGTCCTGGGTATAAATAGGTCATGGGAGAGATCACTGTGCTGCTCCCTGATATATTTATACTTAGCTATTAGGTCACCAACCTTAACCCCTTGAGGACACATGACGTACTGGAACGTCATGTATCCGCTCCCGATCTATAACGGCCGGGACCCGTGGCTAATAGCGCGCGGCATTGATCGCGGTGCCGCACGCTATTAACCATTTAGACGCGGCGTTCCAAGTTGAACGCGGCGTTCCAAGTGAAAGTGAAAGTATGCTGGTTAGCTCAGTGGGCTGTTCGGGATAGCCGCGGCGAAATCGCAGCATCCCGAACAGCTTACAGGACAGCCGGAGGGTCCCTACCTGCCTCCTCGCTGTCCGATTGCCGAATGACTGCTCAGTGCCTGAAATCCAGGCATGAGCAGTCAAGCAGCAGAATCATCAATCACTGGTTTCTTATGAGAAACCATTAATCAATGTAAAAGATCAGTGTGTGCATTGTTATAGGTCCCTATGGGAGCTATAACACTGCAAAAAAAAGTGCAAAAAAAAAGTGAATAAAGATCATTTAACCCCTCCCCTATTAAAAGTTTGAATCACCCCCCTTTTCCCATAAAAAAAACACAGTGTAAATAAAAATAAACATATATGGTATCGCCGCGTGCAGAAAGGTCTGAATTATAAAAATATATTGTTAATTAAACCGCACGGTCAATGGCGTACGCGCAAAAAAATTCCAAAGTCCAAAATAGTGCATTTTTGGCCACTTTTTATATCAATAAGTCCTATCAATGCAAAAATGGTACTGTTAAAACTTCAGATCACGGCGCGAAAAATGAGCCCTCATACCGCCCCATACGCGGAAAAAAAAAAAAGTTATAGGGGTCAGAAAGTACAATTTAAAACGTATTAAGGCTAGGTTCAGACTACGGAATCTCCAGGCAGAAAATTTCCGCCCACAGATTCCGAGTGCGGCCAGCTGAATCAGTCGGCGCTAGGACCGCGCGGACACTGCAGTCTCCAATAGACTGCAATGTGTTCCGCGCGGATTTCCGCCTGAAGAAAGAGCACCGCCTTTCTTCAGGCGGAAATTTCTAAGTGGATTTTCCACTTCACAAATTCCGAAGTGTGAATTTGTGAACTGAAACCCATTCACTACACTATACATTTTAGCAAGCGGAATTTCTGACGGAAATTTTACGACTGAATTTCTGTCGGAAATTCCGTAGTCTGAACATGGCCTTACTCCCATAGAGATCAATGTTATTATTTTTTTCGGTCAGAATCATTTTCACATGGAGTTGGCACGGAAATGGTGCGGAATTCGTGTGGAATTGGTGCAGAATTTCCGCATGAAAAAAAAGAGGATAATATGTATATATTATACTCTTCTCCTCCTCCGCTTGAAATTTTCATTTCCGCGTGTGGAATTCCGCGCCAATTCTGCACCAATTCCGCGTGAAATCTCTGTGAGTTCTTGTGGAAAAGTAACAATATTTTGAGGCAGAAAATTTCTGCTTGATTTCCGCCCCAATTCCTCAGTGTGAACATACCCTTAAATAGGAAAGGGTGTCAGTTATTAAGTAACTCCACCCACTGGACTCCTAAGCCCAGAATGGCCAGGAATTGAAATACATAAATTGTTATTTATTCTGAATCAAAAACAAAGGTTCTATTTTAAGAGTTGTTCCATCATTCCCCAAAACTTTAAGCTGAAAGGAGTCATATACAGATTACTCCCCTACTGTATACAGGAAACAGATAAATGCACATCTACCAGTGTAAGCGAGCTGTGAACATCTGCTGTGTTTGAGAATGCAAGCCATTCAGATTGCTGTTTTATGTAGGTAAAGTCAAGTGTCATATTGCAGATATTGCCTAAATTGTTAATGGTTTTTGGTACACAAATATACCCTACATAAATGGTTTTGGTACAGAAATAAACACTAAATGGTGGTGGTCTCAGAATCTGGCTTTGTAAATATAAGGATAATTTGATGACCAGAAGCACCTCCCTGTAATGACTAAAAAAAATGGAAAATATATAGGGAGTCTAAAGGTTGTAAAACATCTTCCTAGTTACAATGTGATAACCTAAATGAGTTTTCCATTTATTTTTTATTGATAGCCTAACCTCTGTGTAGGCCATCAATATCTGATCGTTTGGGGTCTGACACCTCCACCAATCAGCTGTTTTTCAGAGCCACAGCACCCACATACACAATAAATAGAATCGGAAGCAAACAGCTCCGTACATTGTGTAGTGGACGTCTTGGGTTACTGCAGCTCAGCTCCGATTCACTATAACGGAAACTCTGCTCCAGGGTTTTAGTACAGCCACTACACAATGTATGAACTGTAGCTGTCCTGCAGACAGCTTTCTACATTGTATAGTAGCCAATTGGACTGTATTATTTTTCAGGGACCATCCTATACTTTAAGTAGCCGATGCTCATGTATTTCAGTACATAGTGATCCACCATTATTGTAAAGTCTAACTACAAAAATAACAGATGCTGACTGCTTCACATTACAGCAATATATAGTTGGTCAAAAAATCCTTCTACAACTACTTTTCAGTCAAGCTGTCGATGTTTAACCAGGTAGTACATTTCTGTTTCACTAGGTGAAAGAAATTGTGGCTCAACATACGAAAGAGTGGTCAGACTTGCTTAATACACAAGCTGCAGAAGTACAAGATCTCCAAGATTTACATTTACGGCAACAATGCGATCTCCTCAAAAAGCTGCTGATCACCGTCCAAGAACAACAGACACAACAGCTGAAGCTCTCCCATGATCGGTACGCCATGAAAATGTCATAGCATCATGCAGTGCTGGATCAGTAGGGGTTAACTAAGTTTTGAGATTTGCCTATTCCTTCCTGCCTTTCATCTTCTCTATGTGTCTTTTTTTTCTTTTTGAACAGTACTATAATTTGTTGTACAGTAATTGTGTCCACCACTGCTTATACTGAATAAACTTTTTGTTCTTGTCTTTGCTCGTATATTTACAGAGAGAGCAAGGAGATGAGGGCCAACCAAGCAAAAATTTCCATGGAAAACAGTAAAGCCATAAGCCAAGATAAATCTATCAAAAATAAAGCTGAACGTGAAAGGTATGTTCTTTATTAAATAAATAAAAAAAACATTAGTAAGAATAATTGTAAAATAAAAATGTTATTGCGTTATTTGAATTTTATTTTTTGTATAAAATTTGGGTATTTCTTTAATGATCAAGTTCATCCATAACTATTAAAACAATGGGAAAATCGGTTACAGTAAAAAATAAAATAAAATTTAGAAGACTTCAGCATAATGCTGCGTTGGGTATGGGGGCATTTTGGAGCTACATATAAAAGCGAGTGTCTTGTTGGGGGGGCAGGAGTTCCATGGGTGCCGGGAAGGAGATATGAGCCATGTTGGGCCAAGAATGAGAGGGTAAACTGTGATGGGATTAAGAATATGAGGGGATATTGGGGACAAAGAATAAGAGAGGAAGATATGAAAATGAGACAGGAGTGATGTCTGGGAACAGGAATGAGAAAGGAGCCATGCTGGAGACCATAAGGAATTTGTGAGGAGCCATGCTGGGGACTATACATGAGATAGGGATACTAGAAAATAGTAAGAAGTGAGGGAGCCATGCTGGGGACCAGGAATGAGATGGGGAGTCAGGCTAGGGACCAGGAATGTTATAAGGATTCAGACTGTGGACCAGAAATGAGATGGGAAGCCATACTGGGGACCACAAATGAGATGGGGAGTCAGACTGGATACCAGGAATGGGAAAGGGAGCCATGCTGGGGACCAGGATTGAAATGGGGAGCCATGTTGGTGATCATGAATGGGAGAGCTTACCATGCTGAGGACTAGCAATGCTTGCCGTTTACATTAGACACTCTGTATTTTTTATTTAAGAGGACTGCCCCCCCCCCATTAAAGACCACTTATTTGGTAAAAAAAAAAAAAAAATGAGTAGTTGAAGAGTTTTCACCGTAATCTCTTCATCTAACAATATCTTGTAAAGATGCTCATGTAGGATCACTCGAAAATGCAGATGGGATGGAAATGCGGATGGGACTCTACTGCAACAGAATTTCCAAGCAGAATTTTTCTACCAGATTCCGCTCGGTAATTAGCACATTCTCGAGCTATCTGCGGAGTGTCCACCCGGAAGTCTTTTGAGGGGAACATTCCGTCATGTGAACATAGCCTTAGAGGGTGATGGATTCTTTACAAATTATGTTAAACATCCCCTGTATGACTCACCCGTAGGGCACATAAGACCCTTATTTAGTGTGGTTAGACTCTTTCCCTACCATTTTCAGATAACACAACCATGACAGATACTGCAAACACTATTCAGTATTAGAGCAGTCATTACAAATGTATATAAGCAATGAGCGATTGTGTCAGTTATGTTAATATTCATGCACCCCGCTGCACGCTGTTCGTTTTGCCTCCATTTACATTCTTTTGATGTTTTTTGTAGGCGAGTGAGGGAACTGAACAGCAGCAACACAAAGAAATTCCTTGAAGAAAGGAAAAGGGTAAGTAGGAATGAGTCACTATCTTGTCATCCTGTGTATCAGAAAATTACGGCTTGCTGCTTGTTTTTCACGTGATCCATCTATCAGCCCATGCCGCCTCCTCACTTGCCCTTTTCTAACCAGTTGGATTGACAAGTTCATGAGTGTTTGCGTTGTTCTGATATAAAAATATAACTTTTAGCCAACAACCCTGCACATCATTGCGGTAGACAATACATTTGTGCACTGGGCTCCTCCTGGAAATCGGTTGAGAAAATAAATGTAAACAAGTCAAAGAAACAAGATAAACAATTCGATATTTGAGTTCTCACTTTTAAGATGTTACCGTATTTTTCACCGTATAACACGCACTTTTTCTTCCCCAAAACTGGGGGGGAAAAGTTGGTGCGTCTTATACGGCGAATACCTGCGGCCATCAACGGCCTGAACCCGCGGCTCATACAGGACATCACCGATCGCGGTGATGCCCTGTATTAACCCTTTAGACGTGGCGATCAAAGCTGACCTCCGCGTCTGAAGCGAAAATAGCACTAACCCGGCTGCACAGTCGGGCTGTTCGGGACCGCCGCGGTGAACTCGCGGCGTCCCGAACAGCTTACAGGACACCGGGTGGGACCTTACCTGCCTCCTCGGTGTCTGCTCCGTGTCGGGATCCCCTGCATGGCCGGCGCTCTCCGCTGACATCATCACGTCGTCACGCACGCCGTCCCGTCATCCAATAGGAGCGGGGTGCGTAGCAACGTGATGACGGCGACGGAGAGCGTGGATCCCGTGGAAGAAGACGTCCGGAGCGTCGGGGACACCACGGGGATACAGTGACAGCGATGGAGAGACATCCAGGGCAGCGGTGACGGTCCTGAGCGGCGGGGACACATGAGTATTACCTCCTATACCAGTGGTCTTCAATCTGCGGACCTCCAGATGTTGCAAAACTACAACTCCCAGCATGCCCGGACAGCCGTTGGCTGTCCGGGCATGCTGGGAGTTGTAGTTTTGCAACATCTGGAGGTCCGCAGGTTGAAGATCACAGTTGTGTTCAGAATCTTTTTTTTTCTAGAATTTGGACCTTTAAAATAGGGTGCGTCTTATATGCCGGTGCGTCCTATAGGGCGAAAAATACGGTAATTAAACCTCCAGAATAAAAACGATGTCACCTTACCATATGTAGAACACATACTGCATTTCGATCAAATGTTCCCCTTGAAAGACAGTGCCTTATCAAGCAGACATCCCTGAGCCAAAGAAGTTTTAGGGTAGACTGTATAATACGAACAGCTTCAAGACCGGAACAGTCTTTCCTGTTCACGACCAGACAGAAATGATCATATTATCATTTAATTTTTGTTTTCTTCTTGTCTATGTTGCAGGATTTTGTTTTTTTTATACCCAGAAATAAATTATCCTATACATAATACACAATTAAAAAAATAGAACGGAATCCAGCTCAAATGCAGATCAAATATGCGCAGCTTTATTTCAACATCACGCCCAAAGCAACAGGTACAAGTCGGAAATGACGCGTTTAGGCCAAGTGCTGACCTTAGTCATACTATGTATGACTAAGGCCAGCACCTGGCCGAAACGCGTCATTTCCGACTTGTACCTGTTGCGTTGGGCGTGATGTTGAAATAAAGCTGCGCATATTTGATCTGCATTTGAGCTGGATTCCGTTCTATTTTTTCATTGTGCTTAAGTGCAAGTCCGCACTTTTCCGTGCTCAATATCCGGACCAGGGGTGAGCTGGCTTTGCCTTAAAGTTTCTTCCATAATACACAATTGCAACAACAAAAAAGAGCATATATTCAAAAAACATTTAATTTAAAAACCCATAAAATGATAGAGATAAATAAATTAATGTCAACTAATACCTATCACAAGAGTGACGTGTTTCCAGATTATAACCTATACAGCAATACAAGTACTGCAACCATTGGGATCAATACAAATGCAGCCATCGTAAAAGAGATGAATAATCAAATAATATTACCAAGTAGTAAGGAGTAATTTCAGGAGCCTCCACACCCAATGTTTTACTCACTAAGGTTTCATCCAGGTTTTTTTTTTTTTGTCTTTTTTTTGGGCCAATTATTATTATTTTTTCTCTCTACTTGTTCTTCTGGGAAAAGTGGGAAAACCAGGTACAGTAAAAAAATGTAGAAGACTAACCCTTTGACATCATGCTGCACTGAGCATGGACCAGGAATTGGATGGGGAGCCATGTTGGGGATCATGAATAGGAGAGCGTACCATGCTGAGGGCTAGCAATTTGACAAACATTTTTTGTGTGTTTTATCTATTTGTACATTGCACATGATTGCCGTTTACATTTGAGTAGTTGGCTCAAAAAGTGTTCACTGTTTTATTTTAATATAAAAATATCTTGTAAAATGGTCTTATATATTTATTGGCCATATATGCTTTATTTCTATCCTGAGAATCAAGTTAGGCAGTCAATTTACTCATAAAAGCTGGTTGGGAAGATAACAGAATACTACCATGGCTTCCATTTACATATGTGCAGGTCCAGTACAAGTACTATAGGCATTGTGATCAATGCATATGAAGCCAAACATGGTAAAATAGATGGATAATCAAAAAATATTACTAAGTAGTAAGGGGCAATATCAGGAGCCTCCACATCCCACATCCGACGTTTCGCGCACTAAGGCTTCATCACTAAGGTTTTTTTTTTTATTATTATTTTTTTACCCTACCTGTTCTACTGGAAAAAGTTATTTTTCCAAACTGTTGGATGCAATAGTCCCTAATTTACCATTGAATAATCATAAAGTTGTAGGGTAGGGAGTTCTTTGTTCATTTTTCTCTATCGATCCGTGATCTGTTCACACTGAGAAATGGTGAGCAAAAGTTGAAATCCTCTACTCCTCCATGCAGAATCCCATGCTTACTCAGGCTACATTCACACTAACAAAGTGGAATTCTACTCGGAAATTCAGCTCAGAAATTTTTCTGCATTAAGTAAAACGTTGGTATGAATGGGTTTTCCATTGGAAATTCCAGACTCCAGATCCGCCGAAAGACGGAATCTCCTTCCGTAATATCTCAAACATCTAAAAACGAATAAAATGCATATAATTGTACTTCAGAATCCTATAGGAACATCTGACTAAAACATGCCTAAAACAATGAAGCAGAAAACTGCGAAAACCAAAATTTGTGTCAGTCTCAAACTTTTGGCCACCACTGTAAAACTGAGGGGTTAAATATAGCTAAAGTACAGTATCTTCATGTGCATGAGCGCTGAAAGAAGGTCTGCAAATGAAAATTGTTAAAAAATGAAAAAAAAAGAAAAAAAAAAAAAAAGATAAAATTGTTACCAACAGGAAAATAAATGTTGATTGCTTTTGGTAGTTTTCTCCTTTGTTCACAGTGTGGATTATAAAATATGACTGATTTCTAAGCGTCCATGTATGGTGGGAATGCTTAGAGCGGAGGACAGAACAAAGCCCCAGCATGCACGGCTGAACATCAGAAAATCTGTCAAAGAAAAACAAAATTGGAGAATCTAGCCCCCTGCCCCCTGATGTCATCCTTACCTGATATTCAGTACACAAGATACAGGGGGAGAAGATAATGTGATCAAAGCCTTATACTTTAATGACAATTCAGGACAATGCTTATGGTATAGCTGTAGTCTTGTTATAGAGAATAAACAGGACAATTTATAAACTTGTGTACATGATCACATTTGGAGTCCATGTTCCTCATCTTTGATTCATCAAACATGAGCTTACACTTTGAGTCCAACCTCCTGGTACCCTCAACTCAGCTACTAGAGGAGGGCTATGACAGCCTCTTCATTGCTCACTGGCTACAGTGCCATCTGTTTTGTAGTGGCTGTGCCTGGTACTGCACCTCAGTCTCATTTACTTGAATGGGACTGAGCTGCAGAGAGGTTCCGTACCATGCACAGCCATTATGAAACTCAGAGAGCGACAACTGTAGACATGATACATATCTGACAGATATATAATGCATTGCAATCAGGACAGTGACTATTACATAGATGTATACAATACATTGCAGATTTTCTGCAATAAAACCTTTCCTACTTTCTTACTTATTTTCTGTGGAGTCACAGGGAAGTGGTGGGGGGGAATCACTTCAGTTTTCACCTCATGCAGCAAAAAAGCTAGAATTGGTCCTGTCTGAGGGGACCTCTGTCACATAAGGAAACATGGCATATCGTAGACCAGGGGACCCTGTTACAAATTTTGTCTTGGGGCCCAAGAGTTACAAGTTACACCTCTGCCTCTTAAGCATGATATCGGCAAACATTTATAATGTTTTAAACACTGATTGTTGTACAACTTTGGTCATAGTAAGACCACAATTCCTCTTCTTCTCTACATATGTACATTATGGATAGTCCCGAATGTATTATACAATAAACCGATGCATGAAATTGTGCTCAGAATGAACACAAACTGTTGATCTCAAGCAAGAGCGCCAAGCATAATGCCAGGCTTAGCATTTCCATGACAACCACTCGAGCCTGTCAATATTCTTCTTAGTGAAATGTCTTTTTGTCTGACACCTCTAACTATAAAATAACAGGCTACCATTGTTGTTAAATGGAAAATGATGAAAGTCTTAATTTTGTTGCCTTAAATTATAACTGTGACATTTGAAATACTTTGTTTTCCTGTAGCTGGCAATGAAACAATCAAAAGAAATGGACCAGTTGAAGAAAGCCCAGCTGGAGCATTTAGAACATCTGGAGAAGCAGAATGAACAGGTAAAGTGGATCGGAGAAGAGATTTTCTATTGCAACTTCTTTGCTGGATATACTTTCTCTATACTCTCTATCTCCATTGACAATTATCAGCATTACCATTGGTCATACGAAACGGTTCAGTAACTTAGAAAGGTGTTGTCCTATTTTAGTGCCAGGTTGTAACCGTTCACTTTGCCAGGTTTTTGCCCTCCAATAGCTGCCCAGTTCATGCCCAATTTTGGCATAGTAGAACATGAATTCCCTAAAGAATTCCCCAGATAACAGTGCCTCAACTTTAAGATTGTAACAGTGCCTGTTGGTAACAAGAGGGTAGTCTCCACCAATAACATTTGCCTTTTCTGGATCCTAACTTTGGCACCTAGTACTTAGATACACCCAGGACTTACAGTAGATCTGAATTGTATGACAAGATTACAGTCACGAAAGGAAACATACTTAGCATGTTACATCGGGCAGGGATAAGTGCGACCCTGAGCTCACCTAAACCTCTTTGGGTGTCCATCTCCCTAATAGGATGACCACATCCATGGCTCTAGTCTCTACCCTACTAAAGTGCTGGGCATAGCAATTTTAAAGTAATAAACCAACACAGTACAGAAGTCATGGAGTAGGCCAGGATGCAATAGGTTAACCACAAACTGAGCAGCAAACAGGACAAAAACTTGGAAGCACAAACTTAACGAATAAGCAATTTCATACTGGCCATATCGGTAACAGAGATAGTGGCACAGTACAGAAAGAGAAAAAAAAAAGAGTAGTCAAAGAACAAGCCAAGAATAAATTCAGGTAAATCAGGAGATATAATCACAAAGCCAGTAACAAGGAAGGATCTAATATTTCAATCAAGGAACAGTGAAGTTAGTAGAGTATAAATAGCCAGCATAGAGAGGCGTGGATGCCAGGAGCGAACGCTATTGGACCAGGCTCCACACCCTGAGAACCACACCTTCCCAGGGCCAAGAACCAGGGCACTTCAATAATTTCCCCAACCCCTGAAAGTCCACCAGGACCAATCCAGAGGCTGTCCCCAGGGAAGGTGGGGCCCTGGCTGGGTACACAGATTTTTGACCTCCTCTGTAAAGAACCAGGGATCGAAAGCTGGTCCAGGCTTTGAGGTGCCCTTACAGTGCCCATGTTGACCCTTAGAGAGAAGCACTGGTCTGCTCGCCCTTGTCTCTGAGCACTAGCCCCAACCCCTGAGTGATGTTACCACCGCTGACCAGCTCCAGCCTATATTACCATCTTCCTCTAATATACACATAGGGGGAGATTTATCAAAACCTGTCCAGAGTAAAAGTTGCTGAGTTGCCCATAGCAACCAATCAGATCGCTTCTTTCATTTTTCAGAGGCCTTTTCAAAAATTTAATAAACAATCTGATTGGTTGCTATCGGCAACTCAGCAACTATTCCTCTGGACAGGTTTTGCTAAATCTTCCCCATAATGTGTACATACACAGGCAGAGGAGCAGACGGAGAATTTATGCCACAGGTGATGCACATTTACTGGGGAACTGGCAGTAGTGCTGTATGTGATAAAGATCTGAGGTAAAGCAATGGAGTTTATAAATTGTAGTAATGAACAACTGCACTAGCAGGAAGTAGTAAGAGGACATGTTAGCGGAGAGGAGGTACAAACCCACAAAACAAATGGATTTTAGAACTGGGGCAGACAAGTAAGCAATGATATCTGCTTCTGCAGCATTTTTACTTTTTAACCTGTAGTTAGACCTTAAAGTAAGCAGTGAGGCCTGTCAACACCCAAGGTCTTGTAGTTGGCATTGCACCGTATATTTTCATGTTTTTCATGCAATCTCCATGCTTTCAGTACTTTTACTGTCTTATTATTTGCTTCATATCATGCTGCATAATTTTGACGTGATTTGTTGTTTTTGTACAAACAGCTTTTGAAATCGTGTCATGCTGTGTCTCACTCACAAGGTATGGCTGCTCTTCCATTGCCTATTGTCATTTGTTGTTATTTTACAGTCAACGGGAATCAAACACCATATTCTAACGTCTGAATGCATGTTTATCAAGATGTAGAGAATGATTGAATTGACGTGTTACAACTAGAACTGTACACTCCCATTACTTCAAATGAGAAGCGATCAGAGTATAGCAACCATATTTTAGGATACTCATCACTGCACCCAGAAACTTTGTTTTTTAAATTCTGTAACAAGTAAACATATGGAAGATTTTGTAAATGGAAGATATATTTAATTAGCATTTTGTAAGATTAGTGGCAAATCTGACTGATATGTGTTTAATGCCTAACTGTCTTTAAAAAAAAAAAATCACAGTTTTCTTCAGTCAGGGTCTCAGTGCTGAGACCCCTTCCGATCAGGAGAATAAATGATCTATTCCCTCTGGCTAAAATATAAGTCCATGGGGCCACAGGACGTACATCTTAGCAAGCCGGGAGTGAAGTGCGCTACAGCGCACCTCTCCCCTCTCGTTCTCATGATCAATGGGGGTCTCAACACTGAGACCCCAACCAATCAAAACCAACCGATCTCTGTGACATGTCAAAAATTTTTTAAACAACAGGTACACCTAACCTAAGCCAGTATAGAGTTGCAATTAGAGTATTCTAGTTTTTGCTTTAAAAAACAAGACTTATAGGATAAGTATCATGAAAAAATAACGTATCCCCTATCCGCCATGCCCCTTCTATGGGAGAGCCGTTCGGCAATCTTCGGCTCTCCCATAGAACTATATAGAGGGGGCATAGCGACCCCTGCTTTGGGCGGGGGTCATGATGGGCCGCTGTATAGGAGAGACAGGGCTCTAAACAGGAGATGGCGGGGGCCCCAGTGCTCGGAACCCCCTGCAATCTAAAACTTATCCCCTATCCTTAGGATAGGGAATACATTTTTTTTTCTCATGATACTTATCCTTTGAGGAAAATAGCAAGAGGCAAAGTAGCTGTCAGGCACTGCAGGGCGACTCTGTTAACTGTGCACTTTGAGCAATCAGACGCTAACGGACACCTGCTGCTGTTAGATCTCTCCGGAGGTGCTGATATAATGCAATAGTAGATATTTGTCAAGAATGCTTGAGAAGGAGAAGCAGCAAAAAATCGCACTCACCAGTCAGAAGATCCACGAATAGAAGCTTTGTTCCAAGTGAAAATGGTGCAGCAAACAATGAAACATAAGTTCCATGCATGGGGAGTGAGACCTAAGTCCCTGGATTTCTTAGATGTAAGAGTTGAGAGATAACACCTTACATACATCAGGAAGGAGATTGCAAAAAACTTTCTAACATTACCACAGTTCGCACCCTACTTACACAGTTCGCACCCTACTTTACGTTCCTTCAACGTAAAGGAGTAAACAGCAACCATGACATTTTTTTGGAACAAGCCAAAGCACTCACCTCATGTTTGCTCAAACGTGGTTCCCCCCATTCAGTCATCATGAAAGCCCTACAAAAAACAGACAAAAAAAAACTTGTGAAGAATTGTTGAAACCTAAAAATAAAAAGAGAAAAACCACCAGTGACAGACGTTTTACCTTTTCGTTTGCCAACTCTCCCATGAACAGTACTATTAAAAAGAAAATTTTTGAACAGGATACAGATCTGGGAGTTTTGGCAAGATAAAAACCCAATATTACTTTTACAAAAACTAGAACTATTGGTGATTTTATTAAACAGGGAAAACGAAAATTCAGGACAGTAATGAAAACTGGTCAAGAGAATGTGAGCTAAAAGGAAATTATCCATGTAAGAATTGTAACTACTGCCAATATAATTTAGCAAAGAGAAACTTTGTTTTGGGAGGAGTTAAGATTTTTCTTAACCATTTCATTACTTGTCAATCCACCTATATTGTTTACTGCCTCATCTGTCCATGCAACTTCTTTTATGTTGGTAAGACTAAAAGAAAATTGAGCAAACGCATAAGAGAACATCTTGATTCCCTCAGGACAGGAAAAGGATCTCTCTGTTTTGTCTCCCATATGATTGAACATCATGGAGGCATCACGGATGGTCTGAAATTTGCAGACTTAGGACATATAGATAAAGTCCCATTAGGCATTGATCGCCATATACATTTATTACGTAGAGAAGCCCTATGGATTATTAAACTTAACGCCATGGGCCCTCTGGGACATAATGAACGTAACGATTTATCAGCTTTCTTGTGAGTCTACTGTTTCCTTAAGGAATAGACTCTTGTGGGTCTCTTTCACATGTAGGTTTCAGATTTGCAGAATACAGACCTAAATATAATATCAAAAGGGTTTTCCAGACATTTTCTTATGATCAGCACAGCTGTATGCTGAACATTTGTACCATCTAGCGTGCAGATGCATCTATCTATACCCTGTGTTGGATCATTCAGGAGAATATGCCTGGACAACCCTTTTTTCTACATTTGTTAAGGACGTACTGAGGCAAAAAGTAAGATCTGATGTAAATGTAGAACAGTGATTCCCAACCTGTGGCTCTTGGCTGTCCGTGCATGCTGGGTAATGAAGTTTTGCAACATCTGAAGGGCCACAGTTTGAGACCACTGCTCTAAAGTGTAGACAGAATGTAAGTCTCTTCTGTGTGGATGACTTTCCATGAACTAGGAGTGCAGGGACCAGGGGTGCAGTAATATAAAATATGAGTCTCTATAAATATTGACTGCAGTTATAACCCCACTCCCATCCCCATATCACAATGTTTTCCTCTGCTATCTGCAGAATTAGTTTTGTATTCTATGAGATGCAGCTTGACACTGTTTCCCTCTGTCTCCTCCTCTGTGGGACTGAATAAGAGAAACCTATGAATAGAAGAAAGCTTGCATCTCATTTGTTAGGCTAAGTTCACACTACCACTATGCTCCGTCCTTTTTTCCCCATTTTTGTGCTTAATGGACCCTTAACGGGTTGTAGCAAAATGAGCACCAACTGACTGCTCCCATTGACTTTGCATGGGGTCCCATGGGTGTCCGTTATTTTGGAGGAGGTAGCGGGAGAAAAATACCGAACATGCAGTAATTTTTCTCCCGCTAAACTCCCGTCATTTCATAACGGAAATACCCCTAATGGTGTTCAGCGGTAGTGTGAAAGAGCCATCACACTGATATTTTATAGTGTGAGTTAAGGGACTGAAGTTCTATGTCACTGATCTATCAATTTCTTCACTCAAAGCGGAGCTAGTACAGTGTGATGAGACTCACACTAGTCATATCAGAGGGGATAGAGGAATCAAGATGTCATATAAATGGCACATAAGTTAAAATAGGTTTACCCAAGAACCTCTACATATTTTTTATAATAACCTATACTGCAAAAAAAAAAAAAACGCCCAATAAATATCATCAAATAATAAATCCATATAATCCATGCTCACATATACTGTAGGTGGATTAACTAACCTGCTGATCACACTGGTGTTTATATGTAATATAACAGATTTAGATACATAGGGGGAAATTTATCAAAACCAGTGTAGAGGAAGAGTGGTTGCTTCTTTTATTTTTTAAAAAGCCTATGAAAAATGAAAGTAATCTGGTTGCTAGGGGCAACAGGTTTTGATAAATCTCCCCCATTGTCTTAGTGGTACAGTATACATTGTTACTTAGTTTTTATTATACCGTATTATTATACCACATGATAAGTTATGAATGGCATCATATTAACCATGTTTCCTGTGTTTTTGGCCTTAGGCAAAGGAAATCCAGCAGATGGTCAAACTGGAAACCGAGATGGGCCGCAGGCCAGCAACAGTTGTGTAAAGCTGCAGAACGCAAACTGAAGTCAAGCAATTCACTGTCCTTTTGAGAACACTGTAATATATTGACCACAAACACTGAATATGAAGTGTGCTCTTATGTTATACCCTTATTGTCTTGGCAGGATTTGAAGACTGGCATATTTCCCTTTAACATTTTGAGCACTGCACTATTTATGATAAAGAAGTCTAATTATACAGTTATAAAGAGAATATTTTTTATTAATGTGGAATCATATGTTAATAGTCTATCATTGTTTGAGAGTCTATCTTGTTTTATGTTATTTCAAGGTGATTTTGTTGTGGTTTTTATATTTGGTGTCACCAATGTAGCAAATTGAAACAGAATAAGGTTGACTGCTAGCTAAAACACTGTTACACTAGGATTTTGTCGGTCGGGTTGGGGGATTGCACTGTACCTTACAAATAGTGAGTCTGTTGCCTTGTTTGTTTTTTGTTTTTTAATTTTTGCCACATTTTTATCCTAATATTTTTGGAGAAATATTAGTCCTTTTAGTCTTAAGAAGCAGACTCTAGAATATACCGATTTTATAGAAGGAAAAGTTGACTATGCTGAACGAGCACAATGCATTCTAATCTGTGGACGTCCCCAAACGCTGTTCTGTAAAGCTGTGTTTGGAGACCATTAACATTTCATCTAAATTGTACATTTGAAGATAAAGAGGGAGAGAACAAAGCAGTAAAAGTGACAGAGGGTGTTTGTTGATTGAAAATCTGAATTGCCTGCTGTATCCAAGTGATTTTCTTGTTCTAGCGTGGGCAGCAAGAAAATCAGTCTTTTCTCCAGGGTTTTTTTTTTGTATTATTATTATTATTATTATTATTATCTTCATACAGTATGTGACTTATTTTAACTGTGTTATGTTTTATTCTATATTATGACTGGGTGAGAGTGCAAATGTTTTATATGGTTAATATTTTGTTGTTATATTAAAAGGGGATTTTGGACATTTTACATTGTGGGCCTATCCTAAGGATAGGTCATCAATGTCTGATCAGCGGGTTGCCAAAATATGGCACTCCAGCTATTCATCTATTCAGTCCTAGCTCTGGCATATACACAATTACACAAAGAATGGCCGGAAGTAGTTGGCGCCGTTCATTGTGTATTAGTGGCGGTTATTGCGACGCAGCTCTTATTCCCTTAAGTGGGAGTTGCGCCACCACTACACTATGAACAAAGCCATCAGCTTTTGGCCGTTCATTGGGTATATGCTGGAGCAGATGATCGGCAGGGGTTCTGGGTGTCAGCAGCATCCCAAGCAGACATTGGTGGCCTATCTAATGGATAGGCCATCAATGTAAAATGCCTGAAAAACTCCTTTAAGTTATGTCATCAAACCAATATATATTAATATTTAAAGGGGTAGTCTGGACCTAATACATCTTTTCCCCTATCCAAAGGATAGGGGATAAGATGTCTGATCGTGGGGGTCCCGCTGCTGGGGACCGCCGCAGTCTGTCATTCAGCACCCACCTTTGCGAGCTCTCCGCAGCGCTGGAGGCTCCAAGTGTGCAGCGTGACGACCACGGGGCCGGAGTATTGTGACGTCACAACTCCGCCCCACGACCGTCATGCCCTCTCCCATAGACTTGCATTGAGGGGGTGGGGCGTGACGTCACATGGGGTGGAGTCGTGACGTCACGATACTCCTGCCCCGGGGTCGTCACGCTGCACACTTGGAGCCTTCGGCGCTGCAGAGAGATCACAAAGGTGGGTGCTGAATGACAGATTGCGGGGATCCCCAGCAGCATGACCCCCGTGATCAGACATCTTATCCCCTATCCTTTGGATAGGGGATAAGATGTATTAGGGCCGGAGTTCCCCTTTAACTGACCTCTGGTTTGGAGAACTTTTCAACAATTTAGTAAATTCCGTAGATAACAATATATTATGCATTTGCTGTTGTTATTATTATTTAATGTGCTGCATACCAGAGATGTAAGAATATTCTGCAGATGACCATCAACGTCACTTATACCATTTAAGAAGTCAAATGTATTTTCTAAAATAGACGGTTTAACATTTTTAGCTGTTGTTTTATTGTAACAAGACTTAGAAATTATGTTGGCGTCATATATATTTTAAATGATATTAAAAGGGGTTGTAAACTAAAAATGATATGGGACATGAATGTTGTATGGGGGCTGCTTTTATATCTATAGTGTGAAGTTTATATGGCAGCTCCCTCCCTCCTTCTCCAAGCAGGAAGTCACAGTACGATATCCAGCAGCTGAATGATATGTAGCCATTCAGATGCTTGTAAAATATTCTTGTGTTGTCTTGTTATGTCCTGTAATAGCGCACGGTTTTCAGCAAATGTATACGGTCAGCAAATGTTACAGCTCAAAAGGGAATCTGTACATTTGATTGACAAGTGAAGGCTGCTGTTAAAGGGCTGTTAGACATATTATCCCCTATCCAAAGGAACAAACGCCGGGTTCTGGCAGTAGTGGTCGTAATGTCACGCCCTCTCCATTCTTAGACATGACATGGGACCCCCAACCCCCCACGATCAGACATCTCAATCCCTATCCTTTGGATAGGGGATAACGCTGGGTTCACACCACGATTTTGCAATACAGATCCAGTATCAGGTTTTTGATTTAAAAAAAAAAGGATTCTTCAAAACCTGACTAATCTGTATCAAAACATTTTAATCCGTATATGGTTTGAAAAATGATGTCCGGTTGCATCCGTTTTTTAAGAAAAAAAAGGATAAGTTTTTAACTTTTCATTTCATTATGAATAAAGTTTCACTTGTTTGATTGAAATTCTAAGAAAAAAACTGTGCAAAGTCAAAAACAGTATGGTGAAAATCGGATGGAACCGTACGTACGTTTTGGGTACGGGAAAAAAATCTGACAAAACCGTACTGGATGCAAAACAGACACAACCTGGTGCATCTTTTAGCATACGGTTTTCAAATTGAAAACGTACATGGGAAATGTAATGCAAAAACGTGGTGTGAACCCAGCCTAAGATATCTTGCAGCCAAATACCCTTTTGAGTAATAGAAAGTAAACAAAGTGAACATTTTTCATTTTGATAGACTGCTATCAGTCCCCTAAATGCGATCATTGTATGTTTTATCTTTTATGCTGTTTACAACCCCTTTTCTAAATAAATAAATACAAAAATTCATTTATTTGTAAAAATGCCCACTTGGCACCAAAGATATTCACATGTTCAGTGTAGAGTTAGAACATATGTTTAGAAAATATACATAATGAATATTTTAGAATCACTTGAATTTAAAGAAACCTATAAATAAAGTGCTTTAATAATAAATATGCCTAATTTATTTTCCATAATATATATATATATATATATATATATATATATATATATATATATATACGGAACACACAGACATATTCTGTGGATGGAATCTTTTAGAGCAATAAACACAAAAGCTCAGTGACACCAGTGCTCATATGTTAAAAGGATCGTGCATCCGGCACTTTTAAGAAAAGTTTACATCCAATATTGCACAGAAATTGCCATTTAGGGTTTAATGCTGCAGACTAAAAAACATTCAATTTGTTGCATTATTTTTTTTTGGAAGACTGCAAAGCGGGAAGAAAGATTGTTTGTAACTGTGAAGATGTATAAAGTATTTATACTTGTATTCAAATAATGTAGAATTTCCATATTCAAGCAGGGAAAGCAATTTTTAATCATAACTGTTCTATGATATCTGCATGTTATACAGGCACCACTTTATGCATAAGACCATAGCCATGATGTATTTGAGTAAATGTTGTTTTGAAGTTTCCCACAAATTGACTTTTTTTTTCTTTTTTTAAGGCAATTCTGTGGCCTTTATTGTTTTGTGATTCATACAAATTGTAGGATAAATTTAAAAGAAAAAAAAGAGTAAAACTATGTATGCCAAAATGATAAAGAGTCCATTGTTTCATGTTAGTTTTTTGTCCCATGGTTGAATACAGAGTTACTGTAACTTGCATGGTCCTTAAGCCTGCAGTATACTTATTTTACAAGACAAGTGCATGTCAAGTACTTACTAGCAACATATCCATGTTGTCAGTGCAGGAATGACTGTGTTAAGGAACCTTTCATGCTGATTTTATTTGTATTCTAAATCCTGTGTTTTTTTGTATGTTCCCATCTGTTCTAAGCTCCCTCAATACCCAGAACCCTTGTCTTTTATAATCCTTTATGCAAATTTGTGAAATGAAATCCTATATACATTATATGTCAGAAATTAATTTGGGGGTTTGGTTTATTATGTTTTCAGAATTCAATAAAATCGCTCTCCATTGGTGATGGGTTTGCCCATTTGTCTACAAAAAAAACTATCATATCAATTTTTTTTTTTAATTCCTGCACTTACCTATGTGTAGCTCTCTCTATTTAGAAAATATAGAATTCATGGTGATGAACCTTTCTATGCCTAAATTATTATTAGTCACAGTCTTCCAGTAACTCAGAATGCCTTTTGTGCCCAATTCCCTTAAATGTTTTACCTTTGTGTACAATGACTATTTTTCCCCGGTGTGTTTTTGTCCGTTTTCTATAGTCCTGATGAGAAGGCCATTGTGGGTGCTTTTGAATCCGTTCTATGGGGCTGCTTATTATGACTTGTGATGTTGCCGTAGAAGCAGAACAATGTCAAATGGTGTAATATATCTCTCGAAACAGTTTGATGCTCCTAGAAATAAACCTTTTAATCTCGTATTTGGTAGTACAAAGCTTTTACTTGCATGGGGTTACTACTGTGAATTTCATTATTTTTTTAAGATTTGACTTCAAAATAAAATTACATTTCTTTGTTATCGTCTAGTTACTTTTTACTGTTTGTCAATGCTTCATACGAGAGACTATTGGGGGCATTTCTCATTGTCTTTAGAGCTGTTTTTGTGTGTAGATTTGTCTCTATTTGGGCGCGGCGCTGCACCTCAGGCTATTTTTTGCAACTTTTGGGTTTACACCTTTTTTTTTTTTTTTTTTTTTTTTTTTTTTAAAAAGATCATACAGACCAGCTGTTAAAGGTCTTGTGCAGTGGTAATTAATTTATCAACTGCGACTGTCACAAAAAAGTTGCGAAAACAACCAAAATGTTGCTATTCTACACCAGCCCAGACTTAGCGTAGCTTTTTGGTGTATGTGAAGAGTGAAATTTCAGAAAATGTGTATCCTCCACAAAATTTATCAAATGCCCTGTGACCATTTAATAAATTTGGCGAAGTCACGCCCCCCCCCAAAAAAAAACACGCAAAAAAAAGAACAAAAAAATTAACTACATCACACCTATCTTAGTAAATGCCCCCTATATCCCTGGTTTAGTCGTCTTGTCTTATACAGTGGTATGTCTCAGTCACTGCTGTAGAAATATTTTGACAGTTAAAAAATTATTTTTATACAGCGTCTATTTGGGATCAGGTTTGGACCTGTTTACTATGACTTTGTAGCACAGTAAGGCTGGGTTCACATATATCCGGCATAGATTAACTCAGCCTAAATCTCGACGCAACTGATGCCACAACTGATGACAACTTGTCATCAGTTGTATGGCATGCGGCGTCCATTGTTTCTGGGCAACGGAAAGGGGAAGGCAGCAAGCTGCGTTCCCCTGTCCGGTGCCCTCCGGCATGTCCAACCATCCGGCGTCAAAATTGAGACGCTGGATGATCGTGAACTATCCCATTCAAATGAGTGCACGTCGGAGGGAAACTGTGCCGGACAACTGATATATGTGAACCCAGCCTAATATGTCTGATTAGTAAATTTGGCGTACTCTTTTATTTTTCCGGGGATGCTGTCATAATGGCAAAACAAGTCATACACACCTACCCCAGTCCCCTGCAGCTCGGATACCAGGAACTTCTGGTTTCTGGCTCTGCCATCTCGTCTTGGAACCAGAGAAAATAAATAAGCAGTCAGAAACTGGTAGTCTGTGGAGATGAAGCTATGCAGGACTGGGGTAGGTAAGTATGAATTGTCTCATTGCGCCAGAATACTCATTTAAGGTATGGTCACACATGTCCTATTTTGCTGCTGCCTATTCTCCTACCTTTTGAAGTCAATGGCCCTCATTTACTATTACAAACCCAACATATTTGTCGGGTTGTGCGCCAGAAATTCTGTCTGCACCAGAATTTGCTCCAGAATAGGAAAAACCTGACTAACTTTCCATTTTACTAAGAAGAACGGAAAACGGGATGTGGCTGTCGGGGAAAGGGGGCGTGGTCACCGAAAAGGGGCGATTTCCCGACATTTTCACAAAAACCCAACATATTTACTAAGGTTTCCACAGAAAATGTAGTGGATTTCAGCTGAGGAAAACCTGACAGATCAGAGCATGTGTAAAAAAAGAAAAATGTAGGGAAAGTGGAAAATGTAGGGAAACCTTAGTAAATATTGTGGGTAAAAAATTGTAGGGAATTAAAACCCACAAAGAAACCTACACTCCACTCTTAGTAAATGTGTAGCAAAATCAGCTGCAGGAAATACCCAGCAAAATACGGCACCTGTGACCATATTCTTAACCGGTTGGGGACCACGGGCGTATGGATAAGCCCTTGCATCCTGGTACTTAAGGACCAAGGGCGTACCTGTACGCCCGTGGGAACTTCGATCCCCACCGCTAGCCGGACAGGGATCGGAAGGGGATGCCTGCTGAAATCATTCAGCAGGCATCCCGTGCAAATGCCTGAGGGGGTCCTGAGACCCCCCCCCCCCATGTCGGCGCTGGTTACCTGGGTTCCGGAGGGCCAGGGACCGGTGGCTGACAGGAGGCGGCAGGCAAGTGGAGGCAGCGGTGGCGGTATCCCAGATACTGCAGCGAAGATTGCCGTAAAGTGATCTTCACTGCTGTATCTAGGAGTTTCAAAACTACAACTCCCAGCATGCCCAGACAGCCACAGTGTGGAGACCGCTGTCCTTCCAGATATTGCAAAACTACAACTCTCAGAATGCCCAGACTGTCCAGGCATGCTGGGGGTTGTAGTTTTTCAACATCTGGAAGGGCACTATTTGGAGACCACTATACAGTGGTGTCCAAACTGTAGCTCTCCAGATGTCAATTCAAAGCATGCAGAGACTGTCCAGACATGCTAGGAGTTGTAGTTTGGCAACATCTGGCACTTCAGATGTTGCCGAACTACAACTCCCAGCATGTCTGGGCATGCTTGGAGTTGAAGTCTTGCAACATCTGGAGGTCTACAGTAAGTAGACCACTACACAGTGGTCTCCATACTTCTCCAGTTGTTGCATAATTACAACTCCCAACATGCCCTTTGGCTGTCTGGGCATGCTGGGAGTTGTAGTATTGCAACAACTGGAGGCGCACTGGTTGGAAAACACTGAGTTAGGAAACAGGCAGTGGTGCGGAAACACTGTGGTAGTCTGTTACCTAACTCAATGTTTCCCAATCCCAACCAGTGTGCCTCCAGCTGTTGCATAACTACAACTCCTAGCATGCACGGTCTGTCAGTGCATGCTCGGAGTTGTAGTTGTACAGGGTACATTCACATGGGTGGGTGTTTACAGCAAATTTCTCGCTTCAAGTTTGAGATGCAGCAAATTTTCTGCTGCAGCGGGAAACTCACTGTAAACATCCGCTCATGTGAATGTACCCTACAATCACTACACTACACTATACTAACCCTAAATAAAGAGTAAAACACTACATATACTTCCCCTTACACTGTCGCTCTCTCACTTCAGAGCCCTGTCTTATTTCAAGGCAACAGTTTAGGGCCACACATGGGGTATCTCCGTACTTGGGAGAAATTGTACTACAAATTTTGGGGGGCTTTTTCTCCTTTTATCCCTTATGAAAAGGTAAAGTTGGGGTCTACACCAGCATGTTAGTGTAAAAAAAATTTTTCTTACACTAACATGCTGTTGTTGCCCCATACTTTTCATTTTCATAAGAGGTCAAAGGAAATAAAGACCCCCAAAATTTGTAACACAATTTCTCCCAAGTACGGAAATACCCCATATGTGGGCATAAAATGCTCTGTGGGCGCACAACAAGGTTCAGGAGTGAAAGCGCACTATGTACATTTGAGGTCTAAACTGGTGATTTGCACAGGGGTGGCTGCTGGTTACAGCAGTTCTGACATAAACGCTAAATAAATAAATACCCACATGTGACCCCATTTTGGAAACTACACCCCTCACAGAATGTAACAAGGGGTATAGTGAGACTTAAAGGGGTACTCCGGTGCTAAGACATCTCATCTCCTATCCAAAGGATAGGGGATAAGATGCCTGATCGCGGGGGTCCCGCCGCACCCAGTTACCATCAGCCCCCAGAGCTGTCACGCCCCCTCCCATAGGCTTGCATTGAGGGGGCGGAGCTGTGACATCACTATGTTCCGTCCCTGTGATCGCCAGTAATCAGACCTGGAGCGAGCACGCTTCAGGGGCTGATTCTAACGGCGTGCGGCGTGGAAGATCACGAGGTCCCCAGCGGCGGGACCCCCACAATCAGGCATCTTATCCCCCATCATTTGGATAGGGGATAAGATGTCTTAGCGCCGGAGTACCCCTTTAACACCCCATAGGTGACTGACAGATTTTTGGAACGGTGGTCCGTGAAAACGAAGAATTTAATTTTTCATTTGCACAGCCCACTGTTACAAAGAACTGTCAAACGCCAGTGGGGTGTAAATGCTCACTGCACCCCTTGTTACGTTCTTGAGGGGTGTAGTTTCCCAAATAGTGTGCCATGTGGGGTATTTTTCACTGTTCTGGCTCCATGGGGGCTTCCTAAATGTGACATGCCCCCCAAAAACCATTTCACCAAAATTTGCTTTCTAAAAGCCCAATGTCACTCCTTCCCTTCTGAGTCCTCTAGTGCACCCGCAGATCACTTTAGATCCACAAATGATATATTTCCTTACTCAAGAGAAATGGGGTTTCAAATTTTGGGGGACATTTTCACTGATTACTCCTTGTGAAAATGAAAAATTTGGGGTAACATCAGCATTTTAGTAAAAAATGAAGTATTTCTCACAGAAAAGGATTGCAGTAACACAATTTTTCAAAAATTCGCTCATCTCTAATTAACTACTAATAATTTACAAATGAGCTTTAGTTTACCTTATGATAAGGTTCAGGCCATATTATTAGGTATCAGTAAGTTAATGTGTAGAAAGAAGGTCACACTCAGAGAGCTCCAGCAAATCTTGGGTACGTTTGTTTTTGCTTCAAGATGATCCCTATGGGGAGAGTATTCTCTAAAAGATTATGGCCCAGATTTATCAAAGTTTGTAGAGCTTATTTTCCCATATATTTGGCGCAACTCCGCTTATTTGCTCATCTAGACATCTTGCTCACGTAGACATTTTCACTTTCCAGTGCACCCTGATTTATCAACTGTAGATCTAGGCACATCTGATTAAAAAGCTCCAGGAATCTGCACCAGCTTGAACCTTGCTTTTGTTTCTGCTTTTCTGACTACTAAATCAGTGTCCCCGTCATTAAGTGAGAGTAGCGGGGATAGAATCAGATGGAGCCCGGGCGGCTGCAGAGTGATGTCAGCCCAGGCTCCTTTAACATACCTCGGTGCCATGGAGTTTTTGGAGTGCCTAATGTAATTTCACATTCTCCGCTGACTCCTGTGCTTGGCCGGGACCAAGCGGCCAATCACGGGACCCGGCGGGAAATTTGATCTTACAGTAGGGACTAAAATGCCGCAGCTCCGTTAAATAGTAAAAGGTGCCCAGGCTGGCATCACTCTGCAGCCCCGGACTCCTACAGACGGGCTAGGAGATGTGCAGGAGCCGTCCCTGCTATCCCTCAGCGCTGCGGTACACGCTGAGGGATGATAGGGACCGCTTCTGCACATCTCCTGTCCCAGCTGCAGGAGTCCTGGGCGGCTGCAGAGTTATGTCAGCCCAGCTCTCTTTGCTACAGTGCCGCAGAGTTTACTGTCATTTCAAATTTCTCACTGGGTCCCGTGTCACGGGAACCGGCGGGAAATATGAAATTAGAGAGATTTTCTGATCACCGGCAGCCAGGGAGCAGAGAGCATTATCGCCCGCTTCCCTGGCTTGTACGACTACAACTCCCAGCATGTCCTTACAGTAAGGACATGCTGGGAGTTGTAGTTGTAGAGGGCAGCTTGTCACCTGCCCTCTGCCGCACTATAACAACTCCCAGCATGCCCTTATTGTAACGGCATACTGGGAGTTGTAGTCATCCCGCACCACATGACTACAACTTCCAGCATGTCCTTACTGCAAGGGCATGCTGGGAGTTGTAGTAGTGTGGCACGGGAGATGCACTGGCAGGTGACAATAAATGTATTAACCTAGTTTTCTTGTTTTTTTTTTTTATCATTTCAGATCCATGTATCCTGTGGACTACTTCAGATTCGGTGGAGTACGTCAATGATCAGCGTTTTTTCTCTTTCTGTTTAATGTTAATAAAATGGTTAGTGCAGGCTTGTGGGGGGAGTGTTTTTTTTGGAATACATTTTTAAACGTGTTGTGTTTTTTTTTTTATTTACTTGACAGGCTTAGTAGTGGAAGCTGTCTTATAGACGGAGTCCATTACTAAGCCAGGGCTGTGCGTTAGTCCCAATTACAGCTAGCACTAACCCCCAATTATTACTCTGGTACACACCACCACAGGGGTGTCAGGAAGAGCCGGTACCAAAAATGGCGCTCCTGGGCCTAGGTGGTAACAGGCTGGTGTTATTTAAGCTGGGGAGGGCCGGTAACAATGGTCCTCGCCCATCCTGGTAACATCTGGCTATTGCTGCTTGGTTGGTATTTGGCTGAAAATAAAAATTGGGGGGATTCTATGCGTTTTTTTTTTATATTTAATTATTTATGCAAAAAAACAAAAAGCATAATGTTCCCCCTATTTTTATTCTCAGCCAATTTCCAACCAAGCAGCAACAGCCTGACGTTACCAGGGTTGGCGAGGACCATTGTTATTGGCCCTCCCCAGCCTAAATAACGCCAGCCTATTACCACCTAAGCCCAGGAGCGCCATTTTTGATGATCCGGGCCTGTTGGCACTGGCTCTTCCCAGCACCCCTGTGGCGGTGAGTACCGGGGTAATGATTGGGGGTTAGCGCTAGCTGTTTTTGTGGCTAACGCTAAGCCCAGCTTAGTAATGGGTTCCCTCCATAAGATGGCTTCCACTACTAAGCCTGTAAAGTAAATTTTAAAAAAATCTTAACACGTTTAAAAGAAATTTTAGTCCAAAACACACTCCCCAAGAGCCCTTGTTAACCATTTTATTAACATTAAACAAAAAAAAACACTGGTCACTGTAGTCCTCCAAATCCAAAGTAATCCACACTATACACGGATCTGAGAAGTAAAAAAAAAAAACTATTTAGGGGAAGAAAAGTGGTAAAAAAATTTTTACAAACGCATATATATAGCACATTTTTTTTTCAATGCTGCAAATTGGTGTTCTGAAGTCATTTATTGTTTTTTGCTTATGTGTGCTAAAAAAATGGGATTCAAAAGTGATTTATTGGTTTTTGCTTATGTGAGCCAAATGTATCAACCCCCTGTGATAGTATAATACATGTAATACGTGTCATACATAAGCAAAACTAAATCAAATCAAAAAAATGCCTACAGAACTTGCTTACCAAAGCAACGATGATAAATGTCCCCCTATATTAAGCAAGCAGAGGTATAAAATCCCCCAAGCGTCACATCCGTTTTCATAGGGCTCTGAAAGATGATCTGTCACTGTGGGTGGAATGTCTTTCAGACTTTAAAGGGTCATCAGTTTGGCAGGCTGATTTCATGGAATTAGCTCAGATTGGAGTTTATACAGATGCTGGGGACCCCTGGGATCTCGGCTGCAGCACCCACCTGTATGGCTTCCACCTCACACGCTGGAGGCTTCGGATCCTGACCGCAATGGCGGAAGAGCATGACGTCACGACTCCACCCCGTGTGACGTCACTCCCCCTCCCATAGACCTGCATTGAGGGGGCGGGGCGTGACATCACACGGGGCAGAGTCGTGATGTCATGCACTTCCGCCATTGCGGTCGGGATCCGAAGCCTCCAGCGTTGCCGGTGTGAGGTGGAAGCCGTACAGGTGGGTGCTGCAGCCGAGATCCCGGGGGTCCCCAGCAGCGGGACCCCGGCCATCTGACATCTTATCCCCTATCCTTTGGATAGGGGATAAGATTTCTAGGGGTGTGGAGTACCCCTTTAATTCCTTTCATCAGGTTAAATAAGTGTTAAAAGGAAACTGTGTATCATTAGCTCGGAAGGATCAGAGACGACCTATTGATTTTTCACTGCTACAAAAGGTTTCCCAGGTAACTTACTTTGCCCTGTGGGGTTGGCAGAAAAGTTTGTGTCTGCTCGCCTTTCTAGCTATACCCCCTTCTTTGTACACAAAGATGGCTCTGCACTTACAACCTTTCAGTCTAGATACATATTGAAGAAATGTTGTACATGCTTAGGTCTAGATAACCTTAAAATCAGTCCTAACTCCTTAAGGATTGGGGCTGCAACTGAGGCCTCACTCATTGGTTTGCCTTCTGAAACTATTAAAGCTATTGGCAGATGGAAATCAGGTGCAAAATTTACGCCCACCCTGAACTTTTAATCAATGAATTTATTTTTCTTGCAGATGAGCCAGTCAGAATAATTTGGATTCTAGGACATTCCTACATTCACTGGGCTGAGAGGCGTGCCGCTATTAGGCCTTACATCTTGAACCTTGGTTTCTCGGTCAATAAGGTCTGAGTGTTCTGGGCCGGGAAGAGGGGTTTAAGATGGGATGACATGTTTGATTCAGTAAACCAGGCATCTGCCCCCAAGACATCTGCCTGTAATGACGGACATCGGAGATAGCTCCGATGTCCATCATAGATCATACCCGGCAGCCCCCTGCTAATTCTTGTAGTTTGGCAGCCACATTCAGCAATCGCCGTTTGCTCCTATTAACCCTTTAGATCGACACTGTCAAAGCATCTCAAGGGACATGTAAATGCTCCCTGGTTGTTCAGTGGGGTGGATCGTCCCCCCCCGCAGCACGATTGGGAAGGGGGGGGGGGTGATCCACTGTGGAGGCTTACCGCTCTATCCCTGGTGTCCGCGGCTCATCATTTGATTGATCCTGGCTCAAGCAGGCTCAACCAAATGAGCATGGATCACACAGATCAACGGATTTCTATGGAACTTCATTGATCTGTATGAGGAATTTAATGATTCCTCCTAAAGTCCCCTAAGGGGACTAGTAAAGTGTAAAAAAAAAAAGTTAAATAAAAGTTTAAAAAACACCCATTAACCCATTCCATATTAAAAGTTAAATCACCCTCCTTTTCCCATTTTCCATATAAAAAAATATGAATAAATAACAAAAATAAACACATTTGGTATTGTCACGTGCGTAATTGTCCGAACTAATAAATTATTATGTTTATGATCCTGCACTGTAAAAAGTGTAAACGGCAAAAAATTCCAAATGCAAATATTGCTGATTTTGGTCACATCACGTAACAAAAACTTTAAAAAAGGGGGTGGGGCAATGCAGTTTCTGGTTTGGTTTTGGCCCAAAATTTCCCTTTCGGTGCATCCCTATTTATAATCATTATAGTATTAAAGTGTACTTGTATATAAATGTCTGTGTGACACGTCAACATTTTATTTTTATTTTTTTAATTCACTGAACATAAAATATTTTCACACACTGTTTGTCCAAATACCAGTGGAAGTACATACAAATCATAAATACCAAATAATAAGTGTAGGCATGAGATATTCTTGGCAATATATATACTGCTCAAAAAAATAAAGGGAACACTTAAACAACACAATATAACTCCAAGTCAATCACACTTCTGTGAAATCACACTGTCCACTCAGGAAGCAACACTGATGGACAATCAATTTCACATGCTGTTGTGCAAATGGAACAGACAACAGGTGGAAATTATAGGCAATTAGCAAGACACCCCCAATAAAGGAGTGGTTCTGCAGTTGGTGACCACAGACCACTTCTCAATCCCTATGCTTCCTGGCTGATGTTTTGCTGGCGGTGCTTTAACTCTAGTGGTAGCATGAGACGGATTCTACACCCCACACAAATGGCTTAAGTAGTGCAGCTCATCTAGAATGGCAAATCAATGCAAGCTGTAGCAAGAAGCAGCAGGACTGCTACCTCTGCCTTTGTGCAAGAAGGAGCAGGAGGAGCACTGCCAGAGCCCTGCAAAATGACCTCCCACAGGCCACAAATGTGCATGTGTCCACTCAAATGGTCAGAAACCGACTCCATGAGGGTGGTATGAGGACCCGACGTCCACAGGTGTGGGTTGTGCTTATAGCCCAACACCATGCAGGACGTTTGGCATTTGCCAGAGAACACCAAGATTGGCAAATCTTCACAGATTCGCACTGAGCACATGTGAGAGACGTGACAGTCTGGAGATGCCGTGGAGAACGTTCTGCTGCCTGCAACATCCTCCAGCATGACCGGTTTGGTGGTGGGTCAGTAATGGTGGGGTGTGGCATTTCTTTGGGGGGCTGCACAGCCCTCCATGTGCTTGCCAGAGGTAGCCTGACTGCCATCAGGTACTGAGATGGGATCCTCAGACCCCTTGTGAGTCCATATGCTGGTGCGGTTGGCCCTGGGTTCCTCCTAATTAAAGACAATGCTACACCTCATGTGGCTGGAGTGTGTCAGCAGTTCCTGCAAGAGAAAGGCATTGATGCTATGGACTGGCCCGCCCGTTCCCCAGACCTGAATCTGATTGAGCACATCTGGGACATCATGTCTCGCTCCATCCACCAACGCCACGTTGCACCACAAACTGTCCAGGAGTTGGCAGATGCTTTAGTCCAGGTCTGGGAGTGTTATCTTAGTGTTCCCTTTATTTTTTTGAGCAGTGTAGTAAGTATTGGGCTATGTTCACAAAGCAGTATTTCTGCATGAAAATTCTGCAGTAAATTCCCGAGAAATTTATTTCCCAATCACTTCAATGGAAATCCTGCAGCGGAAATGTGTGAATGGGACAGTGGAATCCCATTGAAGTATATTGGCTATTTATGCGAAATTCCATGCAGAAATTCTGGCATGTTGACTTCGCCTTAGACAAGCACTTAGCAAATTTTTATCATTTTTATTATTTTCATCATTTTTATTAATAATAATAATAAACACTATTTTATTATAGAGGGTGGGCCATTCATATGGATACACTTTAATAAAATGGGAATGGTTGGTGATATTAACTTCCTGTTTGTGGCACATTAGTATATGTCAGGGGGGAAACTTTTCAAGATGGGTGGTGACCATTGCGGCCATTTTGAAGTCGGCTATTTTGAATCCAACTTTTGTTTTTTCAATAGGAAGAGGGTCATGTGACAACAAACTTATTGGGAATTTCACAAGAAAAACAATGATGTGTTTGGTTTTAACATAACTTTATTCTTTCATGAGTTATTTACAAGTTTCTGAACAGTTGAAAAATGTGTTCAATGTGCTGCCCATTGTGTTGGATTGTCAATGCAACCCTCTTCTCCCACTCTTCACACACTGATAGCAACACCGCAGGAGAAATGCTAGCACAGGCTTCCAGCATCCATATTTTCAGGCAGTGGCGTACTGAGGGGGGGGGGGGGGGGGGGCGGCCCGCCCCGCCCTGGGTGTCGCTCACAAAGGGGGGTGCCAGGGGCGGACTGACCCGCCGCCGCCACCACTACTGAGGATCCGGGACACTCGTCACAGATCCCCAGCAGACAGCGGTGCCTTCTCCTGTATGTGCAATACACGCACATACGGGAGAAGGTGTTCCCTCTGTGTGAGCCGCATCTGCAGCTTACACAGAGGAGACATGACCTCCGCCCCCACGCAGCACGCAGTACAGGCACCGGTGACGTCACTCATCAGCGCCTGTATTGTGGAGGGGAGAAGACGCGCCCCTGCTGCTGAGGAGATCGCTGCGTGGGATATCAGGTGAGCATCCTTTTTTTATTTATTTTTCTCAACCCTGCATACACCTATGGGGAAGGGGAGGGGGGGTTACTCTACATATACCTATAGGGGAGGAGGGGGGGGGGTTACTCTACATATACCTATAGGGGAGGAGGGGGGGTTACTCTACATATACCTATGGGGAAGGGGAGGGGGGGTTACTCTACATATACCTATGGGGAAGGGGAGGGGGGGGTTACTCTACATATACCTATGGGGAAGGGGAGGGGGGTTACTCTACATATACCTATGGGAAAGGGGAGGGGGGGTTACTCTACATATACCTATGGGGAAGGGGAGGGGGGGTTACTCTACATATACCTATGGGGAAGGGGACGGGGGGGGAGGGTTACTCTACATATACCCTATAGGGGAGGAGGGGGGGGTTACTCTACATATACCTATGGGGAAGGGGGTGTAGCTGCATATACATATGGGAAAGAGGGGGGGTGTAACTGCATATATCTATGGGAAGTGGGGGTGTAACTACATATACCTATGGGGAAGAGGGGGGGGGTGTAGCTGCATATACATATGGGAAAGAGGGGGGATGTATCTGCATATACCTATGGGAAAGGGGGGGTGTAACTGCATATACCTATGGGGAAGAGGGGGGGTGTAGCTGCATATACATATGTGAAAGAGGGGGGGAGGTGTAACTGCATATACACCTATAGGAAAGAGGGGGGGTGTAACTGCATATACCTATGGGAAAGGGGGGGGGGTGTAACTGCATATACCTATGGGAAAGGGGGGGGGTGTATCTGCATATACCTATGGGAAAGGGGGGGTGTAACTGCATATACACCTATGGGAAAGAGGGGGGGGGGATTTAACTGCATATACCTATGGGAAAGAGGGGGGTGTAACTGCATATACCTATGGTAAGAGGGGGGTGTAACTGCATATACCTATGGGAAAGAGGGGGGGATGTAACTGCATATAACTATGGGAATGAGGGGGGGTGTAACTGCATATACCTATGGGAAAGAGGGGGGGTGTAACTGCATATACCTATGGGAAAGAGGGGGGGTGTAACTGCATATGCCTATGGGAAAGAGGGGGGGGTGTACCTGCTTATACCTATGGGAAAGAGGGGGGAGGTAACCTATACCTATGGGGAAAGGGGAGGAAAGGGGGCGGGGGGTAACTGCGTATACCAATGGGGAAGAGGGGGGTAACTCTGCCTATACCAATTGGGAAGAGGGGGGGGGGGGGGATCTGCCTATACCTATGGGAAAAAAGGGTTTAACTCTGCCTATGCCTATGGAAAACGGGGGGAGGGGGTTTGTAACTCATATCTGGCTTCCTGATCTACCTTCCTGGTTACCTATTTACCTGGCTACCTACCTACATGCCCGTTTACTGTGCAGGACACCAAGGAGGGCATTATTACAGTTTGTGGGCCTATAGATGGAAAGATTGTGTAGAGGAGGGGAGGGCACTGGAAAAATGCAGAGTCTGACATGTTTTTCCTGCAGATGTTAGGAGATCCACAAGGCGGTCTTATCCAGACGGAGAAGAAAAGGAAAGAGGACGCCGCTGATCAGAAAATACGTAATTGTGAGTCCCAAAAAGTAACTGTAATCACTTATATGGTATACACATCCTGTGTACAGCTGATATCTACCGCCATATGGTCCTGTATATAATCACTTATACAGATCCTTTATAGTATACTGGTCTGTGTATAGTGGTTTTATTCAGTACAGTATGGCGGTATTATCCAGTTATTGTGTGGTGGGATATATTTACTCCTTGTATACAAGTATTATTGGTCATGGAAATTTACCTATGTTAAAGTGTTTCTTATATATATAAATTTTAATTTATTGTGTGTGGGATTTAGGTGGAATAGGGGCGTGGCAGAAGATTGATGAGCTGCAGAGCCCAGTAGGGGCCCTTGCTTTTTTTGGTCCGTGGGCCCTGAGTGTTGTCAGTCCGCCCCTGGAAGGGGGTGTAATTAAGGGGGGGAGGGGGTAAATAAAGGGGGAGGAGGGAGGGGGTAAATAAAGGGGTGTAATTAAGGGGGGGTGCCAAACAAAGAGTCCGCCCCAGGTGTCAAATGCTCTAGGTATGCTGGTTTCAGGTGCTGCAGAAAGGGCAAAACAAAAATTGGAACAGGACCCTCAGTTTACGCAGAAGATTTTGTTCAGTGATGAGGCAAACTTTTATGTGAATGGTGAAGTTAACAAACAAAACCACCACTATTGGTCTGACACTAACCCACATTGGATAGATCCCTCCAAGACTGTTGGAACACAAAAATTGATGGTAAGGTTTGGTATATGGGGTACAAAAATAGTGTGGCCATTCTTCATAAATGGAAACCTCAAGGCCACTGGATATGCGAAATTGCTACATGATGATGTGTTTCCCTCTTTATGCACTGAAGCTGGCACGTTCCCTGAGTTTTTCCAGCAAGATGGTGACCACCACATTATGGGTGTCAGGTCCGAGCATTCCTACATGAACAATTTCCTGGAAAGTGGATTGGTTGTCGTGGGCCAGTTGAATGGCCCCCAAGGTCTCCTGATCTGACCCCCTTAGACTTTTATCTTTGGGGTCATCTGAAGGCAATTGTCTATGCTGTGAAGATACGAGATGTGCAGCACCTGAAACTATGGATACTGGAAGCCTGTGCTAGCATTTCTCCTGCGGTGTTGCTATCAGTGTATGAAGAGTGGGAGAAGAGGGTTGCATTGACAATCCAACACAATGGGCAGCACATTGAACACATTTTATAAGTGGTCAGAAACTTGTAAATAACTCATGAAAGAATAAAGTTAAGTTAAAACCAAGCACATCATTATTTTTCTTGCGAAATTCCCAATAAGTTTGATGTGTCACATGACCCTCTTCCTATTGAAAAAAAACAAAATTTGGATTCAAAATGGCCGACTTCAAAATGGCCGCCATGGTCACCACCCATCTTGAAAAGTTTCCCCCCTCACATGCCACAAACAGGAAGTTAATATCACCAACCATTCCCATTTTATTAAGGTGTATCCATATAAATGGCCCACCCTGTATTTTTATTACTGTATATCAAATGCATTTTTATAATGAATACAAGACACAGCTCTTGTGACACATTGACTAGAGATGAGCGAACTTACAGTAAATTCGATTCGTCAAGAACTTCTCAGCTCGGCGGTTGATGACTTTTCCTGAATAAATTAGTTCAGCTTTCCGGTGCTCCCGTGGGCTGGAAAAGGTGGATACAGTCCTAGGAGACTCTTTCCTAGGACAGTATCCACCTTTTCCAGCCCACCAGAGCACCGGAAAGCTGAACTAATTTATGCAGGAAAAGTCAGCAACCGCCGAGCTGAGAAGTTCGTGACGAATCAAATTTACTGTAAGCTCGCTCATCTCTAACATTGACCTATTCATATATATAAATCCCCCCCCCCCCCCCCCCCCGGCCAGAGAAGAAAAATAAGTGTGTTCCCTCATATCCTTCTAACCCGTTCAGGACACAGGGTGTATAGGTACGCCCTGGAGTCCTGGGATTTAAGGACCCAGGGCGTACCTGTATGCCCTGGGCGTTTCCGTTCACCGCTGGTAACCATGGGGTGAACGGAATGGGATGCCTGCTGAAATCATTCAGTAGGCATCCCGTGTCAACGCCTGGGGGTCGCCTGTGACCCCCCCATGCCGCAGACCGCCGTTGAATTCAGACCGGCGATCTGTGGTGATTCCAGTAATATGGGTCACATGTGACCCGATGACCCGGAATCAGAAGATTGCTAGGGGGAAGTGGTGATGACGTAACCTCCCCAGGAGAGCTGCTATACATTCGTCTGACCAATAGCTGCCGACAGAGGAGGGGTTAATGTCCCCTTTTCTCAGCTCTGCCAGCTCACCTACCTCAGTCAGTGGGCAGAGCTGAGAGAAGGTGCCAGGGACTCCCCCCTGTGAAGATCTGTGCCCCTCAGGGCAGAGTAAGCGGCTTCCTGCCACTCTTAGTGCAGGGAGAGATTTAGTGAGGGACAGGTAGGTGAAAGGTTAATAAAAAATGTAAAAAAAATAATCCCCCACCCCCGACCACCTAATAGGTCCCCAAGGGTCCACTGCACTTTTTTTTTAGCGTGACCCATATATAGTTTGCACCAAGCACACACACACATACACACATCCCCTACACAATATGAACCTGTCTGAAGACCCCCAAAGGGATATCAGCCTTGGATTCCTGAGTTTGTTGGTGACTCAATAATCCAGATTAACCTAGTTGGTGACACTGAAATATAAATTTTTAGTTATTATTTCAGTGACGACTTTGTCAATCTAATGGTGGAGAAAACGAAACTGTACACCCAACAGTTCATTGCCCACCAACCAGATGGATGGCACACTGTTGATGCAGACGAAATGAGGACGTTTTGGGGCCTCGTGCTGCATATGGGCCTAGTCAAAAAACCCAGTGTCAGGCAATACTGGAGCGGGGACGTCCTCTACCAGACCCCACGCTACAGTATGGCCATATCACGGGGGCAGTTTGAGGCCATACGAAAATAATAATACGCTGATAATGCGTCATGTCCCCCCAAGGTAATCCTGCCTATGACCGGCTTTACAAAGAAAGGCATGTCATAGATCACTTTGGGGCCAAATTTTGGGAGGCATATGTATCCCAAAGGGAGCTCTCGGTTGATGAGTCTCTTATCAGTTTTAAGGGGAGACTCATCTTCCGCCAGTACATTCCCTCAAATCGGGCAAGGTATGGCATGAAACTTTTCAAACTTTGTGAGAGTACCTCAGGGTACACTTGCAAGTTTAGAGTATATGAGGGACAGGATTCCCATATTGAACCCCCAGAATCTCCCCCCACTCTGGGTGTTAGCGGGAAACTCGTGTGGGACCTTGTGCACCCATTGCTGGATAAGGGTTACCACCTTTACATGGATAACTTTTATACCAGTATCCCCCTGTTCACATCACTCACCGCCAGATCCACATCCGCTTTGGAGACCGTGCGGAAGAACCAGAGAGGCCTCCCTCTAAATTTTATCCAGACACCTGTGCCCAAGGGTGAGTCCCATGCCTTAACCCATGGAAACCTGTTGCTGGTCAGGTATAAGGATAAGAGGAATGTCCTAATGCTGACCACAATTCATGGTAACGGCAGCTCACCTATCCCGTTGTGAGGTACCACAACAACGGTCCTCATGCCTGATTGTATTCTGGACTACAATTGGTATATGGGAGGAGTTGATATCTCTGATCCTCAAGCCATACAATACCATGTGGAAAACACTGGCATGGTACAAAAAAGTTGCAGTCCAAGTTGTGGTACAGGTTGTGTACAACTCTTTTGTACTGTCCCAGCATCCTGGCAACACAGGGACATTCCTTCAGTTCCAAGAAAAAGTCCTAAAGGCCCTGGTCTTTGGCGACCGGGAAAGAGCAGGCCGGAGTTCCCAAGGAACTGAAGTTATAGATGCCAGGATTGTCCCAGGCCAACACTTTCCAGGTGAGGTCCCCGACACTGGAAAGAAGGGACGATTCCACCACTCAATGTGACACTTGCCCCGATCATCCGGGCCTCTGCATTAAAAACTGCTTCAGGGAGTATCACACTTCCATGCAGTACTAAATTTTCCCTTTTCATTTTAATTTCCCATAATTTGACCCCAATGTACCAGTCCAGAGTACATTCCAAATTTTAACCCCATAAATCACAAAATTGCCCCCCAAAAAACCCTTTCATCAAAAAAAAAACAAAAAAAAAAAAAACCTGATAAGACTTCTTGGGGTATTCGTTCGAAAAATGGATCATGGGTCACTGAGTCACTGTCATCGGGAGTTTTTTATGTTGCCTCAAATGCGCAGCGCTCTCTCTCCACCTAAGCGGGGTGCGCATTTGAGGCAACAGGTTAGGGAAGGCTACAAACATCACATTCCCAGAATGATGATTCAGAGCATAGGGTTTGAGGCGGGCATATTTCTTAGTTTTGACTATGCTCTGGGTCATCATTCTGGGAACATAATTGGCATATAAGTATTAAAGGGGGTTATCCACCATAAGGTGATTTTAGTACATACCTGGCAGACAGTAATGGACATGCTTAGGAAGGATCTGCGCTTGTCCTGGAGCTAAATAGCTGTTGTGAGATTACCATAACACTGTGGCTAGCTTTTTGTGAACTGGTATTTGGTGATTGACTTTTCTTTTTTTTATACCACAGATCCCACAATTCCATTTTCCTCCCTCCCACACATCAGCCACCCCCCCCCCCCCATTGAAACATAAATGAGCTGCATCCATTCAAAGACCTGTGGTTTTCAATCAGGGTGCCTACAGCTGTTGCATTAGTTGCAGATTGATCTCTCTCCCACCAAGCGATCCCTCCACCCATTGAAGCAGACAGGCTCCCTGTCATCAGCTGACTAGTGAGTCAGATCTTGACCGCATTGCAACCTGGGACAACAGTAATTTTTTATGCTGGTAAAAATAAATATTGGAGTGAAAATCAAAGAAGAATTGTGAGAAAACCGTCACACACAGGTACAGACACAATATTATGAACTGCACTAACTTTACAGGCCCTGTAACATAGTCAAATAAAAAAAAATCCTGGAGGGGGGAGGGGCAATGTCTGTAATGGTGACACATGTGGGTGTTTCTTTTTATTATTTCCCGCTGAATGTATGTAACCGTCAGCTACTGATATGCCATAGGCCTCAAAAGCAAACATAGCTCTATGACTCTTGAGCCCTGTTATGTGCCTGCACAGCATGTTACGTCCACATATGTGGTATTTCCATTCTCATGGGGTTACAAATTTTGGGGGGCATTTTCTCCTATTACCCCTTGTGCAAATGAAAAATTGGTAGCTCTGTTAACGCTCAATGCCCCTGACTCGGCTTCCAGCAAAATTCTCCAAAAGCTGAATTGCGCTCCTGCTCTTCTGAGACCTGATGTGCACCCACAGAGAAGTTTACATCCAAATATGAGGTATGTCCTTACTCCCACGAAATGTATTAACACATTTTGGGGGACATTTTTTTTTTGCTGTTCTGGCACCATAGGGTCTTCCTAAATGTGACATGCTCCCCAAAAACCATTTCAGCTAAATTCTCTTTCTAAAAGCCAAATGTGGCTCCTCCTCTTCTGAGCATTGTAGTGCGCCAGCAGAGCACTTGACATCAACACATGGGGTATTTCCATACTCAGAAGAAATGGGGTTAAAAATTTAGGGGGGCATTTTCTCCTATTACCCCTTGTAAAAATGGTAAAATTTGGGGGGGGGGGGGAAACCTGCATTTTAGTGAACATTTTTTTTTTTATTTACACATCCGACTTTAACGAAAAGTCGTCAAAACACCTGAGCGGTGTTAAGGCTCACTGTACCCCTTGTTACGTGCCTTTAGGGGTGTAGTTTCCACAATAGTATGCCATGTGTTGTTGTTTTTTTTGCTGTTCTGGCACCATATGGGCTTTCTTAATGTGACCCCTAAAAACCATTTCAGCAAAATTCATTCTCCAAAATCCCATTGTTGCTCCTTCCCTTCTGAGCCCTCTACTGCGCCCTCAGAGCACTTTACATTCACATATGAGGTATTTCCTTACTCGAGAGAAATTGTGTTACAGATTGTGGGGGCTTTTTCTCCTTTTACCCCTTGTAAAAATTCAAAAAAATGGGTCTACAAGAACCTGTGAGTGTAAAAAATGAAGATTTTGAATTTTCTCCTTCATTTTGCTGCTATTCCTGTGAAGCACATAATAGTTTGAAAGGTGCAGTTTCTATAATGGGATTGTTTATGGGGTATTTCTAATATGAAGGCCCCTGAAATCCACTTCAAAACTGAACTGGTCCCTGAAAAATTCTGATTTTGAAAATCTCGTAAAAAAATTGGAAAATTGTTGCTGAACTTTGAAGCCCTCCGATGTCTTAAAAAAGTAACAACATGTCAACTTTATGATGCAAACATAAAGTAGACATATTGGCCCTCATTTACTATTCTAACTTGTTTTGTCTGTTTTTTTTGTCGCATCTTTGTCTGCGTCAGACATCGGGCGCCAGTCAGCGACACGATGCAACATTTTTTGCCGACGGACCCGATTTGGATTCTCCCAACCCCGAAAAAGGGGCGTAACCCGACATTTCTGAGCTTTCCCACGTATTTATAAAGCTTTCCAACCCCAATTTGTTCAATTGTTGTGGATTTTTTCTCTACAACTCAGAGGAGCTGGAAACCAAGCCAAAAAAAACCCAGTGCGACAAACAGGATGCAACATAATAATAAATACCAGGGGAAAAAAGCAATCGGGTAAGAAAGCAACATAGACTTACAACCCGATTTTCTAAGTAAATGAGGGCCACTGTGTATGTGAATCAATATATAATTTATTTGGTATGTCTATTTTCCTCACAAGCAGAGAGCTTTAAAGTTAGAAAAATGCAAAATTTTCAAATTTTTCACCAAGAAATTATGCAAGTATCGATGAAAATTTACCACTATGTTAACGTAGAATATGTCACGAAAAAACATTCTCTGAATCAGAATAATTAGGAAAAGTATCCCAGAGTTATTAATGTTTAAAGGGACAGTGGTCAGATGTGCAAAAAATGCTCTGGTCCTTAAGGTCATATTGGGCTATGTCCTTAAGGGGTTAAGCAAGGCAAATGGGAATTTTTATTGTTGTTTTAGTTATTCTAGACAAGTGTTTCCCAATCAGGGTGCCTCCAGCTGTTGTGAAACTCCAATTCCCAGCATGCCCGGACAGCCTTCAGCTGGAGGCACACTGGTTGGGAAACATTGGTCTACTCTAGACTCTGCATGTCTTATTCTGTATCCTACTATGTTATGTAGAATATACAGTTTATTTCACCATCAGTATATTATTAGTGTTATCATTCATCTATATATTTGAAAAAGAATATTGCTTAGTATATGAACTTTCAGTTGGCCTTGAGCTTGCCCTGAGCGCCCAGCATGGAATACAGGAGAAAGATATAGAAAGGAAGGAACAGGAAAATGAATGGAAACTGGGCAGATAGATACAGATTCAGAGGATAGTCTGTAAGGGGAAGCAAATGGGAGAGTGAAGGGACTCCAGAGACCCCCAGAGTAAAGAGGATATTGAATAGACTGCAGACAGACTGCTGAAAGCAGGCATGGTGCAAGGATTCTTTGTGAAGAAAATATGTCACTCCCTCGTAGTTGGTGCCCAAGTAGGAATCCCAATCCTTTAATACTTGTTCAAGAAAACTTGGCACTCCAGTCACGCTACAACCTACCTAATCACACGGCTCTTGGCCAATTCTTCTATTCTCCGCACCAGTCCTGTAAAATTCTGATGAAGGTCCTGTTAGGGTTGAAACGTTAATTTATTTAAGGACTGTATAAATAAAACTCTTTGCATCATATATTGGAGTGCCAAGTTTTCTTGAACAAGGTGCAAGGATTCTTGTCACCCTAGGCTGCTGCCCCTTGAACCCTGTCCATTGGCTCTTCCCTTTCACATGCTCCATCTTACCATCTTACTAATGGAGTAATACCCTGAAACAAACCTCCTCATGTAATCTCCTTACTACTGGGGTGACACATTGTAATAACTCCCTACTCGTGTAATCTTCTTACTACTGTGGTGACACTTTAATAACCCCCCTCCACCTTACTGTTGGGGTAACACACTGTAACAAACCCAGTCCTTATGTAATCCCTTTACTACTGGGGTGATACACTGTAACAAACCCACTCTTCATGTAATTACCATACTACTCGAGTGACACACTGTAACAAACCTCCTTCTTATGTAATCAATCAGAAACCTCCACTAACGATGATGCCGACCTCACTGGGGTCTTGCCATTTGACATTATGCAGTAATGGGGTCGTACAGTAGAAAACTTCAGCCCATACATAATCGTGCACAAGCTCCCAATAGTGCCATCATTGTCCTCTACAGTCCGAGTGGTTGCAGAGTTGTGATCTCTTGAGGGAGAGGATAGGAGTGTCTGTCTCGGAGGACATGCACACTGTCACTGAGGGCGAGGTTGGTGTTGTGTATGTATGGAGAATGGTGGATGCTGGCTAACTATATTGCTGCAGGCAGAGTGGTGCCCCCATCAAGAGTGCACGTTAGGCAGCTGCCTATTTTGCCTATAGGCAGAGCTGGCCCTGGCTTAAAGCAAAGATAAGAGTGAAGGGACTCCAGAGACCCCGAGAGTAAAGAGGATATTTTAGAGACTGCTGAATACAAAGAGGAGAGTGAAGAGACTGCAGACACCCTGAAAGCAAAAATGATAATGAAAAGACTGCAGACAGACTGCTGAAAGCAAAAAAAAAAAAGAGTAAGAGACCGCAGTGACCCCAAAAGTAAAGAGGATATTGAAGAGACTGCAGGCAGACTGTGTAAAGCAAATAGGAGAATGAAGAGACTGCAGGCAGACTGCTAAAAGCAAAGAGGAGAGTGAAATGACTCCAGAGACCCCGAGAGTAAAGAGGATATTGAAGAGACTGCAGAAAAAAGCATAGAGAAAAGTAAAGACATCGCAGAGAGACCCATCATTGAGTAGATGAAACTTATGCCACTGCATAGACGGAAGTGCAAAGATTATCGAGAGTGCCCTGAAAGGATAGTGTAGACACTGCAGGGCAAAGAGGTTTCTAAAAGAAGAGGAGGGGGAGATAAGGGGCCATAAGCAATAAAAGAACGGAAAAGGAAAAAAAAAACTGTTAAATATCTAAGTATTAGATTCTAAGTAAATAGCTCTCAAGTCAGTCAAAGACAGAAGTCAATAACTATACAATATGGTGGGACTAAAACTGTGGATTGTGAGAACAAAGGAAAGGCCTGCTTCGGTAGCAGAGCATCACTCCAGTTTTGATTACTAATATTTAGTCGCCATTTAAAGTGGACCTGTCAGCAAGAAAACTGGAGTGTAAATAAACCCATGGATAATTAGGGCTAGCCATCAGGTTTCGGGGCATACCTTTATTATCTCCATAGTTCTTTCCTGTGTCGAGTTATAAGTCTTTTTGTAAATATGCAAATTAGGTATGTGTACCCATGGTTTCCTGCTGACTGGTACACTTTAACTGACTGCTGCATTTATCTCTGCATTTATCTCTGTGTACAAACTACTTACCCAGACCCTTTTCTATGTTGTTCTCAATAAAGGACTGTTCAAAATACAGATTTCTGTCAGTTCCTTAAAGGGTAATCACTAAACTGACTATAAAGGGGGTTAGTGTGGGTGATAATTTGTAAAACAATGTATTTCTTACCCTAATCCATACAGCCTCTTCTTAACTACAACACAATCTTGTAATGTGTAAATGTTCTCTTAACTGCACTATGGTAACCATAGGTGATAGGAGGCACCAAGTATATTCACCTGCAGAGAGACACAACAAAATTATGCTTGGATGAAACCACTAAATGTCCTTATTGGCTAGATCAATCAGAAGCGGAGGTGCTCATAAAAAAGACACAGGTATCCAAGTATATGATAAATATAGACAAATCCTGCACTTTGTATTCTGTATTCGGGTCCTTACTTCTTCAGGTAGATTGGCAGTGGAATTGTGGCAGCCACGGGGAGTTAGATAGACTGTGGTATGGTACGTGACTTGGGGTGGTGAGATGTATCATTTTGTGATGCCAGGGCACCATTATCTTACACGGCCCAAGGAGTACAGTACAACTTCTCCTGGGCCAGGTGCGGGATAATAAGCACACCGATGCCAGGTTAAGGATATCTGTCTTTACTGAGGCAGGAGTAGATGGTACAATCCTCACAGTACAGTTTAGAGTAGAGCAGATGCAGCGTAACTCTTGGGAGCCCAGTAGACTGGCTGTGACCTGTAGTTTGTAGACCCACTTGGCTTTACTTGTTGCAGGTTTGGGACTTTAGACTTAATTCTTAGGCCTCCCTCGTTGACTAGGGTTCTGATATTGTCCAATTAAAGCTACATGGTCAGGGTATGAACTAGCACTGTGTGGCCCATCGACTCACTGAGTATTATGCTCACAATTAGGAATTTTTGACTTCTCCTGGGTGGGGAACACTTGCAGAATGTCGCGGTCGCTTGCTTGAAGATTTTCTTTAGGCTTCCCTTGAATCACCTCACACTATTGCTGTCTCTTCTCCACACTGCAGCTCACATTGAACACTAGCCTAGAGCTAGGCTAAAACTGAATAGCTTCTCCCACCCTAGACAATATATGGCATAGCTAGGGGGCCTCCCATAGGGCAATCAGGGTCACATGGGTACTCTGCATCATGCCTCCTTACAGACATCATATACATTTCTTAAAGATAAAGTGCCAAAAATATAAATTAACAGACAAAGACCATGACAAATATTTGTGGAGCCACAGGGTCCATAACATGAAATTTACCTTTTCATGACACCAGGGCACCGTTATCCTATTCACGGTCCGAGGTTTGAGACAGCTTTTCCTGGGCCAGGCACAGGGCAATAAATACTCTGATACAAGGTTTTGAATAACTGTTTTTACTGTAGCAGGATAGATGGTAATTCTTTTACATCATAGATTGGTGCAAAGGTAGTACAACATAGATTGGTGCCTTGCAAGTACTTGTAGTTGTTTGTGCTGTGATGTGTGGTGACTGACTTGTGCTTGACTGAAGACTATTGCTTTTCCTCCCCAGGGTTTAGTGCTTACCGCTAGGCTTTGACATTCATCGGAGCATAGGGGATTTTCCTTAGAAGATGCGTGGTTGCAGGATTAGACTTCTGATTAACTTGAGGCCTCCTCAGATCACCTCACACTTCTCTCTCTGACTTCTCCACACTGTACCTCAGGAGAGCTCTGCTCACAGCAGAAACTGAAACTACTATGGGGCAGCTCCCCCCCCCCCCCCTACACTATATACAGGGCCATTTGGAGGATTCCCATTGGGGCAGACAGGTCACCTGATCCACATTGCACCTTCTCTGCTAAAAGACTTAAAGACACAGTAACATAGACAATTCCAGAATATCAACAATGGCATAACAATTTTATATATTGAGCCCTGATTATTGGGCCAAAGATGGACACGGAAGGCAACATCTGCCTGACAGGATGGGCAGGATACTGTATTCTGTACTGGGTCACCACATATTAAAACATCACATGAACAGCCAGGTCTAGCACAGGCACCGTAAGTTTTGTTTACCTGATAGGATGTACTCCAGTACCAGAACACCTCAGATTCAAGAGGCTACACAGGGGGCTAAGAGGTTCTGTTTTCATTCCCCTGTTAATCTACCTTGAGATGTGAAGATCTGAATACAAAAAATTTGCAGTGCAGGATTCATCTATATTTACCATGTACTCTTAACTGCACTGAAGGCTGATTTAAAGATTGCACCTCTGCTGCCCCATTTCTAACAGGACCCAGGAGATGGCGTCATATTCCAACCTCATATCCCAACTTCATATCCAGACCATATATCCCGTCCTCTTAGCTCATCCTCATCATGTCCTCTTAGCTCATCCTCATATCCCGTCCAAACATCCATTCCTCATATCCTGTCCTCATATCCCATCCTCTTATCTCGTCCCCTGCACTAACTATTCGGGTCACGGCAGGTGATGGATCCTTTGGGCCTGTGTGGAAGATGATGTGAGCCGTGCCAGGGAGCGAAGTCTAAGGTGCCGCTGGTTTTCACCAGAGCAAGCTGCAAAGTGGGATGGTCTTGCTGCGGCAGGCGGCGTCTAGGTCACTACCCCCGGCACGACTCGTCAACACAGGTAGCTAGGATGTGGCATGGCACAAAAGAACACTGGCAAGGCGAGGTCAAGGTAGCAGTAGGTCAGGGCAGGTGCCACAGGTGCAGGTTCAGATAACGGAACTAGGATCAGGTACACAGATATCAGGAACACAGAAATACAGTAGACTTCTCTAGGGCACAAAGGCCACAAAGATCTGGCAGGGAACCAATGGAAGGGTTGATATATAAGGACCAGGGTGCAGGTGTAGACACTTGATTAAATGAGCACTGGCCCTTCAAGAGGGAGAGCTAGGAGGCAGGGTACGTGCGCAGGGGCTGCGAGGACACGGAGAGGTGAAAGATGAGGAAGGTGTCACGATCCCGGCTGGTAGGAGGTGGATTCTCTGTGCCAGAGAGGGATTGGCGAGGACCGTGCTAGTGGACCGGTTCTAAGTCACTACTGGTTTTCACCAGAGCCCGCCGCAAAGCGGGATGGTCTTGCTGCGGCGGTAGTGACCAGGTCGTTTCCACTAGCAACGGCTCAACCTCTCTGACTGCTGAAGATAGGCGCGGTACAAGGGAGTAGACAGAAGCAAGGTCGGACGTAGCAGAAGGTCGGGGCAGGCAGCAAGGATCGTAGTCAGGGGCAACGGCAGGAGGTCTGGAACACGGGCTAGGAACAAACAAGGGAACGCTTTCACTAGGCACAAGGGCATCAAGATCCGGCCAGGGAGTGCAGGGGAAGTGAGGTATAAGTAGGGAGTGCACAGGTGGAAACTAATCAAGGTAATTGGAAGATTGGACCAGGCACCATCATTGGTGCACTGGCCCTTTAAATCGCAGAGACCCGGCGCGCGCGCGCCCTAGGGAGCGGGGCCGCGCCCGCCGGGACAGGACCGACGGAGAGCGAGTCAGGTACGGGAGCCGGGGTGCGCATCGCGAGCGGGCGCCACCCGCATCGCGAATCGCATCCCGGCTGGAGGCGGTACCGCAGCGCACCCGGTCAGGAGATCTGACCGGGGCGCTGCAGCAACGAGGATGAGGCGAGCGCTCCGGGGAGGAACGGGGACCCGGAGCGCTCGGCGTAACAGTACCCCCCCCCTTGGGTCTCCCCCTCTTCTTGGGTCCAAAGAACCTGAGGAACAAAAACTCAATTCTTTCGTGATGAGGTCCGATGCACATTAGGAGGGGTTCCGTGCGGTAACGCACGGCACAGTCCAAACTTTCATTGTTAACACAATTGAAGTAGAGGGGTCTGGCGAGACTGGTCACAGGGATGTTGAACCTGTTGATAAGAGAGGCCAAAAAAAAATTTCCTGCAGATCCGGAATCCAAGAAGGCCATAGTAGAGAAGGAGAAGGTAGAGGCAGATATCCGCACAGGCACAGTAAGGCGTGGAGAAGCAGAGTTGACATCAAGAACTGTGTCACCTTTGTGCGGAGTCAGCGTACGTCTTTCCAGGCGGGGAGGACGGACAGGACAATCCTTCAGGAAGTGTTCGGTACCGGCATAGTACAGGCAAAGATTCTCCATGCGGCGTCGTGTCCTCTCTTGAGGTGTCAAGCGAGACCGGTCAACTTGCATAGCCTCCACGGCGGGAGGCACAGGAACGGTTTGCAGAGGACCAGAGGAGAGAGGAGCCGGGGAGAAAAAACGCCTCGTGCGAACAAAGTCCATATCCAGGCGGAGCTCCAGACGCCATCCGGAAAAACGCATGTCAATGCGAGTGGCAAGATGAATGAGTTCATGTAGGTTAGCAGGAGTTTCTCGTGCGGCCAGAACATCTTTAATGTTGCTGGATAGGCCTTTTTTAAAGGTCGCGCAGAGAGCCTCACTATTCCAGGACAACTCGGAAGCAAGAGCACGGAACTGAATGGCGTACTCGCCAACGGAAGAAACACCCTGGGCCAGGTTCAGCAGGGCAGTCTCGGCAGAAGAAGCTCGGGCAGGCTCCTCGAAGACACCACGGACCTCAGCGAAGAAGGACTGGACTGTGGCTGTGGCAGGATCATTGCGGTCCCAGAGTGGTGTGGCCCCAGACAAGGCCTTTCCAGAAAGGAGACCACGGCAGAGTCTAGAGTCCTCATCAAATTTGTCCGGCAGGGACAAGCAGGGGTTTGGAGCGGCCGGTTGCTGCGGAGGAGTTGCAGGAGCCGGCGGAGGAGATGGTTGTTGCAGCTGCTGTGTCGGTGACTGAAGTTGCTGTATCTGCGGCAGCAGCTGCTGTATCTGTGACTGAAGTTGCAGTGTCACGGTGGTCAAGTATGCCAGCTGGTGATTACGTTGGGCAATCTGTCGGGCTTGCTGGGCGACCAGTCGGGCTTGCTGGGCGACCAGTGTGGGGAGGTCGGCGACAACTGGCAGAGGAACTTCAGCGGAATCCATGGCCGGATCTACTGTCACGATCCCGGCTGGTAGGAGGTGGATTCTCTGTGCCAGAGAGGGATTGGCGAGGACCGTGCTAGTGGACCGGTTCTAAGTCACTACTGGTTTTCACCAGAGCCCGCCGCAAAGCGGGATGGTCTTGCTGCGGTGGTAGTGACCAGGTCGTATCCACTAGCAACGGCTCAACCTCTCTGACTGCTGAAGATAGGCGCGGTACAAGGGAGTAGACAGAAGCAAGGTCGGACGTAGCAGAAGGTCGGGGCAGGCAGCAAGGATCGTAGTCAGGGGCAACGGCAGGAGGTCTGGAACACGGGCTAGGAACAAACAAGGGAACGCTTTCACTAGGCACAAGGGCATCAAGATCCGGCCAGGGAGTGCAGGGGAAGTGAGGTATAAGTAGGGAGTGCACAGGTGGAAACTAATCAAGGTAATTGGAAGATTGGACCAGGCACCATCATTGGTGCACTGGCCCTTTAAATCGCAGAGACCCGGCGCGCGCGCGCCCTAGGGAGCGGGGCCGCGCCCGCCGGGACAGGACCGACGGAGAGCGAGTCAGGTACGGGAGCCGGGGTGCGAATCGCGAATCGCATCCCGGCTGGAGGCGGTACCGCAGCGCACCCGGTCAGGAGATCTGACCGGGGCGCTGCAGCAACGAGGATGAGGCGAGCGCTCCGGGGAGGAACGGGGACCCGGAGCGCTCGGCGTAACAGAAGGTGAGTGATGGGTTGGGAATCGCATGCAGGCGCGTCCCGCAATGCGAATCCCAGCCCCGCCGGCAGTGGGGACATGAGCAAAAAGCGCTCACGAACGGAGAGCAGGCGTTAAAACTATTATATATTTAACTATTATCATATATTGTATATTTAAAAGTTTCGTGTAACATGATCAAGAGATTTACCGGAAGTCCCATAGACTTGGTTGGGACTTCAGATAAAACTCCACACCGTCACAAATGGGGGTAGGTTAGGGTTAATTTAGCCCTATTATTTTTTTTAGTTGACACACTTGTACCAAGTTTCACACATACATACATACACACACATGTTGATATATATATATATTGTTTAATTGTGTTAATCTTGCAACTGGTGCTAATTTCCTTAATGATCTAACAAACCCTATTTAACTGGCATCCTAACTTTCCAGTTTTCACTGACTTTGCAAAAATGGTGTGCCGTTCCAAAGTGACTGAAACTTGTTCTCTAATTTTGATAAACAAATATTAGCAGTTTATATATATATATATATAAATTCCAAATTGAGCCTGTTGAGATGATGTAGTCCTAAAGCTATCGACCGAATCCGCCAATATTGGTGGTATAGGCCTACTATCTAATCTATATAGCAGCCTCCCGATGTTTCCCCAGTGGCAGATGCCACTGGACAGAAGGATTGGGCATAGGGAATTGCAACTGTCCGATCCATCACACTGGGGTCTGGCAGTGTCCTTTTTCCCATATAGTAGTGAACAAGCATGCATGTGTAAATGGGGATCCGAAAACATAGCTGTACAGCGGTGGTCTCCAAACTGTTGACCTCTAGCTGTTTCAAAACTACAACTCCCAGCATGCCCGGACAGCCGAAGGCTGTCCGGGCATGCTGAGAGTTGTAGTTTTGCAACAGTGATCCTATGTGTATGCCCAGCATTAGATCATTTCCTTTCTCTAGGACATGACCCTATAAAAGAGCATAAAAGATCATGGTCTAAAACTCAAAACTAAGAGTTAGACAAGAAAGTTAATTAAATTTCTGGCAAAATAAAGAAAAAAGAAAAAAAAGACAAAAAGAAAAAAAAAACACGAGCGTGCGAGATTATAGAACAGCAATCGCTGAAAACCACAGCGAACCTCTAATTGTATAATTTCTTACTAAACATTTGCAGAGACCTCTGTCATTATCATGTTAAATGGAGAGGTTGCCATGACAATCAGCGAAAAGATGTAAAAGTACCACACAGGGAAAACAGCAGTGTCTTCAGGAAAGAGAACGCTTAAAGGGGGCTCATAATACTCTCAGCCTCTCAGTAGCTGACATGGCCTAAGGCTCTATCCAACCTGTTTTATTTATTTATTTAATCTTCTAAAAAAAACAACTATTATGGATTTTCTTTATTCCATGTGTTTGCACTTTGTGCTATTCAATCGTAAAGTTTTAGTAATCGTAAACTTGCCTCTTAGTGCCATTATGTAAAGTTGTATATGGAAACTATTTGTATAGTGAATTACTGGCTAGAAACTACCATAGAAACTGTTTACAATGCCGCCATGAAGTCTAATAGGACAGGGCGCTGTGCTGAATCACAACTTCCGGCAAAAGCAGATTATTTATTTATATATTTATTCATTTTGCTGAACAGTAGACAAACATGAGTAAGAAAAAAAAAATAAAACATAGGAATAATTACATTGAAACATAGAATGTGTCAGCAGATAAGAACCATTTGGCCCATCTAAGAGAGCAAAATAGAAAAAAACTGCGCTCAGAGAATAAATGTATTTTAAAAGGTCCCCATAGCAAGGAGATAGCTAGATGTATATGAATAAAAATGTTCCAAACTTATTTCACTGGGGGGGGGGGGGGGGGGGGGAAAGGTTAAGGCTAACTAGCCAGCCATACACTTCACCCCTCCAGGATCGCCTATAAAGTATGCAAGGATATTCTCATAAACATCGATCCTCTGTAATGTCCGTTTATTTGTTTTTGTATTTTTCTGTTTAGGTGTGTATTCACACACTAGTTTGTTCAGAGCAGTTTACTATTTTACCTGGATAGGGAATAGTTAATGCTCTGAGCGAATGAGAACTCGGGTGGAGTTATTTAGCCAGAGTTCTCCTGCATTCTGGTGCTGTTTATTGAGTGCAATACTACTGTCTGTTTGTGCTACATTCTATGTCTGCTTGAGCATTTACCTTGTATTTATCATGTCATTTTATCTGGGTTTTTAGCCATGGTTATATAGCATGCTCCTTGTATTTTAGTCTGTGTTACATTAGTTGGTTTTAGGATTATGTTTGTTTGTTCTACTCTGTCTGTGTTAACACTGTGTCTGAGTCTTGCTTGTACCCTGTGCTCTGTATGTTATATTCCTGTTTGGTATTCTGGAGTCTATTCAGACTCATCCGGTTCTAGTCTAGCGTTTCATGTATTATATTTCTGTTTCCTACTGCGTCAGCATTTTGTCCACACGTTGGAGTGAGTCTGCTGGCCAGTTGTCTATTTGGCTTTATTATTAATGGCTACTCTTATAGTGGAGTGGGGAGTCCAGTTTGTATATTCTGTGTTCCAGTGTGAACAGTGTCCTATATTTATATCCTGTTTGGTTGATCTGATCTTTGTCCTTTGTACTTGTACCTGCTTGTGATAGTTCTTAGTAACTTACCTGTTCATTTTAGTGCTTTGGCTCTCAGTTCTTCTGTTTATCTCCTTCATCTCCTGGATTCTGCTGTATACTCATATCATGCCTAGTCTTGTTCATTTTATCATGTCTGCCGTTTATCTGATATCCGGTTTATGAACTGTTTGTTAGTTCACTATATTCTGCCTTGTTAGTATTTCTATTCTGTCTGGTAAATATGGTTGTCTCGTCGTTTTGTGTTTCTGATCTGTGACCGACTATGTATATTATGTAACAAACTTTTAAAAAGAAATAGAGCTTGTCACAGCTCTCATACGCCCAATGTCCTGAAGCTTAGGGACCCACAGTCAGTACACCTTCAGCGGGGTGCTCAATCAGAAATTCAGTGAACAATGCGAAAAAAGAAATGATTATGGCACACACCACGTACGGGGTGACAGCTGTACTTTATTCAATAACCAGCAGATTACAGCATGGGGAGGAGGGATGCCAGGAGCGTGTGATAGCTATTTTGTGCACCAGGTGCACTTCTTCAGACCGCTTCTTCATACCTGGCAGTGACGTCAGTGGGCGTATGCCTTAAAATACCCCACAAGTGAGACAACTGTACAAAAACACAATTTAAAAACATACAATTTGACCAACATCATGCAACTAAGAAAAATACATAATTTACAAAAATATGCTTAGATCTACCTTGTCATTGAGACCAGACGGGCCCTGCGCACACATGCGCAGGATACATCTGGCCTCCTTCTGCAGTAATAGCTTCCTTCTGTCTCCCCCGGCAACCGGGAGAACTCTTTCCAATCTGAAGAACTTCAAAACTGAGGTATCACTTCTATGTTCATTGTTGACATGCTCGATAATTCTGGGGCAGCCTTTCAGCGTTTTTATGGACCGCACGTATTTACGGAACTGAGTGTGCATGGGGCGTAAAGTACTGCCTATATAGAAGCGGCCGCATGCACACTCGATCCCGTAAACAACGTGGTCTGTCCGACAAGTAATAAGACTCTTGACATGTATTTCGACTCCCCCTAAAAGAAAGTTTTTTCCTTTTTTGAGACTGGGGCACCACTTACAGCTGCCACAGGGGTGATTTCCTATGGGAGCTGCACTACTGAACCAATCCAAATCTCCTTTCTTCTCATAGCATAATATGGTTACTATTTGTAAGGAGGTTACCGATATTTTTAACCTTACAAAAGGCTACCACCGGTCTGTTTTTAGTTACCTCACTTAAAAGGGGATCTTTTACAAGGAGAGACCAGTTATTATTTATGTCCTTTTTAATGGTATTAGAAATTGGGCTAAAATCGAATACAAAAGGAAAATCTGTTGCTTGTCACTTCTTTTTCTGTAAACTCCGGTTCTGTAAACTGATTAAAATTGCTATATTTCCTATGTTGTTTCCTCTTTTTTCTTAACAGGACATTTCGATTTTGTGAAGCTGCTTTTTCAAAAGCAGCATTAATAATATCTTGAGGGTATCCCCTTTGGGCTAACCTTTGAGCAAGATCTTTCGCCTGAACAAGAAAGCTATCATCCAAGCCATTAATGCACCGCAGGTGCAAAAATTGGCAGTAGGGTAAAGCGGTTTTCACATGGCCCGGATGATAGCTCTCAAAATGTAAGAGGGCATTTCCAGCGGTGGGTTTTCTATAGCCCCTTGTGTGGAGTGTGCCATTAACTGGTTCTACAACCACATCAAGGAACTCTAGACTCACCGAACTGGTTTTATGAATGAATGTAAGATTCATGTTGTTGTTATTTATGTGTTGAAGAGAATCTGCGAAGCTCTCACTCGTATCCCGCCAGACGATAAAAATATCGTCCACAAAACGGTGGTAACTTCCAATCAATTTGCGGTAGGGACTTGTTGCAGAAAAAACTAATTTTTTCTCAAAAACCGCAACAAACAGATTGGTGAATGTACAGGCCACGGAAGTACCCACAGGAGTATGTATATTATGTGTTTTTACGCCACTGCACTTTAGCGCAGTAAGGGACCGGCACCCAGTTGTCGATCCATCGTTTAGGATGGATGGGCAAGTAGGCAGGGAGAGATGTTTTTGGGTCAGTTTAGGGCTCACACTCCCTGTCCCCTGGTCGGTGACGACATCCTTGTTCCACCAGTAGAAAGCTTTATTCATGGCAACGCATTTCGGAGGTTATCACAAGGCCACCTTCACCAGGCTTACAATAATCATAAACAAAAGGCTTCTTATATACTTACATAACCTAATTAGTGTAGTGTACGCCATCCCTCGGTAGCGCCCTCACGCGCCACTTCCAGGGGTTCTTCCGTTATCAATGACACTATGCAGGATCGTCACATGACTCACATATGTGACGTGAGATCGTCACATGACTAGCATATGACTGATCTCACATGACAGACATTTGACCGTTCTCCACTGAGTAACCTCCTCCATACATTATTTCCGGCCTCAGTGATGCAGCGCAAGACTGTCACATGACCAACACGTGACTGATATCTGTGACGTAACCTGCGTGATGCAAGGCATGCGCCGTCTCCTGGCCGGCGCACGCCCAGAACTCACATGGGCTTCCAGTGTGTTCCAGACTGGAACGCATGAACAATTTTGTATTTTACTGAATAAAATAGACATTCACGTATAATATATCAATATAAAAATTATTTACATATGGGGGAAAAAGAGGGATTAATTCTCAAATGTTGATTAGTCCAGGGGAAGACGTGAAAACCTCAAAAAAGGTCATTCATGCAATAACAACAATTAAAATAATACAAAAACAAGGACCTAAATAAATGTATACAGTGCATAAAAAGATACTTACATAAAAAAAAAGGGTTTTTTAAATGTGGCATAAGTAGATGTAAATGCTGCAGTGTTATTTCACATAAAAGAACTGAGAAAGGATAAACCCTTTTTGATAAAGGAATATCTAAATTGTAATACTTCTTATATTATCTATATGATTGAATGTCCATTTAAATAGTTTGAGACAGCGTATTAAGAAGCATCGATCATAAATCTGCCATGATTTTAACCCTAATAGTGTCTCTAGGCATTTTAGTGAACATCACAACAGAGACCCTGCTTTTATGTTAGTTACGTCATTAGAGAAAATCCATAATAACAATTATAAACTACTATGTAATGAGGAGATGTATTTGATTTTTTTAATTAAATACTTTACAGCCGCAGGGCCTAAATTAAACTTTGGAACAGGTATATGAAAGGGATACTCCGCTAACATCCCATAAGATGTCTGATCGCTAGGGCACATCGTGACATCACGGCTCCGCCCACTCATGATGTCACGGCCCGTCCCTTATTGCAAATCTATGGGAGGAGGCGTAGACTTAATGCATGTCTATGGGAGGGGGAATAACTTGTATTGAATTTGTGAACGAAAACCCATTCACTACATTATACATTTTAGCAAGCGGAATTTCTGCCTGCAATTTCAAAGCGGAATTGCAGGCGGAAATTCTATACTGTGAACCTAGCCTTAGGGTTAATAGCACAACATTATATACAATCATCATATTGTCCAGCAGGAATTGTCTGGAATTGTATCTGCCGTTCACAATCTGTTTTTATAATCATCGAAAGTAATATCACAGAAATAACTTATCTTTTTGTTAACATTTTCAAATTAATGTTACCACGGATTTCTAGGCATGTAAAATGTCCTTGTCGTCCAGCTCGCAATAATAGAATTCCTTGACATTTGCTTTAAATAAGTAGGTAGATAAATTTGTGGAGGATTTTTGTTGTGCAGCATCTGAACATTTTATATTTTGCTGGTAGAGTATGAACAACTTGCCCAAATGAATGAGTAGAACTCTCTGCCAACACATTCACCCACGTTACTCTCTTCCATCTTCACCATCTGCTATGAGAGTAACACACAACAGGATTAGGCTGGGCGCAGGTTCTGTTTGTACCAAGTCATATAGTAGCTGAGTTTTCCTTTACCCAGGACAAAGATCAGTTTGCTATTATAGTTCTGTATCATAAAACCCTGGCTGAGTGAATGTGGCTTGTTGGTGCACCCTTTGGCACCCAGCAATGAAAGCATTAGTCCGTTAAGCCATACCCTGTCTGCAACCATGAATAAGCATTCATTGTCTACATAAGAGCTGCATAGATACAACACGTTTTTTTTTTTTTTTTTTTTTTTTTAAAAACATCAACATCAAAACATAGGCAAAGATTTACTAAAACAGTTTGAGTCATAGACAGTTTAAACTTTAGGTTTAGGTTTAAATGCAACAGACATATCAAATTGTATCAGGCTAACAGATAAGTCTGTAGTCTGTCACTTAAAAGTCTATAAAACAATACATTTTTACTTACCTTAAGCGCTCCAGCGGTGCCTCATTTGTCCCGCTCCTCTTCCACTCTGGAATCACCGTAGGGGCAGATGGCATTAACCCCTTGTATTTGTGACACCAGGGCGTGGTTTATCCTCAATACCACCCAAAGGTATACTGCTTGATTCTGGGATAGACACGGGGGGCAATAATGACTCCAACACCAAGTTACGGACAACGGTAGCTTTACTGAGGTTAAACAGGTGGAAAAGTCTATACAGTTCAGCCAGGCCCACGGAGGTGACTAGTGACTCAGAGACCTTAAGGGCTTGCTGGAACTGGTAGTAGATGGGGTCAATTTAATGCAGGCCATGTTGACTTGACAAATGATGACTGTGACTGATTTGATTTGTGACTGATGACTGACAAGACTGTGACTGTGGCTTACTTGCAGGTTTGTAGCTTCTGGCTGCAGACTCGACTTGAGACCTCCTATGATTCTGGACACACGCTTGGGCTCAACTTGACTGGACCTCAGCAGGAAGCAAGAGAGAGCAGAGGCTCCACCTACGGCTTTTATGGGGGAGGCTCTGAAGGGATCCCATTGGTCACCCTTAGGTCACCTGGTCACTGATACCTCCTGGGTAACAATCACATGACAACTCACATGGCAAACAGTCTTACAGTGACAACACTTTCTTCACACATTACACAGTATAATACATAATAAACATATGTACATGGGGGACAGATGCAAGGGGGGCCCAGGGGACACTGAATGGAAGCTGCCTAACAGGGCAGCAAGGGTATGGGGTAACACCTCCCGTACTGGGCCTCCACAAACTCCCCCTTTTAAACACAACCGTCCTCGGTGCCCGGTCCTGGAGGGCAAATGACTGGAAGTGGCCACTTGGGCCTAGACTGACAGTTCCTGGGGTATTATTGCCGAATGTCCTTCACAGTGGACGAGTCCATGTAGCATTTTGGTGAAAATTTCCATACATGCTCCTTTGGGAAATAAACTGGTAAACACACGGGATTCATTACACTCTAGACACTGAAACACATTATTTGCAGATTGGGCTGCCAGAGGCAATACGCAATACCTTAGCTGCTGGGGCCCCTCAGTACTAAACACTTCTCCCCAGAACTCCATACATACTTTATACAACATATCCTTGTTACCTCTATATACAGCATTTCTGTCACTCTACATGCTTTACTTAAGTTTCAGGGGAACCCTATGGCCAGGAGAGCACCATGTACACGGGGACAGGAAAAATGTTTGACATATAAACATTATGAAAGGTAATGTACATGTTAGATAAAGTCCTAACTAGCGTTTTGACTAGATTATATACTACATTATGCAGACTGAGTAAATGTGTTACACTGACAACTTTATATAGGTATTATCATTATTCCCTGTACCTGGCTGGTAGTTGTCCTTGCATCGACCATTGGGATCTGCGCAACACCACCAATGGAGAATCTGGAACTCTTGAGATTTCTGGAGCTATTGGGACTTCTGGAGCTGTGGCTGGCTCTCCCTCAGCCAACTCAGGAGCTGGTATTAGTTCAGGACTGGCTGGGCTCAGAGTCGCTGGCAGCTGTGCTGGAGAGGCTGGTGACAGGGTTGGCACTCTGGAGACTGAAGTATAGGCTGGAGCCAACGGTGACAAGACTGGGACTGGTGTGGAGAATGTGGGTTGAACCAGCCCCGGGGTTGGTGAGACACAGAAGATCGCAGGCTGATTTGGAGAAAGCATGGGGAAAATCCATAGATGGGTGGATTCCCTCGCCTGGGACGAATCTCTCGCAGGTTTGACAGCTGGAGGAGGCGGTGCTGGGAGCACTGGTAGATCTTATTTGATTCGATTCCGTTGAACGACTTATGGCTCATACCCAGGTTTTTGTACTTCGTACACATCAGACTCAGGATAGGGTATGGCCTTCTCCCAGATAGAGTCTAACTTGTTATTCCTTGGAAACTTCTGTAGCCAGACTTTGTCGCCCAATTGAAGTGGTTTGGCAGAGGCATGATGGTTGTAATCTTCTTGTTGCCTCTGTTGGGCCTTGCCCATTTTCTTACTGACAATTTCCTTGGCTTCTTGGATCCTTCTCTGATGGTCAGAGAATCACTCAAGTGAGGCCTGTGGAGAGTTGTTGATCGGGGCCTGGAGCCCAAATGTCCGGTCTTTAGGTAGTTGCCCGTGTCGCCCCATCATCAAGTAGAAAGGGGTATACCCCGTAGAACAATGAACCGTGTTGTTATAGATCTCCAGTAATTTGGGCAGTAGTATTCTTGTCTTGAAACAGAGGCTGCTTGCGTCATGTGGATAAAGACTTGATTGATGCATTTACAGAGCCCATTCCCGATGGGTGGTAGGCGGTAGTCCGGAGTTTGTTGCAGGCATGGAATTGGCAAAGTTCTTGGAAGAGTTGGGCCCTGAAGTTACAAATTTTGGCGGCATTTTCTCATATTACCTGTTGTAAAAATTTAAAATTTGGAGGAAAACAAGCATTTTAGTGAAAAAAAATTATAATTTACACATTCGAATTTAATGAAAAATCGTCAAACAACTGTGGGGTGTTAAGGCTCACTGTACCCTTTGTTACGTTCCTTGAGGGGTGTAGTTTCCAAAATAGTTTGCCATGTGTTTTTTTTTTGTTTGTTTTTCTGTTCTGGCACCATAAGGGCTTCTTAAATGTGACATGCCCCCAAAAACCATTTCAGAAAAACTCACTCTCCAAAATCGCTCCTTCCCTTCTGAGCCCTATAGTGCACCCACCGAACACTTGACATACACATATGAGGTATTTCCTTACTCGAGAGAAATTGGGTTACAAATTTTAGGAAGATTTCTCTCCTTTTACCCCTAGTAAAAATTCTAAAACTGGGTCTTCAAGAACATGCAAGTGTAAAAAATGAAAATTTTTAATTTTCTCCTTCAATTTGCTGCTATTCCTGTGAAACACCTAAAGGGTTGACAAACTTTTTGAATGTCATTTTTTATACTTTGAGGGGTGCAGTTTTTATAATGGGGTCATTTATGTGGTATTTCTAATATGAAGGCCCTTCAAATCCACTTCAAACCTGAACTTGTCCCTGAAAAGTTTCGATTTTGAAAAATTTGTGAAAAATTGGAAAATTGCTGCTGAACTTTGAAGCCCTCTGATGTCTTTCAAAAGTAAAAACATGTCAACTTTATGATGCAAACATAAAGTAGACATATTGTATATTTGAATCAATATATCATTTATTTGGAATATCCATTTTCCTTATAAGCAAAAAGCTTAAAAGTTTAAAAAATGCTAAATATAAACCCCAGAATCAGACCCCAGAATCACTGCCATGCATAATCTGTAGATGACTGTTATTGGGATCTGTAGATAATACACTGTTATAGGGGGATCTGTGGATGACAAACTTATGGGGGGATCTCTGGATGATGCATTTATGGGGATCTTAAACGAAACACCGTTGTGCAAATCACAAACTGTTATGGGGGTTCCTTAGATAACACACTTATAGGGGACCTGTGAATGAAACTTCTATGGGGGATCTGTCAATGATGCACTTATGGGGGAGCTGTGAATGACACACTTATGGGGGATCTGTGAATGATGCACTTATGGGGGAGCTGTGAATGACACACTTATGGGGGATCTATGAATGATGCACTTATGGGGGAGCTGTGAATGACACACTTATGGGGGAGCTGTGAATGACACACTTATGGGGGAGCTGTGAATGACACACTTATGGGGGATCTGTGAATGACGCACTTATGGGGGAGCTGTGAATGACACACTTATGGGGGAGCTGTGAATGACACATTTATGGGGGATCTGTGAATGACACACTTATAGGGGATCTGTGAATGACACTTATGGGGAATCTGTAAATGACACACTTATGGGGGAGCTGTGAATGACACACTTATGGGGGAGCTGTGAATGACACACTTATGGGGGATCTGTGAATGATTCACTTATGGGGGATCTGTGAATGACACACTTATGGGGGAGCTGTGAATTAACACTGTTATAGGGAGCTGTGAATGAGCACTGTTATGGGGGAGCTGTGAATGACACACTTATGGGGGAGCTGTGAATGAAACACTTATGGGGGAGCTGTGAATGACACACTTATGGGGGAGCTGTGAATGACACACTTATGGGGGAGCTGTGAATGACACACTTATGGGGGAGCTGTGAATGACACACTTATGGGGGATTTGTGAATGACGCACTTATGGGGGAGCTGTGAATGACACACTTATGGGGGAGCTGTGAATGACACATTTATGGGGGATCTGTGAATGACACACTTATAGGGGATCTGTGAATGACACTTATGGGGAATCTGTAAATGACACACTTATGGGGGAGCTGTGAATGACACACTTATGGGGGAGCTGTGAATGACACACTTATGGGGGATCTGTGAATGACACATTTATGGGGGAGCTGTGAATGAACACTGTTATAGAGAGCTGTGAATGAGCACTGTTATGGGGGAGCTGTGAATGACACACTTATGGGGGAGCTGTGAATGATTCACTTATGGGGGATCTGTGAATGACACACTTATGGGGGAGCTGTGAATGAACACTGTTATAGGGAGCTGTGAATGAGCACTGTTATGGGGGAGCTGTGAATGACACACTTATGGGGGAGCTGTGAATGAAACACTTATGGGGGATCTGTGAATGACACACTTATGGGGGAGCTGTGAATGACACACTTATGGGGGAGCTGTGAATGACACACTTATGGGGGAGCTGTGAATGACACACTTATGGGGGAGCTGTGAATGACACATTTATGGGGGAGCTGTGAATGAACACTGTTATGGGGGAGCTGTGAATGAACACTGTTATGGGGGAATCTGTAGATAACATAGTTATGAGGCTCTATAGACTGACAGAGACCAGACCAGAAAGTGTAAAAAAAAATAAAATGAATAAACATATTATTTGGTATCGCCTCGTGCATAAAAGTCAGCAATAACAAAATATAATGTTAATTATCCTGTATGGTGAACAACGTAAACGTTAAAAAAAAAAAAAAACAATTGCTGCTTTTTTGTCCCTTAACATTCCAAAAAAAATAAAAAAAAAAATAATTAAAATTTCATATATGTAAATGTGGTATCAATAAAAAGTACAGATCACGGCGCAAAAAATGAGCCCTCATTCCGCTGCTTATACGGAAAAATGAAAAAGTTACAGGTCGTCAAAATAGAGGGATTTTAAACGCAATAATTTGGGCAAAAAGTTTGAGATTAAAAATGCAACAATAATAGAAAAGTATGCAATGATAGGTATCATTATAATCATATTGACCCACAGAATAAAGGTTTTCTTTTCAATTTCCCCACATAAATAGTATTTGTTTAATTTTGCCATTTATTTTATTGTAAAATGAGTGATGTCATTACAAAGGACAACTGGTTGTGCAAAAAACAAGCCCTCATATTCGCCTGTAGATGGTAATATAAAAGAGTTATGATTTTTAGAAGGTGGGGAGGAAAAAACGAAAATGCTAATATAAAATTGGCTGCGTCCTTAAGGGGTTAATTATCCGCCGGGAGCTGGTAATGAACTCATTTGTAGTTGTGGGGTTGGATATAAGATCTGCTGTGTTTCATGTCATTGAGGACATGGACTGAAAACCCGAGGCATATAAAAAGCCCTGGCCTCATACAAAGGGCACTCTGAAAGATTGAAGATAATTACATAGTTACAAAGTCATTGAGGCTCAAAAGAGACATCAAATTCAATTTCATATACAGCCCTTCCATAAAGGAGCGCACAATTTCCTTTTCTTCCTTACAATATAGTGTCTGAATATTCTCCCTTTTATGCTTAGAGAAGCCCCACTGACAAGTGTCCTTTTTATTTATAGACTGTTTCCTAGCAATGGCTTCGTTCATTACCTTTTTGATGTCCATGACAAACAGTACATGGCTTCAGTCTTTCTAAATTTATCATTTGCCTTCAGCATCCACTGATCAGCTACATGATGTGTTTGCAAACACGCGGCAGTCACTAACCAAGTCAGTCTACGGCAGCTCTTCAAGTCAGTCTGGGCAGTGTCTGCCTGATGTTTCTCACAGTAGAGTAGTAAATGATGAGTAATGTAAAAGAGGTCAGTCTGTTAGCCCAGCAATAAATATCTGAATATCACACAATTAGGTTTGGATATTTTTGTTTGATTTACATTTTACACTTTTTTAGGTTGTCAAATCACATGAAAATAACATAACCTCAACTCAACCTCAAACCTCTAGGTATCCATGGCTAAAGTTGTAAGTTTGGAATGTAATGTCAATATATCCTAGTGATGTGAGAGTGAAGAAAAAAATGTTATGCATAAAATGGCGGGCATAGTGCGGCATACCGGACGGAGGTAAGGAAACTCGGCAAGCCAGGTCCTGCATATGTTTAAATGGGCGCTGTCATTAAAACTCGGCAAGCTGTCTCCTGTCTCCATTGCACACTAGACATAATTACCATTACCATTATAAAAGAATCCTGTGGGGAGGGAGGGCTACCCGGGAGGGCTACCCTTAAGCATGCGTGAAGCCCATATTACCGTAAGACTTAAAAAGAATAAAGATCCTGGGGAGACAGAGTCATATAGACCCATCTCCCTGTTGAACACAGATGCTAAAATTTTTGCGAACATTCTGGCCCTTAGATTTAAACCAATTATGCCACTTTTGATAAGTAGGGAACAAATTGGCTTCATGCCAAAAAAAATATCTGATTTTGCAGGTATTCAGATGGGAGGAGAGTGGCGTTCCATCCTGTCGCTGGATGCAGTAAAAGCATTCAATAGGGTATCGTGGCCTTTTCTCTGGAAAGTTCTTGATAGGTTGGGAATGGGGCCAACATTTGTTATTATGGTAAAAACCCTTTATTGTCAACCTGTGGCAAGGGTTCGTATTAATGGAGATCTGACAGAAAGTTTTCAAATACATAAAGGAACAAGACAGAGATGTCCTCTCTCCCCTTTGCTTTATTTATTATTTGTTGAACCTCTAGTATTTTTGTTGAATGAAATAGTTCCCCATGAGGGATTTGAATTGAAAAATATTTCCCAAGAAGTTCTTGCTTATGCAGATGACATTTTGCTTTTTTTTTTTAAATCTGCACCATGATCTCATGTCAATCATGGCAGTAATCGAAGGGTTTGGTAGGGTTTCGGGGAAAAACATATTTACAATTCTAGCATTGGGGGCCATATCTTCAAAATGCTAGGACCAATTTAAGTAAGTAATACCTCATTTTACTCCTGTTTCCCTGTGCTATGATCTAGAGTATTGGGGTGAGTGCAGTAAACAGCCTGTCAGTTTTCTTTTAATACAGTTCCCTGTGCAAATAAAATGCCAAGATCACTATACCCTGTGGGAAGCCAGGGATACAAAAAAAGCAGGGCATCAGGCGATTGTAGGGGAAAGCATGTTCTGAGACTATCCCAGATCGCTGAAGATTGCAATAGTGTTGGGGAAAATATCAGGGGTCTGCATCTTGCAGGAATCCACTGGAGGAGAGTAATTGGGCATCTCGAGGTCGCCAAGGCTTCAATTGCTACCACTGAGGTGCACTTAAAGGGGGACTCCGATGAAAACCTTTTTTCTTTTAAATCAACTGGTGGCAGAAAGTTAAACATATTTGTAAATTACTTCTATTAAAAAATCGTAATCCTTCCTATACTTATTAGCTGCTGAATAATACAGAAGAAATTATTTTCTTTTTGGAATGCTCTCTGATGACATCACGACCACAGTTCTCTCTGCTGACGTTATTATAATAATAACGCTTTATTTATTATTGTCCTTAGTGGGTAGAGATGAGCGAACTTACAGTAAATTCGATTCGTCACAAACTTCTCGGCTCGGCAGTTGATGACTTTTCCTGACATAAATTAGTTCAGCTTTCAGGTGCTCCCGTGGGCTGGAAAAGGTGGATACAGACTCTTTCCTAGGACTGTATCCACCTTTTCCAGCCCACCGGAGCACCGGAAATCTGAACTAATTTATGCAGGAAAAGTCAGCAACCGCCAAGCAGAGAAGTTCGTGTCGAATTGAATTTACTGTAAGTTCGCTCATCTCTATTAGTGGGATTTCAACCCAAGTCCCCAGCACTGCAAGGCAGCAGTGCTAACCACTGAGCCACCATGCTGCCCTTAGCATACATCTGCTATGCACGGTTGCTAAAATGGACAGAGATGTCAGCAGAGAGCACTGTGCTCGTGATGTCATCAGTGTTCCAAAAAGAAAGGAATTTCCTCTGTAGCATTCAGCAGCTAATAAGTACTGGAAGGATTAAGATTTTTTAATAGAAGTAATTTACAAATATGTTTAACATTCTGCCACCAGTTGATTTAAAAGAAAAAAGGTTTTCACCGGAGTACCCCTTTAAGCCAGCATGTGCTCAAGCAAGCTGGGCTATTTTGGCAGTTTAATATTTTTTCCCTTGTTCCCCTACCAATGCAAATGGTCTCAGATGCATATACCTTGATATTTAGGCACTTGGAGAAGTATTTAGGGTTTTCTTTAAGTCTACTGATAGAAGAAGGCCCGTTTAAGGGAGGGATTAGGTCTATGAATCTACAGGTTTGATGAGAGCCGTCTGCCCGGTAAAAAGCCTACTTGGTCCGGATGGATGTAGGAAGAGAGAAAAGTATTTATTCGGAGGGTCAGTATTTTTGTAAGCAATTTTATACCAGAATTAATTAGAGATATCGGTCAGTAAATATGAGAGGTGGATTGATCTGTATTGGGTTTAGGGATTACCTTGAGTGTAGCCAAATAGTATTCACTGCTTAAGGCTCCCCCATCTTGGATCGCATTAAAGTGCTTAGTGAGATGAGGAATGAATATAGGGGCACATTTTCATAATATAATGCACCAAAACCATCCGTTCCAGTGGAACTCTACTTCTCCCTCAAGTCCCTACATGGGGTAAAAAAGGAAGCAAAGATTGGCCCTGTGCAGGAAGGCAGATTAAATGAGAAGGAGTAGAGTATAAGGATTAGTGTTGCTCGCGAATATTCGCAATGCAAATTTTATTCGCGAATATCGCATATTTGCGAATATTCGCGAATATAGTACTATATATTCACAATTACGAATATTCATATTTTTTGTTTTGTTTTCACAGTACACATCACAGTGATCATCCCTCTCTGCTTCCAGGTTGTGTGGTGTAAAGAAGGCTCTAATACTACTGTGTGAGACTGGCGTGCGAATCTCCGCATATGTAAATTTTTGAATATGCAAATTTTTGCATATGCGAAAATAAAACGCGACTATTATGAATATGCAAATTTAGCAAATATATGACGAATATTCGTCGATATATTCGCAAAATATCGCGAATTCGAATATGGCCTATGCTGCTCAACACTAATAAGGATTGGAAAATTCATGCATGACAAGCTTCATGTTTTGTAAAAAGGTACTATCCCAAATATAAAGCCTAGGAACAGCCCCCAGAAAATGTCTTGGGGCCAGGTGATGCCCTAAGAGGGTACCCAGTTTATCACCCTGTAAAAACAATAGCCGTCAAAGCTAAATTGAAATCCGCTTGCACGTCCTCTAGTTTGTTTCTTAGGTCGCATTCAGCAGGATGACGTAAACATTTTTTCTAAAAGCAAAGCATAGGCTTAATCCCTGAGGAATAGGGCGGCCAATACAATATTTGGCGGCAATGGGGGGAGATTTATAAAAACCTGTGGAAAGGAAAAGTTGCTCAGTTGCCCATAGCAACCAATTAGATTTCTTATTTCATTTTGCAAAGGCCTCTGAAAAATTAAAGAAGCGATCTGATTGGTTGCTATGGGCAACTTTTCTTCTGGACAGGATTTGATAAATCGCCCCCATTGTCTTCAGAAGAATTTAAACTCCTGAGCAAGCTCCTCAACATGGATGGACTCAGTCAGTAGGGAGTAATTTAACAGCTAGCCAAATGCCACCAGTCGCTAAGGCCTACACATAATGTATCATCATGGTCCAACCAGGCACAAAGGAGGATCCTCACATAGGTGACCAAAGGTAACAGTAAAGCAGAGAGAAAAATGTGATCAATTCTAGAGTATATGAGATGGGATGTGGGAAAAAAAAGTATAGTCCTGCATCGTAGGGTTATGATTCTGCCAGGTGTCTGTAAGGTCATGTTTGAGTAAAAGTTTTGCAAATGGAAGATCATGTGTGTGGAGGAAATCTAAATCTTGGGGTGCTTGGGACCGATTTGTCCATGACATGATCTTAAAGCGTACCTCTCATCAAAAAAACTTTAAATATATTATAGATTAATGTATGCAGAATAACTTTACAATTGCATGTTATTAAAAAAATATGCTTCTTTCTATTTAATTTTCCACTTTGAAGAAATGACCACTAGGGGTCTCCCTACCAGTCCTGGCAGCAAGCATTTCAGACTCATGCTGGAGTCCTAAACACTACGATCTGCCAGTCTGCTTTGTTCACAAAGGAAAACACTCAGAGCTGCCAGCCTGCTTTGTTCACAGCCTGTTTGGCTGTGAACAAAGCAGGCTGGCAGCTCTGAGTGTTTAGGACTCCAGCATGAGTCAGAAATGCTTGCTGACAGGACTGATCGGGGAAAATACAATAGAAAGAAGCATATTTTTCATTAACATGCTATTGGAAAGTTATTCAACATGCATTAATCTAAAATATATCAAAAGTTTATTTGATGAGAGGTTCCCTTTAACTCCTTAAAGACAAAGGACATAAATGTACATCCTGATGTGCTGGTACTTAGCACACCAGGATATACATTTTCATCCTGTACATGACGTACGTCCTGCAATGGCAGACATCAGTGAGCTGATTGAAAACATACTAATTTTGTCTCAAAAGTTTGACTTTGTTTTAAAGTAGTACAATAATAGAAAAGCAGGTAAGTATGGGCATCACTTTAATCGTATTGACCTTCAGAATAAATAGAAAATGTCAGTTTTACTGTAAAGTGTACTGCGTAAAAATGAAACCCCCCAAAATTTGTTAAATTGCAGTTTTCTTTTCAATTTCCCCACAAAAAAAATATTTTTTTGGTTGCGACATTCATTTTATAGTAAAATAAAAATGTAATTACAAAGTACAATTGGTCACGCAAAAAAAGGCATCATATCAGTCTGTGGATGGAAAATTAAAAAGTTATGGATTTTTAAGGCCAAAATGGGCTAAGTCCTTAAAAAGTTAAGCCAGGCTCAAGTCACCTCCAATTATCATGGAGCCCTCAACATGAGGTAGGATAGTGTTAAACATGTCATGGAAAAAGTGGAGCATGATAAGAGACAAATGTAACCAATAAGTCAAGGATCCTGAAATCAACAGATATCGACCCCCTGGGTCCTGCACAGGGTCGCCATCAGGAATTTCGGGGGCCCCATACAGCCGTACCGTCTGGGCCCCCCTTACCAAAAGCAATAGTCCAAAAACCACTTTTTAATTTGTGTAATACATGCAGCATTATGGACAGATGTTGGCATGTTAATGGACACAAACACCTTTTTATAATATTTTACAGTAGGGGTCTGGCTGCTGAGACCCCACTGATCATTAGAACAAAGGAACAAAAGAGTCATTGCTATCAAATACTGTGGTATAATACAGTGACCCCCCCCCCCGACCTATGATGGCCCCGACATACGATCAATTCAACATACGATGGCCTCTCAGGGACCATCGCATGTTGAAGGCAGCATCAACATACGATGCTTTTGTATGTCGGTGCCATCGCATAAACGGCTATCCGGCAGCACAAACTGCTTCAGCTGCCACCGGATAGCTGTTTAAGGTGCCCCGTGTGGTCCGCTGACGATCACTTACCTGTCCTCGGGGCTCCGGCACGTCCTCTTTGGGATCCCCTCCATCGTCGGCGCTCTCCATCGTGGTTATCACATCGTTGTGCATGCCGTCCCATCATCCAATAGGAGCGGCGTGCGTAGCGACGTGATGGCAGCAACGGAGAGCGAGGATGCCGGGGAAGCAGAGGCCTTGCCGGAGTGTCGGGGACACCCCGGGGACACGGCGACAGCGATGGAAGGCGACATCCAGGGCAGCGGTGACAAGCGGTGACGGTCCGGAGTGGCAGGGACACGTGAGTACAACCTCCAATACCAGTGGTCTTCAACCTGCGGACCTTTAGATGTTGCTAAACTACAACTCCCAGCATGTCCGGACAGCCGTTGGCTGTCCGGGCATGCTGGGTGTTGTAGTTTTGCAACACCTGGAGGTCTGCAGGTTGTAGACCACTGTCCTATACTTTACATTGCACGAATCCCTCAACATACGATGGTTTCAACAAACGAGGGTTCATTTGGAACAGATTGCCATCATATGTTGAGGGACCATTGTATTTTCACTATATGTGAAGTGCTGAACTTTTCCCTAAGAAATTCTACATCTATATACAAGCACATTTAAATATAAATTATATACATGCAGTGGCGGATTAACTACTATAGACCAGGCTATTCACAAAACTCGGACCCCGCCAACCTCACATCATACTAAACAAAACCAGTATATTAATACTATTACTAACATAAAAAAAAATACCACTACACAAAAGACAATTAATACCGCCACGTCTTATTATACAGTACCACCGCACAGTGACCGAATAAAGTCACCATATACTGTACAAATAATATGTGAATAAATCCCAGTATCAAGACCAATCTGTAAACAGGAGACAAATAATCAGCTAGACCCTGATCACATATTACTACCCTGTAATGACTGAATAATGCCGCCATACTGTTACTGTATATCAAACACTATATACAGACCAACATTATTCCCATACGGTCACGATACATTGCAGTTACATCCAGATGACATCCAGGTGATGTCTTCTCTATTCGAAGTAGTTCGTTTTTTATTTTCTTTCCGGCCTAGAAGGCGACATTTTCCAGCTGTGACTTGTTTCCGCAGAATCTGTCAGACAAAGATTTTAGGCTCTGCACTTTTCCTGTATCCTACACCTATACATACTTTCTATCCATAGCGCCCCATACAGTTATAATGCTCCAGTTTGTGCCCCACACAATAATGGTGCCTCTCAAATAAAAGTTACTCCATTAATAGTGGCCCCATACAGTAAATTGCCCCAATACACAGCAGCTACCTCCATAATAGTGCTCTGACACAGTAGTTTGCCCCCTAACAATGCCCCAATACAGTAGTAACCCCCTAAAGGTCGCCATAGTAGTTAGAGCCATTTGCATGATATCTCTACTTTAATGCCTGCCAGGGAAACAAAGGAAGAAGGGGCACTGAGCAGCATGCTGAGCGGTGGTGTCGCAGAGTTAGTGCCAGGGGCAATAAGAGCAGAGGCAGGGTAACAACTCAGCTGCCATAATACTCAGTGACAACTAGAGGGAGGACAAGCAGGACATCACATCTGGGGGTTCAGGAGCCTGGGAAAGCTGGGTGACTGACAGTACACAGTGCAGGGCTCACAGTAGTTCCCCAGATTTATGGACTGCCTGTCACCCAGCTTTCCCAGTCTCCTGAAGAGAATGTCTGTATGGTGAAGTAGCCATATTGGAGAGATAAAGTAACATATGTCACACTAGTATTCTGTCATTTAGGAGTCATATAAAGCTGGGGAAATACTGTAAGTCATGCACTAAGAGTACTAGGGTGACATCTGGTACTTCACTACATGTCTTCTCTCCGATGTGGCTGCTTCACCAGATATTCTCTTCAGAATTCTGGGAAAACTGGGTGAAAGGCAGTACACATAAAGCTGGGGAAGTACCGTGAGCCCTGCACTGTGTCATCCAGCTTTCCCAGTCTCCTGAAGAGAGCCCCCATATGCCCATATAGTGCTCCACTCAGTGAATACTCTGATACATACACATAGCACATATAGAGACACATGCACTTTACATGTATACAATGACAGTACTAAGAGACATATACACACATTTAGGTGATACATGATACACACACACACACACACACACACACACACACTTACTTTTAGGCAGTATTAGACAGCTCCAGGAGGGTCCACATCTTGTGTAGCCTCCTTACTCTGCTCCCAGCGAGCTCTGTGCAGCTTGCAGCCCTCCTCCCATTCCCCGACAGCCGACCTGTATACAGCAGGAGGCCAGGGATATTACTGAAAGGTGGGGTAGGGGTCCAGGAGAGGGGAGAGGGGCACAGATACAGCTTCTTGTCTGTCTGTGCGTGTCTGTGTGTGTGGGGGGGGGGGGGAATCTCTGACTTTCCCTGACAGCAAAGCACCGGCAGAACATGCAGGCACTAGGACCGCTTGAAAAAGTGCCATCTCATAGACAGCGATGCATTTCTGTGTGGAGTCCGCAGAAAGAATAGACATGTCTATTCTTTCTGCAGGCACCGGAATTTGAATTTCCGCGTCAGATGTTTTGGGTGCGGAAATTCTGCTATGTAAACAGTGCAGCAAAATCCCATTGAAATCAATAGGACTCTGCTGCTGCGGAATGCTTAGGGTATGTTTACAATGAGGAATTGGAGAGGAATTTACTCAAGTAATTCCACTCACTTATTCTGCTCCAAATCATCCAACAATAAAAGTTCCATTGACTTTAATGGCCTTTTCGCTGCCCTGTTCACACTGAAGAATTTCTGCTAGCAGAACTCTGATGCTTAATTCTGTTCCGCCTGAAGATAGAACATGTTGATTCTTCAGGCAGAATGGGATATTTTTTTTCTACTGACAAAATTAGTTTTCCACAGAATTCCATACGGAAATTCCATACAAATTCCGTGCGAGGAAGAAATTGGCAAAAAAAACAAGATTTTCCTGATTGAAATGATTCCTGTTCAGTTCTGCTCCAATTCCTCAGTGTGAACCTACCCTGAGGGACAAATCCCCTGCTCTGGTGTCCTGTGAGCGGCATCCACAGGATGAGGGCACTTACCCCTTTCCCCCTGGAATCTGGGTCCAGTAGAGCCAAGGACACTGAAGGGGTGACCAGGACCTGCTCTATATGATGGAGGTGTAGGACCTTTGATGATGTCACCATCATGTGACCAATAACATGTTGGGGGTGGAGCTCATTGGTGCAGGATAGCAGAGATAGTAGCTGAAGGGCCTGTGGTGATTCTGTGTAAGGGTGGGTTCACACTATGCTTGTAGTGTACGGGTGCTGGATCCGAAAACCGGCCGCTCCCGTATCCCAGCCAGATCTGGCCCGAACTCCATTCATTTCAATGAGCCGACTCCGGTTTCTCATTTTGTCCCCTTATACGGTTTTATGACCGGACCTAAAACCGTGGTATACGGTATTTTCGCCCACAGTATTTTCGCCCCTCCCAACCAGATCCAGCAACCGTACACTACAAACGTACCCTAAGTTTGTTACAGTGTGTTATGTCCTCCAGATGTCAGGTCATTACATGAGGAAGAGGTTTGTTACAGTGTGTTATGTCCCCCAGATGTCAGGTCATTACATGAGGAAGAGGTTTGTTACAGTGTGTTATATCCCCCAAAAGTCAGGTCATTACATGAGGAAGAGGTTTGTTACAGTGTGTTATGTCGCCCAGATGTCAGGTCATTACATGAAGAGGAGGTTTGTTACAGTGTGTTATGTCCCCCAGATGTCAGGTCATTACATGAGGAAGAGGTTTGTTACAGTGTGTTATGTTCCCCAGATTTCAGGTCATTACATGAGGAGGAGGTTTGTTACAGCGAGTTATGTCCCCCACAAGTCAGGTCATTACATGAGAAAGAGGTTTGTTACAGTGTGTTATGTCCCCCCAGAAGTCAGGTCATTATATGAGGAGGAGGTTTGTTACAGTGTGTTATGTCCCCCCAGAAGTCAGGTCATTACATGAGGAGGAGGTTTATTACAGTGTGTTATGTCCCCCAGATGTCAGGTCATTACATGAGGAGGAGGTTTGTTACAGTGTGTTATGTCCCCCAAAAGTCAAGTCATTACATGAGGAGGAGGTTTGTTACAGTGTGTTATGTCCCCCAGAAGTCAGGTCATTACATGAGGAGGAGGTTTGTTATAGTGTGTTATGTCCCCCCAGAAGTCAGGTCATTATATGAGGAGGAGGTTTGTTACAGTGTGGTATGTCCCCCCAGAAGTCAGGTCATTACATGAGGAAGAGGTTTGTTACAGTGTGGTATGTCCCCCAGAAGTCAGGTCATTACATGAGGAGGAGGTTTGTTACAGTGTGTTATGTCCCCCAGATGTCAGGTAATTACATGAGGAGGAGGTTTATTTCAATGTGTTATGTCCCCCCAGAAGTCAGGTCATTGTGGTGTCCCGGTACCGCATCCTATCCGGTACCTGTGTATATAGGTCCCCATAGCCAGAGTCCCTAGGACATCAGGTCCTTATTGTCTAGTCCACCCCTAGTCACCTCTCATCTAGGTATTAGTTATCTAGTAATTATTTAGGATTTATATGTAAAGGATTGTATAAATGTATATAAATTGTTAATTACCTGTCTGGAGCGTAGCAGGACCTGCGGGTCACGTGATCAGGTAAACTCTATGGTTTTTGCTTAAGGACCTTTGGAGGTCCCTGTGACGTATTGCACCCACCATGCTTTGTGACGGTGAGTGACAGATATTCGAACCAATAGAAACAACCCACCCCTGCCCATATAAGGGAGCGGCGGCCATGATTTCTCTCTATTGTTCCCGGGCTGTCAAACGAGCAGGATCTGCGCAGCTATCTTCCGCAGTGAGTTAGCCCCGAGCCTTGCGGCAACGGCTGATCTATTCAGAATCGTGAGTGTATCAATCCCTAAGCACTCTGCAAGATAACCGGACCTTATCTATCCCCTAAATCCGGACGGATCTTCGCAAATTACCCTAAATTCAGAGACTTGTATTACTATTCAAGGTCCGCAACAACTGTCAGTGACTGAACTATATAGAGACTGTTTGCATGAGACTGTTATTGTGCATTGGATGTACCGCAAGCCTTTCAGTAAAGTGTATCCAAGTTTAAGTTCAAGTACCTTGTGGACCTTCAGTCATTTTATGCATGCACCTATCGTTACTGGGAAGGGCGGCGATAGGCCAGAGAATTACCTCAGCATACTAGCCCTCAGCCTGGCGTCATGAACTATAGGGTTAACCTTAACCCCTCATCTACCTAAACGACACCCCAACTACCATACACCCCCCCCCCAAGGGCTACCACAAAGCCTTTTTGGCGTTGCACGAACACGATTCGGGTGTGTGCCTGCTACAGTCACCCTTAGTGAAAGTGTACTCCCCCCCAGAAAAAGAACTTTATTCATGTACTGTGACTTATACTCCGGAGTAAGAGGTTGCGCACACGGTGCTGTGTGGAGGAAGTGCGCATGTAAAGTAAGGGGGAGGCGAACAGTACAGCGGAGCTACAAGCTGTGATAGGAAGAACTCAAGTTAGCGCGGGACCTCCCTGCGCACGTGATCTAGAGACCCAGCCCACCGAAGCCCTCGGTGCCGTGGCGGCCACTTTGTTGGAGTCTAGTGCTGGAAACCAACAAAGAGAGACAGTTCAGCGCGGGAAAAGGCACAGAGTGCGACAACGGGCTGGAAGCTGTGAGGTGCCGTAACTGTACGGGACTTTGAGACACCAGATTGCCGAATTGAAGTCCTATATAGAGTCGCTTCAGCTGCCGATCAACGGACTCAAATTGCAATCAAAGGCTGTTGAGTTTCAAGTCACCGCTCCCAAATTTTAAATCTACGCTCTCAAGTTCCAGATTTGAGAACAACTGTGTATCTCCTTGGGACCTAGGAATTCAAGATCTATTTAAAGGGCCAGCATACCAAATACAGAGATGTCAGAACCTGCAGCCCCCCAGTCCCCATCTGAACAGCAAGGGGGCGATGCTCCAGTGGCCCCACCAATGGGGTCTCCACCCCAAGTCAGAAGGGTGTTGCCGCCTTCACCAACACCTTCTACCTCACAAAGATGTACTCTACCTGTGATTCCAGCAAGACCTCCATCACAGGCGGAGCAGGACCCAGCAAGTCCACCTTCAGTCTCTCCCTATGTGTTGGGAGCCCCTGTTGCTGCACCTGTCTTCTTGGGGAATCCTGTGCTTCCCACCTACAATGATGACCATTTTACATTGAGAGACTTTAAAGAAAAATTCTACAGCCTCTTTGGATTTTATGCATTACCCCCTCATCAACAGATACAGCTGCTTCTGGGACAGCTCCAGGGGCCCGCCTTGGAAGAACTTCGCGCCTGGCTGATAAAGCCACAGTGGGACAGATTTTTGAAGGACTTTCTCAAGTGTTAGAATCGCATTCTCCCTCGGAGGTACGCCTCCGACTCTATGAACGGCGCCAGAAGCCAGGTGAGACTCTCCGAGCATATGCAGTAGCTTTACAGAGCGCATTAGAGGTGGCACAGAAGTTGGACAGCATCACGCCCGATCAGGGCAATCGAGTACTGATGGACCGTTTTATAGAAGGGGCACTGAACAAAAGGGACAAGGCCCAACTTAGGATGCTGGCTGTGCAAAATCCTGACATGGCTTTCCCTGTTTTTAAGAGACTAGCGGTTAAAGTGATAGAATCAGGACCTCAGAAAGAGGAGGCTAGTGTTCCCGCTACAGAATCTCCGGGGCCCTCGCCCCAGCCACCTGTCCCTTCTCAGTCTGCCCTGCCAACACCTTCTTCTAGCCCTTGGACAGCTGACCTACAGGACATTAAACAGGACATTGAGCAGTTAGCCAAGGCCTTTAAAGAAATGGCAGTATGACCAAACCCTCCTAGATCTGCAACCCCGCCACCTAAGAAGCCTGATCCCCACCCTGCTGGTCTACCTAATACCCCTCCTGTGAGATCACCTGGGAGTCAGAGACCTGTCTGTAGTTATTGTAACAAGAATGGACACTGGAAGAGCCAATGTTGGGCTTTAAACGGGCATCCCCTGGGGTCGAGAACCACACCCCAGGAGTAGAGGCTGAAGGTCCAGAATCAATCAGCGACAAGAAAGGACTGTCTATGTATGTAGCTTCTTGCCCTTATGTACAGGTGATAGTTGAAGGTATCCGGCTACAAGCTCTGATAGATACGGCGTCTCAGGTGTCCACTGTTCCGCAGGGTGTTTTCTATAAGTATTGGGGCCCAGAAAGGTTGTGTGAACCTCAGGAAGCGGAGTTTAGAGTAATTGCGGGGAATGGGAAACCAGTACCCAGGCATGGTTACTGGGAGCCCACGTTGCAGGTGGGAAGGGATGTGTTGGAAAGGCAGGGTGTGATTGTCACTAATGTTAGGGATGAAGGAGCAGCTGATTTCATCTTAGGCATGAAAATTATGAGGCACTGTTTTGATGATATTGTCTGTGCACTGCATGTATCTCTCCCTCACTTGTCACCCCCAGAAGAACAGAAGTTCGTGAATCATCAAGGAGAGATCTGTCAAGTAAGGATTCAAGATATACGAGCCTTTAGTCTACAGCCACAGACGGAGATATTTGGTGTCGTGCCCGACCCGGGGTGAAAAATGAAGCTTATCTGGTGCTCTTGGAACCCATCCTACTGGAAGATTGCCCCTTGGTGCGAGCAGCTAGAAGCCTGGTAAAAGTACGTAATGGGAAGGTTCCAGTGAGACTTATTAACCTCTCTCAAGTTGCGGTCCAACTACCCAAGTATACCCCGGTGGCTACCCTGCACCATTTGGATGTCAGAGATGTGGTCTCAAAGTCACAAGTGGCTCAATGAGGACCTGACCAGAATCCTGCGGAACCTTGGTGGAGCCAATTGCAAATAGGAGACGAAGATAGCCCCAAGGAACAGGTGGAAGGAGTCATCCAGGTAGCTAAGAGATATCAGGAAGCTTTCAGCAACTTTCCCACAGACTTTGGCAGGACCACCATGATCAAACATAGGATTCTCACTGGGGACAATCCACCCATTAAAGAGAGACATCACCCTGTGGCTCCTGGGATTTATCAGACCATAAAGAAAATGCTTGTGGAGATGAAAGAGGCCGATGTCATCCAGGAAAGCCAGAGTCCTTGGGCTGCACCTTTGGTCCTGGTGAAGAAAAAAGATGGGACTATCCGCTTTTGCGTGGATTATCAGAAGCTGAACAGCATAACTCATAAGGATACCTATCCTCTCCCTCACATCGAAGAATCCTTGACTGCGTTGGGGTCTGCCGCCTATTTTTCCACATTGGACCTGACGAGCGGCTACTGGCAGGTGCCAATGGCAGAAGAGGATAGAGAGGAGACCGCATTTGTGACCCCTATGGGTCTCTTCGAGTTCAAAAGTATGCCCTTTGGACTGTGCAATGCACCAGCTACTTTCCAACGCCTAATGAAGCGAAGCTTGGGGCATCTTAACTTCCAAAGTGTTCTGTTGTATTTAGATGACGTCATCGTCTATTCTCGGACATATCAGGAACACCTGGATCACCTGAAAGAAGTTTTCCAAGTCCTTATCCAACATGGACTCAAGGTTAAACCTTCCAAATGTCACTTGCTAAAGCCACAAGTACACTATCTGGGACATGTTGTCAGTGCTCAAGGAGTCCAGCCTGACCCAGACAAAGTGAGTGCTGTGAAAGAGTGGCCTACACCCAGGACGGTGCGAGACGTCCAAAGCTTCCTGGGATTTGCTGGTTATTACCGACGCTTCATCCCCCATTTTGCTCAAATTGCTGGACCCTTAACCGAATTACTGAGAGGGACTGCCCGGGACAATTATAATGGGAGGCTCCCTATACAGTGGGCTGAAGAACAAGAAGATGCCTTTCGAGCCCTGAAGTACCTCCTCATGGAACCCCCCATTTTGGCATATCCTGACTACAGCCTTCCCTTCCGTTTATACACTGACGCTAGCTTTGAAGGTCTGGGGGCGGTCTTATCTCAAGTGCAAGATGGCAAAGAGAGGGTGATTGCCTATGCCAGCTGGCATCTCCGAGGTTGTCAGAAGGAGATTTTACTGGATTGGAATGCGGGGAGACATCGAGAAATGGTGTGCTGAGTGCTCCGTGTGCAATGTGATAAAGAACCCCGAAGGAACGCAAGAGCCCCTTTGCATCCCATCTGTACAGAAAGGCCGAATCAAATTGTTGCCTTGGATCATGTGAAGCTGGCCCCCACTCGATCTGGCTATTGTAATGCTCTAACCATGGCGGATCATTATTCCAAGTGGGTGGTCGTGGTCCCGGTCAAGGATCTTACCGCCAAGACTGCTGCTCAACTCTTCTATCGACATTGGATCCAACCTCTGGGGTGTCCCGAATCGGTCCTCACGGATCGGGGAACCGCCTTTGAAGCCAAGTTGTTCCAGGAACTTTGCCGGTTGCATGATTGCAAGTAGCTCCAGACGACGGCCTACCATCCCCAAGGGAATGGGCTCTACGCGAGGATGAATCAAGTGTTCATCCAAATCCTTAGAGCTGCCTCTGTTTCAAAGCACGAAGAGTGGCCTCAGCTGTTGCCTGAACTCCTAGAAATTTACAACAACTCTGTCTACTGCTCTACGGGGTACACGCCTTTTTTCCTGATGATGGGCCGACGCAGCCAATTGCCAAAGGATCGAACTTTTGGGCTACAGGCACCTTTTAACAATTCTCCTCAGGTTTCCCAGGGTTGGGTGTCAGAGCATCAACGAAGAATTGAGGAAGCCAAGGACATTGTTGAAAAGAAAATGGGTGAAGTTCATGAACGCCAGCAGAAAGATTATAATCGACATGCTTCGGCTCAGCCCTTACAGCTTGGAGATAAAGTGTGGCTCAGAAAATTTCCTAGAACCCATAAATTGGACTCCTTGTGGGAAATGGAGCCATACACCATTACTGCAGTCACTTATCCTGAAACGGACGTGTACGAGATACAGAAAGGCGGGTTCGAGCCACAGGTGGTCCACAGGAATAGGATAAAAATGTGCCTGAAAGAAGATGTGCTTGGCCCATCTCCTCCTACTCCTTCTGCTCCACCTGCTACTTCTACTCCACCTCCAACAAGGCCAGTGAGAGAATATGTGTCGGGAGAAGGAATTCATCCCACTATGGACGTTCCTTTGTTCCCATGTCAGCAGCCTACCATGTATTGGGGTATACCGTTCCCAGCTCCATCCAGCCAGCCGCCACTGGTTACTCCACCCAAACAGTTGCCGGTAGCCGTTTCGCCTAATCAGTTGCCAGTAGTTGTTGCTCCCTGTCAACCACCATTGGTTGCTACACCCAGCATCAGTCCTACTCCAGTGACTGCTTCAGGCATTGATGTCACTACTCCACCTGTCTTCAGAGAACCCCCCAGTCCAACCGAAGATATTGCTTCTGTTTCCAGCCCTCCAGCTGGTCCCTCGGGGACTGAAGTTCTTGAAGAATCCCCAAGTGAAGGAATTCCTGATGACTCGGAGGTGGTGTTGCGGCGGTCTCAAAGGACTACACAGGGCAAACTACCCGTAAGGTACCAGGACTCACATTTAGTACCTGCACATATAGTACCTTTGATAACCCACTTCAATGCTCTGCCTATTACTTTCCAGTACTCTAGATTACTCACTTAAATGTACTACCTCAAGTTTCTCTAGTACATACACCAAAATAAATGTCTCACTTAAGAAAACACTGTAGGAATTGTAGCCTATGGAAATTCAATTCCTGCCTTTGTTAGGTACACTTCTTCTTCTCCTTCTTTGCGTGTGGGAGATGCTCTGCCTGGCCAGTAGGTGCTCTTGAGAATATAGAATTAAACACGTATTTCTAAGAATAACCTAGTTAGGTTGTTTTGAAAGTGCTCTAGGGGTAAGTAACGTGTAGCCGATAGACCCTAGCAGCCATCCTTACTGTGACCTACCTTCCGGCTAGCCAGTATAACTTTTGTGTACTAACAGGTAACTTATTGTTGGCGAATAAAATGTGTGAGATAATAAAGTTGTTTAGTCAGCTTGAAACTAAAGGTATAGAGAGCTGTACTAATGTTCAGTTTAGCCTCATAAAAATGTGTAGAGAGCTAATAAAATGTCTTAGGAGCTAGCAACTACATGTCAGATAGCTGCCTAATTGTCTAGTAAGCTTTAAAGTGTATAATAAGTTTAATAAAATGTCTAAGAAGCTAGAAACTAAAAGGTTAGATAGCTTCCTTAAATTTCTAATAAAAGTTTGAATCGTCCCCCTTTTCCCATAAAAAAATAAAACAGTGTAAAAAAGTAAATAAATAAACATATGTGGTATCGCCGCGTGCATAAATGTCCGAACTATAAAAATATATAATTAATTAAACCGCACGGTCAATGGCGTACGCGCAAAAAAATTCCAAAGTCAAAAAAAGCGTATTTTGGTCACTTTTTTTACCATTAAAAAATGAATAAAAAGTGATCAAAAAGTCAGATGAAAACAATCATATGAAAACAAATCATACCAATAAAAACTTCAGATCACGGCGCAAAAATTGAGTCCTCATACTGCCCTGTACGTGGAAAAATAAAAAAGTTATAGGGGTCAGAAGATGACATTTTTAAACGTATAAATTTTCCTGCATGTAGTTATGATTTTTTCCAGAAGTGCGACAAAATCAAACCTATATAAGTAGGGTATCATTTTAACCGTATGGACCTACAGAATAATGATAAGGTGTAATTTTTACCGAAATATGCACTGCGTAGAAACGGAAGCCCCCAAAAGTTACAAAATGGCGTTTTTTTTCGATTTTGTCGCACAATGATTTTTTTTTCCATTTCGCCGTGCATTTTTGGGTAAAATTACTAATGTCACTGCAAAGTAGAATTGGCGACGCAAAAAATAAGCCATAATATGGATTTTTAGGTGGAAAATTGAAAGGGTTATGATTTTTAAAAGGTAAGGAGGAAAAAACTAAAGTGCAAAAAACGGAAAAACCCTGAGTCCTTAAGGGGTTAAGGATCTTTGGAGGTCCCTGTGACGTATTGCACCTACCATGCTTTGTGACGGTGAGTGACAGATATTCGGACCAATAGAAACAACCCCACCCCTGCCCATATAAGGGAGCGGTGACCATAATTTCTCTCTCTTGTTCCCGGGCTGTCAAACGAGCAGGATCTGCGCAGCTATCTTGCGCAGTGAGTTAGGCCCGAGCCTTGCGGCAACGGCTGATCTATTCAGAATCGTGAGTGTATCAATCCCTAAGCACTCTGCAAGATCACCGGACCTTATATATCCCCTAAATCCGGACGGATCTTCGCAAATTACCCTAAATTCAGAGACTTGTATTACTATTCAAGGTCCGCAACAACTGTCAGTGACTGAACTATATAGAGACTGTTTGCATGAGACTGTTATTGTGCATTGGATGTACCGCAAGCCTTTCAGTAAAGTTTATCCAAGTTCAAGTACCTTGTGGACCTTCAGTCATTTTGTGTGTGCGCCTATTGTTACTGGGAAGGGCGGCGATAGGCCGGAGAATTACCTCAGCATACTAGCCCTCAGCCTGGCATCAGGAACTATAGGGTTAACCTCAACCCCTCATCTACCTAAATGACACCCCAACTACCATACACCCCCAAGGGCTACCACATCATTACATGAGGAAGAGGTTTGTTACAGTGTGTTATGTCCCCCCAGAAGTCAGGTCATTACATGAGAAGGAAGTTTATTACATTGTGTTATGTCCCCCCAGAAGTCAGGTCATTACATGAGGAGGAGGTTTGTTACAGTGTGTTATGTCCCCCCAGAAGTCAGGTCATTACATGAGAAGGAAGTTTATTACATTGTGTTATGTCCCCCCAGAAGTCAGGTCATTACATGAGGAGGAGGTTTATTACAATGTGTTATGTCCCCCCAGAAGTCAGGTCATTACATGAGGAGGAGGTTTGTTACAGTGTGGTATGTCCCCCCAGAAGTCAGGTCATTACATGAGGAAGAGGTTTATTACAGTGTGTTATGTCCCCCATAAGTCAGGTCATTACATGAGGAGGAGGTTTGTTACAGTGTGTTATGTCCCCCAGAAGTCAGGTCGTTATATGAGGAGGAGGTTTGTTACAGTGTGGTATGTCCCCCAGAAGTCAGGTCATTACTTGAGGAGGAGGTTTGTTACAGTGTGTTATGTCCCCCAGATGTCAGGTCATTACATGAGGAGGAGGTTTATTACAATGTGTTATGTCCCCCCAGAAGTCAGGTCATTACATGAGGAGGAGGTTTGTTACAATGTGTTATGTTCCCCACATGTCAGGTCATTACATGAGGAGGAGGTTTATTACAATGTGTCAGGGGCGGACATATCACTTGTTCAGCCTGTTCGGCTGCACAGGGGCCCAGCATGTTAGGGGGCCCACCTAGTGGCCCAGGTCACAGCCTGGGCCTCACAGTCTGGGCCCCTGCAGGGCCCCCTGCCAGTACTTCATACTAAATGCTGCAGCAACAGGTCCCGGACCTGCCGCTGACAGCAGTAATTTACCTTTAAACTGGCCGGGCGAGGCGGACAGGCAGGGCCGTCATCGGGGGGGGGGGGGGGGTACAACCGGTACCCCAGTAAGGGGCCCGGACCCTCAGGGGGGCCCGACTGGCCCCAACACTCTTTCTTGCGAGTCAGTGAGTGATTGTCACTCACTGACGGTTGGGGGGGGGGGGGGGGGGAGCCTCACTGTACACTGACTGACTACATCACATTATTTTTTCTTATGTTCCAGCCCTGCCCTGTCTGTTGCCCAGACTGGCCAGCGGGGGCTGGAGCGAGAGGGAGCGCCGTCCGGAGGGCAGCACTCTGTCACTTTAAAATGTCAGGGGCTGCAGTTGGTATGAGACAAGCCTGTGCGCGGCTCTCAGTTACCAGCAGGGCCTGTAGTAGCAGCTGGCCAGTGACGTCAGCTCACGTGTCCCTCCTCTTCCTGCCCACTGCCTGCAATAGAGGAGCGGAGCAGCAGAATACACTGCACACAGGTACTTACTTGTATGGGGGCAGTGTATGATGGCTGTGTGTGTGTGTGTGTGTGTGTCAGGTACTTACTTGTATGGGGGCAGTGTATGATGGCTGTGTGTGTGTGTGTGTGTCAGGTACTTACTTGTATGGGGGCAGTATATGATGGCTGTGTGTGTGTGTGTGTGTGTGTCAGGTACTTACTTGTATGGGGGCAGTGTATGGTGTGTGTGTGTGTGTGTGTGTGTGTGTGTCAGGTACTTACTTGTATGGGGGCAGTGTATGGTGTGTGTGTGTGTGTATATAAAGGGGCAGTGTGTGTATAAAGCAGCTGTGTATGTGTATATAGAAGCTGTGTATGTTTATATAGAAGCTGTGTATGTGTATATAGAAGCTGTGTATGTGTATGATGGCCATGTGTGTATACAGGGGCAGTGTGTGTCTATATAGTGGCAGTGTATGTGTATATAGTGGCTATATATGTTTGTATGATGGCAGTGTGTGTCTATATAGTGTTTGTGTATAGTGGCTGTATATGTGTGTATGATGGCAGTGTGTGTCTATATAGTGGCAGTGTATGTGTATATAGTGGCTGTATATGTGTGTATGATGGCAGTGTGTGTCTATATAGTGGCAGTGTATGTGTATATAGTGGCTATATATGTGTGTATGATGGCAGTGTGTGTCTATATAGTGTTTGTGTATAGTGGCTGTATATGTGTGTATGATGGCAGTGTGTGTCTATATAGTGGCAGTGTATGTGTATATAGTGGCTATATATGTGTGTATGATGGCAGTGTGTGTCTATATAGTGTTTGTGTATAGTGGCTGTATATGTGAGTATGATGGCAGTGTGTGTCTATATAGTGGCCGTGTATGTGTATATAGTGGATGTATATGTGTGTATGATGGCAGTGTGTGTCTATATAGTGGCAGTGTATGTGTATATAGTGGCTGTATATGTGTGTATGATGGCAGTGTGTGTCTATATAGTGGCAGTGTATGTGTATAAAGTGGCTATATATGTGTGTATGATGGCAGTGTGTGTCTATATAGTGTTTGTGTAAAGTGGCTGTATATGTGTGTATGATGGCAGTGTGTGTCTATATAGTGGCAGTGTATGTGTATATAGTGGCTATATATGTGTGTATGATGGCAGTGTGTGTCTATATAGTGTTTGTGTATAGTGGCTGTATATGTGTGTGTGATGGCAGTGTGTGTCTATATAGTGGCAGTGTATGTGTATATAGTGGCTATATATGTGTGTATGATGGCAGTGTGTGTCTATATAGTGTTTGTGTAAAGTGGCTGTATATGTGTGTATGATGGCAGTGTGTGTCTATATAGTGGCAGTGTATGTGTATATAGTGGCTATATATGTGTGTATGATGGCAGTGTGTGTCTATATAGTGTTTGTGTATAGTGGCTGTATATGTGTGTGTGATGGCAGTGTGTGTCTATATAGTGGCAGTGTTTGTATATAGTGGCTGACATTGATGTTTTGGAGTGCGCTAAAACTCTCAATAATATACAAATAATGAGTGTGACTACAAACTAACTACTAATTCTGAATACATGCAAATACATAAAATAACTGACAAGGATTCTTGCGATGGAGGCTGTGTACGCATATGAGGCTGTATATGTGTATTTCCTTAAGGTTGCAGGGTGTAAATGTACGTCCTGCCCCCCTCCAGTTCTATGCTTCATAACCGGTTGGTTAGAGCTGGGACATGTGGCTAATGCCAGAATTCACCAATCAGGGTGATGTCCAGCATTAACCACATTAGATGCCACAATCAAAGTTCATTGCAGCATCTAAAAGTATGAAAATAGGTTGCCAGATAGCCCAGAGGAGCTGATCAGGACCACAGCAAAATTGTGGTGTCCCGATCAACTCAGCGGAGGGTACCTATCTGCCTCCGGCTCGTCTGATCTGTGCTCCATTAGTGCAGAAAGCTTCAACAGCCTGTAGTAAGGTAGCGCCAATAACACTGATCAATTCTGTGCTATGGCACAGCATTGGTAAGTATATGCAATCTAAAAATTACCTGAGGGCGGGGAGGGGTTGAAGGGGGCCTCGACCTGTGTAAGGGGCCCCAAAATTTCTGACGGCGCCCTGATGAGAAGGACCGGGGGGTGGGGGGGTGTTAGCTGTGTAATAATGAGGTGCTTAAGGTATATGGGGTGATGAGGACACTGAGGATGGAGTGCGTGGGGTGTATGGGGGTGTTGAGGAGACTGAGGATGGAGTGCATGGGGTGATGAGGAGACTGAGGATGGAGTGCATGGGGTGTATGGGGTGATGAGGAGACTGAGGATGGAGTGCATGGGGTGATGAGGAGACTGAGGATGGAGTGCGTGGGGTGTATGGGGTGATGAGGAGACTGAGGATGGGGTGCGTGGGGTATATGGGGGGATGAGGAGACTGAGGATGTGGTGCGTGGGGTATATGGGGGGGATGAGGAGACTGAGGATGGAGTGCATGGGGTGATGAGGAGACTGAGGATGGGGTGCGTGGGGTGTATGGGGTGATGAGGAGACTGAGGATGGAGTGCATGGGGTGATGAGGAGACTGAGGATGGAGTGCATGGGGTGATGAGGAGACTGAGGATGGGGTGCGTGGGGTGTATGGAGTGATGAGGAGACTGAGGATGGAGTGCATGGGGTGATGAGGAGACTGAGGATGGAGTGCATGGGGTGATGAGGAGACTGAGGATGGGGTGCGTGGGGTGTATGGAGTGATGAGGAGACTGAGGATGGAGTGCATGGGGTGATGAGGAGACTGAGGATGGAGTGCATGGGGTGATGAGGAGACTGAGGATGGGGTGCGTGGGGTGTATGGGGTGATGAGGAGACTGAGGATAGGGTGCGTGGGGTATATGGGGTGATGAGTAGACTGAGGATGGAGTGCGTGGGGTGTATGGGATGATTCAGTGGTTGGTACAGTATTTGGCAGTATTATATTCAGGGGTACAGTGGTTGGCATTATTCAGGGGGTACAGTGGTTGGCAGTATTATATTCAGGGGGTACAGTATTTGGCAAAGTTATAATGATTATTGTCATCATACAGAGGATGAGGATCTACTGACAACTTAAGGAACCAATGATGTCCAGGTGTCAGACTCTGCAGAGAAGATGGAAGAAATCCTGGTGTCTGGACCAGAGGAAGAAGAAAAGTAAAGACAACAGAGAAGATGTCACTCAGGTCAGTGATATCATTGTGTATTTTCCTAACTGTCCCATCAGAGCTGTAGTCACTGATATCATTGTGTAGTCTCCTGACTGTCCCATCAGCTGTAGTCACTTCAGACATGATGGGAGTTGCAGCTTTCCAACATCTTGGGAGCCACTTGAACCAAGGTGATTGGTGGGGGTCCCATGAGTCAGACCCCCACTATAAAAATGGGCAGTTTATTTTAAAATGCCTGGGCCTATTTTTGGTTCTAGTCTGGCCCTGCCTGTAAGTCACTTCTATTACTAAGGAGCCAAGGAACCAGGGGGTGCCAAGGGGTGTTGTGCTAAGTCAAGGGGTGCGAGTGTAAAGGGGAGCACTGCCCTCTGCCTTCCAGCTAGATACGGGTCAGACTGACCCGGGGGAGTACTCATGGGGCCTGGTCCGCACACTGAGAGGGACAGGGGCCACCCGGAGCCCACCTCAGGAGCCGTTTCATCCACCTGTGGTGGACAAGGCAAGTGGCGACACTACACGGGCGGGGTAAGTGGAGGCACTCCGGTGGGGTCCAGGTACATGAGGGGGCACAGTGCTGGGGGGGGGGGGGGGGCAGGCACATTCTTTGCACAGGGGCCCTCTGCTGTCTGTGTCCGCCCCTGCAATGTGTTATGTCCCCCCAGAAGTCAGGTCATTACATGAGGGGGAGGTTTGTTACAGTGTGTTATGTCCCCCCAGATGTCAGGTCATTACATGAGGAGGAAGTTTATTACAGTGTGTTATGTTCCCCAGATGTCAGGTCATTAAATGAGGAGGAGGTTTGTTACAGTGTGTTATGTCCCCCCAGATGTCAGGTCATTACATGAGGAGGAGGTTTGTTACAGTGTGGTATGTCCCCCAGAAGTCAGGTCATTACATGAGGAGGAGGTTTGTTACAGTGTGTTATGTCCCCCCAGATGTCAGGTCATTACATGAGGAGGAGGTTTGTTACAGTGTGTTATGTCCCCCAGATGTCAGGTCATTACATGAGGAGGAGGTTTGTTACAGTGTGGTATGTCCCCCAGAAGTCAGGTCATTACATGAGGAGGAGGTTTGTTACAGTGTGTTATGTCCCCCCAGATGTCAGGTCATTACATGAGGAGGAGGTTTGTTACAGTGTGTTATGTCCCCCCAGAAGTCAGGTCATTACATGAGGAGGAGGTTTATTACAATGTGTTATGTCCCCCCAGAAGTCATGTCATTACATGAGGAGGAGGTTTGTTACAGTGTGGTATGTCCCCCAGAAGTCAGGTCACTACATAAGAAGAAGGCTTGGTACAGTGTGTTATGTTCCTCCATATCAATGGCCTTCAACCTGCGGACCTCCAGATTTTGCAAAACTACAACCTCCAGCAATATTTCTCTCTCTCTCTCTCTCTCTCTCTCTCTCTCTCTCTCTCTCTCTCTCTCTCTCTCTCTCTCTCTCTTTCCCACTTCTATCAATTTATTTATATAGCAATACTAAATGTCACCAAATAATACAGATACAAATGGAAAATGCAAGGATATAGGTATTTATCAATTTTGCCTGTTGACAGTTTCTTTTTATCCTTTTTTTTTCACTTTGGTTTTCGTGGATTTGCACCAAATTTATCATTTAGTGCAAGTTGTTAGTAATTTTGGCTCAAATGTTGAAATCAGCTGTTCACAGCGCCTTTTACACAGAACTTACCCCCACAGAGGACGCGTATTTTACCCTGTAGAGCAGCCATTTTGGAGTCCCTCCTGCAGTATATCAGCAAGCGACATGAGTTATTTTCTTTTGTGGGGTTTGTAGTCACCATGTGAAATGGATTTTATTTTCAACTTGAGTAGTTTTTATAATTTTTTTTTTTACTTTAGTGCAGTGGCCTTCAACCTGCGGACCTCCAGATGTTGCCGTTGGCTGTCCGGGCATGCTGGGAGTTGTAGTTTTGCAACATCTGGAGGTCCGCAGGTTGGAGACCACTGCTTTAGTGCTTACCTTTCCTGAACCTGTGTGGCCATGTCCAATGCTGGCTCAACGGAGGGTGAAGGTTCCTCAGAGACAACTATGTCGCAGGATAGTATTGAGCAGCCCTGGAGGCATCGCTGCTTTCACAAAAAAAACGTTTTAATGTATTTTTACACCTTTACACTTTCTGACATTGCTAAGGTGTATTTTCCATGTGCAAAATTTCTTGGTGGGGATTTGCGCCCCAAAAAAGGATTTGCGCCAAAATTGCGCCAAAGATCGATTGGCGCAAATGATGAATAACTGACTAAAGTTAAAATCACACACAGGACCGTGTGATTTTGAGAACGTTGTAAAAATGACAGTGAAGAAGATGCGCCAAACTTTGGCGCAAAAAGACACTGCGCCAAAGTATTGCGCCAAAGTTATGTGAAAAAAAACACATAAATCCTTTGATAAATACCCCCCATAGGGAATAAATGTGGTGTCCTTACCTGTAACAATGAATCCATAAAAGGACAGATCCCAACACTAGAGACAGTGAATACCCCTCAGAGCGGAGGACTATATATGACACGTTTTGTCAAGAGAGGGTCTTCTTTTGAGCATTATAGGCCAGACCATGGTATTTCAGCCTGATGCACTAGTCTCTATTGAGCCCACGTGTAGCTAGTCAATAATGCCATGCAATTTATGGTGAATCACGACACATAATTATAGTGTTCTGCCAGTGTAATGTGCCCAGCTCCAGAGAATACCAGTACTTATCTTTCTATATAAAGCCCATATTGTCTTCCTGGAGGCTGCAATACAAAGAGGCTTGTTATTTTAGGAATCAACCCAACGTACCTGTCTAATTTCCTTACGGCTTAGGGTTTGTAGTGCATTACAGTAGTAAAAGAGTTAATGTGTTACACTGCAACAGGTTCCAGCCCTCTATTCTGTGTGAATACAAGGACTCTCCCACTGGGAGGCTGGACACTCCACAATGAGTCTTAGAGCACAGCTGTGGGTTGACACTGGAGTGATGCTATTTTACGCCCCCTTAACTTGAACCTTATAAACAGAGGAGGATGAGGAGGCAGCAGCCATTGATCGTGAACTTGGGTACTGGAAAGCAAAAAGCAGGAGGCTTCACTACTTGCCATGGACTAAGAGATTGATAGGACTTGCTGAAAAATCAGAAGGTAGCAGAGCTGAGCGCTGAAGCAGGGACCAAGGACATCACCGCAAAGTCACGTAAGAGGAGACTTAGTAGAGGGACAGGATGCAGATGAGGATGTAACCTTCTGAGATACAGTGTCACAAGGGACTATGGATGACACAATCACTAGGGTTCCTTTGTAGAACATTAATGGTCCATGCGAATGCCTATTAACAGATTAATGAATTGCTTAGCACAACATGACTCTAGTTTACAGATGCAGCAGAGCTGAATTTGTCATTTAACAATTTCATTAATCCATTGGCAGATTTTTACGATTTAAAATAATGTAGAATGTATAGCTGCGTTGTAGAACGTAACATATTGTGATCTTATATACAGTTATGTTGTGTCTAGCTCACTAAACGCTGCTACATCTATAATATCTTAGTTATAGGGTCTTCAGAGATTTGCCATTTTAAGGGGTATACCAAATTTAAGGGTTTAATGGAAAGGAAGGGAATATGTACAGTGAATGGCAGGTTATGAGATTGGAGAATAGTGTTATTGAGGTTGATAAAAATTGTCATGTACACATATAAGGTCATGGACTTCTGGCAGGGTGTACGAGCATAGGAAGTGTGTTGAAGAATGTTGGGGAGAAATTAGGGTTTGCATATATTATCGGAAAAAAAGTTCAACTTTTATTCCCTCTGTAGTTATTTCTAGGTTTCCAGAAGCTTAGGAAGGTTATGTTTTGAAGTACAAATGTAGCAGAGCTGAGCTGGTAGGTTGATAGCATCATTTCTACTTTGTAAGTTAAGAGAATGTAGTAGGTTTTAACAAACTGCCGTATGATATCACAATGAGTTGTGCCAAATGACAGACTTAACTTTTGCTACATTTAACAAATTTAGCTCTTGTACATCTGTAAAGAGCAGCATACTTCAAGATATAAGAAGTTAAAAGCGAAATTTCTTAGGACAGCAGTAGTGAAGTCCTCAGTTTTTGCCATGCTCAAAGTGTCCGGAAAACCAAGAGAAGAACACAGTGGAACCCAGGCATTACTGGAGGCCATGTCCAATGACCAGATGCACCTGGCTAGATTCATCCTCGATGCCCTGGATGGCAAAATAGTCAACACTCGAGGAGGGGACTTGAGTCGGACCCCTCTTATCTGCAGTGCCCTTCTGCCAGAGCCACAGACCCGGCAAAGGTACATGCAGCTACTTCTGGAGAGAGGTGCTGAAGTAAACAGTCGAGATCGTGCAGGACGTACTGCCCTCAGCTACTCTTGTGAGAGGGGACACTTGCAGGAAGTCAAGATTTTGGTACAACATGGAGCGGACCCAGAGTTATCAGACTTATGGGGGAACACAGCTCTTATTTATGCATCGGTGTCTGGGCATGCACCAGTGTTGGATTTTCTTGCCCGGGCCTTCAAGAGACTGGGGTTGCAGATAGATCGAGCCAATCGTGTTGGTAACTCAGCTTTGGATGTTGCTCGATACCTGGGATACAAAGACTGTGAAGTGGCGCTGTGCGGTGGAACTTTAGGACGCATGAATGACACCCATGAACCCTCCGCTTGTCCCTGTAATGAGCAGCAGCAAACAACCTCACGAGGAGGGGCACATCATTTTCTTCTGGGTAGGAGCCGATCTCTTGCAATTCATCGTCATCTTGAGTCGATGGACTCCATTGAGGAAGAAGATGGAGATAAGGGGAACAGTGCTACTGGCTCTCTGGGTTTTTCTAATGTTTTGAATCCCAGACCTCGATCATTTAGCCTCCAATATAGTGGACGTTCAGGAGAGCGTAAGGGAACTGGGCTCTATCTGCCCGCTCTGAGCAGTGCTTCCATACAAATCTCCACCAATCTATACTCACCTCGTCCTGGGAAGCAACATGAACCTACTCTTGCCCCTTTACCTGGACCATTGGGCATCTTACTTACCCCATTATCTGCCAACCCTCCCACTAAACATTTAGGAGCCAAGGACCACTTACCTGGCTGCTCCAAAGATACAGGACTATGCAGGTTCAACGACACGTATTATCAGAAAAGGAGCAGCCTACCATCCACCCTTTTAACTCCTACACCCCCGGACAGAGAGCAGTTGGGCAGTCGCAACAAGAATTCTGTCACTTCCCTGCCCCCTGTGAGCTCCAGCAATCCCTTCACTGTGCTTGGAAATAAACTTTTTAGGCGTTTTACATTCCCAGAGTTTAAAAAACAACAACCGACCGGAACTGGTGGAAGTAAAGGTCATGAAAAGGATGTAGACACCAAAGACACCAAAGAGCCTGGGTGCAGGGGCATAGCAAGGTCCGAGACCTTTCCCTTCAGCAAAACCCACCCACGTGTAGTTAGCAAGCCCAGTGTAGACAGCATCAGCAGTGTTAAATGTGAATTTGACTTTCAGCAGCAGAGTGGATCCTGACCCAGTTATTGAAGTACTTTGCATTTTGATACAATTGTAATTTATGTATTTATGTATTTCTAAATACAGATCTCACTTACATGGCATTTATTCTTGTTTTCGCTTATTAGGATCTATTCACACATGGAAGATGTGTTGTTGAAATTTCTGCAATTGTCTATTCATTTGAATTAGGATTGTGGGAATTGTATGTTCAGTACTTTTCTCCATGAAAGGCTCATTCAGGTGAATAGAACTGATTGTCGATTGTGGAAATCTATGCAACAAGTCTGCCACATTTGAATATGCCCTTAAGAGTTCTACATGGTCAAGCGGATTTATACGTACTTTTGCAAAGCATATGGGATATACGATGTTTAACAGAGTTAAATTTGTCACACAACAATCTGGATCATTGTAATTAACTTCATTTAGTAGATTATCAGTCACGCAGTCCATTATTCTGTATTGTGCCTGCAGCATACTCTGCTCTGCTACATATATACAGTACTGATATTGTACACTATTTATATTATTTGCTATAATTGTACAATATATAGCCTGTACATGTGCCAATCTGATTGTGTGATGTTTTTTTATGCAGTTGAAGATGGCTAAGGGGAATGTATCATGAGAAAAGTATATATATTATTTCAATGGACACTAACCTTTCAGCAAACATTTTGGGATAAGCTGCCATAAGTACATGAAGAATAGCATCACTTCTGACTATTATATAACTTGTATATGGCATTTGTCACCAATTTTCCCTTCTTCAGACTCCATCTATAATTTTCAATTGTCTCTGAGCCAGTGGGTGAAGAACAGCATTTATGGTGTCTGCTATACACAGCACAAATACAGAAGATGCAATCTTGCTCGCCTTTACCTCCATAGAACACAATCATAAGCAGCAACAGCATGGATGACTTTATAGAGTAGTATATTAAAGTGTAAGCTGTGATTCAAGCTGCAGTTTTGTTTCTTTGTGCCCGGTCTAACTCTGTAGCTCCATTTTCTCCCTTTTTATAGATTTCTATGGTAAGCATGTACTTTTTTTCTTTGACTGTCATTATCTATGACATTTCTCTTACAATACTCCCGATCATTGCAGCTGCCATAAAGTGCACACACCTAGTTTCACCATCTATACAGACCACTGCAGTAAGATACATATATTTTCAATATGGTGCCCCTTTGAAAAGTTATTAAAAATAAAAACCCAACAGCTATAAACACATTCTTTCTTTTCTATTTTGTAAACACTTACATCTAATTCATGATACATTCCCTTTACGGTACATGGATACATTGTATTATGTGCCCAATGCATACTGATGCTGTACAGATCTATTATGTGCCATTGTCAATGTCATTTTGCATCAGTATCACCTATATTTTTCTATACTGTGTACATGCAATGTTAATATTGGAACAGAACATTTTTAGTAAACCAGTGTCTCAGGGATTATGTATGCGAATGAAATCAAGGTCAGAATATTTGTGTTCTGCTTTATCACATCATCTTCTAGTTTGTAGCCTCTAAAGGTCATGCTTGCAATGCAGCACATAATATGCAGGAAATAATGGTATATGTTATCATGACAAGAAGCTGCATACCAGGTTTTTATCTCTCTTGCCTGCTTTAGAGTTTATATTAAGTTAGATGAACGACTGTGCTCCATAAATTGAGAATGATCAGAACAATGGTCTTTCTTTACAACTATATGCAATGCTAGAATATTAGATGAACACACTAAATCACACTAAATCCTGAAGAATCTGCATGCTAAATACATGTGTTTTCTGGAAAGACTTTCAATCTTTTCTTATGTATCATTATGTCACCATTTTGACCCAGAAAACCGCATTAAACACAAATAACTATGTGGTTGCAACCTTAAAGGGGTACTCCACCCCTAGACAGCTTTTCCCCTATCCAAAGGATAGGGGATAAGATGTCTGATTGCTGGGGACCCCTGTGATCTCGGCTGCAACACCCCAGACATCTGGTGCACGGAGCGAACTTCGCTCCATGCCGGATGACTGGCGATGCGGGGCGGAGGCTCGTGACGCCATGGCCGCGCCCCCTCAATGCAAGTCTATAGACTTGCATTGAGGGGGCGTGGTCTTGACATCACAAGCGGGTGAGGCCGCGACGTTTTAACCCGTTATCGCTTGTTATTAATAACGGCCATTATTTTGTGACGGGCGAATGAACGTAACAAATAGTGCATGCACTATTTCTCCCGTTACTATCACCCGTCACAAAATAATGGCCGTTATTAAAAACGGGTGATAACGGGTTAAAACGGTTATTAGGAATATCCCATAGACTACAATGGGATTTTCTTCATTACAGATGATTTTTTATAGTGTGAAAGGGGCCTAACAGGTGGGTTATACTATCCAGGTAGAGAAGAAAGCTGCAGAAACACTCAACTTGAAACATCCAGAATGTTATAGAAGTTACTAGAATACAAGGCTTCTGGTTAACTGAGTCATATAAGAACTACAGCAAAACCTCTCTAAGAAGACCACTCACAATTGCATTAAAAAGTGGTTTTCTATGGGTCGTGGTCTCAATTTGCCTCTATGTATAGTATCTGGTGGACTAAAAATCTGTCACACAATATCTGGTCTGAATAAGGGGGTGGTCTTCTCAAAGAGAGGGTCTTTTTTGGAGGTTTGACTCATAATAACAACTTGCTATTTATGGTATATGACAAGTAGGGGTATAGCATTAAAAAGCTATTTACATAGCTAAAGGAAGAATCCACTGTGACGATGGTGACCAGGTATTTTTCCTCCTATTCTGCAGATGGTTGAACTGCTGATATTTAGTGTAGGAATTCTGTCTGTGGCAGGCAGTGTTACCAAACTGCTTGTGTGGAAAGAGTCTTCAAGGAGTTACAGCAATGATAATGTTCTTTTCCCTTCATCTTTACACATTGAGCCCTCCTTAGGATCAAAAACTGCAGCGTCTTATCTCTAAATGAACATAAGAAGTATCACTTTATAGTTGCTCTAAGCAGCATTACAGATGCCAGGAGGGGGCACAAAGAATTCACCACCCCCCTCAACAGTTTAATGAAGTGAGAGATGGAGGTCAATGCTATCAAAACACATTTTCCTAAGGCCTACTCCCCATCAAGGAGGAGTAATGTCATGCTGTTTCCAAATGTAGCTCATTTTAGAATAGCAGGAACTACATAGAGTGAATAGAATATAAATCTGCTTCCCCAGAGAGGGTGAGTGGCTTTATTACTAGGTGACACTTGGCCTTATTACTAGGTGACATTTGGATTGGATTTTAAGGGTCTGGAAAACTTGGATGGAAAAAAAAATTGGCAACTTTATTTCTATGAATGCTAAATACATGAAATGTATAAAATGTAAGCAACAAACCCCCATGTTACATTATTGAAGATACTCTATCTCAAAAGTTTTGGGCAATACTCCTTCAAATTAAAGAACATTATTTTGAGAGCCCATGTCCTTCAGGGGTTCCTGTCACAAAAAAAAAAAAAAAAAAAAGTTACTAAAGTTGCCAAACAGTCCTGGATAAAGTGTTCATCTAGATAAATTGAACTTTTAAAGTCTCCTTTTGTGAAGGTCTATGCCAGTGGTTCCAGAACTTTTCGATTCCCGACTCCCTTAGTGTATCAGAATTTTTCCAAGGCTCCCAAAAACCACAACATATCTAACTGCTACAGTGTGCAAACAATAGTTAGGCCCATCTCTGTGCCCCCCATATACTGGTTATGCCTTATACTGTGCCTGCATTTAGTAGTTAGGCCCACCTGTGTGCCTCCAAATAGTAGTTAGGCCCACCTGTGTGCCCCCAAATAGTAGTTAGGGCCACCTGTGTGCCCCCAAATAGTAGTTAGGCCCACCTGTGTGCCTCCAAATAGTAGTTACGCCTTACTAGTAGAGAAGCAGTGGGGTGCGCCTTGGGGTTAACGGAAGGGACCGTTGGAAGCTATTCAAGTCACTGTGGTACACAGTTTGGGTATTGTCATTTGAGTATTGAAGTCTTGAATGTTACAAGGACATTGAGGTAGACATTGAGACTTTTGGCTACATAACATCACAGAATATCGGTATTCCCTGCGGACTAGCCCCCTCCCCATGAATGAAAGTGAAAGATGTACAACAAACACTTAAGGTAAAAACATAGGAGAACATAAAGTAACACACTGGTTTTTCGATCTTGAGATAAAATTAAGCACTTATTTACCATCAGATTATAGAAACTCCTTTCTAGAACATTGAACTTACTAAAGTCTCATACAGTGCTGTTGCCTCATATTAATCTACTGGACACTTGTTAGAGTGGTGAACGGGGTCCCACTCCATTAGCATATAGTTGCAGTATAGAGCAACAGTACCAAATAACCACTAAATTCCATTTTCTGCTCCAGTGTCGCACACCATGTAATGTGTGTGGAACAAGGTGATAAGTACATTCTTGATGGTTAATTTGAATTAAGTAAAATGATTCTTGAGTCTATGAGGTTTTGTCTATGCCCCAGAATAACATATTAGATTTTTTAGTATAACCAACTACATCATTATCCAGCCATGCCAGCCTCATAAATTGTACTTGTAGTCGGGTTACGTGTGCCGCTAGTAGAGTGTAACACTTCCATGAAAAATTAGGCCTGGGGTGTGCATGGCCAACCATGAAGGGTATCCTAAAGAAGAGTGATACCCAGAGAGTGACTGTAGAAAAAAAAGGGAAGGGAGGGTTGAGACGTCTTGCATGCTGCCAACAGCACCTGTGTGGATCAGGTGGGTATATAAAGACCAGACTCCTCGCACAAATCAGGATCATTTAATTAAGTTAACCAATACTTTGATGGACATATGTCTTTTTTCGACCGTACTAACTATGTGACTTGTGGTCGGGTTACATGTACCGTGAGTAGAGTGTACCACTTGCATGAATAATTTGGCCTGGAGTGGGCCTGGCTGGCCATGAAGGGTATCCTAAAGAAAGGGAGCAAAATACATCAGTTAGGTAATGCATGAATTAATGGTTAAGCATAACCTACGTCATATGAACCCAAGATAACAGACAAAATGCACCAGTTAACAGCCGGAGGTTGGAACGTGTCAATGGAACAGTGCCCTGATTTACTTAACATATAAGTGATAACTGACAAAGAGAAGCCCCTACCCAGAAGCTGACACCGCTGTTAGGGAGTCGAAGCCAAGATGGAATTCTGGATGTACCACTTGGCACTACTGAACCCATAGCGCCTACCAGAATGGTACTACCAGGGTGCGCGTGGATAAAGGTAACCCAAGTGACCGAGATAGGAAATGTTGGAGAAGTGCTAGATACACAGAAGGTACAATGAGTCGGTTAGATTGAGAAGTGGCCAAAACACAGACATCAGTAGGTATTTAGATAGGTAGTGACAGAAGAGGGAAATAGATGTTGAAAATCGCAAAGTATCCCTTGCTACACATATTAGTAATCCTATTGAACCATGCCATACATAAAGTGACAATGGAAAGACCCACATAGACAAAACATAAAAGGATATAACATACTTAGGCTGAGGTTTCATGTACCAGTAAGGCAGTATCCTCATACTTGCAGGCGTAAAGAAGATTATTCCTGCTGCGCCCTGAGGCTTATCGCAAAAGAAAATATAGATGACCAGCAGGTTACAAAGACCGATAAGGGCAGATGTCCCAACAGGTACATGCATGACAAGACATGAACATACAACAAGAGGCCCAGAAGCTGTACCCACACCAAAGAACTTAACACCAAGACATATGTGCAACTAAGACCACAATCAGACGCATAGTAACAAACATAAGAGAAAGATAGAGATGACAACATCAGGCTCATTCGTACAGAATCGTATGTAACACAGAACGGAAACAACATGAGGCTCGTGGATTGTCAAGCAATTGGCCTCTAACAGGGGTGTATGTAACGTACGAAAACAAATGACAAAAAGAAGCTCGTGGATTGATGATACAATCTGCCCCAAACAAGAACGTTTGTAATGTACAAAGGAATAACAACAATATGAAGGCTCGAGAATTATTGGGCAGCCTATCTCTCACGGGAGCGTTTGACGTACGAAAGGCATGTAAAGTGACGACTTAAAGCTTACCTGGAATGGCGAGGTCAAACTGGCTGTAACACGGCGTATGTAATGACCAGAAAGGAAACTAGAAATATGAGGCTTTAGGGATTTACTACAGCAATCATCCTCACCAAACTGAACGTATAGAGCTAAGAGGTAAGCCAACCTGGTTAATACCTGCTTGGGTTTCCTAGGAATGTTGGCAACTATAATGACGTTTACCATACCTTACCAGCCTACAAGAACAACGTGACTCTATAACAGCCTAATATACCCAACCTAAGCACATGAAAACATGAATGTAATACTATGACCACAGCCTAAAATACTTGACTAGCGTACATAACGTAAGCATAACGTGACAGAGCTGAAAACAAAAGAATGGGATAATAAACTATGAAACATACACTGTAAGGAACAGTAAGCATAGTACCCTGTAGGGAACAGTATGTATGTCACACTGTAGATAAGCGTACGTATGTCACACTGTATGGAACCGTATGTATCGTATATATGTCACACTGTAAGAAACTGTATGCATGGTACCCTGTAGGGAAAAGTATGTATGTCAAACTGTAGGTAACCATAAGTATTGTATGTATGTACCACTGTAGGGAGTCGTATGTATGTGACACTGTAGGGAACCATATGTATGTCACACTGTAGGGAACCGTTAACGTTGAAGCATGGTATATCACTTGAAGTAACGTAAGCCCCGTATAACATCTCTGGTAACATCAAGGCACAGTATATGAGCTTATAGTAATTTTAATGTTCAGCATAACAGCTAAATGAACTACTAATACACAGTATAAATAAGCAACAGGAACAAACACAAATTACCAGCAATAGTAACATAGGCCCAAATGGCAGCTAAAATAATGTTAAATTCCCAGTATATCCGCTACAGTAACATAAGCCCCGAGTAACATTAATGTACCGTATATCAGTTAATTAACACTAACGCATAGCATATAGTTACGTTACGCAAATTATCAGCTATAGTAACATAAGCACCGAATAACCGCTATAGGAAAACTATTGCACCATATGACAGCTATGGAAGCTTAAACACAGTATCGGCTATATTAACACGGGGTCCAGTATATCAACTATACCAAAATGAGCACAGTACATCAGCTATGGTATCAATGCCTGTTGTGCATACCAGTTATAATAACATGAAGCACGGTATCAGCTCAGGTAACACATGCCATCAGAACTAATGTAGAATTAATGTCATAGTCACGTATGCGCAATGTAACAGCTCCAGAAAGGTATACGTAATTTTATGCATAATGTGCCTGCTATAGCATCATTTGCGTAGTGTGAACATTATGAGGTAAAATGACTCATGTTCAATGAGAAACATAAGAGTAACATGACAGCGCTGAACATGAAAAACGTGACATAAGCCATGAAGACAATACTGTAAGAAACATGTGTGGGTCACATTGAAGGAAGATGTACGCATGTTACACCGCTAGGGAAACATATGTGGGTCACATTGAAGGAAGATGTACGCATGTTACACCGCTAGGGAAACATATGCACGTACACTGAGGAATACACTGTGTTAAATACAAGCTTGGTATACTACGTGGAACATAAGCATGGTACACTATGTGGAAGGTAAGCATGGTATACTGTGTGGGATACAAGCATGGAACACTATGTGGAAGGTAAGCGTGGTATACTGTGTGGGAACGTATGGCAGTAAGCGGTTTTGCTTGTTATCTGCAATTGCAACTTAGAAGAAACGCAATCATGGGGCAGTTGTGTAGAATGTAGCTCCTATTACACCTGACCTCCAACATGAACAAATGTAAAAGCAATGCCATGATAACAGCCTATTGTACTCACCCTGAGAACCATGAGAGGAATGCTGTGACAGCTTGAAATACCTGACTTGCATACATTAATGAAAGCCTAACGTGACAGAGCTGAAAACAAGACAAATGCGACAATAAAGCTATGAAACATCCACTGACGTAGTAGGTGGGCGCACAATATATTCTATGGTGACATAACCCGTATCCGACTACGTGTATGTAATAATAAAGTATACAAGTTATATGGTGTATCTACGATAAGTGACATAACCACGGTGACGTATAACAGTATACTGACAGCATGTTACATGTTATGTATACGTGGTGGACATATAAAAGTGACATAAACTCAGTAAATAAATACACTGGTGATGTATAAGAGTACAATGTATAATGACAACTTATACATGGCCCATAAATGCATGACAAGCTGTCTGAGATAGAGCTATGTCCTGGACTGCAGCATGAAAGAGCGTTCAGATGTGGGGACACAGAAGAAGAGTCTCCAGCGAGGGGACAGTATGGAGAGTGGTTGTGAACATAAAACTGAATTACACCAGGTCACATATAAAGGAAAAGGTAATCTTGTAAATGTAAGGACACAGAACACTTTGCAGGAATATGGAGCCCAACGCTGAGAGGGTTAAACCTGGAGATTCAGCAGCCTGTGCAGCTCTGTCAGCCCAAACGCATCCTCCTGCTGGAGGCAATTATATGTATAAGCCACAGCTACTATGAGTGATCTCTGCAGCCTAAGAGATTGAGGCAGGAAAGAGTTAACCTCAGGTTGAAATATGCAAATGACCTCACAGTCAGTGGGCCAGGGCAGAGTTTACTGAACAAGGGTCCATATTGACCAGACAGAATATTGTAGGAGCGAGATGTAGCTGCTTCACAGCCTGCAGCATGAAAGGCACCGTGACACATTACCGTACTCCCTGCATCATAGTTAGGCCAGCGATCAGTGCCTCTCTGCGACGTATGCGATAAAACCTCCCGCCAATACCACAGCATCCGGTGCAATAACTTCTTGCATGCTGCCGACAGCACCTGTGTGGATCAGGTGGGTATATAAAGACCAGAATCCTCTCCCAAATCAGGTTAACTTAATTAAGTTAACCAATACATATATTGGCACCGCCAAATCACCATTGGAATTGTGGAGTGAATTTCCCTTTTATATAAATTAAAATATTGTTTCATGTGGAAATAATGAAAAGAATTTCTGATGCACATATAATGTGAGTTAATAAAATAAAAGAACATTTGTGGAATCCAAGACAACACAGTTACATAGTAGAGAGACATTTTTAGTTGTGTAGGCTGAGTACAAAGTCATCTGTGGAATATCAACACCTGATCCTTTTAATTCTTAAGAGAGATTAGACCATGTCAGAGATGCCTTCGAGTGTCTATCTATTCCCCATTGAGAACACATGCACATGTGGCTGAGTGGAGAATGCAAGTAAATGCAGGGATTGTTAGGAATAGCTGCTGGCTGACTATTAAAGACGTATGAGCACCCTGACCTTAACCTCTCCTTAGCATGGTGTTTAACCCAAGTCACAACCCATGATGTACAGTTACCGCATGGTTTGGCTGAGGAAGCATGGCGACTCGACACCCATTGGTAATGATATCAAAAATCACTTTAATGTCAGTCATTTAACTGTTTAGATGCTAGAATAGCACTTTAGAAACCACAGTGCGGGTGTGGTGCCACAGGGGTCCAAGGGATTTTTGTCAATTTATGACACCAGGGCACCATCAGCCGGTCTGAGGTGGAGACAGTTTCTTCTGGGCAGACACGGGGGTAAGAAACACACAGATGTCAGGTTATGGATAACTGTCTTTTACTGAGCAGCTGTAGATGGTACAACACACAGTATGGAGCAAAGTAGAAGGGATGCAGTGTAACTAGAGATGAGCGAACTTACAGTAAATTCGATTCGTCACGAACTTCTCGGCTCGGCAATTGATGACTTAACCTGCATAAATTAGTTCAGCTTTCAGGTGCTCCGGTGGGCTGGAAAAGGTGGATACAGTCCTAGGAAAGAGTCTCCTAGGAGTGTATCCACCTTTTCCAGCCCACGGGAGCACCTGAAAGCTGAACTCATTTATGCAGGATAAATCATCAACTGCCGAGCCGAGAAGTTTGTGACGAATCAAATTTACTGTAAGTTCGCTCATCTCTAAGTGTAACCCTTGGGAGCCCTGTTGCCTTGCTGGTGTTTTTCACCCACTTGAATAATACAGACTTGAGATATGAGACTTGAAGAGATCCCACGCTAACTAGGGTTCGGACAAGGTCCAATTACTATCACTGCCAGGGCTTGACTCACAACTGTATGGGGGAACACTTGCAGAATGGCAGTATCGACTTGATTCAGAGATTTTCTCAGGCTTTCCTCAGTATTCACCACACACGACTTCCACCTCCTTTCCACATTGTACTCAGCACAAACGAGAACTCCAACTGAGCTCAGAGTGGACGTACTAGAGAAATAGACTGGGGCAACTCCTCCACCCCTACACTATATACAGCTGAATTTGGGGGTTCCCATTGGGCAGACAGGGTCATCTGATTACCACTGCATCTCTCCATCTTAAAGGTACAGTACATAAATAACATAATGCACAGTAAATATAATAAAGTGCTTAAACATGACAAACAATGCAACAGTGGGCCCAACACAAGAGCAGCAGGCATGCCGAGGAGATCCGCAGCCCACAGGACAGCCTTTGAGGCTGGGACACGGCACGGGCGCCTGCGCAGACTGCAAACAGAGGGCTGCTGGCCGAGTAGTCCAGTGTGTCAATCAAAAGGCAGAGGCATAGGGAGAGGAGTGTTGGCTCGGCACAGCTTCAGACACACACTGCACCTGCCTCCAGGACACCAGCTACCAAATTCTAAAGTGCTATTTTAGCTTGTTTTCAGCCACAGAAAAATAATATAAAGATATGTAAGGAAACAGCACAGTAAAGAGTATGTGCTTTTGCGACCAGTTAACAAGGGTCTGTTCAGGTGATAGAAAGAGTATAGCAGTACAAAAACAGAAATCAAACCATTCAGGACTTCATTAAGAAGCAGAAAGGCAAAACTTAAATGAAGTCAGATTAATAGTCAGATGATGGACCAATAGGTAATTTTTCCTGCAGAACTTGTTAATTTTGTAGATTTAATTCTAACCTAAAACAAATTACACTAAGAGGATACACAGTTAAAGGGGTTCTCTGGTGTTTAGACATCTTATCCCCTATCCAAAGGATAGGGGATAAGATGCCTGATTGCTGGAGTCCCGCCGCTGGGGACCCCCATGATCTTGCACGCGGCACCCCGATGGGAGCTATCACGCCCCCTCGCGTAGGCTTGCATTGAGGGGCGGAGCGTGACGTCCCACGGGGGCGGAGGCGGGACGTCACACGCCGCCGGCCCTGTGGTCGTCGGTAATCAGACCCGGAGCAAACACGCTCTGGGGACTGATTACAATTGGGGTGCCGTGTGCAAGATCACGGGGGTCCCCAGCGGCGGGACTCCCGCGATCAGGCATCTTATCCCCTATCCTTTGGATAGGGGATAAGATGTCTAAGCACCGGAGAACCGCTTTAAGGTCAAGCAATGTATTACATGTGGCTCCACATTTCCTGCTTATAGTTTAGTGTGAATGCAGCTTCTTCTACATGGGTAAGATGAAAAGCCTATATTTTATATCCGTGACCATCTCCGCTTAGTAAGAACAGGGGTTGGTACTGTCCAGTTTCCTGTCCATATGAATGAGGCACACGGGAGCAACCCCAAAGCATATAAGTTTACCGCTTTGGAAAGAGTTGTGATGTCGTGGAGAGGAGGTGATCGGCACCAGCAATTATTGGTAAAAAAAATCCAGGTGGATTATACGGCAGATCACCATAGGACAGCTTGAACTAAAAAAGTTTATTTTTGTAAACTGTTTTAAATGTTGTTCTAATTTAGATGTTGATTTTAAATAGCACTTTTGTTTACATACGTAGCCATGGCTTCCTTGGACCATGAGGCTACTTGAACACACCTCTGGACGTCATGACATAGTATGGGCCCAATGAAACACTAGGTGCATGAAACGGACCGTCGCCCAGGGAAGACACCCCTCTCCATGCACCTGTCTGTTTCTCACAAGCTGCACATTGTAAGTTTTTTCCTGCTAATAGAATAAAGAAATTTATGCAAGACAACAGATGGTGAGTGTTTCACTTATTCTTTATCTCCAGTTATGTCATCAATCTTGTGTTGCTGTGAAGCGTAGAGCTGAATAGTTGTCATCTAATAAAGCTGATGCATCTATGTGATTGCAAGTTATTGCTGAGTCAGTAGCTGAACCAGTGGTCACATTCATGTGGTGTCCCAGTACCGCATTCTATACGGTACTTGTTTATTTATGGGTCCCCATAGCCATAGTCCCCAGGACTTAGGGATCCCTGTTAGCCAGTCTACCCCTAGTCGCCTCTATTCTAGTGTATGAATCTCTAATTTATGCATAGGTTAATGTAAATAGGATAGTATATGTAAATTAATGGTTAATTATTTGTTTCCATGGCGTCGCAGGGCCTTCGGGTCATGTGATGCGTTCCAAGCCTCACTATGGATGCGTTCCAGGCCTCACTTTGGTATTTCTAGCCTCATTTTGGTTTTATTATGTGTATAGGACCTGTATAGGAAGTCAGATGATCACCCAGAAGCCTGTGTGACGGTGAGTGACAGCTGACCTTGGACCTATCAAATTAGGCTCCGCCCCCTGTCCATATAAGGGACGTGGCAGCCATTTTAGTTCTCTTTGTTTCTGGGTTGCCAAGCGAGCAACATCTCTCTATAGAACCTGCGCAGCTAAAACAAACGTGAGTTAGGCCCAAGCCTCGCAGCAATGGCCGATCCTTAGCAAATATAGAGTGTATCAATCCCCAAACACTCTGCGGAACCACCGGACCTAATCTACCCCTAAATCCGCACGGATCCACGCACCAATTACCTTGATCTATTAACCTGCAAAAGACGCAAGGTCCGCAGCAACTGTCAGTCATTGAAGTCCATAGAAGTGTATTGCAGAGACTGTAACTGTATTCTGAATGTACTGCAAGTTCAAGAGTAAAGTTTACTTCAGTTCAAGTTTAACTCCAGTGTGGACCTTCAGTCATTACCTGCATACGCCTGTCGTTTCTGGGAAGGGCGGCGATAGGCCGAAGCTATACTTCAGCAATACCAGCCCTCACCCTGGTGTCACGAGTGACAGGGTTAATATTAACCCCTCATATACCGATACCATACCACCACCATACACCCCCCCAAGGGACACCACAAAGCCTTTTTGGCATTGCACGAACAGGATTCGGGTGTGTGCCTACCATTGCCACTAGTGAAAGTGTACTCCCCCCTAAGAAGTGAACTTTATTCATGTGCGGCCACCAAGTTGCTGTGTCGCAGCCAAAGGGGAACTCAGAGATGCAGGAATCGTTTCTGGAGGGACCGGAAATCGGGGCTGCACTGATAGTGTCCTTTCTGCCCAGCGCCATTTTGGAGAAGCCTACTATAAAAGACTCCATACAGAACAACCTCTTCAGTCTGCAGAGAGAGCCGGAGAGTACAGACATGGCGGAGAGCAGCGTTCCACATGGTCAAGTTGGCAAAATAGCGCCGGAAACACAGAAAGTTTTTCAAGAGCTTGCTGACCGTCGGCAGCGGTTGTCATTAGACAAAGAGGGGGCCTGCAATCTTCCCCCACTGCCTGATGATGACGACGATTGGCCAGAGACACCTCCAGTGAACAGTGCAGGGACACCTGGAGGTGCGTCACCGGTGAGATTGTCCCCTCACCACAGGACCTGGGGCTCGTGGGCCGAGATCCCATCGGAGGAGTCTGCTGTGAGTACCCCACCAGAGGCGGCCTATTCTTCCTCCTTCAGCCCTGAGGTCATTGCTCAATCAAGTTTTCCAAGTGCACGATCGTGCTCACCAAAATTGCTGCAATGAGTGTTAGGAGATGAGCCGGAGCTGATCGAGTACATGCACAGAGGACTTCAAAATTACCTGGGAAGACACTCCCACCAATCCCAACTGCAGAAAGGGCCCGTCAAGAAGCCGAGCTGGCTGAATTGATGGAAAAGCTAAAGGCCCGATACAAGGAACTCTATGCTCCAAAGCACGTACACTAACCCTATGAAGAAAGAGTGCGGTATCAAGAAAATACCAAGGAAATGGAGGCATTGTTCATCTGTAAATGGGATCACCCCCGAGAAGGGGAGGTGCCATTGGAAATGAGAAGAGCAACTGTGGCCAAGTTAGACAAGGTCAGAGGTTATGGGACACTCCTTGATTGCCACACTGGGCAGACCATCCTCGTTAACCGGCGAGCAGTGCAAAGGCCATATCTCCATAAGAAGTTCAACATCTTGGAGGTGGGTGAAATTGTGGAGCACACCCCCGTCCAGAGCCTTCATGGAGAATGGGCTGCAGCGGTCACCAGACCAACAGCCCCAACACAGCTTCCTTTCAAATATTTCCCATCAACGGATTGGGAATCTTCAACTTGTAGCCGAAAAGGTCTGCTCCTAAAGCCTCCACCAGCGTGCCCAAGGAGGAGGAGCCTAAATAGTCAAGTTCCTCATTTTCTGTGTACAGCAAAGAGTCAAGTGCATCATCTTCTACGTACAGCAAAGAACCAAGGTCTTCATCTTCTTCATACTGTCGAGAGTCAAGTTCTGCACAGGGTGAAGAGAACAGGCCAAAGTTGCGGCCACCCAAGTCGGTACCTAGACCCTCTCAGAGCAGTGAGAGTTTGTCTAACCCTGGGGTACCCACAGATGTACCAAGGCCCTCTCGGAGCAGTGAGAGTTTGCCATTTCCTACGGTACCAGCGAAAGGGTCATGGGTTGCTACTAATCTGGAGATGGTGCTCAAGCCCTATTGTCCCACTGTGATCCCGGCTAGTAAACCTATAACTCCTTCTCTAGCTGCCTTCCACAACCACAACTTACCAATGTGGTGTGGCAAAGCTATGTTAAGTCTAATCCTGCCCCTGACGTTAGCAGATATAGGGGAACCAAGAGAGGCACTACAAGAGTGAAGAAGAACATCTTCTAAAGAGACTCTAAAGTAATGTCTTATTGTATTTTTTTTTCTTTGTCTAACCATTTTGTCTTACAGGAACCAAGTTCAAGAAAAGTGCCTAGCAGGACTGTGCTAAGTTTGTTTCAGTTTAAAGTTCAGCAACGTAACCACTAAGCTTGTGCCTGACTATTAAGTCAAGAGACTCCTAGCCTGTAGGAGATTCATTAAAGGACTGTACCCGGCTGAGTTGTGGTTAAGGCTGTGTTCATTTTTTTTTTTTTGGACTCCTAGTGTAGGTGGACTGCTGATCCTTACCCGCCTGCTTCATGTATATACCACCAACTTCATAAGAACTCTTATGACAAATGTTGCACTTATCGGGTGAATGCACCTGAAATATGTTGGAGTGTTGATAAATATATAGTATATGGTTCCGTACACAGAAATATGTCCCTGTATCTGTGTACATAAATAGTGAGTAAGGTTTGTACATAGAAAATATAGTCAAATGTCTATGTACATTAAAATAGCTCAGAGTTGTACATGGAAAATATTGACGTAGAGCACGTGTACACTCAACACTAAAAATATGTATACATTTCTGTACATACAAATGTACCATAAATCAAAGGTGTTTAGTAGTAACTCAATAGGAGACACCTCGGCTCCTCCGAGGGTAGTATTTTTGCTGTCGCCCATCGCTAGCACCTGTCTCAACCAAAAATGATAGGGAGGATTCCCTTTCAAATAGTACTTGAACATAGCACCCTAGATTACTCACTTAATGTACTACCTCAAAATTTCTCTAGTACATAAATCAAATAAATATCTCACTTCAGAAAACACTTAAGGAATTGTAGCAAATTTATACCCAATTCCTGCCACTGTTAGGTACACTTCTTCTCTTCTTTATTCATTGCGTGTGTGAGATGCTCTGCCTGGCCAGTAGATGCTCTTGCTAGTACAAAAAAATAAATAAATAAATAAACACGTAATTCTTAGAATAACCTGGATAGGTTGTTTGGAAAGTGCTCTAGGGGTAAGTAGCGTGTAGTCGATAGACCCTAGTAGCCACCCTTACTGTGACCTAGCTTCCGGCTAGCCAGTATACCTTTCGTGTACTAACTAACAGGTAACTTAATGTTTGGCATATAGAATGTGTGAGATAATACAAATGTCTAGTCAGCTTGATGCAAAAGGTAAATAGAGCTGTACTAATATCTAGTTAGCCTTATGTACAGAAGTATGTGCTAATGTTCAGTTTAGCCTCATCAAAATGTATAGAGAGCTAATACAAATGTCTTAGGAAGCTATCTAATTGTCTAGAGAGGCCTAATTGCCTAGTAAGCTTCAAAATGTATCATAAGTTTTATAGAGTTGTATAGGAAGCTAGAAACTAAAGGATAGATAGTTTTCTTTAAATGTCTAGATAGTATTCAAATGTCTAGATAGCATCAAAATGTGTTTAGTCTACTTAGGATGTATAGCAAATGTACAGATCCTCCTGTTCTATAGCATCCTGTTCTAGTCCTAGTCCCTCTGTCTCAGGAGACAGACGTCGAGGCCGACCTATCTTTAGTAAGGGGGTTTGTGGTGTCCCAGTACCGCATTCTATACGGTACTTGTTTATTTATGGGCCCCCATAGCTAAAGTCCCTAGGACTTAGGGATCCCTGTTAGCCAGTCTACCCCTAGTCGCCTCTATTCTAATGTATGAATCTCTAATTTCTGCATAGGTTAATGTAAATAGGATAGTATATGTAAATAAATGATTAATTACTTGTTTCCAAGGCGTCGCAAGGCCTTCGGGTCATGTGATGCGTTCCAAGCCTCACTCCTAACTATAATTCTTTGGAAGATAAAATAATGGAAAACATCTCTAAAGTGGAGACTGCTATTGTGGAAACCAAGCAGCAAAAGTTTCTACGGGACCTCGAGGATTATCAGACCCAGTCTGTATTTTTATGGCCCAATAAGGAACCCGGTACACATACTCCGAAATCTATACTAAAAAAGAAGTTCAACCGGGGTAAAAGAAATAAATCCTCTGATAAAGGGGACTTTAAAGTCAGTTTTTCTTCTCTTGAGGCCAGCAAACTGGATTCCAGAACCCGAGACAACTTTCCATTCCTCCATCCCCGATGCCGCATCTTCACCTCTGCCAACTCCCAGGAAACCAAAGAAACAGAATAAACAGCAGCCAAAAAACGACGCGGGGAGGAAGCACCGCACTGGAAAAAAGGTCAACACGACAGAACAAGAGGTAACCTGCATCCCTATCTTTAATTTGTCTGCTACCATTATTTCTCAGACCTAGTTATTGTTACTTTCACGGGGACTGTCTTTTTCACCGACAAATAGACTGAACTTTTTTCAAACCATGCTAGATGTGAATCGGTTTGTCAGAAACATTACCATACGTAAGCACTTTTCATGTATTGATAAAAATTGTGTTTCTGATAATGTTTCTGTCTCGCACGTGCAATCTGTAAATATGTCACAGCGGGAATCTGTGTCTGATGATTTAACTCTTGCTAATGATCAAAGAAAAACAGATGTGGGTGATTTCCTTTTTAGAGATCTGATAGTTATGTCACAACTACAAGAATTATATAATGCTGATGTAGAGGAAAAATCCCTGAGTTTAATACTTCGATCTCTGGCTTCTATCCTATCACCTCACGCTCCCCGGCACTGGACTTGTTCCAGGAATCTGTGGAGCGTGAGGTCTTTGCCTTGTCGTCTAAAAATAACAAAGTTCATTATAATTTAACTATACAGGAGCGACAGGCTCTGACAGAGCTACAAAAGTTGGATCAGATTGTCATCAGGCAGGCTGATAAGGGGGGAGCTGTGGTGATTTTGGACAGCGGTCTGTATCATAAACTGAATATGCAGATGTTGGATGATGCCGACACATACAGACCGCTGTCCAATAATCCCACCTCTCAATTTAAAGATCAACTGATATCCTTGGTGCGCCTTGGAGTTGAGAGTGGATGTTTAACAGAGAAAATAGCAGAATATCTTATTATTCAAGATCCCATTATACCAATTTTCCACTCCTTCCCCAAGGTACACAAAGAGACTTTTCCTCCCTCCATGAGACCCATAGTAGCAGGTATCTCGTCATTGAACGAACGATTGTGTGAGTGGGTCGATTCTTTGCTGCAGTCACTTATATTCAAAATGCCTAGTCACATTAAAGGCACTAAGCATTTGCTTGGCATGCTTGCACATGTGAAGTGGCGGTCGGAGTACAGGTGGGTCACAGCCGATGTGACCTCCCTGTACTTGGTCATTCCACATGAACTAGCAATACGTGCCCTGTCATGGTTTTTAGAAACCTATTCACATTATCCAGTCCATTTGTGTGAATATTTTCTGCTGGTTATTGAGTTCCTTCTCAGCCATAATTTTTTCATGTTCAACGCACGATTTTTCTTGCAAGTCACTGGAGCTTCTATGGGGGCGAAGTTCTCCCCTCTCTCGCTAACATCTACATGTGTTGGTGGGAGAGGGGGATTCTCTTCTCCCCCACTAATCTTTTCAGCTCCTGGATACTGTGGTATGGCCGCTACATCGATGACCTCCTATTTATTTGGGGGGTCCGATGTAGCGGTCATACAGGAGTTCAATAACTTCATGAACTCCAATGAACATAATCTTTATTTTACTTTCTGCTTTGAACATGAAATTGTCAACTTTTTGGACCTTACACTACGGGGTGACAGGGATACCGGCAACATTACTACTTCTACTTATAGGAAAAAAAACGCAGTCAATTCTATTCTGCATGCTGGTTCCTGCCACCCCTCACATGTAATGGAAAATTTGCCTCTTGGTGAAATAATGAGGGCATGCCGCAACTGCTCGCTTGATAATGACTTTATAAGCGAAAGGGTTGCCATTGGCAACAGACTCAAGCAACGCGGCTGCCCTGATTGGACTATCCAAAAAGCTAATACTATTGCCAGCAACAAAAGTACCTCTGACCTAATTGAATTACAAACCTCTAAGAATAACAAAGACAAGTACAAAAATAAAACTTCGAGAAACAAATGCAATGAAAATTCACCTGTAGTATTTTCAACCCAATATAGCACCGAATTTAGGGCAGTCAGTAATATTATTAAAAGCAATATGCCAATTATATACACTGACCCTGATTTTCGGGCAGCTTTAAACGGGGGGAATCAGGTGTGTTTCTAGAAGAGCTCCCACATTGGGTCAGAAACTATCCCCTAGTCTATTCTCAAATTCCCCGAGAAGTGCACCTACCTGGCTGAACTGTCCGGGTTCATATAAATGTGGATCCAGAAAGTGTATCTGTTGCAATCACATGAATAATTCGTTATCATTTACATCTACAAGCAATAACAAAACTTTTACCATCAAACAATATGTGAATTGCAACACGGCCGGGGTCATGTACCTTTTCACGTGCCGTGCCTGCAATGTGCAATATGTGGGATGTACGATTAACCCATTAAAAATTAGGGTTCATAAGCATGGTCACCATGGTTACAAGGCACTTTGCTGAGGCACATGATGGTAACACCTCCAGTCTGATGGTGCAAGGTATTGAAAGGGTCGACAAACCATTGAGAGGTGGTAATATGAGACAAAAGGTTCCGGATCGAGAAATCTTCTGGATCCTCACCTTAGACACACAGGTGCCGCGAGGTCTGAACAGGAGGTTAGATACTATTCTACACTATTGATATGGAAATATCTGCACACTACAATTATTATATCCTGAATAAATTATCATTTTTTTCAGACCTAACAACTAATGATTTATATGTTGTAAGCGTATGGGGTTTCCTTTGTTGATATGTACATGCATGCATATATACATAGTTACATAGTTAGTATGGTTGAAAAAAGACATACGTCCATCAAGTCCAACCAGGGAATTGAAGTGAAGGGTGTAAGGGGATAAGGGAAAGGGATGTAGTTTTATAATTCTGCATAAGCATTAATGTTATTTTGTTCCAGGAATGTATCTAACCCTGTTTTAAAGCTGTTAATTGTTCCTGCTGTGACCAGTTCCTGAGGTAGACCGTTCCATAAATTCACAGTCCTCATGGTAAAGAAGGCGTGTCGCCCCTTTAGACTAAACCTTTTCTTCTCCAAACGGAGGGAGTGCCCCCTCGTCCTTTGGGGGGGTTTAACCTGGAACAGTTTTTCTCCATATTTTTTGTATGGGCCATTTATATACTTATATACGTTTATCATATCCCCCTTAAACGTCTCTTCTCAAGACTAAACAATTGTAACTCCTTTAATCGCTCCTCATAGCTAAGATGTTCCATGCCCCATATTAGTTTAGTAGCACATCTCTGCACCCTTTCCAGCTCCACAGTGTGCCTTTTATGTACAGGCGACCAAAACTGAACAGCATATTCCAGGTGAGGCCGTACCAATGCTTTATAAAGGGGGAGTATTATGTCCCTGTCCCTTGAGTCCATACCTCTTTTTATACATGACAATATCCTGCTGGCTTTGGAAGCAGCAGCCTGACATTGCATGCTATTCTGTAGTCTGTGATCTACAAGTACACCCAGATCCTTCTCTACGTCTATGTATATATTAATCCAGTTGTGGATGTGTGCATGTATATATGTATGTATATACAAATCTACCTTTCCTGTTTCCTGTATTATGTATACCACCTTCCTCCAGAATCATCATCTTTTCTTCATGTGCACGGAGTATTCTTTTGTCTATGATAGGGTACATATATATATATATATATATATATATATATATATAGAAAGAATCTTTTTCTTATGTAAATCATCTAACAAATATAATATAGAAGCTAAGACAGATGCATACTCCGAACGCACGGTTTTTACAGAATGTTTTCTTTTATATATGTGTTTTTGCTATATTTGAACCTAATAAAGAATATACATTTTAACCTATGTCTGTAATTATATGTGCAGGTGTGGAGTGACGTGGTGTGGATTAGCACCGCCCAGTACACCCCCACCTGGCATATATAAACGATCTTATCGCATGTAACCTTTGTATGACTAAGGCCCTGCGGGCAGAAACGCGTCACGTTACCTGAGCTCCCGATGTATCCTGTGGCAACCGAATAAATAAAGAAGTTCCTTTTACACGTGTGTGCGCTGGACGTTCTTCTTCCTTTGTAAACCTCACTATGGATGCGTTCCAGGCCTCACTTTGGTATTTCTAGCCTCGTTTTGGTTTTATTATGTGTATAGGACCTGTATAGGAAGTCAGATGATCACCCAGAAGCCTGTGTGACGGTGAGTGACAACTGACCTTGGACCTATCAAATTAGGCTCCGCCCCCTGTCCATATAAGGGACGTGGCGGCCATTTTAGTTCTCTTTGTTCCTGGGTTGCCAAGCGAGCAACATCTCTCTATAGAACCTGCGCTGCTAAAAACCGTGAGTTAGGCCCAAGCCTCGCAGCAACGGCCGATCCTTAGCAAATATAGAGTGTCTCAATCCCCAAACATTCTGCGGGACCACCGGACCTAATCTACCCCTAAATCCGGACGGATCCACGCACCAATTACCTTGGTTCTATTAACCTGCAAAAAACGTAAGGTCTGCAGCAACTGTCAGTCATTGAAGTCTATAGAAGTGTATTGCAGAGACTGTAACTGTATTCTGAATGTACTGCAAGTTCAAGAGTAAAGCTTACTTCAGTTCAAGTTTAACTCCAGTGTGGACCTTCAGTCATTACCTGCATACGCCTGTCGTTTCTGGGAAGGGCGGCGATAGGCCGAAGCTATACCTCAGTAATACCAGCCCCCACCCTGGCGTCACGAGTGACAGGGTTAATATTAACCCCTCATATACCGATACCATACCACCATACACCCCCCCAAGGGACACCACATTCAGCTATGGAGACACAGTTTTCTTCATTACACCGAGTTATTGGTTCTGTTGGAATATTCAAAATTTTAACATTGCTGATCTCACATGGTCAACATCATAAACAGAAAAAAATGTTTAAAATTTATGGATTTTGGTGACTACATATCCCAGAAAAAAATAGAATAGAAAGTGTAAATCAATAAAAACTACAGATCACATTGCAAATTGCAAATCACATTTATCATTGTAGTGTAAGTGAAGCATTTTTTCTACACCTTTGTTTTGTGTGCTGATAATGTGTAGGAGCATCAACTTTATTAAATGGTCACAGAGCATTTGATACATTTTGTGCAGGTCACATTTTCTGAAATTTCTCTCTTCACATACAGCAAAAAGCTAAGCTAAGTCTGGGCTGGTGTAGTTTTAGAGACTTTTCAGTGGCTTTGCGCCTTTTTGGGGCCTTTTCACAAAAAGGCACAGTTCATAATAATAACCCTTCCAACTCAAAATCAGCAGAAATGTGTAAACCAAAAGGTGCAAAAAAAAGACGCAAATAAACCTTGCTTGTGCCTTTTTTGCGCCTTTTTGTAGACACAAAAAACAGTCTAAAGACAATGATAAATGTCGGCCATAATGAAGGAGATTTATCAAAACCTGTCCAGAGGAAAAGTTGCCCAGTTGCCCATAGCAACCAATCAGATTGCTTCTTTAATTTTTCAGAGGCCTTTTCAAAAATTAATGAAGCGATCTGATTGGTTGCTATGGGCAACTGGGCAAATTTTCCTCTGGACAGGTTTTGATAAATCTCCCCCATAGTGTTTAGAAAAAGTGCATACAGAACATTTGTTAGATTAGTCTTTTGCAGTGGTGATGAATTTTTCAAGTGTGACTTTTTTGGTATGTGTAGAGTGAAATTTCAGTAAATGTGAATCTTCACAAAATGTATCAAATGCCCTGGGACCATTTATTAAATTTGGTGCACCTTCACATTACCAGCACACAAAAAGGTGTACAAAAAGGCTTCACCTACACCTACAAAAATAAACCATGTCTCTTTACAGTAGTTTTATATACAAGCAATGTATCGGGTCTAGGACAGTTACCATGTTCTGATTTTTAGTTTGGCTCACTGCCTCTGCCAGACATAAAATGGTCTTAAAGGGGTACTTCGCTGCTCAGCGTTTGGAACAAACTGTTCCAAGCACTGGAGCCCTCGGCGGGAGCTCTTGACGTCATAGCCCCGCCCCCTCATGACGTCACGCCCCGCGGGAACGAGGCTATGACGTCAAGAGCTCCTGCTGCCGGCTCCAGTGTTTGGAACAGTTTGTTCCAAACGCTGAACAGCAAAGTACCCCTTTCAGAACAAAAGTTAAAGATGATCTGTTTTGTGTATGCCAAGAAGCGACCTTACAGAGCCTGGAGATTCATGAACAGAACAATGGCCTTCTGAATTTTACTGTGTGTCAGCTTCCCAGAGATGACAAATAATCACCAAAACAGAAGTTTTTTGTTTTTTTGCTATATAGCTAAACCGTACATTTACCTGTATTCTGAAGAACATTTGCACCAGAATGAAAAAAGTCTACTGTGCTGGATGATTGCTCAGAGCAATGTAGCTGTAGACAGAGCTCAGTATATCCTAAATGTCCCAATAAAGATACATATATGTATATATATATATATATATATATATATATATATATATATATATATTACAGTTAGATGGTGATGTAGGTGGTAAAGGCTGGTCAGAGGGGGTGATATCACTCAGGGGGAGGGGCTAGAACTTAAAGACCAGATCCAGCCACACCTCCTAAGACAGCAGATGATAATGCATTGTCTCAGGAGGGAGGAGAAATGGAGTTGCTGAGACAACATCACACTGCCAGTAAAAGGACTACACAACTTTCTGTCAGGGCTGAGTAAACCAAAACATGCTGAAGCCAACCTGTGACACCACTTTATATGTAAGTTTTATGTGTTGAGATGATAGTTTTATATAAATACAATTATCTTATACCAGAATAGCTCTTTAAAGTGTATGTTCACAATCAACAGAAGTCTCGCAAGCAAATGGAAAAGTATGAGGACTTGGTACCGGAGAAATATAGCTGAATAGTCTTCAGGATTTTTCAAAAGGACAGGGCAACAGGAAGGGAGGAGTAGCACTTACCATAAGATGTAGAAATCTTTTTAACTCTTTATTGCAAATTACTTACAGTAAGTGGGGAGTACAAAAGGAAGAGGCGTGTGAGCTTCACCTACCCCTGTGATTTCCTTGTGTGCTTCCTGCTATGCTGTAATACATTGCAATAAAGAGTTAAGACGATTTCGGAATCTTATAGAAAGTGCTTTTTTTTTTCTATTTTTGGACGCTATATTTACGAATGTATAAGAGCAGAGCACCATCACTAGCTGAATAGCACAATGATCCACCGAAACGCCTCCATTATCCTGAATGTCTGTAATCGTATGATTTAAGGAACAGAGCCAGACTCTGTTTGTCTTATCTACGTGCTATAGAGAGGAATATGTCTGAATGTTTCAAGTGCTATAAAAACAGATATGAAAGATGCAATAGTTGTTAGAAATTGTCAGAATGTTGCACATGGGTTATGAAACATGTTGCAAATTATTCGGTCAGAAAATTGCATGGTGAAATGTCATATTTATCAAAATATTTGTTTGAGTATATGCTATCCCCTCCCTGGAGTGCAATTGTACAAAAATTCTGACTTAAAGGTGTACTCCGGTGAAAATCAATGTTTTCATTGATCAATCAATCAACTGGTGCCAGAACGTTAAACAGATTTGTAAATTACTTCTATTTAAAAATATTAATCCTTTAGTACTTCTCAGCTGCTGTATGCTCTACAGGAAGTTCTTTTCTTTTTACATTTCTTTTCTGTCTGACCACAGTGCTCTCTGTTGACACCTCTGTCTGTCTCAGGAACTGTCAAGAGTAGGAGCAAATCCCCATTGCAAACCTCTCCTGCTGGACAGTTCCTGACATGGACAGAGAGCACTGTGGTCAGACAGAAAAGAAATTAAAAAAAAAAAGAACTTCCTGTGGAGCATACAGCAGCTGATAAATACTGGAACAATTAAGATCTTTAATAGAAGTAATTTACAAATCTGTTTAACTTTAAAAAAAAAGTTAAACAGATTTAAAAAAAAAATAATGTTTTTTCACCGGAGTTCCCCTTAAAAAAAGCAACAACAAAAAACTCACAGATAATGAATCAGACAAAAAGAGGTGTGCCACACAAACTACATTGACTTTAACCCACAAAAATCAACAAATAAATAGATGTAATAATGAACTAAGCACAAAATGTGAAAAAAGCCCAGGTACATTAAAACTGGAAAACTACATCAAAAAGATAATAACATTAAAAAAAATGGTACAATGCAAATGATACATGCCCCACAATGTTTTTGGCTTTGCAAAAGCATTTGACATTATCCTTCATCGGTGTCTAATGAGTAAATTAAAGTGATTTTTTTTTAAAATATGCCCAGGCTGCCTGCTTAAAAAGAAAATATGGTACTTAGTTACATAGTTCATAAGGTAGAAAAAAGACCAGAGTCCATCAAGTTCAACCTATAACCCCAATGAGTCCCTACTGAGTTGAACCAGAGGAAGGCAAAAAACCCTCATACTAGAGGTAAAAATTCCTTCCCGACTCCAAATATGGCATCAGAATAAATCCCTGGATCAACGTTCTGTCCCTATAATTCTAGTATCCATAACCAGCAATGTTATTACTCTCCAAAAATGCATCCAGCCCCTTTTGAATTCTTTTACAGAGTTCCCCATGACCACCTCCTCAGGCAGAGAATTCCACAGTCTCACTGCTCTTACAGTAAAGAACCCCCGTCTGTGCTGGTGTAGAAACCTTCTGTCCTCTAGACGTAGAGGATGCCCCCTTGTTATAGATACAGTCCTGGGTATAAATAGAGGCCATCGCATGTTGAAGGCAGCATCAACATATGATGCTTTTGTATGTCGGGCCATCGCATAAACGGCTATCCGGCAGCGCAGACTGCTTCAGCTGCCACCGGATAGCCATTTACGGTGCCCCATGTGGTCCACTGATGATCACTCACCTGTCCTCGGGGCTCCGGAGCGTACTCCTCCGGATCCCCTGTATCGCCGGCGCTCTCCATAGTCGTCATCACGTCGGCGGCGATGGAGAGCGGTCCGGTGCGGCGGGGACAGGTGAGTATAACCTCCAATACCAGTGATCTTCAACCTGCGGACCTCCAAATGTTGCAAAACCACAACTCCCAGCATGCCCGGACAGCCGTTTGCTGTCCCGGCATGCTGGGAGTTTTAGTTTTGCAACATCTGGAGGTCCGCAGGTTATAGACCACTGTCCTATACTTTACATTGCACGGATCCCTCAACATACGATGGTTTCAACAAACGATGGTCCATTTGGAACGGATTGCAATCATATGTTGAGGGACCACTGTACATAGTTACTAGGTCTCCCCTAAGCCTTCTTTTTTCTAAACTAAATAGCCCTAATTCTGATAATCTTTCCGGGTACTGTAGTCCTCCCATTCCCTGTATTACTCTGGTTGCCCGTCTTTGAACCCTCCAGAGCTCCACCTTTCCTTCCTCCCTCCCCCGCAGCCTCTGTTATCGCAGCACCTGGTGTCTGCTGCACTGCACTTCATGGTGTTGTGGTCAATAGGTCACATTGCCACTCAGTCAATCAGTAGCTGAGGCAGGGCACTGGTACATCCAGGGATTGGCTGAGCGGCATTGTGTCACACCAACTCAAGAGGAAGTGAAATTCAGGGGACATTGCCACTTAGACATTCACCAGTGTATCCTTAGATGAAGGACATACCTGAGCCCGCACACCAATGCCAAGGTTTCTCAAGTGGCACGGGACCTAACACTAACCTACCTGTGTGTGATAAGCAAAACCAGGGGCCAGTGGGCAATTACAGCAGCATTAGGCCGACATGCAACCTGCTCCCAGTTACCTCCAATGTGACTGAGCACACATACAATGGGAGGAGGGAGGCAGACTACAAGCCCCACCTATGTTGGCTGATATGTGTGCCGGCCTCATAGGTGAACATTAAAGGGGTTATCCAGGAAAAAACTTTTTTTATATATATCAACTGGCTCCAGAAAGTTAAACAGATTTGTATGTTACTTCTATTAAAAAATCTTAATCCTTTCAATACTTATGAGCTTCTGAAGTTAAGGTTGTTCTTTTCTGTCTAAGTCCTCTCTGATGACACCTGTCTCGGAAAACGCCCAGTTTAGAAGCAGATCCCCATGGCTATTGGGAGGGAACCGCTGGTTAAAAGGGGTACTTCAGTGTAAAACTTAAGTTTCTTCAAGCAACTAACTACAGTATTAAAAGGGCTATAAGTTCAGTCCGTGTGTCTTGCAACAGCTGGAGGCACCCTGGTTGGGAGGGAAACGCTGGTTAAAAGGGGTACTCCGGTGTTAAACTTAATTTCCTTCAAGCAACTAATTACAGTATTAAAAGGGCTATAAGTTCAGTCCATGTGTCTTGCAACTGCTGGAGGCACCCTGGTTGGGGACCTCTGCTTAAAAGGGGAACTCCGCTGGCAACCTTTTTTGCTCATTGTCACACTAGTGCAAATCACATTTGGTGTGACAGTTGTTCAAATAAATTAAAAAATCCTTTTTTGGCTGTGAAATAAAACCAGTGCTGCCTAAAGGGGGGTTCTAACTATGTGCTGCCTAAAGGGGGGCTCTAACTATGTGCTGCCTAATATGGGGGAATCTATGTGCTGCCTAAAGGGGGGATCTAAATATGTGCTGCCTAAAGGGAGGCTCTAACTATGTGCTGCCTAATATGGGGGAATCTATGTGCTGCCTAAAGGGGGGCTCTATGTGCTGCCTAAAGGGGGGCTCTAACTATGTGCTGCCTAACATGGGGGGATCTATGTGCTGCCTAAAGGGGGGCTCTATGTGCTGCCTAAAGGGGGGCTCTAACTATGTGCTGCCTAACATGGGGGGATCTATGTGCTGCCTAAAGGGGGGCTCTATGTGCTGCCTAACATGGGGGAATCTATGTCCTGCCTAAAGGGGGGATCTAACTATGTGATGCCTAAAGGGGGGATCTAACTATGTGCTGCCTAAAGGGGGCTCTATGTGCTGCCTAACATGGGGGAATCTATGTGCTGCCTAAAGGGGGGCTCTATGTGCTGCCTAACATGGGGGAATCTATGTGCTGCCTAAAGGGGGGATCTAACTATGTGATGCCTAAAGCCTATGTGCTGCCTAAAGGGGGCTCTATGTGCTGCCTAAAGGGAGGCTCTACCTATGTGCTGCCTAAAGGGAGGCTCTAACTATGTGCTGCCTAATATGGGGGAATCTATGTGCTGCCTAAAGGGGGGCTCTATGTGTTGCCTAAAGGGGGGCTCTAACTATGTGCTGCCTAACATGGGGGAATCTATGTGCTGCCTAAAGGGGGATCTAAATATGTGCTGCCTAAAGGGGGCTCTATGTGCTGCCTAAAGGGAGGCTCTAACTATGTGCTGCCTAACATAGGGGAATCTATGTGCTGCCTAAAGGGGGGATCTATGTGCTTCCTAAAGGGGGGCTCTAACTATGTGCTGCCTAACATGGGGGAATCTATGTGCTGCCTATAGGGGGGATCTAAATATGTGCTGCCTAAAGGGGGCTCTATGTGCTGCCTAAAGGGAGGCTCTAGCTATGTGCTGCCTAAAGGGGGGCTCTATGTGCTGCCTAAAGGGGGGCTCTAACTATGTTCTGCCTAACATGGGGGAATCTATGTGCTGCCTAAAGGGGGGGATCTAACTATATGATGCCTAAAGGGGGCTCTATGTGCTGCCTAAAGGGAGGCTCTACCTATGTGCTGCCTAAAGGGGGGCTCTAACTATGTGCTGCCTAAAGGGGGCTCTATGTGCTGCCTAATATGGGGGAATCTATGTGCTGCCTAACGGGGGGATCTAACTATGTGCTGCCTAAAGGGGGGCTCTATGTGCTGCCTAAAGGGGGCTAAAGTACGTTATTCCAAAGAATTTAGGAATAATAGGTGATTTATGCCCTTTATGGATTAAAACCAGACTCTGCATCAACTATGTAATTTTCCATGGGGGTTTGCCATTGATCCCCCTCCGGCACGCCACAGTCCAGGTATTAGTCCCCTTGAAACAACTTTTAAATCACTATTGTGGCCAGAAAGAGTCCCTGTGGGTTTTAAAATTTGCCTGCCTATTGAAGTCAATGGCAGTTCGCCCGGTTTGCGAACATTTGCGACATCACTATTGGCGATATTAACTTGCTGTTTGTGGCACATTAGTATATGTGAGGGGAAAACTTTTCAAGATGGGTGGTGACCATGGCGGCCATTTTGAAGTCGGCCATTTTGAATCCAACTTTTGTTTTTTCAATAAGAAACAATCTGAGACGGAAACTGGAGTGATTTTCCCAAGCAACCTATCACTGCTCAGCTTTCATTTTACCAGAGCTCACTAAAATATAAAACATGAGCTGTGATTGGTTGCTTGGAAAAATTACTCCAGTTTCTGTCTCAGACAGATTGATAACTCAGGGCCATTTTGTTGGATTGTCAATGTAACCCTCTTCTCCCACTCTTCACACACTGATAGCAACACCGCAGGAGAAATGCTAGCACAGGCTTCCAGTGTCCATAGTTTCAGGTACTGCACATCTCGTATATTCACAGCATAGACAATTGCCTTCAGATGACCCCAAAGATAAAAGTTTAAGGGGGTCAGATCGGGAGACCTTGGGGGCCATTCAACTGGCCCACGACGACCAATCCACTTTCCAGGAAACTGTTCATCTAGGAATGCTCGGACCTGACACCCATAATGTGGTGGTCACCATCTTGCTGGAAAAACTCAGGGAACGTGCCAGCTTCAGTGCATAAAGAGGGAAACACATCATCATGTGGCAATTTCACATATCCAGTGGCCTTGAGGTTTCCATTGATGAAGGTGATTGATGGCCCCACTATCTTTGTACCCCATATACCACACCATACCATCAGACCAATAGTGGTGGTTTTGTTTGTTAACTTCACCATTCACATAAAAGTTTGCCTCATCACTGAACAAAATCTTCTGCGTAAACTGAGGGTCCTGTTCCAATTTTTGTTTTGCCCGTTCTGCTGCACCTGAAACTACGGATACTGGAAGCCTGTGCTAGCATTTCTCCTGCGGTGTTGCTATCAGTGTGTGAAGAGTGGGAGAAGAGGGTTACATTGACAATCCAACACAATGGGCAGCACATTGAACACATTTTATAAGTGGTCAGAAACTTGTAAATAACTCATGAAAGAATAAAGTTACATTAAAACCAAGCATATAATTGCTTTTCTTGTGAAATTCCCAATAAGTTTGATGTGTCACATGACCCTCTTCCTTTTGAAAAAACATAAGTTGGATTCAAAATGGCCGACTTCAAAATGGCCACCATGATCACCACCCATCTTGAAAAGTTTCCCCCCTCACATATACTAATGTGCCACAAACATGAAGTTAATATCACCAACCATTCCCATTTTATTAAGGTGTATCCATATAAATGGCCCACCCTGTATACATCTACCACAGTAGTGCACCTAAATTCCTATTTTGCATTCTAATTGTTACACATCCACACCGTTTATCTGGTGTAGGATGCCATTGTGGCACTTGTAGTCTGTTGCAGGCATCCTCCATTGTATGCATTTTTATGCTGGGGATCGCCCCTAGCAACGGACTACAAGGGCAGGATCTGGTGCTCAACCCCAATGCACAACTGCATTGGGGTTGAGCACCTCCTGCCATTTGTGACCAGGTTTTTGTTGTTGTTTAGACATTGCCAATTAGCCAAGCAGCGGTGACCCACCTCAGTGAGTGATTGCCTGAGTGGCAATGTGATGTATTGATTCCCAGTACCAGTATAATGCAGGTAAGGAGTTGTAAAATAAGGGGTTATTCACTGAAATCCATGGCTTCTGTGCAGAATTATGCTTGTAGATCAATTTATTCCTAATGCGCCCCAGTGGCGGGGAGCCAGCTTGTTGAGCTTATATGCCTTACCTATATTCATTAGAACATGAGAGCCGGCAGGGGGAGGTGAGCGGTCTGTTCTCTGAGCAGAGCACAGGCGCCGCTGGCTCTCTACACCCGGAAGTCGGGTGAAGTGAGGCTTCAGTGGTGCAAACATAGACGCTTCAGAGACCTGTTCCCCTTCCCCTGTTGGCTCTCACATCCTAGTGACATGACAGTGAATAATTTGCATAATGAAGCCGGGGCAGGCTGGGGAGTGAATATAGATGAGACAGGGGAGCTTGGCCAGCCAGCTCTCCGCCTCCAATGTGCACTGGGACACATTAGGAATAAATTAATTCACAAGCATAACTCTGCACAGAAGGCATGGATTTCAGTGAATAACCCCTGCATGCAGTAATTTTTCCGCCACGATGTCCCGTCACTGTATAACGTCCGTAATGAATTACGGGCACATACGGGTGCAAACGTGCAGTTACAAAATCCCATAGGCTGCAATGCGATTTAGTCTCGGCCGTCAGGGGTTTTGTCACGGCCGGTTTTCGCCGAAAATCGTGATGGAACATGCGACGGAACTTCAATCACGGAGAAATCACTAGTGTGAAAGGAGCCTTCTTTTATAGCTCTTCACCCACACTACAACACAATATACAACACAGTCTTTAGTGTGGGTGGACTAGCTGTCAGATTCTCTTTATTCTGGCCCTGGCCTAAAGCAGTATAGGCTTATATAAAAGGGCAGGGCATAGGGGAAATATTTAGCTTGGCACGATTTGAATGCAACTTGTTCTTGCATTATAAAGTATCTATGTGATGTCCCTTCTCAAAAGATGGAAAGTAAATATATGTGTCATGTCCCAATGAGCCTGGCCAGAGACATTTCATGGTGGTATAGCATGGAAATAACAGCTATCTCAGCAATGTGAGCATTACACTGCTTACATCACTTTTATTTACCCCTGAAACCAGCCTGATACATTACATAGCACACATCATTTGTCACGGTCTTTGTGACCTCCTAGATCCCCCTCAAGTAAAAAATTCTGCGTGCACCCCTGGGTGACACAAACTTAATCATACATTTCTGACCCTCAGGAACCCTCAGAGGCCGGAGTATGGAACTCATCCCCCCTTGAAAACATAATGTGGAGATGAGATTTCAGCAAACAAAAGCTTGAAGAGGAATAGAAATGCTTGGCAGCCATAGAGTAAGCACTTAACACCTTAACCACACAGTCCTACATGTATGGCGCTTGGTGTATATAAAATGGGACTCATCGATGGTGTCCGGCATTGACCCTTGAGATGCTGCTATTGAAGACAATTGCAGCATCTTAAATGTCAAAAAGACAGTTGTGAAAAAATGTTTACATAGTACAATTGGTCTCGCATAAAACCTATATGGCCCTGTAAGTAATACTGACCTGCAATTCCCCACACAACCTGAGCACAGGGGTGGTGCTGTTTTTGGAAGAAATCAGTTCTATTTTCCTACTGTAAGTTCTTCTCTGCAACACTAGATGCTTTTTTGATACAATATATTGTTTTTTTTGCCTCCAAAACTGAGTGCACAGTCAACAACAGACTCAAGGACCCATCAGTTTGCAGCCCTTAGTTATTAGTATGCCATCCTTTTAGGAGCTAAAACTGTCTTTGGAAGATTTCACCCCACTGTCTTCCACCAGTCCTTACCCAGTCTATGCCACCTGTGCCCAGCAGTCTCCATAAACCTGATATTTGTAGGGATGGGAATCCTCTCTCCTTGTGTTTGTCTTCGGCCTTCAGGAACTAAGGCATCTTACAGGGATCTCTCAACACTACCCGGCATTAGAATCCGACTAGTTCTAGCATCTGCTAAGGTAGGGCAGAGCAATTTGACAGTGTTGTTCTCCTCAGGCTCAGTCTTCTTGGGCTTTTACAGTCACTACCATCTCTCTTGGTGCTGACCAGGCTAGGTCTCTACTGGACCCTTTCATGTGCCATGGCAGTCCCTGCTAGTACTCTTCTCTATCTACATAAAGTGCCAAAACAAGACAATGTGAAGCTATAAAGCCACAATATTAGCTATGATATAGACAGGGTTTGCAGATAACCAACTGTCCCCCAAGGAGCAGCACTTCTGCCACCATTACAAAAAAGGGGACAGCAACATTTGTTGGACACAATCTCTATGGGGACACAGGACAAACAACAACAACATTGAAAAAATTAAACTTTTGATGATGGTTCAATATAACTCAACATGCTAAAAGAATATGTATGCTAACATTTGGCAAGAGGGTAAGGCTTCATAAGTGCAATCTGACCCCCTCGTAGATGTGTAGTGGAGCTCATCATCAACTGAGTTCCAAGAAGAGACTACTGATTGTACCACAATATTTCTGGTGTTCAGGTTTCCTTCTACCTTAAAGGGGCACTCCGTTGGCCCTGCGTTTGGAGCATTTTGTTCCGAATGCTTGGAGCAGGCAGCGGGGGCTTGTTACGTCACGCTCACGCTCCCCTCGTGAAGTCATGCTATGCCCCTTAAATCAAGTGTATTGGAGGGAGCGTGGTGGCCGCCACGCCCTCTCCCATAGACTTGCATTGAGGAGGCGTGACATCACGAGGAGGCGTGGTTGTGGCGTCACGACCGCCGCCACCCAAGAACTAAGGCATCTTACAGGGATCTCTCAACAAACTACCCGGCATTAGAATCCAACTAGTTCTAGCATCTGCTATATGACAGAATATCAATAGAGTATAAAACGAAATAGTTTGATTCATAGGGAAACACCCGATACACAGTGTATATCCCTTAATTATTTTAGCTCATCCAATAGGGAAACACCCGATATATAGTGTAAATCCCTATTGCCATAGTGTGGCTTATCATAACAGGAGGTCAGTCATCCTTCAGGGCAACCTAGAGAAAAGACACATATTCACAGTTTCCAAGTGTTTGCCCGGATACACTCCTGTAGCCACACGTCCGGTTAGTGGTTCTCAGATGAGCGCACTAAACCCGCGTTGGCGGGGAGCCGTCTGTCTCTGACGGCTGCTTAGCGCTCACTGAGACCATGCCGGCGTCTGTCGTCATATCAGGATATGACGACAGACGCCGGCATGGTCTCAGTGAGCGCTAAGCAGCCGTCAGAGACAGACGGCTCCCCGCCAACGCGGGTTTAGTGCGCTCATCTGAGAACCACTAACCGGACGTGTGGCTACAGGAGTGTATCCGGGCAAACACTTGGAAACTGTGAATATGTGTCTTTTCTCTAGGTTGCCCTGAAGGATGACTGACCTCCTGTTATGATAAGCCACACTATGGCAATAGGGATTTACACTATATATCGGGTGTTTCCCTATTGGATGAGCTAAAATAATTAAGGGATATACACTGTGTATCGGGTGTTTCCCTATGAATCAAACTATTTCGTTTTATACTCTATTGATATTCTGTCATATAGCAGTATTACTATCTATTGCATACTGTATACATTTCCCCTGAGGAAGCCACGTAGTGGCAGAAACGCGTTGGGTGGTCTTTGGCAATAGTTATGCTTCTCCTTTATCGTAAATCCACATTACGTGTGGTAACTGCTATCTGTGTTGCTTTACTATTTGGGCACTTATTCTTTATCACAAGGTGTGGTGCATTTTAGAGTATTATATTAAAAGCTATGTTTTATAAGGTTTTTCCCCCTCTCAACATCGAGAATTAGGTATTTCGAGTTGATTCTTTGATACATTTTTACCGGGAATTTGGGCCCTTGCAGGCTCATTTATATGCAACTGTTGCAAATCTTTTCTAGTTCTAGCATCTGCTAAGGTGGAGCAGAGAAATTTGACAGTCTTGTCACCACCCTGTGGGACCCCCACGATCAGACATCTTATCCCATATCCTTTGGATAGGTGATAAGGGGTAGAGTACCCTGTTAAGTGTAACTATTAAGCTTGTGTACTACTTTGGGTGACTCTAACTGCTAAAGTTGATGTGTCTCTCTAGGGAGATTGCATGGCTAATTTTGGGATCTTATGCATCTATTTGCAATGAATATGCCTTTAACACCTAAACCAAATATTTGGAGGATCAACATTCTTTCGCTCATTTCGTTTATATCTTTACATGAAACCATAATAATCAATTAAATAAGGAACTTACTTATGCAGACTGCCTTCACTATGGCCCCAATCATATAGCTCAACCCTTCTTCCACCCCTATGCCTATGTGCCCGCTGGACTCCTTATCCCTCCATACATGGCTGCCTATGGAGGAGCAAGAGACGATAGACATCATACTGCCTTCTCCATAGCATTACACTGTGTTCTGGCAAGGACCGCAGACACAGTGTCATTATCAATTATAATAGAAACAAAACAAGTGGCACCGATACCTTAAACTGCAGATCCTCGAGATGGACAATGTGGCACCTGGGCAGGTAACCAAATACACCCAGCAGCGGCGGTGCTAGGACAAACCGAAGAGCAATCAAAGGTATGAATACAAAAGAACAAGACAGGCGTCCTGCACTCACCACTTCAATGCTGGCTACACGGCTCCCATCTTGGGCTGTTTCTCCGGCACGGTTCTCAAGACAGCGTGGGGCACTCAGAGGCTCTGAGCGCCCCACGCTGTCTTGAGAACTGTGCTGGAGAAACAGCCCGAGATGGGAGCCGTGTAGCCAGCATTGAAGCGGTGAGTGTAGGACTCCTGTCTTGTTCTTTTGTATTCATACTCCTAGGGTGCCATTTTTGGACAGAGGAGCCATTCAGATGGCACACATGGATGGGGGTAGGGGGAGGGTAGATCCATAATGACACCAAATACTCTGTATGAGTAAGTCTTTTATTTAATCTTTCTCTTTTGCCACACTACTACAAAACAAATTTATTTAAATGGGCTCTGTCAGATTTCTAATATACTTCATAAGAAAGTTTTTATTTCCTTTCATAGAAGTCATGGCTTATAAAAAAAAATAAGAAAACACCCCATACCATCCAGAACACAATCCTGTCCAGCTGCAGCATCATCTTTGTCCAACCTAAAGCACAGACAGAGACAAAGTATAGGAAGTGATGGTGGAACTAGCACTCCTCTGTGCTCACTCCTGTCCTATCAGACTGCAGTATGCAAAAATGGGAGGAGGGGGTTACAGAGCAGCCTGCAGTGAATTGATGAAAAGACTCAGCACTCAGGCAGGAAGACGAGTCATGCAGAGTGAGGACACACTCCCTCCAAAGAACAGAATACCAAAGCAAGTGAGCAACAGATAGAAGGTATTTGTGAGACTCATAGGTACTAGAAACATACAAATTATATGTACATGACCAGGATTAGGTACGGAGTAACATAACTGAGTAACATTTTTTTTTTTTTTTGTGGGATATGACAGGTGCACTATAACACTGCCTGCCACCAGCTAAGTAGGCTTGGTGGCGAAGCTGCAGGGAATGTAGTCATGGTTATCCCACTCTCCTCCCAGTCACTAACGCTTGGCACTGTGTCAATCTAGCATGAGTGACTGAAAGGAGGGCAGGGGTTGGTGAATAAAGTCATATTTTGTGGTAGTCCAGCAATGGAGGAAGATCATGGGCATAGTGTCCAAACACTGCACCTTGCATCTGAAAAGTACTGGGGAGAGTTAATAGGGCTCATTGAACATAGTTTCATAGTTTACAAGGTTGAAAAAAGACCAGAGTCCATCAAGTCCAAACTATATCCCTATTGTGCCCCTACTGGGTTGTACCTGACCGGTCTCTCGATTACTATGGTTTTATGTAAAGTTACTTAAAGGTGGCCAACCCCTCTATATTGACTTGTTCTAATCCATGCTATTAGTCAGTAAATGCTATAGTGACTAAATACTAATCTTTGCTATAAGTCACTAAATGTTATAGTGACTTGTGGTAGAGGGTGTGAGATGCAGAGCAGATAGAATTTCCCTAGGGGCAGATGGCATTAACCCCATGTATTCGTGACGCCAGGGCATGGTTTATCCTCAATGCCACCCAAAGGTATACCGCTGGATCCTGGGCTAGGCACGGGGACAATAATGACTCCAACGCCAAGTTACGGACAACGGTAGCTTTACTGAATGACAGATGGTACAGTCTATACAGTTTAGCCAGGCCAACGAAGGTGACCAATGACTTCAGAGACCTTAAGGGCTTGCTGGGACTTGCAGTAGATTTGGACAATTTAGTGCAGGCCACTCTGACTTGACAATAGATGACTGTGACTGACTTGACTTGAGACTGAGAATGCTGTGGTTGTAATTACTTGTAGAATTGTGGCTGCTGGACTGACATGAGGCCTCCTATGGCTCCAGACATACTCTAGGACTTGACTGCACTGCAACTCAGAAGAAAGAGAGAAAGAAGAGACTCCTCCCAGGACTTTTATAGGGGAGACTCTGGAGGGGTCCCATAGGTCACCCTTAAGTCACATGGTCACTGATACCTCCTGGGTAACACTCACATGACCACTCACATGACAACTGGTGATCACATGTTAACCTCTCTTAAAGTAATAACACCTTCTATATGCATTATATGCAGTATAACACATGGCAAACAATATATACATAAGGGGACACTGTAAGGAGGCTGCCTGACAGGGCAGCAAGGGTACGGGGGCACAACTCCCGTACTGGGCCACCACAGACTAAATGTTCTAATCCATGCTTTAAGTCACTAAACTTGTGACTTGTGACATCATCAAAGTAATGTATATGTATGTTTATATTCATGTGTATATGATACTATAAAGTTTTATTATACCTCCATGGTTTGTTTCTATCTCTGGGGGATTCTATACAGCACATTATGTTAAAGTGTTCGAAATGTAAGATTTTCCTGCATTGAATTTGTGCATCGTTTTTGACTCCTGTAGAGAGATTACATAAACCACTTACTAATTCCCGCATTGTTTCAGCAGGGTTAGGTAGGAATACACTTTTTTCTCATAAAATACAGTGTTTCAAATTATGCAGTAGAATTCCTGTCATAGAAAAGTGAACCAATGTGGTATAATCCATAGCAACCAATAAAAATATACGGTATGGGCAGATATACTGCAGCAGCACTCACAACGAGAGCCCTCTGCCAATGATTGATAAAGTTTTAATTTCATTATGAAATATAAATTGGGATATTTACTATATTAAAATAAATACACACTGCACCATATTAGGCATATAATGCTAACTTAATACCAATATTCCTGCACTGTAATTTGCTTCATACCAGCTCAGCTGCATTCATACATATTGAATATATTGGATCTTAGCACCATAGGCTGTCCTGTGGGCTAAAGAGATTGCCTCGGGCATCCTGCTGTCTATATTTTGGGCCCACTTCTCCATTGTCTGACCTGTAATAATGTGATATATTGTTATGGTATGTTATGTATTAATTTTAGGGGGACCCAAAAACCCAGCTCTTATGTATTGTAGGGTGGGAGGGGGGTGAGGAGAGTGCAATTGAGAGTTGGAGTTTAGTGTAAGAGAAGTAAGGAATGAAGAGCTGATACAGTCAGTGAGGGGAAGCCTAGGGAGAGGAAAACCAAAAAATTCCACAGCCACGCTAATCTCAGGAAAAACCACAACGCACAGGTGAGTGTCAAAGCCTGGCGTTAAAGGGGTACTCCGGTGCTTACACATCTTATCCCCTATCCAAAGGATAGAGGATAAGATGCCTAAAAGCGGGAGTCCCGCCGCTGGGGACCGCCGGGATCATGCATGCGGCACCCCATTTGTAATCAGTCCCCGGAGCGTGTTCACTCCAGGACTGATTACCGGCAACAACAGGGCAGGCAGCGTGTGACGTCACGCCCCCGCCCCCGTGTGATGTCATGCTCTGCCCCTCAATGCAAGCCTATCACGCCCCCTCCTGTAGGCTTGCATTGAGGGGTGGAGCATGACATCACACGGGGCATGATGTCACACGCCGCCCCTTCTGTAGTCGCCGGTATTCAGTCCCAGAGCGAACACGCTCCGGGGACTGATTACAAACGGAGTGCCGCATGCATGATCCCGGGGGTCCCCAGCGGCTGGACTTCCGGGATCAGGCATCTTATCCCCTATCCTTTGGATAGGGGATAAGATGTCTAAGCACCAGAGTACCCCTTTGAGCAAAGCTCTTGGGGAAAGTCTCTTCTTCAGTTAATCAGTCAAGTAAAGTCTTTTAAGTCAGCGTATGTTGCTAATCATCTTAAAGCTGCATTCAACAGCAACTACAATTCCCAGCAAGACAATAGTCTCCCCAGGTTCCGCTCTGCCCAACCCTCTGCACAAGATACTGTAATGCTTGAGATCTGCTATCTCCAGCAAAGTAAAGGTAGTTATCCGTAATCATGCATCAGTGTACTGTACGTATTACCCTTTGCCTGGCCCAGTAGAAGCTTTCTCAACCTCGAACCATTTAGGTTAATTGTGCCCTGGCGTCACAAACAGGGCTATACACCGTGCACCTCAGTTAATAGGGCACCACACTAGGCTCCCCGGGTTCCACTCTGCCCAACCCTCTGCACAAAAGACTGTATTGCTTGAGATCTGCTACCTCCAGCAAAGTAAAGGTAGTTATCCGTAACCATGCATTAGTGCACTTATTACCCTGTGCCTGGCCCAGGAGAAGCTTTCTCAACCTCGAACCATTTAGGTTAACGGTGCCCTGGTGTCAGAAACAGAGCTATACACCCTGCACCTCAGTTAATAGGGCAACACACTTGTGATCACCACTGAGATGACCAGTAAATGACATGTTCTACTTTGTAGAAGGAGATTAATCTCTTCTGTGTGGCTGACTTTCTGTGGTCTATAGGAGCACATCATATATGTCTGTCCATATCTAAAGAGCAGAATAGCATCAATATAGTAGGTGAGTCTATATAATGATCAACTGTATTACTGTATAACTTCCCTGACTCACACTGCCTGTACTGTATACCCTATTACATATATATATATATATATATATATATATATATATATATATTAGTCAGCACCTTGGTACCAAAAGTCAGCAACCCCCAATATTCTATGGAATACAATAGTCACATCATGTAATTTATATGAAGAAAATTGCACCATATACTGCAATTTAAAATGGACAATTTATAGCCAGTGGTGTTTCTGTCAATTTCCTGACCTTGTTCACAATCTTTGGAAAAAAGAATATAACATCAAAATAGTGTTATGTACTACAATTAATATATATATATATATATATATATATATATATATATATATATATATATTATCTTAAAGGGGTACTCCCATGTAAAACAAATGTTTTCAAATCAACTGGTGGCGGAAAGTTAAACAGATTTGTAAATTACTTGTATTTAAAAATCTTAATCCTTCCAGTACTTATTAGCTGCTGTATGCTCCAGAGGAAGTTGTGTATGTTACGCCTAGCGCTCCGGGTCCCCGCTCCTCCCCGGAGCGCTCACGGCGTCTCTCTCCCTGCAGCGCCCCGGTCAGTCCCGCTGACCGGGAGCGCTGCACTGACATGGCCGTCGGGGATGCGATTCGCACAGCGGGACGCGCCCGCTCGCGAGTCGCATCCCAGGTCACTTACCCGTCCCGGTCCTCTGCTGTCATGTGCTGGCGCGCGCGGCTCCGCTCTCTAGGGCGCGCGCGCGCCAGCTCTCTGAGACTTAAAGGGCCAGTGCACCAATGATTGGTGCCTGGCCCAATTAGCTTAATTGGCTTCCATCTGCTCCCAGACTATATCTGATCACTTCCCCTGCACTCCCTTGCCGGATCTTGTTGCCTTGTGCCAGTGAAAGCGTTTAGTGTTGTCCAAGCCTGTTTTACCTGAACCCTTGCTATCCATCTTGACTACGAACCTTGCCGCCTGCCCCCGACCTTCTGCTACGTCTGACCTTGCCTCTGCCTAGTCCTTCTGTCCCACACCTTCTCAGCAGTCAGCGAGGTTGAGCCGTTGCTAGTGGATACGACCTGGTTGCTACTGACGCAGCAAGACCATCCCGCTTTGCGGCGGGCTCTGGTGAACACCAGTAGCCTCTTAGAACCGGTCCACCAGCACGGTCCACGCCAATCCCTCGCTGACACAGAGGATCCACTACCTGTAAGCCGAATCGTGACAGTAGATCCGGCCATGGATCCCGCTGAGGTGCCGCTGCCAAGTCTCGCTGACCTTCCCACGGTGGTCGCTCAGCAATCGCAGCAGATTGCCCAACAAGGACAGCAGCTGTCGCAGTTGACCGCCATGTTACAGCAACTTCTGCCTCTGCTACAGCAGCAACCATCTCCTCCGCCAGCTCCTGCACCTCCTCCGCAGCGAGTGGCCGCTCCTAGCCTCCGCTTGTCCCTGCCGGACAAATTTGATGGGGACTCTAAACTCTGCCGTGGATTTTTGTCTCAGTGTTCCCTGCATATGGAGATGTTGTCGGACTTGTTTCCTACAGAACGGTCTAAGGTGGCGTTCGTAGTGAGCCTTCTTTCAGGAAAGGCCTTGTCTTGGGCCACACCGCTCTGGGACCGCAATGATCCTGCCACAGCCACAGTCCAGTCCTTCTTTGCTGAAGTCCGGAGTGTCTTCGAGGAGCCTGCCCGAGCTTCTTCTGCCGAGACTGCCCTGTTGAACCTGGTCCAGGGTAATTCTTCAGTGGGCGAGTACGCCATCCAATTTCGTACTCTTGCTTCCGAATTATCATGGAATAACGAGGCTCTCTGCGCGACCTTTAAAAAAGGCCTATCCAGTCGCATCAAGGATGTGCTGGCCGCACGAGAGATTCCTGCCAACCTGCAAGAACTCATCTATTTGGCTACCCGCATTGACATGCGTTTTTCTGAGCGACACCAAGAGCTCCGCCAGGAAAAAGACTTAGATCTCTGGGCACCTCTCCCACAGTATCCGTTGCAATCTACGCCTGGGCCTCCCGCCGAGGAGGCCATGCAAGTGGATCGGTCTCGCCTGACCCAGGAAGAGAGGAATCGCCGTAGGGAAGAAAATCTTTGTCTGTACTGTGCCAGTACCGAGCATTTCTTGGTGGATTGCCCTATTCGTCCTCCACGTCTGGGAAACGCACGCACGCACCCAGCTCATGTGGGTGTGGCGTCTCTTGGTTCTAAGTCTGCTTCTCCACGTCTCACGGTGCCCGTGCGGATTTCTCCTTCAGCCAACTCCTCCCTCTCAGCCGTGGCCTGCTTGGACTCTGGTGCCTCTGGGAATTTTATTCGGGATTCTTTGGTGAATAAATTCCGCATCCCGGTGACCCGTCTCGTCAAGCCGCTCTACATTTCCGCGGTCAACGGAGTCAGTTTGGATTGCACTGTACGTTACCGCACAGAACCCCTCCTGATTTATATTGGACCCCATCACGAAGTGATCGAGTTCTTCGTCCTTCCCAACTGTACCTCTGAGGTCCTCCTCGGTCTGCCATGGCTCCGGCTTCATTCTCCCACCCTTGACTGGACCACCGGGGAGATCAAGAACTGGGACTCCGCCTGCCATAGGAAGTCTCTCTCCCCCCCTCCCAGTCCCGTCAGGCAAGCCTCAGTGCCTCCTCATGGCCCCCGTCCTTGTGTCACCCTGCCCCGTGCCAAGCTTCACCCTCTGCCCTCCCTCCCCATTCCCACTCCTGCTGTACTCCCTGCCTTTGAGGAAACCCTCCATTCACTCCCGGTGTCCTCGTCCCAGGTAAAGCACTTGTCGGACAAAAAAAGGGGGAGACCTAAGGGGGGGGGTACTGTTACGCCTAGCGCTCCGGGTCCCCGCTCCTCCCCGGAGCGCTCACGGCGTCTCTCTCCCTGCAGCGCCCCGGTCAGTCCCGCTGACCGGGAGCGCTGCACTGACATGGCCGTCGGGGATGCGATTCGCAGGTAGGTGAGTCTATATAATGATCAACTGTATTACTGTATAACTTCCCTGACTCACACTGCCTGTACTGTATACCCTATTACATATATATATATATATATATATATATATATATATTAGTCAGCACCTTGGTACCAAAAGTCAGCAACCCCCAATATTCTATGGAATACAATAGTCACATCATGTAATTTATATGAAGAAAATTGCACCATATACTGCAATTTAAAATGGACAATTTATAGCCAGTGGTGTTTCTGTCAATTTCCTGACCTTGTTCACAATCTTTGGAAAAAAGAATATAACATCAAAATAGTGTTATGTACTACAATTAATATATATATATATATATATATATATATATATATATATATATATATATATATATTATCTTAAAGGGGTACTCCCATGTAAAACAAATGTTTTCAAATCAACTGGTGGCGGAAAGTTAAACAGATTTGTAAATTACTTGTATTTAAAAATCTTAATCCTTCCAGTACTTATTAGCTGCTGTATGCTCCAGAGGAAGTTGTGTATGTTACGCCTAGCGCTCCGGGTCCCCGCTCCTCCCCGGAGCACTCACGGCGTCTCTCTCCCTGCAGCGCCCCGGTCAGTCCCGCTGACCGGGAGCGCTGCACTGACATGGCCGTCGGGGATGCGATTCGCACAGCGGGACGCGCCCACTCGCGAGTCGCATCCCAGGTCACTTACCCGTCCCGGTCCTCTGCTGTCATGTGCTGGCGCGCGCGGCTCCGCTCTCTAGGGCGCGCGCGCCAGCTCTCTGAGACTTAAAGGGCCAGTGCACCAATGATTGGTGCCTGGCCCAATTAGCTTAATTGGCTTCCATCTGCTCCCAGACTATATCTGATCACTTCCCCTGCACTCCCTTGCCGGATCTTGTTGCCTTGTGCCAGTGAAAGCGTTTAGTGTTGTCCAAGCCTGTGTTACCTGAACCCTTGCTATCCATCTTGACTACGAACCTTGCCGCCTGCCCCCGACCTTCTGCTATGTCTGACCTTGCCTCTGCCTAGTCCTTCTGTCCCACGCCTTCTCAGCAGTCAGCGAGGTTGAGCCGTTGCTAATGGATACGACCTGGTTGCTACTGCCGCAGCAAGACCATCCCGCTTTGCGGCGGGCTCTGGTGAACACCAGTAGCCTCTTAGAACCGGTCCACCAGCACGGTCCACGCCAATCCCTCGCTGACACAGAGGATCCACTACCTGTAAGCCGAATCGTGACAGTGTAGTTCTTTCCAGTCTTACCACAGTGCTCTCTGCTCACACCTCTGCCCATGTTAGGATCCTGCAGGATCTTCCTTTTCCTGTAGGGCTGTAGTAGGTTTACCGAAGAGTAAAAGGTAGTGTAAATGGTGCAGAATTAATAATAGTCCCAAGACACAGGAAAACATAAAAAAGAAAAAAAAAATCTCCTTCTTTACTTCTCATTCATAAAGACAACAGGTAGCTCTCCTTTAGCAAACAGTAAGTTTACAGCTTTGGAAGCAAGGGAACACCCTAACTTTAGGCTGGTGTGGTGAATAGGGCTCCCTGGGTCTCTCCAGTTCAGTCTCTAAAGATATTATTTTACTCATAGTCCAAGGTTCCTCTTATCCTAAGGGATGCACTTCCATTGTAATTCCATAGATGCTCTATAATACTCAGAATATCCAGCTGCAGGTTGTAGGACTGTATAAAGTTACAACCACTTCAGCTACTCTGATGACCAGGTGAGGCCGGAAGCACCTGCAGGTCCTGGAATACAGGAACGCAGGATGTTCACTCCTAAATCACCATCTCTACATGTTTTCCAGCCATTCCATTCCAGTGTCTATTAACCCCTTAAGTCAATAATGTTTTATGGAAAACATAAAACAGCCAGTGGCTGTGAGTGGAACCAGTTCCATACGAGATGTTTGTAATTTGGGGTAACAGTTTAAGGGTGTGTGTTTATGTAGTGTTTTACTCTTTATTTTGTGTAGGTGCCTTTGGGGTACATGCACACTGGGGGGGGGGGGGGGTTACCACGAGTTTCCTGCTGGGAGTTTGATCTGCAGCAGAAAATTTGCCACAGCTCAAACTCACAGCGGGAAACACGCTGTAAACCCCCGCCCATGTAAATGTACCCTGTACGGTCTTTCAGTGCATACTGAGAGTTGTAGTTTTGAGACCCTAACTCATTGTTTCCTAACCAGTGAGCCTCCAGCTGTTGCAAAACTACAACTCCTAGCATGCATGGACAGCCAAAAGGAATGCTGGGAATGCTTGAGTTGTAGGTTTGCAACATATGGATGGCCACAGTTCAGAGATCACTGCACAGTGGTCTCAAACTGTAGACCTCCAGATGTTGCAAAACTACAACTCCCAGCATGCCCAGACAGCCAATGGCTGTCTGGGCATGGTAGGAGTTGTAGTTTTGCAACCCCTAAAAAGTACACTCACCAGTGATCACCGCCGCTGCTTACCACACAGGAGCCACGGCCGCCCGCTGGATCAGAACTGCCGCCCACTGCACGTAAGTCCCCCCTTTTGTTCCTGAAGTATAGGAGTGAGGTGCCACCCCTCCTATACCTGCGATTGGTCAGTCAGGACTGACGGACCAATCGCAGATTGAGTGCGGGGGTTAACAGTTAATCTCCTGCTCTGCCCGGACTACCAATCTCAGGTATAGGAGGCTTGGCACCTCACTTCAGGAACAAAAGGGTGATTCAGCACCAATCACCCTTTTGTTCCGGGACACCAGTTCACCAGAGCCCCTGACTGGTCCGGAAATGCAGTGATTCAGTCAATTCAGAGGCGAATCACAGCGATCACCGACAGGGGTGATCTCAGGACCCCCTGGGCAATGTGCAGGGATGGCTGCTGATAAATAGTGTTGAGCGGCATAGGTCATATTCGAATTCGCGATATTTCGCAAATATATGGACGAATATTCGTCATATATTCGCATATTTGTAATATTCACGTTTTATTTTCGCATATGCGAAAATTTGCATATGCGAAAATTCGCAAATGAAAAAATTAGCATATACTAAATTAGCATAAGCGAAAATTCGCGCATGCGAAAATTTGCATATGCAAATTTTTGCATATGCGAAAATTCGCGCACCAGTCTCACACAGTAGTATTAAAGCCTTCTTTACACCACACAAGCTGGAAGCAGAGATGTGTAATTACAAATATATAGTGCTATATTTGCGAATATTCGTGAATTTGCGAATATGCGATATTCACGAATAAAATTTGCATTGCGCATATTCGCGAGCAACACTACTGATAAATATCAGCATTCATCCTTTTCGCACGGTGGTGAACGAAAACCCCAAGGGCATATAGGTACGCCCTTGGTCCTTAAGCACCAAGACGCGAGGGCGTACCTGTACGCCCTTCATCCTTAACAGGTTAACCCCTTAAGGACTCAGGGTTTTTCCGTTTTTGCACTTTCATTTTTTCCTCCTTCCCTTTTAAAAATCATAACCCTTTCAATTTTCCACCTAAAAATCCATATTATGGCTTATTTTTTGCGTCGCCAATTCTACTTTGCAGTGACATTAGTCATTTTACCCAAAAATGCACGGCGAAACGGAAAAAAAAATAATTGTGCGACAAAATCGAAGAAAAAACGCCATACACCTTATCATTATTCTGTAGGTCCATACGGTTAAAATGATACCCTACTTATATAGGTTTGATTTAGTCGCACTTCTGGAAAAAATCATAACTACATGCAGGAAAATTTATACGTTTAAAAATGTCATCTTCTGACCCCTATGACTTTTTTATTTTTACACGTACAGGGCGGTATGAGGACTAATTTTTTGCGCCGTGATCTGAAGTTTTTATCGGTATGATTTTTGTTTTCATCGGACTTTTTGATCACTTTTTATTCATTTTTTAATGGTATAAAAAGTGACCAAAATACGCTTTTTTGGACTTTGGAATTTTTTGGCGCGTACGCCATTGACCGTGCAGTTTAATTAATGATATATTTTTATAGTTCGGACATTTACGCACGCGGCGATACCACATATGTTTATTTAAAAAATTTTTTTACACTGTTTTATTTTTTTATGGGAAAAGGGGGGTGATTCAAATTTTTATTAGGGAAGGGGTTAAATGACCTTTATTAACACTTTTTTTTTACATTTTTTTTGCAGTGTTATAGGTCCCATAGGGACCTATAACACTGCACACACTGATCTTTTACACAGATCACAGGCGTGTATTAACACGCCTGTGATCAGTGTTATCGGCGCTTGACTGCTCCTGCCTGGATCTCAGGCATGGAGCAGTCATTCGCCGATCGGACACCGAGGAGGCAGGTAAGGGCCCTCCCGGTGTCCGGTCAGCTGTTCGGGACGCTGCGATTTCACCGCGGCGGTCCCGAACAGCCCGACTGAGCAGCCGGGTCACTTTCACTTTCGCTTTAGAAGCGGCGGTCAGCTTTGACCGCCGCTTCTAAAGGGTTAATACCGCACATCGCCGCGATCGGCGATGTGTGGTATTAGCCGCGGGTCCCGGCCGTTGATGAGCGCCGGGACCGACGTGATATGATGCGGGATCGCGGCGCGATCCCGCTTCATATCGCGGGAGCCGGCGCAGGACGTAAATATACGTCCTGCGTCGTTAAGGGGTTAAAGGAGTATTCCAGGAAAAAAAATTTTTTTTTATATATCAACTGGCGCCAGAAAGTTAAACAGATTTGTAAATTACTTCTATTAAAAAATCTTAATCCTTTCAATAATTATCAGCTGCTGAAGTTGAGTTGTGGTTCTCTGTTTGGCAACAGTGCTCTCTGCTGACACCTCTGCTTGTCTCGGGAACTGCACAGAGTAGAAAAGGTTTGCTATGGGGGTTTGCTTCTAAACTGGAAGGTTCCCAAGACACGTGCCATCAGAGAGCACTTTGACAGAAAATAACAACTCAACTTCAGCAGCTCATAAGTACTGAAAGGATTAAGATTTTTTAATAGAAGTAATTTACAAATCTGTTTAAAATTCTGGAGCCAGTTGATATATAGAAAAAAGTTTTTTCCTGGATAACCCCTTTAACCCCTTAACCCCTTAAGGATTGAGCCCTTTTTCACCTAAAGAACTCACTGTCCACTGACCACTGTCACTTTAAACATTAATAACTCTGGAATGCTTTTAGTTATCAATCTGATTCCGAGATTGTTTTTTTGTGACATATTCTACTTTAACATAGTGGTAACATTTTTTGGTAACTTGCATCCTTTCTTAGTGAAAAATCCCAAAATTTGATGATAAATTTGAAAATTTTGCATTTTTCTAACTTTGAAGCTCTCTGCTTGTAAGGAAAATGGATATTCAAAATAATTTTTTTTTATTCACATAAACAATATGTCTACTTTATGTTTGCATCATAAAATTGACGTGTTTTTACTTTTGGAAGACACCAGAGGGCTTCAAAGTTCAGCAGCAATTTTCCAATTTTTCACAAAATTTTGAAACTCGCTTTTTTTCAGGGACCAGTTCAGGTTTGAAGTGGATTTGAAGGGTCTTCATATTAGAAATACCCCATAAAAGACCCCATTATAAAAACTGCACCCCCCAAAGTATTCAAAATGACATTCAGTCAGCGTTTTAACCCTTTAGGTGTTTCACAGGAATAGCAGCAAAGTGAAGGAGAAAATTCACAATCTTCATTTTTTACACTGGCATGTTTTTGTAGACCCAATTTTTTTATTTTTGCAAGGGGTAAAAAGGAGAAAAATTTTACTTGTATTTGAAACCCAATTTCTCGAGTAAGCACATACCTCATATGTCTATGTTAATTGTTCGGCGGGCGCAGTAGAGGGCTCAGAAGGGAAGGAGCGACAAATGGTTTTTGGGGGGCATGTCACATTTAGGAAGCCCCTATGGTGCCAGAACAGCAAAAAAAAAACACATGGCATACCATTTTGGAAACTAGACCCCTCGGGGAACATAACAAGGGGTAAAGTAAACCTTAATAGCCCACAGGTGATTCACGACTTTTGCATACGTAAAAAAAAAAAAAAAAAAAAAAAATTCCTAAAATGCTTGGTTTCCCAAAAGTTTTAATTTTTAAAAAGGGTAATAGCAGAAAATACCCCCCAAAATTTGAAGCCCAATTTCTCCCGATTCAGAAAACACCCCATATGGGGGTGAAAAGTGCTCTGCTGGCGCACTACAGGTCTCAGAAGAGAAGGAGTCACATTTGGCTTTTTTGAAGGAAATATTGCTCTGGGGGCATGCCGCATTTAGGAAGCCCCTATGGTGCCAGGACAGCAAAAAAAAAAACACATGGCATACCATTTTGGAAACTAGACCCCTTGGGGAACGTAAAAAGGGGTAAAGTGAACCTTAATACCCCAAAGGGGTTTCACAACTTTTGCATATGTAAAAAAATAAAATAAAAAATGTACCTAAAATGCTTGGTTTCCCAAAAAATTTACATTTTTACAAAGGGTTAAAGCAGAAAATACCCCCCAAAATTTGAAGCCCAATTTCTCCCGATTCAGAAAACACCCCATATGGAGGTGAAAAGTGCTCTGCTGGCGCACTACAGGTCTCAGAAGAGAAGGAGTCACATTTGGCTTTTTTGAAGGAAATTTTGCTCTGGGGGCATGCCGCATTTAGGAAGCCCCTATGGTGCCAGGACAGCAAAAAACCCCACATGGCATACCATTTTGGAAACTAGACCCCTTGGGGAACGTAACAAGGGGTAAAGTGAACCTTAATACCCCACAGGGGTTTCACAACTTTTGCATATGTAAAAAAAAAAATTTACCTAAAATGCTTGGTTTCCCCAAAAATTTACATTTTTACAAAGGGTTAAAGCAGAAAATACCCCCCAAAATTTGAAGCCCAATTTCTCCCGATTCAGAAAACGCCCCATATGGGGGTGAAAAGTGCTCTGCTGGCGCACTACAGGTCTCAGAAGAGAAGGAGTCACATTTGGCTTTTTGAAAGCAAATTTTGCTCTGGGGGCATGCCGCATTTAGGAAGCCCCTATGGTGCCAGGACAGCAAAAAAAAAAAACACATGGCATACCATTTTGGAAACTAGACCCCTCGGGGAACGTAACAAGGGGTTAAGTGAACCTTAATACCCCACAGGTGTTTCACGACTTTTGCATATGTAAAAAAAATATTTTTTTTTACCTAAAATGCCTATTTTCCCCAAAATTTTACATTTTTAAAAAGGGTAAAAGCAGAAAATACCCCCCCAAAATTTGTAACACAATTTCTCCCGAGTACGGCGATACCCCATATGTGTCCCTAAACTGTTGCCTTGAAATACGACAGGGCTCCAAAGTGAGAGCGCCATGCGCATTTGAGGCCTACATTAGGGACTTGCATAGGGGTGGATATAGGGGTATTCTACGCCAGTGATTCCCAAACAGGGTGCCTCCAGCTGTTGTAAAACTCCCAGCATGCCTGGACAGTCAGTGGCTATCTGGCAATACTGGGAGTAGTTGTTTTGCAACAGCTGGAGGCTCCGGAAACAGTGGCGTACCAGACGTTTTTCATTTTCATTGGGGAGGGGGGCTGTGTAGGGGTATGTGTATATGTAGTGATTTTTACTTTTTATTTTATTGTGTTAGTGTAGTGTAGTGTTTTTAGGGTACAGTCACACGGGCGGGGGTTCACAGTAGTTTCACGCTGGCAGTTTGAGCCGCAGCTCAAACTTGCAGCCGGATACTTACTGTAATCCTCCGCCCATGTGAGTGTACCCTGTACGTTCACATTGGGGGGGGGGGGGGACATCCAGCTGTTGCAAAACTACAACTCCCAGCATGTACGGTCTATCAGTGCATGCTGGGAGTTGTAGTTTTGCAACCGCTGGAGGCTCTGTTTTGGAAACAGTGGCGTACCAGACGTTTTTCATTTTTATTGGGGAGGGGGGTTGTATAGGGGTATGTGTATACGTAGTGTTTTTTACTTTTTATTGTGTGTTAGTGTAGTGTTTTTAGGGTACAGTCGCACGGGCGGGGGGTTCACAGTAGTTTCTCGCTGGCAGTTTGAGCTGCGGCAGAAAATTTGCCGCAGCTCAAACTTGCAGCCGGATACTTGCTGTAATCCTCCGCCCATGTGAGTGTACCCTGTACGTTCACATGGGGGGGGGGACATCCAGCTGTTGCAAAACTACAACTACCAGCATGTACGGTCTATCAGTGCATGCTGGGAGTTGTAGTTTTGCAACAGCTGGAGGCACACTGGTTGTGAAACACAGAGTTTGGTAACAAACTCAGTGTTTTGCAACCAGTGTGCCTTCAGCTGTTGCAAAAGCTACAACCCCCAGCATGTACGGACAGCAGAAGGGCATGCTGGGTCTTGTAGTTAATCAACAGCTGGAGGCATACTACTTTGGCTTGGGATGCTGGGGACTGTAGTTATGCAACAGCTGGAGACACACTGGTTTGCTACATAACTCAGTGTGCCTTCAGCTGTTGCAAAACTACAACTCCCAGCAGTCACCGACAGCCAACGGGCATGCTGGGAGTTGTAGTTATGCAACCAGCAGATGCACTACTACAACTCCCAGCATGCACTTTAGCTGTTGGTGCAAGCTGGGAGTTGTAGTTACACAACAGCTGAAGGTACACTTTTCCATAAGAAAAATTTGCCTCCAGCTGTTGCAAAACTACAAGTCCCAGCATGCCCATAAGGGCATGCTGGGAGTTGTGGTGGTCTGCCTCCTGCTGTTGCACAACTACAGCTCCCAGCATGCCCTTTTTGCATGCTGGGAGCTGTTGCTAAGCAACAGCAGGAGGCTGTCACTCCCCTCCAACGATCCAGCCGCATGAGGTCAGTCCCTCGCCGTCGCCGCCGCCGCCGCTGCTCCTGGGGCCCCGATCCCAACATTGACGCCGGGGATTGGGGTCCCCAGCACCCGGGGTGCACGTCCCGCACCCGCTCACGTCCTCCGGAAGAGGGGCGGAGCGGGTTGCGGGAGTGACACCCGCAGCAGGCGCCCTGATTGGTCGGCCGGTAATCCGGCCGACGAATCAGGGCGATCGTGAGGTGGCACCAGTGCCACCTCACCCCTGCAGGCTCTGGCTGTTCGGGGCCGTCGGAGACGGCCCCGAACAGCCTGTAATTCCGGGTCACTGGGTCACTGGAGACCCGATTGACCCGGAATCTGCCGCAGATCGCTGGACTGAATTGTCCAGCGATCTGCGGCCATCGCCGACATGGGGGGGCATAATGACGCCCCTGGGCGATATGCCCCGATGCCTGCTGAACGATTTCAGCAGGCATCGGGCACCGGCTCCCCTCCAGCTAGCGGCGGGGGGCCGGGATTTGACAGGACGTACTCAAACGTCCTGAGTCCTCAAGGACTCGGAAAAGGGGCTGTTTGAGTACGTCCTGCGTCCTTAAGGGGTTAAGGACCAGGCACGTATTCATACGTCCGTGGGAATTTTGCATCCTGCCATGCACAGGGCAGGTTGCGAAACCGAACGCCTGCTGAAATCGTTCAGCAGGCATCCCAGGCAAACGCCGAGGGGGGTCCCGGGATCGCTGCAGATCGTCCACAAAATCACGCGGGCGATCTGCGGTGATTCCGGTCATTCGGGTCAGTGGTGACCCGATGACCCGGAACTAGATGGTGATCGGCGGTGTACGATACACCACCAATCACCTGCCGTTGCTGGGGAGAGGTGACAATACTGTCACCTCTCCAGCAACGCTGCTATTGGCTGGCGATCGTCTAGCCAATAGCAGTGCAGCAGAGGAGGGGTTAACGGTCCCTTCCCGCTGCTGCACCCGCTCTCTGTGTTCAGTCAGTGGGTGCAGCAGTGAGAAGACCATGGATCCCCCCTCAGAGCTCCCGAGCCCCCTCAGGAGCCTTAGAATAGGGACAGCGGATTGCAGGGACAGGTAGGGGTTAATAAAGTTGAAATAGTAAAAAAAAAAAAGTTTAAAAAAAAGTTAAAAAAAAGTCCCCCTCCCGACCCCCTAACAGGTCCCCAAGGGTCCTATTAGGGTCTGATCCCTGACCCCGGGTCCTATTAGGGGTTCAGGGAGCTGCATGCGCCAACCATTTTCTTTTTTGGCCACAGCTTTTTTTTTTTCTCTGACCCCCTAATAGGTCCCCCAGGGTCCTATTAGTGTCTGATCCCTTATCCCAGGTCCTATTAGGGGTTCAGGGAGCTGCGTGCGCCACCCCTTTTTTTTTTTGGGCCTCAGCTTTTTTTTTTTTTTCATTACTGTTATACACTTTTTACACCAAGCACCACACAGTACATACTTCCCCGCCACCCCCGCACACCAGGGACCTCTCGGTAGATGAGTCTCTCATCAGTTTTAAGGGGAGACTCATCTTCCGCCAGTATATTCCCTCGAAGCGGGCGCGGTATGGCGTGAAGCTCTATAAACTTTGTGAGAGTACCTCTGGGTACACTTACAAGTTAATAGTGTATGAGGGACGAGATTCCCGTATTGAGCCCCCAGAATGCTCCCCCACTCTGGGTGTTAGCGGGAAACTCGTTTGGGACCTTGTGCACACATTGCTGGATAAGAGTTTCCACGTATACGTGGATAACTTTTATACCAGCATCCCTCTGTTCAAATCCCTTTCCGACAGATCCACGTCTGCTTGTGGGACCGTGCGGAAGAACCAGAGAGGTCTCCCTCTAAATTTGGTCCAGATGCCTATCCCCAAGGGTTAGTCCCGTGCCCTGACCCATGATAACCTGTTGTTGGTGAAGTATAAGGATAAGAGGGATGTCCTTATGCTGACCACTATTCATGGGAACGGCAGCACCCCTGTCCCTGTGCGAGGTACCGTGGGACTGGTCCTCATGCCCGATTGTATTCTGGACTACAATCGGAATATGGGGGGAGTTGATCTCTCAGATCAAGTCCTCAAGCCATACAACGCCATGCGGAAAACACGGGCATGGTACAAAAAAGTTGCGGTCTACTTGGTACAGGTTGCCATGTACAACGCTTTTGTACTATCCCAGTACACTGGCAACACAGGGACATTCCTCCAGTACCAAGAAGAAGTCCTAAGGTTCCTGATCTTTGGCGACCGGGAAAGAGCAGGCCGGACTTCCCAAGGGTGTGGAGTTATAGGCGCCAGGATCGTCCCTGGCCAGCACTTTCCAGGTGTGATCCCCCCCACTGGAAAGATGGGACGATCCCAGAAAAAATGCAGAGTGTGTTACAGGAAGGGGATACGGAAAGACACCACGTATCAGTGCGACACTTGCCCAGATAATCCGGGCCTCTGCATAGGCTGCTTCATGGAGTATCACACTTCCATGGAGCCCTAAATTTTCCCTTTTCAGTTTAATTTTCCATAATTTGACCAATGTACCAAGTCCAGAGTACATTCCAAATTGTTAACCTCCTAAAACCACTAAATTGCTCAAAAAAAAGTGAAAAAAATAAAAAACCTGATAAGACCTCTGGGAGTGTTTTTTCAAAAATGGGTCATAGGTCACCGAGTCACTATCATCGGGGACTTTTTTATGTTGCCTCAAATGCGCAGCACTCTCTCTCCACCTGAGCGGGGTGCACATTTGAGGCAACAGGTTAGGGACGGCCACACACATCACATTCCCAGAATGATGATTCAGAGCATAGGGTTTGGGGTGGGCATATTTTTTTTAGTTTTGGCTATGCTCTGGGTCATCATTCTGGGAATATATCCTTTTTTATTATAATTTATAATTTTCTGGCCCACTGTACCCCATATTACGGGCCTCTGTACCCCACCTGTATACCCCAGTTACGGCCCGTTGTCCCCCATAGTGTTCCCCTATTTTAGGGCTCAGTGCTCCCCCCCATTAACGCTCCTTGAGGGGGGGTCCCACATCCTCTGCTATGAAAAGCTCAAGGCCCCTGACTGACCTCATGCCTATACCAAGACCTGGTGTGCACTAGCGGAGCCAAAATCCTCCAAAAATCTGGTATGTCCTTACTCCAAAGAAATGTATTTACGAATTGTGGGGTGTCTTTTCTGCTATTAACCCTTGCAAAAATGTAAAATTTTGGGGAAAACCAAATTTTTGTGAAAAAAAAAATATTTTTTTTTACATCTGCAAAAGTCGTGAAACCCCTGTGGGGTATTAAGGCTTACTTTACCCCTTGTTACGTTCCTCAAGGGGTCTAGTTTCCAAAATGGTATGCCATGTGTTTTTTTTTTTTTTGCTGTCCTGGCACCATAGGGGCTTCCTAAATGCGACATGTCCCCCCCCCCCCCCCCCCCCCATTTCAGCAAATGTGACTCTTTCTCTTCTGAGCATTGTAGCGCTCCCGTAGTGCATTTGACGTCCACTTATGGGGTACTTCCATACTCAGAAGAGATGGGGTTACAAATTGTGGGATGTATTTTCTGCTATTAACCCTTGCAAAAATGTGAAATTTGGGGGGGGAAACACACATTTTAGTGAAAACATTTTTTTTTTTTTTAACATATGCAAAATTCGTGAAACCCCTGTTGGGTATTAAGGCTCACTTTATTCCTTGTTACATTCCTCAAGGGGTCTAGTTTCCAAAATGGTACACCATGTGTTTTTTTTTGCTGTTCTGGCACCATAGGGGCTTCCTAAATGTGACATGCCCCCTGACCAAAATTTGCTCTCAAAAAGCCAAATATGACTCCTTCTCTTCTGAGCATTGTAGCGCTCCCGTAGTGCATTTGACGTCCACTTATGGGTTCCTCTATACCCAGAAGAGATGGGGTTACAAATTTTGGGGGGTATTTTCTGCTATTAACCCTTGCAAAAATGGGAAATTTGGGGGGAAACACACATTTTAGTGATTTTTTTTTTTTTTTTTTATATATGCAAAAGTCGTGAAACCCCTGTGGGGTATAAAAGCTCACTTTATTCCTTGTTATGTTCCTCAAGGGGTCTAGTTTCCAAAATGGTATGCCATGTGTGGTTTTTTGCTGTTCTGGCACCATAGGGGCTTCCTAAATGCAACATGCCCCCAAAAACCATTTCAGAAAAACGTACGCTCCAAAATCCCCTTGTCGCTCCTTCGCTTCTGAGCCCTCTACTGCGCCCGCTGAACACTTTACATAGACATATGAGGTATGTGCTTACTCGAGAGAAATTGGGCTACAAATATAAGTATACATTTTCTCCTTTTACCCCTTGTAAAAATTAAAAAATTGGGTCTACAAGAACATTCGAGTGTAAAAAATGAAGATTTTCTCCTGAATTTTCTCCTTCACTTTGCTGCTATTCCTGTGAAACACCTAAAGGGTTAAAACGCTGACTGAATGTCATTTTGGATACTTTGAGGGGTGCAGTTTTTATAATGGGGTCATTTATGGGGTATTTCTAAGATGAAGACCCTTCAAATCCACTTCAAACCTGAACTGGTCCCTGAAAAATTGTGAGTTTGGAAATTTTGTGAAAAACTTGTCAATTTTATGATGCAAACATAAAGTAGACATATTGTATATGTGAATCAAATTTTTTTTTATTTGGAATATCCATTTTCCTTACAAGCAGAGAGCTTCAGAAGTTAGAAAAATGCAAAATTTTAAATTTTTTCATAAAATTTTGGAATTTTTCACTAAGAAACAATGCAAGTATCGACAAAATTTTACCAATAGCATAAAGTAGAATATGTCACGAAAAAACATTCTCGGAATCAGAATGATAACTAAAAGCATCCCAGAGTTATTAAAGTTTAAAGTGACAGTGGTCAGATGTTCAAAAAACGCTCTGGTCCTAAGGTGTAAAATGGCCTGGTCCTTAAGGGGTTAAATTCCATCACAGGCACAGCTCTTTTACATTATGATGTTCTGTTTAGAGCTACCCGCCTGCAGTAGAAAGCTCGCTCTAGTGACTACCATTGGCGCATCCGCAGTGTAAAATGCAGTACATGGTACCCTACCCTTAAAAGGAAAAAGTCCTGGAAATGTTAAAAAAAAGTTAAATGGGATTTACTTTATCATTTATTTATTTTTTATGACAATAGCTGAACTAAGGGTTAAGTGCAGTTGTTTTTGTTTTGTTTATTTTGCACCCATTTTTCTTACATAATGTGGAAAACCCTCTGAATAAAAGGAAACAATGGCTAAATAAAAAAAAAAATATATATATATATATATATATATATATATATAAAAACTTCACTGATCTGCACAAATGTTCTGCTCTATAAAAATGTCATCCAATTGCTCCATCTGCTGGTGAGTTTTTGTACTTGCTAGGCAAGGTTAATATTTGAAAAGTCTAATGTATTTGCAATATATAAAATCGAGAAGCAATAATAGCTAATAATAACATACATTACGTTTATCATTTCAGATTCATATAAAGTTATGCATAAAATAAAAATAGATGAATACAAAGGAATGAAAACTAAATACTATGGAGGTGTCCACACAGAAATGTCAGGTGCTTGTCAATGGAACGGGGTACAATGAGGTCCTAGAGCAGTGTTTTCCAAACAGCGTGTCTCCAGCTGTTGCAAAACTACAACTCCCAGCATGCCCCAACAGCCGAAGGCTGTCGGGGCATGCTGGGAGTTGTAGTTTTGCAACAGATGGAGACAGACTGTTTAGAAAACAATGTTATAGAGATCTGTATTCTGGACAGTAGGCACTTGATTTGGATCAACACAGTGCCTATGTTCACCCTTAAATTAATACTACTTCCTATTTCAGCATATGATGGAGCATGTCACATCGAATTTCCATGGAGGCGCACAGAAGTACAATACTTTCCTATAAAATAGGGACCTAGCAGTGCGTGAACTATGCAGAGTGCATCATCTGTCACTACCAGAGGTGCCGGTATTTACCCCATCGGACACCTATGGAAAGGCAGTCATGGTATTTAATTGCTTATTGCCTAGACAGTGTTACTTATCGGTATGGTGGTTAGCGCTCCAGTTGCCTGGATAGATGTACACAATTGTTATATTAGTTTTGTAAGGCGGTGGTGGTCGCCGCTCAGTGCGGTGCAATTTTATGCTAGGGATGTTAGGGACCTGCTACTTACAGGTGGCCGTGACGTGACATGACCATAAAGTACACTAAAGACTTGTTAGTTTAATAAATGTTGCTGAGAAACATTAGATCAAGGTGCATGTTGTGGATGTCTGCTTTCTCTATTTGAATTCACATTGTGTTTTCTATCCTCCTCTTTTTTTTTTTTTACTTGGTCAGCACTCTGCCCCTCAGCCCAGGCCTATAGAAATTGACAGGAGAGCACACTTAGACTGGGAGCACATGGTAAGTGAGCTGTTACACCTGTTCACATTGGTGCGGTGCTGCATCCATTGCTGCAGCGGCGCCGTGTCTGTGGGGAGGCGAGGCCCAGGGACTGCTCTGCCAGTGGGTCATTCCCCCTGTGGGCAGTGGTGTTGCGACCGTGGTGGTTGCCGCTCAGTGCTGCACCATTTTATGTTAGGGACCCACTACTTACAGGTGGCCGTGACGTGGCTAGTGGGCTTGCACTTAATGATCATAAAGTACACTAACGACCTGTTAGTTTAATAACTGTTGCTGAGAGGCATTAGATCAAGTTGCATGTTGTGGATGTGTGACCATGTCTGTTTTCTCTATTTGAATTTGCCTGCAATTACTATTACTGAAGTTGTGGAAACAAGTATAACAATGAGAAGGGAAATCTAAACTTTACTTTTAAAAATTACGAAAGGTCCCTCACAAATCCCAACAATTATATAGCATGTCACACATGAACCCTCATAGGGTGTAGCAATGGTCAATCAATGTCGTAAGCGAGTCTCCATACCCCCCCCCCCCCCCCCACTAATATTAGGGTTTATCAGGGAACAGAGATGAGATTATTCAATGCCATAAGTGTACACAACAAATGTTAACACTGAAATGTAAACGATAAGAATTCCTATTAAAACTGTTCCCCAAAGTGAGTCTCTACCGCACACACAATAAGACTGAGACAAGGTGTTGATGCAAAAAGGCCACAACAGCCCAATTTATTAACAAACCACTTAAAACAATGTAACAAAAACAATTCTTATGAACATCATACGTAAACCAAAATAAACAACTTTTCCTAAGTATCAGTAGAGCATTAGAATAACCTGAAGGCACCATCCTATGAACCTAGGGCCTCTTCACTGACTCCTGGCCATAGTTCACTTGACCCAGGAGCATCATTTGTGAAGTCCAAAGCCCACCCTGGGGCCCCATGCCCACAGAGACTTCACCACCAAGTTAGGAACCGCTCCCAGCCCACCTCCACACTCCAATCCAAAAGCATACCATGTTGTCCACTGGTGCCTCCAGATCCCACTCCTGACCCCGCTGCTGTGACAGACAAACATATAACAACGAGGGCGAGACCTTGCCAGCTCGCCATGCACTGACTGGAGTCCATCCCCCTACCCCCCCCCCCCCTGGCCTTATAACCCCTACCTGACTCCTCCCCAGCACCTGACTTGACCTCCTTACCTTAACCCTTCCATACCTGCATAATCCTCCTGTCATGTACCTCTCCAGTCCTATTCTATCCCCTCCAGGGCTTCCTTTCTGACAAACCTGTAACAGTCACTACTTTCACACAGTCATGCTTTCATTAGGTGCCCTTGTTTTCCAGGCTGTCTGGATTGTTCTGCATGACCCTTCCCAGCAATTATATGACCTGTGCCTTGGCCTGACTTGGCTCCACCGGGGGCTTCTTTCTGTAGGCTACACACATCAGGACTCTTCTCACTCTCAGCTGGCTCTTCCTTTCTAGCTTCAGGAACAAGAACTGCTAGCAACCCTTCTTAAAGGGACATGCACTATGCCCTTTCAGATGTTGGTTGTTGGACAGCTGCTGGTTGTGGGTTACAGAATGAGTATATTATAATAATGATATGCAATAGTTAACAGTTAACCTCTTAAGGATGCAGGGCGTACCTGTATGTTATATAAAGCGGGGTCACGCCATGACCCCGCGTCATTCTGGGTCGGTCCCGGCAGCTAATGAAAGCTGGGATCCTGGGCTAATAGCGTGCGCCATGTCTGAAGTAACAAAAATACACTCCCGGCAGCTCAGTCGGGCTGATCAGGACCATCACGGTGAAATTGCAATGTCCCGATCAGCTAGAACGCGAGCGGAGAGTGCCGTACCTGCCTCCGTCGTGTCCGATCGGCGATTGATTGCTCCAAGCCTGAAATCCAGGCTTCAGCAATTGACCGCCGATAACACTGATCATTGCCATGTTAATGCACGGCAATGATCTGTGTAGCAGATCAGTGTGTGCAGTACTATAGCCACTATAGGGGGCTATAATGCTGCAAAAAAAAGTGTGAAAAAAAGTTAATAAAGATCGTTTAACCCCTTCTCTATTAAAAGTAAGAATCACCCCCCTTTTCCCATTTAAAAAAAAAACTGTGTAAATAAAAGTAAAAATAAACATATGTGATATCACCGCGTGCGAAAATGTCCGAACTATAAAAATATATTGTTAACCCCTTAAGGACCCTTGACGTATGCGTACGTCATGACACCCTGGTACTTAAGGACACATGATGTACGTGTACGTCATGGAGAATTCCGATCCCTGCCGGGCGCCAGGCGGGGATCGGACTGGGATGCCTGCTGAAATCATTCAGCAGGCATCCCGTGCAAACGCCCAGGGGGGTCATTAGACCCCCCATGTCGGCGATCGCGGCAAATCGGAAGAGAATTCAAACTTGCGATTTGCGCGATTCCGGGTCATTACGGGTCTATGGTGACCCGGAATATAAGGGGGATCGCATTTGTCTAAGACACCCACTATCCCCCTGAAGGCATAGGAGTGAGGTGGCAGAGGTGCCACCCCTCCTATCCCTGCTATTGGTGGTCTAGACGCGACCACCAATAGCAGATCGGGGGCGGGGGGGTTAACTTTTGTTTTCCCCGCCCTGCCCACCTACAATAGGCGGGGCAGAATGGGGAAACACAGAGGACCGAACGCCGAAGATCCACTTACCGATCCGGGCGGGCGTCGGAGGCATATTGTATATGTGAATCAATATATAATTTATTTGGAATATTCATTTTCCTTGTAAGCAGAGAGCTTCAAAGTAAAAAAAAAAAAGCAAAATTTTCAATTTTTTCATAAAATTTTGGACTTTTTCACCAAGAAACGATGCAACTATCGACAAAATGTTACCACTAACATAAAGTAGAATATGTCACAAAAAAATAATCTCGGAATCAGAATGAAAGGTAAAAGCATCCCAGAGTTATTAATGCTTAAAGTGAAAGTGGTCAGATGTGCAAAAAATGGCCGTGTCCTACAGTGAAAATTGGCTGGGTCCTTAAGGGGTTAATTAAACCACACGGTCAATGGTGTAAGTGCAAAAAAATTCCAAAGTCCAAAATAGGGTATTTTTGGTACCGTATATACTCGAGTATAAGCCGAGACCCCTAATTTCAACCCAAAATCCCAGGAAAAGTTATTGACTCGAGTATAAGCCTAGGGTGGGAAATACATCATCCCCCCCGTCATCATCCAGACCCGTCATTAACATCCTCATCATCATCACCGCCTGTCATCATCCAGACCCTCATCATCATCACCTGTCATCATCCCCTTGTCATCATCCCACCCCCCCTTCATCATCCCCTTGTCATCATCCCCACCCCCCTTCATCATCCCCTTGTCATCATCCCCACCCCCCTTCATCATCATCCCACACACCCCCCTTCATCATCCCCTTGTAATCATCCCACACACCCCCCCCTTCATCATCCCCTTGTCATCATCCCACACACCCTCCTTCATCATCCCACACCCCCCCTTCATCATCCTCTTGTCATCATCCCACACCCCCCCTTCATCATCCTCTTGTCATCATCCGCCCGCAGTGGTCTTCAACCTGCGGACCTCCAGAGGTTTCAAAACTACAACTCCCAGCAAGCCCTGGCAGCCATCGGCTGTCCGGGCTTGCTGGGAGTTGTAGTTTTGAAACCTCCGGAGGTCCGCAGGTTGAAGACCACTGCGGCCTTCGACATCATCCAGCCCCCTCTCACCCCCTTTAGTTCTGTACAGTACTCACCTCCGCTCGGCGCTGGTCCGGTGCTGCAGGACTGTCCGGTGAGGAGGTCGTCCGGTGGGATAGTGGTTCCGGGCTGCTGTCTTCACTGGGGGCGCCTCTTCTCCGCGCTTCGGGCCCAGAATAGAAGCGTTGCCTTGACGATGATGCAGAAGTACGTTGGCAATGAACGTACCTCTGCGTCGTTGTCAAGGCAACGTGACTATTCTGGGGCCGGGCCCGAAGCGCTTAGAAGAGGCCTCCCCGGTGAAGACAGCAGCCCGGAACTACTATCCCACCGGACGACCTCCTCACCGGACAGCCCTGCAGCACCGGACCGGCGCCGAACGGAGGTGAGTACTGTACAGAACTAAATGGGGGTGAGAGGGGACTGGATGATGTCGAAGGCCGCAGTGGTCTTCAACCTGCGGTAGTTTTGAAACCTCTGGAGGTCCGCAGGTTGAAGACCACTGCGGGCGGATGATGACAAGAGGATAATGAAGGGGGGGTGTGGGATGATGACAAGAGGATGATGAAGGGGGGGTGTGGGATGATGAAGGGTGGTGTGTGGGATGATGACAAGGGGATGATGAAGGGGGGGTGTGGGATGATTACAAGGGGATGATGAAGGGGGGGTGTGGGATGATGATGAAGGGGGTGGGGATGATGACAAGGGGATGATGAAGGGGGGTGGGGATGATGACAAGGGGATGATGAAGGGGGGGGGGTGACGCCTCTATTCTGGGCCCGAAGCGCGGAGAAGAGGTGCCCCCAGTGAAGATAGCAGCCCGGAACCACTATCCCACCGGATGACCTCCTCACCGGACAGTCCTGCAGCACCGGACCAGCGCCGAGCGGAGGTGAGTACTGTACAGAACTAAAGGGGGTGAGAGGGGGCTGGATGATATCGAAGGCCGCAGTGGTCTTCAACCTGCGGACCTCCGGAGGTTTCAAAACTACAACTCCCAGCAAGCCCGGACAGCCGATGGCTGCCCGGGCTTGCTGGGACTTGTAGTTTTGAAACCTCTGGAGGTCCGCAGGTTGAAGACCACTGCGGGTGGAGAGTTCACTCGAGTATAAGCCGAGGGGGGTGTTTTCAGCACGAAAAATCGTGCTGAAAAACTCGGCTTATACTCGAGTATATACGGTAACTTTTCATATCATGAAAAAATGAATAAAAAGCGATCAAAAAATCCGATGAATATAAAAATTGTACCGATAAAAACTTCAGATCATGGTGCAAAAAATGAGCCCTGATACCAGCGCGTACGCAGAAAAATAAAAAAGTTATAGGGATCAGAAAATGACAATTTTAAACACATACATTTTCCTGCATGCAGTTATGATTTTTTTCAGAAGTACCACAAAATCTAACTTCTATAAGTAGGGAATAATTTTAACCATATGGACCTACAGAATAAAGATAAGGTGTAATTTTTACCAAAAAATGCACTGCGTAGAAAATGAAGCCCCCAAGAGTTACGAAATGGCATTTTTTCTTCAATTTTATTCCACAATGAATTTTTTTTCCGTTTCGCCGTGGATATTTTGGTAAAATGACTAATGTCACTGCAAAGTAGAATTGGTGGCGCAAAATGGCGCAAAATAAGCCATAATATGGAATTTTAGGTGCAAAATTGAAAGTGTTTTGATTTTTAGAAGGTGATGAGGAAAAAATGAAAATGCAAAAATGGAAAAACCCACAGTCCTTAAGGGGTTAATGATGAGCTCCATCTGTATGCCCTATTTATGGAACATTTCAGAGAATTTTTATAACTATCAAAGAACCGTATATACTGTTTACTACACACATCTCATATTTACCACCAACAAAGGTTAAGGTCTATAATATTGCTGCATGTGCTCTATTAATAAGCCTGGAGTGTAAATAAGCTGTTTAGTACAGTCTGCTCTACAATGATGCTTTCTGACGTGCTGTAATGTGGAAAATGAACCAATGTTTTCAACAGAACATAATTTAGTAAATCAAGTCCTAATTCAGTTTGATGTCCTTAATGTGCAAAATGCCAGACTGTGTGTTAACTGGATTGAATATAATTATGTGTAATATCATTAAATAGAATTAGATCTCTGAAGAAGTATAAACTGAAGGCAAACAAAGTGAAAAACACATACACAAAGAAAGGTTGAAAAGTGAACTGTGCCCAACAGCTTAATTGTTCTAGTCCATACAAAGTCCGGACTGCAGCTGAAGTAAGAGAAGGAACTGAAACTTGTCATTAGTTCTTCCCTTTTTGTTTGCACTGGGCTACACATGAACCGCAATGTGTGTAGAAAGCAATGAAGGAAAATTTTTAATCATCAGATTAAAAATTAAGAATAAATTAGGCTAGTGTAGTGAGTAAGAACTGGTTCGCTGGACGCGTTTCAGGACTGTCTCAGTCCTTTCTTCAGCAGCTATGAATATGGGTTCCATATTCATAGCTGCTGAAGAAAGGACTGAGATGGTCCTGAAACGCGTCCAGCGTCCCCCTAAATAACTATTGAGACCACCAGTTAATCTGCCCAGCTCAGCAACCAGCAGTCCGACATCGGGAAACATAACTGTCAATCACCCAGCACCCGATACAGGAGATATACGCGCCTCATTGCCACGAGGACGCCACCGACTTAACAACATACATACCTTTAGAACCGCTGTAGCACCACCACCCGGAACCCACTGTCATCCAGCATTACCACCGTAGGAGACGGCCGAGTCTCCGGTGATGCTGTCTCACGCCACGAGAGCCGCCCAGTGATAACACACTGCGGGATTTCATAGTGCAACTGGAGGAGATCGCAGCATCCCAGTGAAGTCCAGCGCATCAGTGCCCGGGAGTGGTGAGATACAAAGTATCTAAAGATATGAATGCATATTAACAGTTACTGCACACAAGCGTATATATTGACAATTATCTGCTAATAGCAAGTATATGAACATTTTTTGCAAAGGTGTTTAATTGCGATCTACTGCTGCAGCCGGACACATACGAATGGTTGCTATGGGTTACTAACAAAAACTTATATGGTTGCTATTGGTTACAACTATACTGGAATCTGTTACAATTTGCAGAACTTGTGGAGAGAGGAGAGAATTGATTATTGTGGATGAACTAGGACTCTCCTACCCAGATTTCTCTCCCTGTACAGTGTATTCCTATTAGAGGTTTTATATGAACTTTTAAATATATGGTGGTCTTAATAATATATTTTTTAATACATTTATTCATATTGTGGAATACTTATACTCTAGGTAATATTAGCTGGTGCTGCGCCTTCACAAGGGCCCTGTGAGACGCAGACGCCAATATTTTATTTTATTATATTTTATTCTATATCATATTGTCATACTATATATTAATAAATACATTTAATTTACTAGCTTTCCATTTGTCCTAAACCCTGAGCCCTAATATATTTAATTGTTTATTCTGTCAGAAATGTTTTGGATTTGGATCCTGATTTAGAAGGGTCATCGATTGCCAACACAAAATATGTAGGGGTGCAGGGACTCCTGTCAAACACAGAAGTCCCTGTTCCTGTAGAGTAGTAAGTGATTGTAGCAAGTGGCTTCTGTGATGTATACAGCATCAGCACTTACCTCTGGGTCACTAAGCGTACAGGAGCAGGGACAGTCGCAGTGATGAGGGGATTGCACTGGTGTTGAACAGGTTCCCCTAGGTCACACCCTGGGTGATGGTATATTGACTGATGGTGTTTCAGGATGCCCTTAATGTTGGTGATGTGTGGAAGAAGCCAAGACAGTTATAGGTTGTTTTTGGCAGTTGAAGAGTTAACCTTTTCAGTGTATGAGAGTTGTTTGAAGTCTATTGCTACCTCCTAGCTCTGTTTTGCTCTGAAGGATGATCACATTGGCTGGCTTCCAGTGGGTAGACTTGCTTGGCGTTGTAGCGTATTTGTGCTGCAGTTACCTATCATAGCATGCAGGTCTGAGTGAAGATTTGACATATTAGGCACAAGCAATGTTCCTGACCAGAGGCTGTTACAGGTACTAGGTGAAAGCTCCTTGTGACACTTATGTGGTGACCCAGTACAGAATCACGTGTTCTTCTGTACTCCTGCCCATCCTGTGTGTCAGATGCTGTTCAATGTCCGTCATGGGTCCTCTCTCCTCAGAACTCTCTCTAATGCACTATATAATGTACTGTTACAAAAGAGTTAATGTTTTTGTATTATCTATGTACTTGTTGTCTTAAATCTCTTGTTGCTAAGGACCTTGTTGTTAAGGGGAGTATGCAGAGGTGAACATGTGACATATCCGGCCAATAGGAAGGCCCTAAATGGTCCCCTTATATACTATAGCTAGAATTCAGGGTTCAGATTAAGCCTTTGCTGTGGTAGAGTTTGGTGAGTAGTGAAGTCTGTCTGTGAGGCGGATCTGAAAGGAGCCGTGAGGCCTAGTCCAGCAACCACGCATCTACTACCAGTTAACCCCACTACCAAGGTGAAAGTAAAAGACTTGCGGTAAGCCTACAGTTTTGGGGATAATATACAAGTCAACTCCAGCAAGTTAGTGAAGTCCAAGTCTAGCGTGGGCTGAATCAGTCATATACAGCACAATCAACTATAAGTCCCAGCAAGCTGATAAGCTTCCCTAAGTTCACCCTGCAACTCTTTCACGCTGATCTGAGCTGTAACGGATTGTACCATCTTTCCAACCTCTGTCAAGCTAGTTAACCGTAACCTTGCGTCGGAGTGATTATTTGCCCTGTACCTGGCACAGGAGAAGCTGGCCTACCTCAGGTGGTGTATAGGTCAACCACGCTCTGGCATCACAATAAGGTTAATTACACATTACCTCGTCCGAAGCCACACTTACCTCTGCAGCATGAGAGTTGAAATGAATGTTCCAATGCTGTCACACCACTTTGTTTTTGTTTTTTGCCTTTAGCTGTGACTATTTTTTGTCCCTGTTCTGGGACATCATTCCTGTACTCTAACATCAGTGTATGCATTGTTCTCATACTATGACATCATTATGTGGAAATTGGTTTCACAGTGTTTATTGTCCATATACTGTGACATCATTGTTTTAGGATGCAGAGTTTATCATACTGGTCTATTACATGACATTGTAGTCTATTCTTAAGGGTAGGGTCACACATGGCATAAATTACTTTTAAACCTTTTACTTTTAAACCTTTGTCCTTTACTGTGTTGATTCCCTTTATGTATTTTGAAGTTTCTATCATTTCCCCTCTGTCTCTTCTTTCTTTCAAGATATTATAACCTTCTGAATAGGACCTAATAACCTCTATGGAAACGTTTATATCATATTTTATGTTTCCGCCCTAAACAAAGTTTACCCATTACTGAATTTACAATCATCCCCAGCTCTGTAGGGTATTATATGGACATCATTGTGCCGATACATTTCTTTATTTGCGTTTCCACATTTATGGAACTAATTAATGTCTTTTAGTTATTTGCCAATATAGCTGGAAGCGATCATAAAATGTTGTCTTTCCTAAGCGTTTTATCTGACTGCAGAATATCTAAGGAACCAATGTTGTACCCTGTTGAAGAATCAATAGGGGAATCAATATTAATCTAAAGACATTGATTCCTTATTTTAAATAATCTAAGCTCCTGGTTTCAGCTCTTCAGATGCTTCTTCATATATGTGAAGAAAAGCTCCTGGGAAATGTTCAGGACAATCTATCTAGTAATAATCTTTGTGTTCTCCTGCATTTTATTTTCTGAATTTATAATCTGTGGCATTAAAGGAAAATGGTCATCCTGTTCACCCACACTATACCCAATACACTGGATTTTAGTGCAGGTGAACAGGAGACCGATGCGGGGTCTCTAACTAATATGTACCTGCAGCCCCGAGGGGTGTCGCTCTGAAAGTCCGCTTCTTTCTTCGGTGAATTGCACGCTAAAGGCGGGTCCACCTCGTGAATTCGAATATTCATGGGCGCTGGTCACAAGAACGCTCAGTAGGCGCTTGCCGAAGAAAGAAGCGGACCTTCAGAGGGACACCCCTCCAAGCTGCAAGCACATATGTTAGTCGTATTCATATGGATTTCATTTATTGACTGTTCAGTCTGAGGATTGAGCAGTCAGTTACTTCAATCCACCTTCCCTTTTTTATATACAGTAATATATACAGTGCCTCCACACATAAAAAAAACACTCAGAAATATACATACACATATATGCAACATAAAAAAAAGGAAATAAAAGTTCAAACAAATGTTAAAAAATCTAAAAAATAAAAAAAAACACAATTCAATTTTTTTTGCCTTGTAAAATGCTTTACTATATATACAAAATGAGCACAATTGAAAAATGACATCAAACCCATATCATGTTTTTATAAAAACTGATCCCAAAATACAATGGAAACCCTCGCGCAAAATGTTGGCAAAATGAAAAAGTTGGGCCATGACAGGAAAATGTAAATTATATTTCTCAAAACACACTGATCAAAAAATAAATAAATACAGTGTCCACAAGGCCTAAAATATCTGCATCCTCAGGGTATGTTCCCACTGAGGAATTGGAGAGGAATTTACTAGAGTACTTCCGCTCGCTTAGTCCTCTCCGATTCAGTCAGCAGTGAAAAACCCAATAGAGTTTAACTGTAATTCTGCTCCTCAGCTCACACTCACACTCACACGCAAGCGGAATTCCGACACTGTATTCCGTTCCGCATAAAGAATGAACATGTTCTCTCTTCATGCGGAATTGTCCCATTGAAATCAATAAATAAAAAAATTCAGCCCGACGGCGTTCCGCACAGAATAAAATAAAAAAAGGGAAATTCAAATTGGTGGTTGTCATCCAGCAGAAAAAAAGTTTCCTACTGTATTCAGCATGGACAATCTGTGCGGAATTCCACGCAAATTCTGAGCGAAAAAAAACACATTTTTAAGCAAGAATTCCTTGCTAATTCCTCAGTGTGAACATCCCCTTAAGGGGTTAATATCACGTGTATCAGTGCATGCACACACAAACAGATTCATATCCACAAATTTACACACAGACATATACATTAAAGGCATACACAAAGAGATACAAACAACACAACACATATGTATACACAGACACATGATGTGTATACACAACACACAAGAGCACTAGTACACACAGATACTTAGTGTGCATACTGAACACACATACACAAGTATACAGAGACACATACTGTGCATCAGGAGCAGAGACAGACAGCAGAGGGCCCCTGTGCAAACAATGGTACTATGCCATAAAATTGCACTGCAACTCACATTAATCTGCAGCATTAGGTCATCAGCAGTTCCTCCACATTAGGTAGCATAGTTTCCCCCCATTAGGTAGCAGTTACCCCACATTAGGTAGCATAGATTCCCCACATTAGGTAGCAGTTACCCCACATTAGGTAGCAGTCTACCCACATTAGGTAGCATATATTCCCCACATTAGGTAGCATAACCCCCCCCCCCCCCCAACACACAGACACACATGCACACAGAAATACACACAGACACACACACATAGACACACACACATAGACACACACATAGACACACTTACCTTGCGCGATGTCCCTCATCAGACCCGGGTCGGCCGGCTGCAGACTCACTGTCTAAAGTGCCTGCTGTGCTATTATGCACCGCAGCCATTTTAGAACAGTAAGCAGCGGTGGCGCAGCGAAGGGTGGAGGGCCCCCTCACACTCTGGGCCCCTGTGCAGCTTAACCGGCTGCACAGGTGATATGTCCGTCCCTGCTGTGCATACATAACATACATACACACAAGTACACACAGATACATACTGTGCATATGAAACACTTATGCACACAAGTACACACATACTTTCAAGAACACACACACATAATGTACATACACAACATACATAAACACAAGTACATGTGGTGGCCCGGTACAGGAGTTGTACACCTGTTCCCTAGGTGCCCTATCAAGTAGCCTCCCTGCAGTGTCCCCTGGGCCCCCTGCACCTGTTCCCTTTATGTTATCTTTATGCTGTGTATTGTATATAAAAGTGCTATGTCTTTAAGAACCATTGATATGTGATTAACCAGTGCCATGTGATTGTTACCCAGTGAGGTATCAGTTACCATGTGACCTTAGGGTGACTTATGGGACCCCTCCTTGTCTCCCCCATATAAGCCCTGGGAGGAGCTAGCTCGCTCTCTTGATTCCTATAAGTCTTTGCTGAAGTCCAGTGCAGTCAAGTCCTAGGTGTCTGTCTGGAGTCCAGAAAAGGCCTCACGTCAACCACGCAGCCACAAGTCTACAAGTCCACAACCTCCAGGTCCCAGTCAGAGCCTGGTAAGCAACAAATGGGGTATAGTCGGTCTCAGTCAAGTCAGTCAAAGTCAACCTGTCTTTAGTCAGCATGACCTGCATCAAAATTGTCCCAGTCCACTGCAAGTCCCAGCAAGCTCTAAGGTCTCTGAAGTCACTGGTCACCTCCTTGGGCTTGGCTAAGCTGTATAGACTATTCCACCTGTCTAATTCAGTAAAGCTACCGTTGTTCCATAACTTGGCATCAGAGTCATTATTGCCCCCTAGCCCAGGATCCAGCGGTATACCTTCGGGTGGTATTGAGGTTAATGCCATCTGCCCCTAGGGCAATTCCATCTGCCCTCATCACACCCTCTACCACAAACACACAGACACATACTATGCGTACACAACACACAAACACTGTTCTCATGAACTAAAATGTCAACTAAAAAGAACAATCCTATTGAAGACAAATGGGTTAACCCAGTCAGCAGCATGTAAAGATATCACATTATAGACAGGATGGAGAGGAGCTTTATCCAATGTTTGTTTAGGTTCTAATACAAAGCCCTGTTTAATAGATAAACATCCTGAGATACATGAACGAAAGATCTGATATTTACATAATGTTTCTCCTCCCGTCCGCCATTGTCTTTTATTAATAGGCCGGAGGTAATAGAAGCCGTGAGCAGAGCTGTTAGCCTTTCGCTGCATAAAGGGGGACATGGTAAGCCATGATAGAGCATCATTTGGTCGTCTTCCTGGCAGACTGTGATCATATCTGAAGATTTCCGTTTCGCTCCATCAAGCCTGGAAATTAGGTTGTAGATCATAGTCACATCTGTCCAAAAGTCAATAACAATCACCTCAGGTAATCTTTCCCAGTGTTGGCACCAGATGCGTTTCATTGACCCGTTTCTATTAATACATTTTTTTTTAATGATCCTAAAAATGTTCTTTTTTAACCTATTCCTGACTTTAGAGTTTAAAAAAATATATAATTTTGATGATTGAATTTATACACTGATCAATGTGAAGAGAAACCTCAGGTCCAGCATGAAGATTCTGTGCTTTATATATGCTTGGTAAATAAGACATCAACTCCTTTTATTATCTTACTTTATTGTAAATAAAATATCCCCAAATAACAATATTTATATGAACCATAGATTGATGCAATACTGTTCTGTTTATTTCCTAAAAGAGACTCAAGCACAACATTGTATAAACATATATATGTAGTAATGGTGGGGTGTGTGGTGCAGGGAAGATGTTGTTACCCTAGGGGCAAATGTTAGCAACCCCTTGTGTTTGTGACGCCAGGGCTTGGTTTAGCCCTAACCACCTGAAGGTATACCGCTGGATCCTGGGCTAGGCACTACGGCAATGAAGACATCGACGCCAAGTTACGGACAGCAGTAGCTTTACTGAGGGTAGACAGTTGTTACAGTCTATACAGTACAGCCAGGGCCCAAGGAGGTGACCAGTGACAAAGAGGCCTCACAGGTTTGATGGGACTTGTAGTAGACAGGAGAATTTAATGCAGGCCATGCTGGATAGACAGAAGACTTGACTGACAGGACTGTGACTTTAGCTTACTTTGCACTTGACTTGAGGCTGCAGGACTTGACTTAAAGGGGTACTCCAGTGGAAAACTTTTTTTTTTAAGTGAACTGGTGCCAGAAAGTTAAACAGATGTGTAAATCACTTCTATTTAAAAATCTTAATCCTTCCAGTACTTATTAGCAGCTGTATGCTACAGAGGAAAATCTTTTCTTTTTGAATTTTGTTTTTGTCTTGTCCACAGTGCTCTCTGCTGACACCTCTTTTCCTGTCAGAAACTGTCCAGAGGTGTCAGCAGAGAGCACTGTGGACAAGACAAAAAAAGAAATTCAAAAAGAAAATAATTTCCTCTGTAGCATACAGCTGCTAATAAGCACTGGAAGGACAAATATTTTTTTATAGAAGTAATTTACAAATCTGTTTAACTTTCTGGCACCAGTTGATTTAAAAAAATTTTTTTCTACTGAAGTACCCCTTTAAGGCCTCCAATATTCTGGGCAGGCACTAAGATGACTTGACTGCACTGGACCTCAGGAACAAGAGAGAGAAGCTAGCTCCACCCGGGGTTTATATGAGGGAGACTAGCAGGGAGCCCATAGGTCATCTTTGGGGTCAGCTGGTCACTAGTACCTCCTGGGTAATAATCACGTGGTACATTTATTAAATATACAACACACAATATAATACACAACTTATTTACATGGGGGAAAAACTTCAGGGGGCCCTGGGGACACTGAGAGACACTGCCTGACAGGGCAGGATAGGTACGGGGCAATACCATCCCATACTGGGCCACCGCATATACCAACATTTTTGTTTATCTTTTGTATAAAATAAATGGCATGGCTGGTTGTGCACATGTGTATTTAAATAACAAAAACAGAAAAATGAAATTTCTGAAGCATGCAAAAATTCGCATGGAAAATTCGCATAAAATTTGTATAAAAATTTGCATGTGAAAAAAGACGAATATTTGTCATTACGAATATATAGCACTATATTCGAAATATTCGTGAAATCACGAATTGCCGATATTCACGATAAAAATTTGCATTACGAATATTCGTGCTGAACACTATTTATTATCTGGAAGTTCATTAAAGGGGTACTCCACTGGCCAGCGTTCGGAGGTAAATGTTCCAAACGGTGTTTTCGCGCTGCAGGGGTCGGCCATGCCCCTCGTGACATCACGGTCGCTCTACCTCAATGCAGTGCGAAAACAGCGTACTGAACATTTACTCCCAAACGCTGGGCAGTGGAATACCCCTTTAAAATAAATGTACACAGGGAAAAATGACAGTGGACTTCCATGCAGATATGTGCATTAGATTACAGTTGGAAATGTGTGCATTTTAATTTACAGTATGTTGCAGATTTTCTCCATAGACTTCAATAGGGAAGTCAAAATCCTCAATAAACGCCTGATCCCTGAGGATTTTGCTGTAAAATTTCCATGGAATCACAGGTAATCCGCACATACAGATTTTATCCTATTCCTGCAAAATCACATGTATGTAAGTGGTTAGTGTGGCCGGGGAATATGGAGTGTGGCTGGTGCCAGGTATATATTACAGCCGACACTTGAAAGCAGCTGACGGGATCTGACTTTAGTTGCAGCATCTAGACCAGTGTTTTCCAAAAGGTGTGTCTCCAGCTGTTGCAAAACTACAACTTGTGCAACAGCTGGAGACACACTGGGAAACACTGATCTAGACTGCTATCTGACTGGTACCCTTTCTGTCAGAGCTACACCCCTGCAATGCAGTCATGAGGTGCTGATTGGTCGGCATGGCAGCCAGAGGCCTTCAGCAGGCCTCTGTGGCTACCGTTTCAGATCTGCTAGTACTGCCTGCTACAAGAAAGCCATACTAGCAGATCGATGATCAAACAGCACACTACAATACCACTGTATTGGACGTGGACTCCGCCTCAACACTATGCAAAAAGAAAAAGGATCATCCAGCGCTTGACTCAGGGAACAGATACTTTATTAGGATACCATGGAGAACAAACAGGTACAGGGAGACATGTGACGCTTTTCGGCTTAAAACATGTGACGCGTTTTGGCTCGAGTCACCGAGCCTTAGTCATACAAAATTTGTATGACTAAGGCTCAGTGACTCGAGCCGAAACGCGTCACATATCTCCGTGTACCTGTTTGTTCTCCATGGCATCCTAATAAAGTATCTGTTCCCTGAGTCAAGCGCTGGATGATCCTTCTTCTTTTTGCATATTGTTTTGTACTGTATATGCAGTTGAATGATTGTTTATACGAGTTACCAAGTGAGACTAAAACGTGTTACAGAAAAGCATGCTGGGAGAAACACTTCTGTAGACAGAAGATACCTTTTGGAGATGGGAATACACTGGCTTCAAGTCACATCATAACCAGTGGGTGGCCATACTATACAGCATATCCACCTCCCAACAGAATATGGCAAAGTCATGTTTTTAGTTTTGTCAAAGCTATTCACCTTTATCGTACTGTGATATTATACAAAATAATCGGAAGAAAATATATTTGCCATAGAATTGATACAGATCTATTTAATTTTTTCTTTTTGGGAATTCTTTGCTAAATTTATAGCATACCGTTAATCTCAGAACATCTTAAAGGAAATCTGTCACCAGTGTCACCTACACTAATCTTCTCCGGTAGCTTCAGCTCCAGGCCCGGATTGGAGCATGGGCGGAGCTTATTGACATCAACACTGCTGCTCTCTGCTGGGTCCCGCTGCCAGAGAACCGCAGCGGTGACATCACTAAGCTCCGTCCATGCCCCAAGTTGATTACCGAAGAACGACTGCACGGAACGGTACAAGGTGAGTACCATTGTCATCAGTGTCACCTGCACTACCTGTCGTTACCAACAGGTTAGTGCAGGTGACACTGGTGACAGATTTCCTTTAAAGCTGTGAAAAAATAATCCATCTTCTCAATTATGGCACCCTTTTGGTTCACAGGCTGTGTCTGGCATTGCAGCTTACCCTCATTCAATTTAACCCCTTAAGCATACAATGATTTTTCATTTTTGTGTTTTCATTTTCTCCTCCCCACCTTCTAATAGCCATAAGGGCAGGTTCACACTTCAGACACAATCCAGCTGGAGATTCCGAGTGTGGCCATCGCCGACTGAATCAGTGTTAGGACCGCACAGACATTGCAGTCCCCATAGACAGCAATGCCTGTGTGTGAAGCGGAAATCCACCAGAACATTTAACATGTTCAATGTTCTGGCGGAATTCTTGAGCACACTTTCCAGGTGGTAAGTCTGCCTCGAAAACTCCGCAGTGCGCACTGTGCAGTGGAGTGGGACTCTTCTGCGCTAGAATATTCGAGTGGAATTTTAAAACAGAATTCTGCTAGGAAATTCCATAGTGTGAACCCGGCCTAAAGTTTTCACCTACAGACCCATATGAGGGCTTGTTTTTTAGGCCACTAATTGTACTTTGAAATGACATCACTCCCTTTACCGCTAAATCTATAATGAAACAAAAAAAACATTTGTGGGGCGAAATAAAAAAAATGCTACTTTTTTGGGGGGGGGGTTCTTTTCATGCAGAGCACTTTTTGGTAAAAATGATTTGTTATATTTATTCTATAGATTAATCTGATTCCGATGATACCAGCTAAACTGCTTGATCACATTGGTGATTGGGTGAGTGGTCTGTCACTCCGAGCAGAGTGCTCCAAGGATGAGTAAGTAGCAGGGCCCTGTTCCAAAAATAGCACGGGCCCCAGGAGTTGGACCCTGTGATCAGATCACTTATCCTGGGCATAAGGGATATGTTTTACTTACCCAGAGAACCCCTTTGGGGGTTTAAAGGTGTACTCCGGCGGTAAGACATCTTATCCCCTGTCCAAAGGATAGGGGATAAGATGCCTGATCATGGGGGTCCTACCGCAGGGGACCCGTGGTCTTGCACGCAGCCCCCCGTTAGAATCAGTCTCCGGAGCATGTTTGCTCCGGTACTGATTACTGGCAATCACGGGGACGGAGCATTGTGACATCACAGCTCCGCCCCGTGTGACGGGGATGAGATGTCTTAGCGCCGGAGTACCCCTTTAAAAGTGTTGTCTTCCAAAAAGAGTGCCATTCTTGTCTACCAGTTGTTCATGGTATTACAGCTCAGCTCCCTTAATCTCAAAAGGGCTGAGTTGCAATACCAAACATAGGGGGAGATTTATCAAAACTCGTGTAGAGGAAGAGTGGTGCAGTTTCCAGGGCAACCAATCAGATTGCTTCTTTGATTTTCCAGAGGCCTGTGAAAAATTTAAGATGAAAACTGATTGGTTGCTATGGGCAACTGCACCGCTCTTCCTTTAAACAGGCTTTCATAAATCTCCCCCATAATCCATGGACAAGTTTGGTGCTGATTTTGGAAGAAAATCCTGTTATTGGGGCTGAGTTGCAATATCACATACCGACCTTGGATAAAAGTGGCGCTGTTTCTGAAAAAGACTGCCCTTTTTCTTGTTATCCCAGACATGCCCTTCAGTATACCTGATATATTTTAACCAATGCAACTGATTTCTGTCCCAATCAAAGGTTTCGTGACCGCAGTAACAGATTAGAATAGCCAAATATTTTGCCGTCTGTGAATGGTTTGTGATTGACCAGTGAATGTGTTTCTTCCCAACAATCAGCAGCTGATTAATAGGAGGAGAAATCACAGGTAAATGCCTCATGATTGCCGGGTCCACTATATAGAAAACCTCTCCACTGAAATCATTTTCCATATAAAACATGTCGGATGTTATTTTTGACTGAAATCGCATGAACTCTTTTACTTGTTTATTTATTTTATTACTTATTGCAAACCTGTAAAACCTGTAAAAATGTCAATATGGCAGACTTTATGTCGTCATATTTACACCAGTACATCACTTTTACACCCGGGACATCAATGTTTTACTAGCGACCTTGAGACAAGCACAGAAGATAAAAGGTGACCTTTAAGCCATGTTTATACACGGTAAAATTTAGAATTTTCCTATCCTGGGTGACGGAAAATTTAGATTTTAATAAAAACAAAACGCGAGTATTATGCTTTAAACTTCTTTACTAAAACTCAGCAGCATATAAGTAGTAGATGTATTAAATAAATTTATATATATATATATATATATATATATATATATATGAAGAGTAAATAAACATATGAGAGCTAGGATGCAACCTAGAGTGCTGTTCATGGCATCATCCAATCAGGTAATAGTATAGATGATATCAATAACTGTCATATAGGAAACTTCCTTCTTCTTCTTTGCAAAGTAGATGTCGGGAAAAACAGGAACAGTCAGCAACAGGCAATCGTAGAACAAGAAAACCAAGTGGAATTGGAATGCAATAAGGAACTCCATCGATGAAAATCGTTACAACGGTAGAAGATGAAGTGATCATTGTTGAACTGAAAGAAAGAAAAAATATAATTACAGGGATGGGTTCTGGGAGGGATAATACTCGCGTTTTGTTTTTATTAAAATCTAAATTTTCCGTCACCCAGGATAGGAAAATTCTCAATTTTAAGGCAAAACAAAACGCTTTGTATTATGCTAGTTCAAAGCTATTTATAAATATTATAAACTCTAATTAATAAATAGAAGAAAAAACATTAGACTACAACAATAACATGGAAACATATGATTCAGGTCTAAAGTAGAAGGTCTTAAAGGTGGAATCAGAAGACCAGTTGGCAGCTCTTAGTAAGTCTGATAGAGAAGCACCAGATTGGAAAAGTCTAGTGGAAACAGCACTTCTAGTAGAATGGGCAGTAAATTTGGAAGTGTCAACACCAGCAAGTTGTAAAGTTTGTTTAACCCATCGGCCAGAGTAGGAGAGGATACAGGTGCATGAGGTCTGCAAAAGGAAATTAATAATTGGGAACGAGAAGCATTTCTAAGAGATTCAGATTTTTGTTCGTAAGATCTGAGGCAACGAACACCACAACGTTTTTCGTGATGCGGAAAAGAGGGGTAGAAAACCGAATGAAGGTTAATTTTTGTATGACGATAAATCGAAAAAATAACACCTTGAGGAGTAAATTGTCTATGAGATATGTCAAGTGATATGACATCAGAGACCCGTTTCACAGAGATAAGGCATAGAAGTGTAGTGAGTTGGAAGGAAAGAAATTTTAAAGAGAGGGAATCGTTATCATCCCAGGAAATGAACATATTGAGAACTAGATTCACGTCCCATGTGGAAATGTATTTTGGTAAAGGTGGTCTGCGGAAACGAATTCCTTTAAGTAGTTGGCAGACTAGAGGATGTCTACCAATCGGAATGGAATCGATAGGTACGTGTTTAGAGGAGATAGCGGAACGATAAAGAATGGTTCTGTATGCTTTACCAGCATCAAAAGAGGCAGATAAGAAATTTAAAATGTGGTATATAGATGCTTGTAAGGGATCCAAATGTCTTCTATCGCACCAATCAGACCAAAGTTTCCAGGCTGATCTGTAAGCAGATCTGGTACCTGGGGCCCACGCATCAGATAAGATGTCCTGAGCTAATTTTGAAAGTTGGAAGTTAGATCTTGGTGACCCGAAATCAACCAAGCGACTAGAGGTAATTGTCCCAATAGAATCATAGGGTGGAAATTCCCTTGGGGATCCAGAAGAAGATTCTGAAAATAAGGAAGAAGACTGGGAAAATCTAACGCCATAGCGGCGTTATGAGAACTAGAGTGGATTTCTGTATCAAGGTTTGAAATAGAACCCGAGGAATGAGATTGAAAGGAGGAAAGGCGTAAAGAGTCTTCTGAGGCCAAAATTGCAGGAAGGCGTCTACACCCAAAGCTTCCGGGTCCGGTTGCCAGCTGTAAAATAGAGGCAATTGAGTGTTGAGACGGGATGCAAAGAGGTCTATGTGCAAAGGACCCCAAAGAGAATTGATCGAGTGGAAGATTGGAAGATGAAGTTTCCAATCGCTGGAATCTGTTAAATAACGAGAATACCAATCCGCTACTGAATTGGAAATTCCGGGGAGGTATTCCGCTTTCAGGGTAATATTCTTGTCTAAACAAAAATGACAAAATTCTTTGACAAAATGTGCAAGAACTTTTGAAGTTGTGCCTCCCAAATGATTGATGTATTGGACAGCAGAAATGTTGTCCATACGAAGAAGAATACAATAATGGGAGGAATTATTTGCAAAACCATTTAAAGCAAAGAATCCTGCCAGAAGTTCCAGACAGTTTATGTGAAGGAGGGACTCTGAAGGAGACCATTTGCCTCCTGTAGAAAGGGAACCGCAACGAGCGCCCCCGTCCGGAAAGACTCGCATCCAATTCGATGACGATGTCTGGATTCGGATGGAAAATTGCTTTCCCATTCCAAGATTCTATGTGAGTGAGCCACCAAAGAAGTTCCCCTTTGGCTTCTGAGGAGAGAGGAACTTTGTCCGAATAACAGAGGCTTTGTCTCAAGTGGCAAATTTTTAGGCGTTGGAGAGCTCTGTAGTGAAGAGGAGCAGGAAAAATGGCTTGAATGGAGGCTGAAAGGAGACCCACAATTCGAGCTATTGTCCTCAGAGATATAATGTCTTTGTGGAGAATCTGTCGGATTTCTTTCCGAATAACTTTCAATCTCCTTGGAGGGAGACTCAAAGTGGTCAGTTGAGTATCTATCATGAAACCCAAAAATTCCAGATGTTGAGTTGGAACTAAGATGGATTTTTTGTGATTAATGAGAAATCCTAGATGAGTTAAGAGGTGTAATGTCCAATTCATGTGGAGCTAAAGTAACTCTTTTGATTGGGCCGTAAGGAGGATGTCGTCTGGATAAATAATAAGATGAACTCCGCGGCTTCTTAGAGAGGCAACTACTGGTTTCAGTAGTTTTGTGAAGCACCACGGGGCTAATGAAAGACTGAACGGGAGACAAGTAAATTGCCATGTCTGATCGTTCCAAAGGAATCGAAGAAAAGGTTGAGAAGATGGATGGATTGGCATTGTCAAATAAGCGTCTTTTAGATCTATCTTCACTAACCAATCGTTCTTCAGAAGAATGTCTCTTAGAAGATGGATGCCCTCCATCTTGAAGTGACGATAAACAACCAGGTTGTTTAAAAGTCTTAAATTGATCACAGGCCTGTGACCTCCGTCTTTCTTTTTTTTACCAGAAAGAGGTTGCTTAGGAATCCCATGGAATGTGGGGGTACAGATATAATTGCTCGTTTGGAAGCCAATTCTTGGACTATGAGTTTTTTTGTCCAATAGGGAAAATTGGATTGGATGAGGTAAATGTGTTTGGATAGGAGGGATGACAAATTCTATTTGGTAACCCATGACTGTATTTAGTATCCAAGAGTTGGACGTAATCATAGTCCAATTGCGGAAAAAATGAAGGAGTCTTCCCCCTAATGGGATATGTTGGGAAGTATACAGGGGTAGACCTACCTGTGGGAGGTCTGGAGCGAGGATAACCTCTTTGGCCTCTGGATCACCAAGGTCTTGACCTGTAAGGGAAAAATGGGGAGGGAGTGGCAGGTGGAGCTGTGAATTGTGTGGATGGGTGAGAATAGGGGCCTCTATAAGCTCTATAGTGGGATGACCGGACGGAAAATCGGCCCGACCTTTTCCGGCCCTCCCAAAAATTCTACTAAAGAATACTTTCTTCATTGATACTTGAGCTTTATTGAGAGAAGAAAAGAGCCCAACGTATTTTTTAAGCTCCCTGATGAAATCTTCACCGAAAAGCATGCCATTCGTGGGGTTGACCGGTTCGGCAGTAGCCAGGTTGGTAAGTTGTGGGTCAATTTTCATAAGTATCAACCTTTTTCTCTCAGTGGAGAGAGCAGAATTAGCATTGCCGAATATACAAATGGCACGCTGAATCCACCCTTTAAGGGTCTCTGTATCAACAGTAGTATTAGAATTGGATGCTTTATCAGCCATATCCATAATTTTGTAGAGTGGGCCAAGAAGGTCCATCAATTTGTCCTGACAGGACTTAAAACTACGGTCCACTCCTTTTTCAAACAGGAATTTGGCTAGGAGAGGGTCCAATTCCAGAGTAGCAGAGGCATTATTAGGCAGAGAGGGGTGAGGGCATTCTGCCTTCAGCTTGCTACGGGATCCAAAGATTTATTAGCTCAAAGAGCTAAAAATTCCGCCACCCTCTGATTGGGAAGCCACTCACCAGACCGTGGATGGCATATCAAAGAGGGGTCAAAATATGAATCCCCAGGTAGGTTCACTGGAGTGTCTTCCTGCAGAGCAGGGTCCTCGTGATCTGAATCCCTTTCCCCCGAGACATATAAAATTTTGTCAACATCATGGATGTCAGAATCCTCAGATTCTTCAGATGAGACATCTTGGTAGGAGTCTGGCTTCGCTCTAAAAGTGGAAGTCGTATCCCTGATAGGTTGGACTTCCTCTTGGGCAGAGGGTGAGGAAATTGGTTTCTTAGAACCACTATTAGATAGGTCTGGCTTAGAAACCATAGGCTGGGTGATATCGGTCTCATGGCGAACTCCTGATGTGTGTTTCACACTTTTGGAGGGGTATGGTACATCGCCTGGGATGTGGCGCTTTTTTGATTTAGCTTTACCAGGACCCTTAAGACCTTTTGCCAAACAAGAAACAGATTCGGCAGGGGATCAATATTGATCCAATGGGATTATAGGAGGTAACACCCCCGTAATTGTAGTGCCAGAGCGAGCCATCACATTAGATAGTGATTTTTCAAAAGATTCTTGCAGAGTAAAAACTACATTTTGTATAGATTTAGACACTGAGGCGTCTACCATGGACTGTAAAGTGTCAGGATTAACTTTATCAGATGTAATTTGACTATTGTCCTGGGACATATTGATAATATGGAGATGTTATACTGTAAAAGAATATACTGTATATGTATATACTGTATACAAGGTAATTAAGGAAAATTAAATATGAATTTAAATATATAAAATATCTAATACAATTTCAAAAATTAATAAATAAATGATGAGGCAATACATTAATTAAATATATACTAACTAAGTATAACAATCAATTAATTATATGGAAATCATGAATTAATAAATAAATAAATTAATTAACATTAGACATATCAATATATGGGGAATACTGATGAAAATGGGAAAAAAATCAAGTATAATAAAGAAAATGAAATATATATAAAGGAATTGAGAACATGTGTATATATATATATATATATATATATATATATATATATATATATGAGATACGAAGAATAAAGGAAATTAAAGAAATTACATGAACAATAAATGAATAAATAAATAAATTTAAAAATTATAAATAAATAGGTAAAATATAAAATATTAATTGACTAATAAGAAACAAACCATATATTTTTATACAACAATATATAAAACTATGAGAGAGAGAAATTACATAACTTCACCGTCTGCTGAGCAGCAAAGAAGAAGGAAGTTTTCTATGGGACAGTTATTGATATTATCTATACTATTACCTGATTGGATGATGCCATGAACAGCACTCTAGGTTGCATCCTAGCTCTCATATGTTTAATTACTCTTTATATATATATATATATATATATATATATATATATATGTATATATATAAAATGTATTTAGAACATCTACTACTTATATGCTGCTGAGTTTTAGTAAAGAAGTTTAAAGCATAATACGAAGTGTTTTGTTTTGCCTTAAAATTGGCAGTTAGGCTAGGATTCCACATGGTTTTTTTCCCAGCGATTTTTTTTCACTGAAAAAAAACGCAACAAAAAATGCCGGTGCAATCTCCTGCATCTGACGTTTTTTCTGGCATTTTTGTATTTGAGTTGAAATTGCATTTTTGGCCCTGAGTGTCACTCCTGGGTGTCAGGAGTGACACTTGCTCTGATCAGTCCTTAATTGCAGGTACTACTACTCCCAACATGGAGCACACTTTGCTCCATGTTGGGAGCTGTAGTACCTGCAGTTAAGGAAAGATCACAGTGGCTGCCACTCCTGACATCCGCTGTGATCCTCCTGTATAATGTATAGATGCGGGCAGACCCTCTTCTACGGTCCCCTGCTCTGATGTATATATATACACCTATTCATATTTCCCGCAGAGAGTTGTGATTGGCTGGAACCATCTGGCCAATCACAGCTCTCTGTGGGAAATATGAATAGGTGTATATATATACGGCAGTGCAGGGGACCAGAGAAGAGCGGCCGGCCGCATCTATAAATTATACAGAAGGATTGCAACGGATCCGGGGCGATCTGTCAATTAGTATAGGTATTTTGACTTCCATCATGGAACAGTGTGTTCCATGCTGGGAGTAGTAGTACTACCTAAAAAATAAAGAAAAGATGTGAAACACACACACACACTACATTTTTATTATTGTTGGCTATATTTTTAGTGCCCCGTCTGCCCACATAAATTAATCTCTGTTTAAAAATTTATAAAAAAATGCATTTTGTTAAATACAATTTATTCCATCATTTCTGTATCTTTTTTATTATTATTTTTTAATGGTACCCTATGAAATTTTATTTAAAAAGGTATCTCCATCACTTTTTTGGATCACTACATGCTCATTCTACTCACCTCTTTGTGCATTTAGCCTCTAAATGGGTTAACAGCCAAAATGTGCTATTTTTACTATGAGTAAAAATGGTCCTTAAAGGGGTACTCCACTGCTCAGCATTTGGAACAAGCTGGCACCGGGAGCTTGTGATGTCATAGCCCTGCCCCCTCATGCCATCACGCCCCACCCCCTCAATGCAAGTCTATGGGATGGGGCATGATGGCTGTCATGCCCCCTACCATAGACTTGAGGGGGCAGAGCGTGATGGCATGTTGGGACGGGGCTATGACGTCACAAGCTCCCGGCGCTGGTGCCGGCTCCAGCATTCGGAACAGTTTGTTCCAAACGCTGAGCAGCATTTTTTTTTTAGCCTTATCTTCAGAAGTTTTTTCTATTTACACATTTTTCACCCCTTTAAGAAAAAAAAGGTGAAAAATTTTAAATAGAAAAAACTTCCGAAAATAAGGCTAAAAAAATATTTAGCAAATAGAATCTAAGGCTTAAGAACTCCTCCTAAGAAAAGACTAAGGCCATGTTTACACCCCATAAAAACACCAGCCATATTTTCTCCATATATGATCTTTTTTTTTTTTTTGGGTGTGTGTGTGTGAACATGAGTGGAGAAAAAATGATAATATAAGCCTTTTAGCCTCTCATTGTTATAAAAAAAAAAAAAACACGTGTAGATAAATGATATGTATAAATAAATGTAAAAAAAACATGTGTAGATAAATGTAAGAAAATGTATCACAATTATTATTCAGCCATCAGAACAGTAGAAGGTCATGTTCACACAGTACTGCTTTGGTGCAGTATACACAAAATCATTTCTTTTTCTTTTTAAAATTTTTATTCCTGTGAGATTCCCACTCCTGGCTTTGGTTTTCAAAAATTGCATCGAAAAGAGCCTTTGGTGTAATAAAATTAGCATGATAAAAAGTATGATTGATATTAAATATGTACATATAAATATCACAAAGAAATGGAATTTATTTTAGAATTTTTTCATATTTCAGAATTTCATATTTAATCTGAAAAATATGACCGACATTTGATTTGCTTGAAGTTTTTATTGTTTTTGCATTTCTCTTTTTAAATATTCTATGCTTTCCTTTGATAGATTACACAGTACAGGCAACCCCAAAAAACGGCCATGAAATAGGTGTAAAAAATGGTTTTTATAATCTAATAACGTGTTCCATTAAAGTCTATGGATAAGTGATTGTCAAGCACACACATTGTTAAAAAAAATATAACAATTATGCCCATTTTTATAAACAATGTGTGAACTGACGGCCACTTTTCCACATTATTAGATTAAAAAACTACAGTTTTATACCTATTTCACAGAATTTTTTTTTTTTTCATTTGTGTGAACCCAGCTTAACACTGAGCATTGTGCTTTTTTTTCTAACAATCGATCTGTACAACAATCTATGTCCGGTATAGCAGTTTTACACAACATAGAGGTCACAAAGGTTACAATTTAGATTTTTAGAAACCTCCATTGAGGTCACTAGTGAAAATGCAAAGACCGTGCTGTGGAAAAAGTATGTAAAAACAAACAAACAACCAAAAAAACCTCACACTCTTACTGTTATGGGTAATAGACAATTCTTATAGAAAATGTTTCATTGGAAAAGTCTATAAGGTATAAGGTGATATAACAGACATCACATGGTACTAAACAGAGCAACAGAAATGCAGAAAAAGACGTCACTACACAAATGCTAAAACGTTTCCATGCACTACTAGAATTATACAATGCATTTAAATAACGGCTGGGTTCACACATAGTATTTGGTCAATATTTTTTGCCAAAATAAAGAGTAGGTCCAAAACACAGACAAAGGGTGCAAATCTTGCCATTATCTATTTTTTCAATGTCGATTCAACCCCTGGGTTAAAATGCTGACCAAAATACTGTGTGGGAACCCAGCCTTACAAAAGCAATAAGCAAATAGGTTATTGTAGTAAGTTTTCCGGTAACCAATTGTTTCCCAAACAGTGTGCCTCCAGCTGTGGCCGTTGGCTGTCTGGGTATGCTGGGAGATGTAGGTTTGCAACAGCTGTTAGGTAAACACTGCTGTAGCCAAATGACAAACCCCACACATCATATTATAGATAGATAGATATGTGATAGATAGATAGATAGATAGATAGATAGATAGATAGATAGATATGTGATAGATAGATAGATAGATAGATAGATAGATATGTGATAGATAGATATGAGATAGATAGATATGTGATAGATAGATAGATAGATAGATAGATATGTGATAGATAGATAGATAGATAGATAGATAGATAGATAGATATGTGATAGATAGATAGATATGTGATAGATAGATAGATAGATAGATAGATAGATCGATAGATAGATAGATAGATATGTGATAGATAGATAGATAGATAGATATGTGATAGATAGATATGAGATAGATAGATATGTGATAGATAGATAGATAGATAGATAGATAGATAGATAGATAGATATGTGATAGATAGATAGATAGATAGATATGTGATAGATAGATATGAGATAGATAGATATGTGATAGATAGATAGATAGATAGATATGTGATAGATAGATAGATAGATAGATAGATAGATATGTGATAGATAGATAGATATGTGATAGATAGATAGATAGATAGATAGATAGATCGATAGATAGATAGATAGATATGTGATAGATAGATAGATAGATAGATATGTGATAGATAGATATGAGATAGATAGATATGTGATAGATAGATAGATAGATAGATAGATATGTGATAGATAGATATGAGATAGATAGATAGGCGATAGATAGATATGAGATAGATAGATATGAGATAGAAATGAGATAGATATGTGATAGATATGAGATAGATAGATAAATATGTGATAGATATGAGAGATAGATATGAGATAGATACATAGATAGATATGAGATAGATATGAGATAAATAGATAGATAGGAGATAGATAGATAGATAGATATGAGATGATAGATAGATATGAGATAGATATGTGATAGATATGAGATAGATAGATAAATATGTGATAGATATGAGATAGATAGATAGATAGATAGGAGCTTGATATGAGATAGATATGTGATAGATAGATATGTGATAGATAGATATGAGATAGATATGAGATATATAGATATGTGATAGATAAATAGATAGATAGATAGATAGATAGATAGATATGGGATAGATATGGGATAGATAGATAGATAGATAGATAGATAGATATCCAAACAAAAAGGTTCAGCAGCACCCCAGAGAGTTGCAAACAAAGGTGGTTTTAATTTCCCATGTCCAGACACAACATTTCAGCAGTATCTCACTGCCTTCCTCAAGGATATGCTTGTATCTGGATATGGGAAATTAAAACCACCTTTGTTTGCAACTCTCTGGTGTGCTGCTGAACCTTTTTGTTTGGAAATCACTGCACAATCTGTGACTGGTACTGTTCATCATCACCTTGCACCCGCTTCCTATATTTTACTCTGGCTGTGCTGCCTCAACACCTCTAGGCTGCATCTATCTATATATTCTTTGTCTATATAGATAGATAGATAGATAGATAGATAGATAGATAGATAGATATGAGATAGATATATATGAGATAGATAGATATATATGAGATAGATAGATATGAGATAGATACAGTCATGGCCATAAATGTTGGCACCCCTGACATTTTTCAAGAAAATTAAGTATTTCTCACAGTAAAGGATTGCAGTAACAAAGGTTTTGCTATACACATGTTTATTCCCTTTGTGTATTGGAACTAAACCAAAAAAGGGAGGGAAAAAAAAGCAAATTGGACATAATGTCACACCAAACTCCAAAAATGGGCTGGACAAAATTATTGCCACCTTTAACTTAATATTTGGTTGCACACCCTTTGGAAAAAATAACTGAAATCTGTCGCTTCCTATAACCATCAATAAGCTTCTTACACCTCTCAGCCGGAATGTTGGACCACTCTTCCTTTGCAAACTGCTCCAGGTCTCTCTTATTGGAAGGCGCCTTTTCCCAACAGCAATTTTAAGATCTCTCCACAGTTGTTCAATGGGATTTAGATCTGGACTCATTGCTGCCACTTCAGAACTCTCCAGCGCTTTGTTGCCATCCATTGCTGGGGGCTTTTTGATGTATGTTTGGGGTCATTGTCCTGCTGGAAGACCCAAGATCTCAGACGCAAACCCAGCTTTCTGACACAGGGCTGTTCAGTGCGACTCAAAATCCATTGGTAATCCTCAGATTTCATGATGCCTTGCACACATTCAAGGCACCCAGTGCCAGAGGCAGCAAAACAACCCCAAAACATCATTGAACCTCCACCATATTTCACTGTAGGTACTGTGTTCTTTTCTTTGTAGGCCTCATTCCATTTTCGGTAAACAGTAGAATGATTAGAAAAAATGTTTCGGACAGGAAGATTTTCAATAAAACAAGCATTGATTTTACCGGCATTTCCCAGGTGCTGGACACATTTCTTTTTTCTAATCTGCGTACTCAGCCGAGGGCGGGACCGGCGCGTCCCTGCACAGATGATGCAGTGGAATTCGGTTGAGGTGAGCGGTGCATACCTACACGTCACAGTAGAATGATGTATTTTACCAAAAAGCTCTATCCGGGTCTCATCTGTCCACAAGATGTTTTCCCAAAATGATCTTGGCTTTCTCAAGTTCATTTTGGCAAAATGTAGTCTTGCTTTTTTATGTCTCTGTGTGAGCAGTGGGGTCCTCCTGGGTCTGATGCCATAGTGTTTCATTTCATTTAAATGTGGCCGGATAGTTCGCGCTGACACTGATGCTCCCTGAGACTGCAGGACAGCTTGAATATCTGTGGAACTTGTTTGGGGCTGCTTATCCACCATCTGGACTATCCTGCGTTTACACCTTTCATCAATTTTTCTCTTCCATCCATGCCCAGGGAGATTAGGTACAGTGCCATGGATTGCAAACTTCTTGTTAATGTTGTGCACTGTGGACAAAGGCAAATCTAGATCTCTGGAGATGGACTTGTAACCTTGAGATTATTGATATTTTTTTCACAGACAGTTCTTCTCCTCTTTCTGTTGTCCATGCTTAGTTTGGCACACACAGACACACAATGCAAAGACTAAGTGAACGTATCTCCTTTTTATCTTCTTTCAGGTGTGATTTGTATATTCCCCACACCTGTTACTTGCCCCAGGTGAGTTTCAAGAAAAATCACATGCTTGAAACAATCTTATTTAATAAGAAAGGGTGCCAATAATTATGTCTAATTTATGTCCAATTTGCTTTTTTTCCTCCCTTTTTTGGTTTGGTTCCAATACACACAAAGGGAATAAACATGTGTATAGCAAAACATGTGTTACTGCAATCCTTTTCTGTGAGAAATTCTTCATTTTCTTGAAAAATGTCAGGGGTGCCAACATTTACGGCCATGACTGTAGATATGAGATAGATAGATAGATAGATAGATAGATATGAGATATATATGAGATAGACAGATAGATATGTAGATAGATAGATAGATAGATAGATATGAGATAGATAAATATGAGATAGATAGACAGACAGATAGATAGATAAATATGAGATAGATATGAGATACATAGATAAATATGAGATAGATATACAGGTAATAAGGTGCAAAAAAAACTTTATTCCATATCCAGTGTAAAAAAAAGTGCTAGATACATATAAGATAGATAGATATAAATGAGATAGATAGATAATAAATAAAAGATGTAGCAGAGCTACATTTATTTTCTTTCTGTAAAGTAAAGACAATTGATTTTTTGCTGCAGTCCTATGTAAAAACACATATTGCAAGATAACAATGAATTATCCCAAATCTCTATGTAATCTAAGATATCTTGATATTATACAGATTGTATTCTAAATAAAATTAACCTTTGTACTTCTAAATAAGTATCACCAATATTCAGTTCATTCTGTCACCCTGTGCCCTGATATCTCACAATGTAGACGATTCGATAATTTACTAATATACTGTTATTTTCACGAAAATGTATGTTTTATATAATAATCTGTACTATTTTACCTGGTATTGCTACAACTGCTCAATATAAACAATAGACGTCCTCTCCCTTACTGACATAACATATAGGCAGCATGGTAAAATAAACGAAAACACAGGCCTGCTGCACTACCATGTAGAACATGCACAGAAAAACATATTTTTTATAAATATATATATATATATATTTACAGAGACAAATCGCATCTCTAGAGATATATCGCATCTGTAAAAGCAAATGTAGTTTAAAGCTTAATTCTTACCAGATCTCCTTTTGGATGAATACATTTTCGCCATTTTACTAGAAGGAATACTTAATTTTTTGTTTTTCCGTAGCTTTTGGTGACCTGTAAAACAAAGTATGCTAAGTAAAAAGCCAAATGTGATCTAGAAGACAATTGACATAGGGTTGAAGGTTTTATCATCTTCTTGCTGCTGTATCCTGGTGGCCAGTGAGGTAATACCTATAGGGATCTCCATGCTGCACGGTCTTGTCTATATACTTGTAATGCACTCCATATATCTCTTCACAGCCCTTCATTGGAGGTTAGAAGACTCCATACTAGTAGTATCACAGTGATGACTTGGTATTCCCCTGGGTTCTTTCTTCTTTCGAATACTTTGTAAAGCCTTGTTCGGTATAAGTTTACTGTCCCCCATAGTCTGTGCAGAATACATGGCCGCCCTAGTATGTAAGCTCTGCTCCATAGCATTGAGAGATGCTGCTGCTTCCCCCATTGTAGGGATCCCTCAGAGCTATAGGAACCAGCCCACATTTCATGCACGCTGCCTGGGAGGGGGGGGGGGGGGGTGCTAATAATTAATCACTGTACAACCACAATGTGCAATGTGTGATTATCCTGTATAGTGACTACCACCCCCTCCCTCCTTCAAATACTATAAACTCCAATATCAGCAGGGCTGTCACTGGGTTTATAAAGGATTGATGGGATAACGCATGGGGCAAACCAGTTCTAGTGATACAATGGGGCTCAAAAAATGCAAATATAGATACTAAAACCTGGATAGACACAGATAAATAGATACAAAAATGTATGTTCCCATAGGTAGAGAGTGAGACATCGGTAAAAGTACATACATGCAGATACACTCATATACACACACGATACATAACTACACATATGCATACACAGTGATCCTTTCACTCATAAGTGTGTATATTACAAAAATACACATATCAATACATATTATAGAAACACACAATAATTATAATGAGCAATAATTATAAGTGTGTATGATAAAGAAATACACATATCAACACACACACACACACAACTCATAAAAGTATATATATATATATATATATATATATATATATATATATAGCACAACAACCAATATTTAGTACATTTTGTGCAGGACAGGACACTCCTCTGGATGTCTTATTCTCAGAGGTGACAATTTTCACAGTATTTTGTTCTATTTTTTAGCCTCACAAATGATAACACCATCTAATTCAGATCTAGAGACTAAATTATCCTTTCCTGGAAAAGAGAACTCATTTGTGTGGATCAGTACGAACATTAGCTGTCATAAAAACATAAATAGTCAAAACAAAGTTGAAAAAGGTTTTATGCGCAATTTGTGATAGGAAAAGAAGAGCTCTGTTCTAATCAAAACAAAGAAAGACTGTGTGGACCATCAGGCAGGCGTGACGATAGGAAAATGTCTTATTTTCAAACATAAATGAATACAAAATGTGGGGAAATCACTAAAACTGCAAATATAGAAGGTCAGTCTTCATATATCACTAGATTATTGTAAGGGGCTCATTTGCAGACTAGTAGAACAAGTTGATCCAGCAAGTAAATAAAAGTTCCAGCTTTATTGATCCAAGAAAAAAAAAAAAAAGAAGGGACAAGCATCTGGACGCGTTTCGAATGGAGCGCCCGTTCTTCATCACAGATAACCTGACAATCCTCCCAATCCCCTTATATAAGCACTTTTCCAAACCAAACAAAGGAAGAGAAGGGGAGAAAGTACAAGGAAGTGAAGGAATAAAACGTCACTATTCCATGTGCAATTTGTGAGAAATAATTTAAAGCAATGAGCTATTGTCTCATAGAACAGCTACCACAGTGTGAACTACATCTAATAAATACTATGGTGTGTAATATCCCACTAAGAACTGTTGTTCACATGCGAAAAAAATTATTATGGCATCATAGCCCCGCCCCCTAATGATGTCATGCCTCAATGCAAGTCTATGGGAGGGGGCATGACGGATGTCACAATCTCCCGACACCGGCTCCAGCATTGAGAACAGTTTGATCCACACATTGAGCAGCAGAGTACCCCTTTAATTGTGAAGCTTTTACCCTCAACACAGTGGAACCATGCGGACTAAATATTCGCAAGGAATTATTTTTATTTTATTAGTCCCTATTTTATCTGTGTTGAGAACCCCTTTCCGTATTTTATGGTTATTTATGGTATTGCATTGCTTTCTGTACTTTGGCTTTTTGGTTCTATTTACATATATTTATATTTTTCTAAATATTAGCCGTAGCAGTTTCTTATTATGTATATTACAATATATGTTCAAATTCAGATGGTTCTTTTCAAATTCAGCGGAGTAACCCTTTAAGGAGCTTTCCGTAAAAATCCCCACCCCGTTTGTCAGCTCTTACTTTCTCAATGACATATGCTACAAACACATTGGCCCTCATTTACTATTGCAAACCCAACACGTTTTGTCGGGTTGTGCGCCAGAATCTGTCACATTGCACCATGAATTCTGTCTGCGCCAGAATTGAAAAAAACCCCGACTAACTCTCCATTTTGCTAAGAAAACCTGAAAAGAGGGTGTGGTTTCCGAAAAAGGGGCGTGTCCCTGACATTTCACAAAAACCCAACATATTTACTAAGGTTTCCAAATAAAATGTGGTGGATTTGAACTGAGGAAAACCAGACAGATCAGAGCATGTGTAAAAAAAAAAGCAAAGTGTAGGGAAAGTGGAAAATGTAGGGAAACCTTAGTAAATACTGTGGAAAATAAATTGTAGGGAATTAAAACCCACAAAGAAACCTACACAACACTCTTGGTAAATTAGGGCCATTATCTGAACAACCATGTGCATTAATTAAGTGCTTAGATACAGCTGATTTTGATCTAGATGTCACGTATCCCATGTCAGTGAGGTATTCAAATATTCTGGTTTTAAATTTATGTTTAGTACAACCTACGTATTTAAGATTACAGATTGCACACTCAATAGCATAGATTACATTAGTACTGCAACAATTGATTTTAAACTGATTATTACCTAGAGAATTATTAAACGATTTACATGTTCTGGTATACAGTAGGGGAAAAAAGTATTTACCCAGCCAAGTTCTCCCACTTAAAAAGATGAGAGGCCTGTAATTTTCACCATAGGTATATGTCAACTATGAGAGACAGAATGAGAAAAAAAATCCATAAAAGATTTTGAAAGAATTCATTTGCAAATTACGGTGGAAAATAAGTATTTGGTCACTTACAAACAAGCAAGATTGCTGGCTCTCACAGACCTGTAACGTCTTCTTTAAGAGTCTCCTCTGTCCTCCACTCATTACCTGTATTAATGGCACCTGTTTGAACTTGTTATCAGTATAAAAGACACCTGACCACAACCTCAAACAGTCACACTCCAAACTCAACTATGGCCAAGACCAAAGAGCTGTCGAAGAACACCAGAAACAAAATTGTAGACCTGCACCAGGCTGTAAAGACTGAATCTGCAATAGGCAAGCAGCTTGGTGTGAAGAAATCAACTGTGGGAGCAATTATTAGAAAATGGAAGACATACAAGACCACTGATAATCTCCCTCGATCTGGGGCTCCACGCAAGATCTCACCCCATGTTCTCAAAATTGTTACAAGAACGGTGAGCAAAAATCCCAGAACCACACAGGGGGGACCTAGTTAATGACCTGCAGAGAGCTGGGACCAAAGTAACAAAGGCTGCCATCAGTAACACACTACGCCGTCAGGGACTCAAATAATGCAGTGCCAGACGTGTCCCCTTGCTTAAGCCAGTACATGTCTGGGCCTGTCTGAAGTTTGCTAGAGATCATTTGGATGATCCAGAAGAGGATTAGGAGAATGTCATATGGTCAGATTAACCCCTTAAGGACTCAGCGTTTTTCAGTTTTTGCATTTTCATTTTTCCTCATCACCTAAAAATGGAGACGCTTTCAATTTTGCACATAAAATTCCATATGATGGCTTATTTTTTGCACCACCAATTCTACTTTGCAGTGACATTAGTCATTTCACCAAAAAATCCACAGTGAAACGGGACAAAAATTCATTGTGCGACAAAAATGAAGAAAATATTTCCTTTTGTAAATTTTGGAGGCCTCCGTTTCTATGCAGGGCATTTTTGGTAAACATGACACCTTATCTTTATTCTGTAGGTCCATACGGTTAAAATGATACCCTACTTATATAGGTTTGATTTTGTTGCACTTCTGAAAAAAATCATAACTACATGCAGGAAAATTTATACGTTTAAAATTGTCATCTTCTGACTCCTATAACTTTTTTATTTTTCTGTGTACTGGCCGGCATGAGGGCAAATTTTTTGTGCCGTTTTCTGAAGTTTTTATCGGTACCTTTTTTGCATTGATCAGACTTTTTGATCGCTTTTCATAAATTTTTTAATTATATAAAAAGTGACCAAAAATACACTATTTTGGACATTGAAGTTTTTTTTCACATACGCCATTTATTGTGCGATTTAATTAACTATATATTTTTATAGTTTGGACATTTACGCACGTGGCGATACCACATATCTTTATTTTTATTTACACAGTTGTTTTTTATGGGAAAAGGGGGGTGATTCAAACTTTTATTAGGGAAGGGGTTATATGACTTTTTTATTAACTTTTATTTTCACTTTTTTTTGCAGTGTTATAGCTCCCATAGGGGGCTATAGCACTGCACACACTGATCTTTTACCCTGATCCCTGCAAAGCCATAGTTTTGCATGGACCCGCGTAATAGGGGTTTGATTGCTCAAGCCTGTAGCTCAGGCTTGGAACAATCAAACCCCGATCGGACGCGACGGTAAGGGGGCCTACGCTCGCGTTCTAGCTGATCGTGACATCACGATTTTATCGCGATAGTCCCGATTAGCCCGACTGAGCTGCCGGGAAGCATTTACTTTCAATTTCAACGCGGCGATCAACTTTGATCGCCGCGTCTGAAGGGTTAATAGCAAGCGGCACAACGATTGGTGCTGCGTGCTATTAGCCCAGGGTCCCGGCTATGAACAGTAGCTGGGACCGACCCGGTGTGATGCCATGACCCCGCCGTGACCCCATTTTAAACACCGGGACCGGACGCAGGGCATACAGGTACGCCCCGCGTCCTTAAGAGGTTAAACCAAAGTAGAAGTCTTTGGTAAAAACTCAACTCGTCGTGTTTGGAGGATAAAGAATGCTAAGTTGCATCCAAAGAACACCATACCTACTGTGAAGCATGGTGGTGGAAACATCATTATTTGGGGCTGTTCTTCTGCTAAGGGACCAGGAGGACTGATCCGTGTAAAGGAAAGAATGAATGGGGCCATGTATCGTGAGATTTTGAGTAAAAACCTCCTTCTATCAGCAAGGACATTGAGGATGAAATGTGGCTGAGTCTTTCAGCATGACAATGATCCCAAACACAGCACCCAGGCAACAAAGAAGTGGCTTTGTAAGAAGCATTTCAAGGTCCTGGAGTGGCCTAGCCAGTCTCCAGATCTCAACCCCATAGAAAACCTTTGGAAGGAGTTAAAAGTCCGTGTTGCCCAGTGACAGCCCCAAAACATCACTGCTCTAGAGGAGATCTGCATAGAGGAATGGGCCAAAATACCAGCAACAGTGTTTGAAAATCTTGTGAAGACTTACAGAAAACGTTTGACCTCTGTCATTGCCAACAAAGGGTAAATAACAAAGTATTGAGATGAACTTTTGTTATTGACCATTCTTATTTTCCATCATAATTTGCAAATAAATTCTTTAAAAATCAGACAATGTGATTTTATGGATTTTTTTTCTCATTATGTCTCTCATAGTGGAGGTATACCTATGATGAAAATTACAGGCCTCTCTCATCTTTTTAAGTGGGAGAACTTGCACAATTGGTGGCTGACTAAATACTTTTTTGCCCCACTGTAGTTGCATGCTTTACAAGGCATTCTACTGCACTTAAAAAAGCAGCGGCAGTGTAACCAGGTGTTTGAAACTGTAGAATTAGTAGATACCAGACTAGGAGCAATATAGTCTACTAGTGTTCTAGCTTTCTTGGGCACAATCATTTAGCCATTTGATAAAATCTGTGAGGGCTAACACAGGCTTATTCCTAACTGTATTGTTCTTCTGTTGATTGTTTGCTCATTTGTAGACTCTCTAGTCTAAGGTGCCCATAAATTTTCAATAACTGTCGGCAAAATGTTAGTTTGGCTGACAGATATCTCTCCTGACCTCCCCATATACACAAATGTTTAACAAGACTGAACATTCATGAGCTTTATGGAGGGAAGAGGGGTGAGCCACAGCCAGACAGCTCTGAGGTTGGCCTATCCCTCCCAGATCAAAAGGAATGTAATGGATTCCAAAGTCTCTTTGGAATCATTACTCCACTGGCAGCGCGGGCGCAAAGTTCTGAAATCCATTGTGTGAAATCCATTACTGTCTGCATGCCAAGCTAACTTGGGAAGTCTGCTGCAGCCGGAATCCACTTCATGGTGACCTGCCTACATGTGTGTTGGCCTTGTCTTAACCATAAAGGTTAGCGTACACAGCACCATTACCAATTCAATAGAAAATTATCGGTTCTGCACATAGGAGAGCTTTGTGTTTTCTCCCTTTTACCAGATTGGGAGGCAAAAATGCACTGCACATGATCCATCCTTAGAGAGTGAGCAGTGGGTTCAGCTAACTTAAATACACTTTTCACACACTTTTTCACCTATTGGTAAAAGGGGCATGGCTAAGGTGGAAAGTGGATGTGACCTAAATGCAAAAAAAATACACCAGCAGTTTGGAACACAATTCTGGTGTAAAGCAATCTAACTAATAGTTGGTCTAAACGTAGACTAGATGATACAAACTGTGCTCATACACTTTATATTAAAGGAGTACTCTAGTGTTGACTATTCCTCCTCCATTGTGCCCGGGCAGAAAAAAAAATGAAAATAAACTTTCACTCACCTTCCTGCGTTCCCCCGGAGCACTGCTACAGCTGATTTGTCCTTTGGTCACGTCTTCTTCCTTCTGCCATGTGCACGGATCGTCACACGGCGCTCACCTATCACTGGCCTCAGCGATGTCCCACCTCGAGCGGTGATGGGTGAGCGCCGTGTGACGATCTGTGCATAGCTAGAAGGCAGAAGATGGGACCAGAGGACAAATCAGCTGTAGCAGTGCTCCGGGGGAACGCAAGAAGGTGAGGGAAAGTTTATTTTCATTTTTTTTTTAACCCCAGGCTCAAGGGAGGAGGAATAGTCGGCACTAGAGTACTCCTTTAATATAAAGTGTAATGAGCACCTTAAGTTTGTACCATCTAGTCTAAGTTTAGACCAACTATTAGTTAGATTATTTTACACCAGAATCGTGGGCCAAAATGCTGGTGTATTTTTTTATGCATTTAGGTCACATCCACTTTCCACCTTAGCCATGCACCTTTTTCCAATAGGTTAAAAAGTGTGTGAAAGTGTATTTACATGTGTTCCTGTTGCAGATCGGCATTAAGTCACTGCACTCACCACTTGGTGCATATGGGGTGTGGTGTGGAGCCCAGTTGCGCAATATACAGACCGTCGCCCCGTGCGATTGAGAACCCCCCTAATTCCGTCTGCCTTCCTCTTTGATGTGAAATATGAAATAAAGAAGTACCCACATGTAAGATGAAACTAGGGTGAGTGCTCCGTGATTCTTTTCTCTTTGGAGTATATTGTATTTGTCTGCTTTTCACATGAGTAGCACCACCTGTGCAAGTGGAGTAGTATATATGAAGGCAGGACATCTTCACTAATGGCACTGAATTACATATATGGATAGGTGGTAGTGCCGGGAATATATCTGTTTTCTACGAATGGACTTTTTATTTTATTATTTTTTACCAACATTATGTTACGCGCAGTACAGAGATTGTCATCGCTCACAGCAGTCTATAGAGGCTTCCAGTCCTAACCAAGGTTTCCCAACCAGTGTGCCTTCAGCTGTTGCAAAACTACAACTCCCAGCATGCACAGACAGCCTTCAGAACATGATGCGACGTGGAGAGGACACACAAGGTCAACGAAATTCAGGATACACCAACACTTCTTTGATAAAAAAAAAAAAAAAAAAGCCCATGCAAATATATATATATATATATATATATATATTTTTTTTTTTTTTTGCATGCTTGGTTGCTAATTTTATTGCATATCACCAACATTATCTAAAGTGTTGTACGGAGATTGTCATCACTCACAGCAGTTTAGTGGAGCTTACAGTCTTGAAAGGTCTCCCAACCAGTGTGCCTCCAGCTGTTGCAAAACTACAACTCCCAGCATGCACGGACAGCCTACGGCTGTCCGTGCATGCTGGGAGTTGTAGTTTTGCAACAGCTGGAGGCCCAAAACATTGGTCTTAACTCATAATGAAGTATCAGAGGAAATCCAGGCAGTACTTCAAAGACCAGACAGATGTTACCATTGATTTGATTAAAATCCACCAGGACCCCAGTGCCATGCGAAGGAAAAAAAATATATATATATATATATATATATATATATATATATATATATATATACATAGACAACAAGATGCAGTGGAGCGAACCGAGGCAAGATGAACGAGCCGCCACATCATTAGGCAGAAGTGATCACAATCCCCAATTGTCAAATGATATGTTGTCAACAAGTGATTTGATGGCAGAAAAGAGTTGAGTCAGAGCAGCATTCACCCCCTGTCTACCCAACCACCCCCCTCTCCTGGTCGTGTACAACATCTTCTCTGCCACCTCACATGTGGGGGCGTTAGTCAAACGTATCATCTTCCCCCCTTTTTCTCCCAAATGAAAGCCTTTTGCCCTAATATATGGTAAGTACTGATTTCTCTGCATAGGCAAATATCAATGCATTTCTGTGCCTCCTCTTACTCATCCTACAGACCTCATGCAGTTCCATCCAGCTGACACATTGATCTGCACAATCCCATTCCTATCTATGTATCACAGTAAAGCATTATGATTCACAGCTCATTGTCAGTCCCGGTGCAAACAAAGGCTGCACAGAGAATTGCATGTGAATGATATGGATTCTGTGCGAAGTCAAGACACAGGGGGTCACTGGGAACACTAATAATCCTCCTTTCTATGTCTGTCCCCTCGGTATACAGAGGAGATCCTGCACCAAGCACATCAGCACCTCGGACAGTGAAGAGCTCTGCCTGGATCCTGGATGTGATGGGGTTTCAGCACCTTGGACAGCGATCTCTTCTATAGTCACCTCTGTTTCGTGCAGAAAGCAGCAGCCTGGAGAGTGATCACTAGAACACATAGGATTCAGCATCTTAGTGACAACTGGATCTTCAGCATCACCTTGGAAAGCAATCACTTGCCTGTAAGGATCGAACCCTCCACAGCGATCACTTTATAGAGATCTAATCTTCTTCAGCAGCTTGGACAGTGACCACTGGATTCTGGAGAGATCTATTCCATCCTTCCTTGGAAAGCAAAGATCTAACCTTCTTCAGCACTCTGGACAGCGATCACTTTTATCTGCGGAGATCTAACCAGCTTCTACACAGTGATACAACATTTTTGGCTGCAATCATTTGTGTCTATAGAGATCGAACCCAGCACTTTGGACAGTGACTACTTGCTGCAGGTCTATAGAGATCTATCCCTCTTCTGCACGTTCAACAGTTATTACTTGTGTCTAGAGATCTAACCTTCTTCTGTACCCTCTACAGTGATCACTTATATCTATAGAGATCTAACCTTCTTCTGTACCCTCTACAGTGATCACTTATATCTATAGAGATCTAACCTTCTTCTGTACCCTCTACAGTGATCACTTATATCTATAGAGATCTAACCTTCTTCTGTACCCTCTACAGTGATCACTTATATCTATAGGGATCTAACCTTCTTCTGTACCCTCTCCAGTGATCACTTATATCTATAGAGATCTAACCTTCTGTACCCTCTACAGTGATCACTTATATCTATAGAGATCTAACCTTCTGTACCCTCTACAGTGATCACTTATATCTATAGAGATCTAACCTTCTGTACCCTCTACAGTGATCACTTATATCTATAGAGATGTAACCTTCTTCTGTACTCTCTAGAGTCACAACTTATCTATAGAGATGTAACTAATTTTCACAGTCATCACTTGTGTCTAGAGATCGATAGTTCTTCTGTATCCTCTAAAGTCATAACTTATATCTATATAAATCTAACCTTCTTATGTACCCTCTACAGTTATCACCTATATCTATAGAGATCTAACCTTAGTCTGCACTCTGTACAGTAATCACTTGCTTCTATAGAATTCTAACCTTCTGCACTCTCTAAACTTTGTCTAGAGAGCTTAAATTATTCTGCACCCTATAGTGATCACTTGAACCTATAGAAATCAGTGATCACCTATATCTGCAGAACACTAACCTTCTTCTGCACTCTCTACAGTGATCACCTATATCTACAGAACACTAACCTTCTTCTGCACTCTCTACAGTGATCACCTATATCTACAGAACACTAACCTTCTTCTGCACTCTCTACAGTGATCACCTATATCTACAGAACACTAACCTTCTTCTGCACCCTCTACAGTGATCACATATATCTACAGAACACTAACCTTCTTCTTCCCTCTCTACAGTGATCACATATATCTACAGAACACTAACCTTCTTCTTCACTCTCTACAGTGATCACATATATCTACAGAACACTAACCTTTTTCTGCACCTTCTACAGTGATCGCCTATATCTACAGAACACTAACCTTCTTCTGCACCCTCTACAGTGATCACCTATATCTACAGAACACTAACCTTCTTCTGCACTCTCTACAGTGATCACATATATCTATAGAACACTAACCTTCTTCTGCACCCTCTACAGTGATCACCTATATCTACAGAACACTAACCTTCTTCTGCTCCCCCTACAGTGATCACCTATATCTACAGAACACTAACCTTCTTCTGCACCCTCTACAGTGATCACCTATATCTACAGAACACTAACCTTCTTCTGCACCCTCTACAGTGATCACCTATATCTACAGAACACTAACCTTCTTCTGCACTCTCTACAGTGATCACCTATATCTACAGAACACTAACCTTCTTCTGCACCCTCTACAGTGATCACCTATATCTACTGAACACTAACCTTCTTCTGCACTCTCTACAGTGATCACCTATATCTACAGAACACTAACCTTCTTCTGCACCCTCTACAGTGATCACATATATCTACAGAACACTAACCGTCTTCTGCACCCTCTACAGTGATCACATATATCTACAGAACACTAACCTTCTTCTGCACCCTCTACAGTGATCACCTATATCTACAGAACACTAACCTTCTGCACCCTCTACAGTGATCACCTATATCTACAGAACACTAACCTTCTTCTCCACTCTCTACAGTGATCACCTATATCTACAGAACACTAACCTTCTGCACCCTCTACAGTGATCACCTATATCTACTGAACACTAACCTTCTTCTGCACCCTCTACAGTGATCACATATATCTACAGAACACTAACCTTCTTCTGCTCCCACTACAGTGATCACCTATATCTACAGAACACTAACCTTCTTCTGCTCCCACTACAGTGATCACCTATATCTACAGAACACTAACCTTCTGCACCCTCTACAGTGATCACTTTTTCTGTATCCTCTACAGTGATGCTTAGTATTTCTATAGATCTCCTTATGCACCCTGAGCAGTGATTTCTAACCATATTCAGCACCTTGGACAGCAATCCCTTACATCTGTAGTGATCTGACACTATTCAGCACAGTGACCTGCAATCCTTTTGCTTATGTGCCTCCATGGTTACTTCAGCAATTTAGCAGCCTCCACTTTTTTTTGCCTGTAGAAATCTGAGTGAATCACGTTGGAAACTGTAAATGAGTGAGGGCTGGATGAGTCTGTGCTAGCACTGCGCAGTACACAACCTGCTTCTGCAGAACTCTGCTGGGTAACTGTCACTATTTATCAGGAAACTGCTAAAAGTCTCACTGAGCATGGAATTCTGCATCCTGGGACTGCACCTTCTTTTCCTTCTTACATGTAAGTCATATTTATTTTACTGAGGGGGCAGCTATTCATGTATTGTAAAGTCATTGTTCTGGACATAGTAGCACCATGTGTAATGTAGTAAGGCATGCAGCGAGGTCTAGATAAGACTGCAGTGTGTGCTGTAGCAGAAAGGGAATGATGTTTCTTCTTTGTTCCACAGACATTATTGGTCCTAACATGGCAGAACAAGAAGTTGAGAACCTCTCAGGTCTTTCTAGTAATCCTGACAAAAATATCTTTGTGATTCGTGAAAATGGGACGACCTGTCTTATGGCAGAATTCTCAGGGCGGATCATTGTTCCCTATGAGGTCCCTGCTAGTAATGAAGTGGATGTAAGTAGTCTATAGAAATGCATTAACTAATACACTCTCCTAAATAAGGTCAGTAAGAACTGGATAGGAAAACTTTCCCATGTATAAGTGATGCTAATGAATGGGTTAACTAAATGCTGGGAGTTGTAGCTTGGCGACAACTGGAGGCACCCTGGTTGGGAAACACTGCATTAATTGAATGCATGCATTGGGTACTGGAAGTAGTATACCGTACTGTATATGTAATACCTATATATGCTCAATAGTACAATGATGATGACGGTAATGATGAGGGTGATTTATCTCTTTCAGTGGAATTTGGAAGACGCTAATATCCAGCTGCCCAGAGATACAGAAATAAAGGGAAAATGCTGGAACAATGAGTCTGAACTGCATCTGACGTGGTCGGACAAATTGTGCACACTAAAATTATTCTTCGTCAAGGTAACTAAGACAATCTATGTTGTATTACTATATGAACAGCCAGTAGATAGATCTAAGATTAGTCAATACTACAATCCCAATCCATTCTCCACTAGCTATTTACTGATGTAGCAGCACCAAATCTTTCCAAAATAGTAGAGCAGAGTTTGTCATTTGGTTCAAAGCGTCTTAATATGATGTGGAATGTGGGTAAATTAGTTATTTTAAGTATGATTTATTATGAAGCATCAAAAAGGTTATAGAATTATAGCTGTGCAACATCTGTAAATACTATTATTGTATTATTTACTGTAGCCAATCCATATGACAACTCCATGTTCTGTAATATAAGGGTTTAGGCCAGCACTGTAGATACAACAGCTCAATAATGATTTTATGTCATTTGTAGGATGGACAAGATTCTACAAAATCCAGTTTAAGAGGCTGGAAAGTGAATAAAATTCAGTTCCTATATGACTTATCCGACCGCACAAACTTCAAAAATGGTGCAAGACGTGAGTATTCTCCGCCACTGCGGCATACCCTGTCATTTTTATTGTTCACTCTCCAATCACGATTGTCTACTCCGGCACACAGCAAGGGACCCGGAGCTCGCTGCATTGTACTTCTTTCACTAAGCAAACTGGTCTGATGAGATGGGAATGGGAAGGGAAAGGAACCTCTTTAATTTGTGGAATCCCACAATTTATGTATTATCTCTCGAAGTGTAAATAAGTGGAAGCTCATATGGTCAGAGGAGAGGGATCTGCAGGAGCTGAGTCATTTGGTTCACTTGACTGCGGATGTGCCACCAACAGATGTTCCTCCAATGCTGCTGACTACAGCGCTTGCTTTCCTGCCCCAAGCGCTCCCATCTGGGAATTATTTCTATTGGTAGAATTAAATATGTTCCATTTCTACATGATAATAACTTAAAAATCACAACAGTCTATAAACCATAAAAGTAGGTATACACAGAGATGTAACTGTAGAAACAAGAATTTTGGGGAGGCTCACATCACTAAATGAAATATATACCGAGGTAACCTGTGTTGCACGTACCCGTCGTGCCAAAAAGGTGAACAAATATTAAATGTAGAAACAGTCCTTAAGGTACATAAATACTAAAACTGCGCAATATATGACCAGTTGAACATATAGAAATATTTATTAATATATAAAAAAGTAATTAAAATGATGTTCTGACAGGGCCCATGCCAGAAGCACACATATTAACAAATAAAATAAAAATATAATATGACCACGTATAAGATAGTAGTATTAATGTCCACCTATAGATAAATAGTCTCTTTGTATGCCAATATCTATGTGTATAAATCCACTATGAGGTCCTCAGAAAGATAGTAAAAGTTCTCCGGTGCGCTGCACCACTCACCAATTGTATATGGATATGGTGTTAGTGTCTGTCCATGCGTACGGAGGGGTGTTGGGTACCTTCTGTAAAGTGCTTGGAGAAGTGGGGGGTGAGTGCCAGGAAGCAGCATCCTCGTGCGGCTGGAGAAAGATGTGCGCGCGCTGCGCAGTGGTCCACAAATGCCAGGGTTTCAGCTGGTGGTGGAAAAATGTCTATTTATGAGGTGGTATGTGGTCTGGGATGTCAAACGCGTTTCGGGGAGTTCCCTTCTTCAGTGGCAATATGTAGGGTGGAACATTAAAGGGGTACTCCACCCCTAGACATCTTATCCCCTATCCAAAGGATAGGGGATAAGATGTCTGAAAGCGGGGGTCCCGCCACTGGGGACCCCCGCAATCTTGGCTGTGGCACCCAGAAATCGGGAGCATGGAGCGAACTTCGCTCCTTGCCGGATGACTGGCGAGTTGATGTTACGGCCATGCCTCCTCAATGCAAGTCTATGGGAGGGGTACTCCGCCCCTAGACATCTTATCCCCTATCCAAAGGATAGGGGATAAAATGTCTGATCATGGGGGTCCTGCCACTGGGGACACCTGCAATCTCCCTATGGCACCCAGTGTTCGTTTAGAGCGCCGAGCGCAGTGCCCATCACAGCCAGACGCCCTCAATGCATGTCTATAAGAGGGGGCGTGATGGCCATTGGACCAGATGTCTAGGGGCGGGGTACCCCTTTAAGCTGTTAGAAAAGTCTTACACCCACTCTGCAGAAGCTAAATTGTAGGAAATATTTAATAAAGAGGATTTGTGGAGTTTTAATTTTACATTAAGGAAACAATTAAACAGTACAGAAAATTCAGCGCAAAAGTGTTCATAGCCTTTTAAAAAAATATGAGGACTGTTACATTTTCAACTTCCAAGACAGAAATTGGATTGGTTTCTTAGAATTTCTTATATTCTTTAAAGTTTACAGGGGTATTCAGAATGCCATCTAAGAGTAAAGTATTGCTTACTTTTCTGCTCCAGTTCTGAAACAACCAAAAATCCATTTGCCCATTATCAGAATACAATAGATTCCTTAAATTCTCCTGCTCACCCCCCTCCTGCAGCACTGCTTCCAGTTCCCCACAACCAGAGCTGCTGCAGAACCTTGCTCTACACTGCAGACTATGCCTCCGCACAGCAAGTCTACAAAATTTGCTATACTCATTCCCAGTCTGCTCCTCCTATTTAGCACAAAGCAGAATGCTGTTAACACATCTCAGTCTTCCATCCATGTTCCAATAAAGATATATACTTATATGTGTATATGACAGGTAAATGGTGATGTAGGCTGTAGGGGCTGGTCAGATGAGATGACATCACTTAGTGGGTGGGGCTGGAGCTCAGAGACAAGATTCAGCCACACCTCCTGAGGCAGCAGAGGATGATGCTTCATCTCTGAAGGGAGGAGCCGGGAATCTGCTGAGACAACATAACACTGACAATTAAAGCACTACACAACTTCCTGCCTGTACAGATTGTGATAACACTACATTAATAAGTTACATGTCTTGGTGTAATATTTTCTTTAAAAAAAAAAAAAATCCCCCTAATACCCTTTATGAATTTGTTTATATTTTGAAAATAACTCTTGATATTACTTTATTCTTCCTAGCTGGGAAGCACACTGCCAGCCGCCATAACCTATCCCTCATGGTCACACCAGCTGGAATGTCATATGAATGTGAGGCCCCTGAGAGAATCAGTCTGACCTCCACCGACCAGAAGAAGACTGTAGTGTTGTTCCTGTCTGAAGTCCACATTCAACCATTTGATATCAAGAGTGACTTTGTCTACAGTGAAGGTAAGGCGTTTAGCTATGTTAAAGGGGTACTCCAGTAAAAAACTATTTTTTCAAAATCAACTGGTGCCAGAAAGTTAAACAGATTTGTAAATTACTTCTATTTAAAAATCGTAATCCTTCCAGTACTTATCAGCTGCTGTATACTACAGAGGATGTTCTTTTCTCTTTGAATTTCTTTGCTGTCTGACCACAGTGCTTTCTGCTGACACCTCTTCCCATGTCAGGGACTGTCCAGAGCAGGACCAAATCCTCATAGCAACCTATCCTGCTCTTGAAAGTTCCTGACATGGACAGAGGTGTCAGGAGAGAGCACTGTGGTCAGACAGAAAGAAATTCTACAAGAAAAAACCTTCCTGTGAAGCATACAGCAGTACTCGAAGGATGAAGATTTTTATACAGAAGTAATTTACAAATCTGTATAACTTTCTGGCACCAGTTGATTTAAAAAGATTATTTTCCACCGGAGTACCCCTTTAAGTAAAATACTGTTTGCTAATAAAATAATAATAATTAATGTTAGTTCCTTTGTAAATAGTCTTGATGAAACATACTTTACTGTTTTATGTCCACAGCTTTTATGCATATCCGTGTGTCCTATAGTGTCTGTGCCGTCGAATACCACAGTCATATAGCTATAACTTATTTGAGTAATTAAAGGGGTACTCCACCCCTGGACATTTTATCTCCTATCCAAAGGATAGGGGATAAAATGTCTGATCATGGGGGTCTGGCCACTGGGACTCCCTACGATCTCCAGGCAGCACTCCGGTGTTCTAAACATTTTTGTTCAGACCCTGGGTTTGGGTGGCCGTTGTCATGATGTCACGTCACGCCCCCTCCATTTATGTCTATGGGAGGGGGCGTGATGAGTGTCCACAGCTGCCATGCCCCCTCCCCCGCTCAATCAGTCATCTTATGCCCTACCATTTGGATAGGGGATACGATGTCCAGGAGTACCCCTTTTAAGAACTGAGGGATAGGATTTGTTTAAAGTCTGAACATGGAGACACACAGATTGGCTGTGAACACGAAATAGTAGAAGATTTTTTTTAATCTATACTGGTTGTTAAAGAGGTACTCCAGTGCAAAACATCTTATCCCCTATCAAAAGGATAGGGTATAAGATGTTAGATCGTGGGGGTTCCAGCAGCGTCTGGAACATGGGAGCGTGCAGCTCCCATGTCCGTGACATCACACCACGCCCCCTCCATTCATGTCTATGGGTGGGGGCATGATGGCTAGTATGTAGCCATCACACCTCCTCCCAAAGACCTGAATGGAGGGGCTGTGGTGGCTATAGTCCCCAGTCATCCGGCACGGAGCAGAGTTCGCTATGTGCATGGAGATGCCCAGTGGCGGGATTCCTGCGATCTAACATCTTATCCCCTATCCTTTTGATAGGGGGTAAAATGTTTTGTGCCAGAGTACCCCTTTAAGGTATGCAATCCCTTTAATATTCATTACCTCTTCTTCAAAGCAAACTCATAAAGGGGTTTTTACCAGGGCCTGAAAATTATTTGCCAATCCACACGATAGGTCATAAGTAGCTGATTGGTGGGGGTCCAACGAATGGGACCCCCCCATTGATCATGGGAATGGTGGTCCCTTGCCCTTGATATTTTTTTATGCAAAATTTAAGGTGTTTTTTTCAAGCTACTATTGATTTTCATGTGAGATCTGAGCTGACCCACTCTGTAAGGTGACACTTTTTTTTAGACTCTTTTGAACATTCTCCATGGAAGTCAACAGGAAATGGAAACTATGCATTTTTGTTAGGCAATTTTTGGGGGTAATTTTTTGCCAGTCTGAACATACCCTTAGGAAAGCTTCAGCCACTTTGTTTCCTGTCAGCAACACTGGGCTATTAAAAGGGCAACCTTTAATTATTGATCAGACCACCCATGTCTATTATGAGACACCCTTTAAGTCCAAAATAATATTACACATTTTTCAGTCCAGTCAACAGCTGTCCAAGTGAAAATAACAAAAAGATTTTACTAAGCACTGTTTTCTTTCCTGTTCCAGAATACAGATGCCTTACGGATCAGAGAAAACAATTGGAAGAGACATTACCTCTAATTTTGGGCCTAACCTTGGGAGTGGCCATTGTGATCATCCTGGCTGTGTATCACGTGCACCATAAAATGACAGCCAACCAAGTGCAAATCCCACGAGACAGATCTCTATATAAACACATGGGCTAGACAAAGACTTACTAAATGCAAGGCACATCGATTATCAGGTAGAAAAAGCAAACAGCACTTTCCTGATATTCCTTCCACTGTCTTCCTTCGAGCTGTATCCTACAAACATGTCCCCACATAGCTGTGATGTGCCCGTAGTGGTTACTTTTACTGCACTGGAAACCAATCATGTGCTCTAAGCCTCATACACAAGCAAAAAGTAGATGCACAACCATACATGGGGGCATCCTGAGTCTCTATGGTTCAATACAATGGAGCAGTAGGCACTCAATGTGTCGCCATATGGTGTATGTGTCTATTATTGTATTACTGAAGGAAGAATATCTTTATAATATGGCGTCCAATTGATCATGACCATATGAAATTGGACACATGCAGAGGTGTAGTATTGCACCATATTGGTGCTATACGGCTGCTCTGTACAGCTTGGAACATGTACTGGCCATATTCTGTATGTGTGCATGAGGCCTACCACTTCCAGTGTAGAATCCATGCCAGTTTAAGTGTAGATTTCTTTTAAATATTTTTACATATTTTGATATTATTAAGATTTTAGGAGATAACCATCCTACATATCTAATGCCATATTTCGAGATACATTAATAGTTGTGAAACTCTAATACGAAAACTATGCATGTTAGATAATGATAACATATTCAAACTTAAATCAAAACATGTATAAATATTGTTAAATAATTTTAAGCTTTACACAGAGTTTTTATGGACAATTGTAAACACCAAAAATTGTCAAAAGCTTTTCTACTACCGATAGAGTGTTTCCCTTTAACTAATTTAATGCTATGACAATTGTTGGGTAGGGATAAAAAAAAAAAACTACAAGCCTCACTTATGAAAACAAGAGCAAATAAGGAATGGAACGGCCATCTGTAGATCATCATCTAATAAATTCTTAAAAGAGGTTCTCCGCTGCCCCAGCGTTCAGAAAAGTTTGTTTTGAACGCTCGGATCGGGCAGCGGGGGTCATTACATCATGTCCACGCTCCTTGTGACGTCACACCATGCCCCCTCAATGCCATGCCCTCTGCCATAGATTTGCATTGTGATGTCACAACGGGCATGGCCATGATGTCACGACCCCCGCCGTTCGCTCCAAGCATTCTAGAGGAACGCCGGGTGCTTCACAGAGATCTCGGGGGTCCCAGCTGCGGGACCCCCATGATCAGATATGTTCTCCCCTATCCTCTGAATAGGGGATAAGATGTCTAGAGGCGGAGTACCCGTTAACTCTTAATCTACAGTGGAAGCATCACAGTCGACCAGTTGTCATGTGCTCCTCTTTGATACATGAGGCCGTATGAGCGCAGGAGGCATGCTGCATGCTTTGTTATTGTGCAATTCTTTACATTATGACATCACACTGTAAAATACAGCTTTGGCTACTATGCATCTCCTTCCTTTTTGTGAAAAGTCAATGGCTGTTTGGGTCATAAAATGTATTTGCTGGAAATGGTTTCCTTTTTTAAGGGTATAAAGTCCATGTAGATGTAACTAGACTTGATATAGGTAGAAGGACAATAGGAGAAATTATTTAAGGGTTATTTTCCCCTCAACATTTATGTCATATCTGCAGGACATGCCATAAATGTCTGATAAATGGGGTCCCACCTCTGGGACCAGCTCCTATTTCGAGATCAAGGTCCCCCAGCCCTCTCTGATCTGCTTGCAGAAACAGCAACGCACAGAACTTCCAGGTTATGGAAGCAGTGTAGTTGGCAGTGTACAATGTGTATGCAGCCCTCAATGAAGTCAATGGGAGTTCTGCAAAAAGAGTAAAACAGCTGGCTCAGCTGTTTTCAGCTTCTAGAACCACCTCTAGTAGCCAGAACAAGGCAGAGGGGACCAGGCCGTCCTTAATTTCAAGATAAGTAAGGTTCCCAGACTCACTTCTTTCAGAAATCCTGTGGATACGTCATAATTGTTTAAGATGTGAATACCCCTTTAAAGACTGACATTTTATATGCTAGTTCTCATACATTGGAGTAAGATCCTTGGCCCTTTCTACACTGCTCTAAAAAATAAAGGGAAGATAACACATCCTAGATCTGAATGAATGAACCAATCGTATGAAATCATTTCGTCTTTACATAGTTGAATGTGCTGACAACAAAATCACACAAAAATGATCAATGGAAATCAAATTTATCAACCCATGGAGGTCTGGATATGGAGTCACACTCAAAATCAAAGTTGAAAACCACACTACAGGCTGATCCAACTTTGATGTAATGTCCTTAAAACAAGTCAAAATCAGGCTCAGTAGTGTGTGTGGCCTCCACTTGCCCGTAAGACCTCCCTACAACGCCTGGGCATGCTCCTGATGAGGTAGCGCATGGTCTCCTGAGGGATGTCCTCCCAGACGTGGACTAAAGCATCTGCCAACTCCTGGACAGTCTGTGGTGCAACGTGGCGTTGGTGGATGGAGCGAGACATGATGTCCCAGTGCTCAATCGGACTCAGGTCTGGGGAACGGGCAGGCCAGTCCATAGCATAAATGCCTTCCTCTTGCAGGAGCTGCTGACACACTCCAGCCACATGAGGTCTAGCATTGTCTTGCATTAGGAGGAACCCAGGGCCAACCGCACCAACATATGGTCTCACAAGGGGTCTGAGAATCTCATCTCGGTACCTAATGGCAGTCAGGCTACCTCTGGCAAGCACATAGAGGGCTGTGCGACCTCCCAAAGAAATGCCACCCCACACCATTACTGATCCACCGCAAACCGGTCATGCTGGAGGATGTTGCAGGCAGCAGAACGTTCTCTATGGCGTCTCCAGACTCTGTCATGTCTGTCACATGTGCTCAGTGTGAACCTGCTTTCATCTGTGAAAAGCACAGGGCACCAGTGGCGAATTTGCCAATCTTGGTGTTCTCTGGCAATTGCCAAACATCTTGCACGGTGTTGAGCTGTAAGCACAACCCCCACCTGTGGACGCTGGGCCCTCATACCACCCTCATGGAGTCTGTTTCTGATGGTTTGAGTGGACACATGCACATTTGTGGCCTGCTGGAGGTCATTTTGCAGGGCTCTGGCAGTGCTTCTCCTGCTCCTCCTTGCACAAAGGCAGAGGTAGCGATCCTGCTGCTGGGCTGTTGCCCTCCTACAGCCTCCTCCATGTCTCCTTATGTACTTTTAAGTAGTGTAATTTACCTCGAAATACTATTAGTGGAGAGTCTCTTCACTAATGTGTGGTTAGTCTGACAGGTTTCCACTTGTTTGTCAATGGTGTGGAAAGATATCCACCTGAATATGGGATACCTTACAGTGTATTTTTAAACACTGGTTCCTATCATGCTTTGATTTTATACTGAGCACAATAAAAGTGAAGTTTTAGGGGTGTTGTACTCTAAGAGGGTTTTTGTACGCCGAGCTCTCGGGAGCTTTCGGTGTAATTGGGATTAATGGTTGTAGACTCTGTCTCATGCTACCACTAGAGTAAAAGCACCGCCAGCATTCAAAAGTGACCAAAACATTAGCCAGGAAGCATAGGAACTGTGAAGTGGTCTGTGGTCACCACCTGCAGAACCACTCCTTTATTGGGGGTGTCTTGCTAATTGCCTATAATTTCCACCTGTTGTCTGTTCCATTTGCACAACAGCATGTGAAATTGATTGTCAATCAGTGTTGCTTCCTGAGTGGACAGTGTGATTTCACAGAAGTGTCATTGACTTGGAGTTACATTGTGTTGTTTAAGTGTCCCCTTTATTTTTTTGAGCAGTATATATGTGAGAACAAAGAGCCACTCTGTAAAAGCAGTAACTATTCCACCAGACTAGTGTGTTCATACATTACATGAATGGCCATTTCAGATAAACTGACAGCTATTTCACCCATACTAAACCCAATATACTGAGTAGGTAAATAGCTTTAAAAAGAAGGGTTACCTACATATTTAGGTAAATTATTTAGTTATGCCGTTACTAATATTGTTGCCATTGAGCTCCTGTGTGCTATGGCGCCGAGGAGCCGGCTTGCCCAGCTCACCTGTCTCATCAATGTTCACTCATCCCCTTCTGTGATGTGAGAGCCGGGGGGGTTGATGAGCACTCTGACCCCCGCAAAGAAACCCCTCCCCATTGGCTATCATGTCAGAAGTGTGTGTCGGCTTCCCGCCTCCATTGTGCACATGAGCTCAATGGCAACAATATAAGTAATGGCCATGACTACACAACTAAATATTTTACTTAAATATGTAAGTACCCTCTCTTTGACAGCTATTCACTCACACTATAACCCTGTATATTTGGTTTAGTGTGGATGACCTAGCTGTCAGTTTCTCTTTAGATGACCTCCAGGTAACGCCATTCTCCTGCTTCTGAGGTTGCTGCAGAAGAAAAATGTCCTCCAGCAAAAAGAAGGCTGCTGAGGGTGTCTAAAAGATGGACCCACAGCAAACATGTGATCATTGCAGTAGCTTCTTTTGGAAAAAGGGTTAAGTCTTACCATAATGCAGTTCCACTAAATGGCAAGATATGTTTTACCAGATAGTATATTTAATATGTATATAAAACTCTTCTCTTCAGTACCACCTTTAAAGGGAATCTGCCCACTCTAGATCATGCTCAGATCTCTCCTATCAAGTAGGCGGTTCTGATCCTTAGAATGATCGTCTCCTCTCTCTTTAGTCCTTCCCTACCTTGACTGACATCATAGCTCAGCATTGGAAGCCAAGCCCTGTACAGAAGTCAATCAAGATAGGCAGGGCTGGGGAGGGAGTATGCTTGCACCCTGCGGCTCAGTACTGCCTCCTGGATTTATGTAAACAAGCCCCCAATAAAAATTAAAATCACCCCTTTTCCCATTTGCAAAAAAAAAAAATAAACATATTAAACACATAAACACAGAATTAATAAACATATTAAGTATTGCAGTGCGCATTATGGCAATTTTAAACATAGTCATTCTGTTAAAAAAAAGTTTTAGTTTGTAGTACAATAATAGAGAAGCATGTAACCATGGGTACCATTTGTTTTAATCGTATTGCCCCATAAAATAACGATAACATGCCATTTTTACTGTAAGGTGTACTGCGTATAAACGAAACCCCCCGAAGTTGCAAAACTGTGGGTTTCTTTTCAATTTCCCCTCAATATAATTTTTTTATGGTTGCGCCGTACATTTTATGGTAAAATGAAGGATGTACAATTGGTCACCAAAAAACAAGCCCTCATATGGGTCTAAAGATGGAAAAAGTTATGGCTCTTAGAAATCGAGGAGGAAAAAAAAACAAAAATGCAAAGACAAAGTTTGCTGTGTCCTTAAAGGGTTAAGACCTAAGTTTAGGAAGAGACTCTCAGGGTCCTTGCACACCTCGCTGTTCAAAATGACATGGAATTGGGTCTGAATTCGTCACTTTACGAATTAATAACTCGAAAACACTTTTACCGAATATTCTGATTCTGAGATTGTTTTTTCGTGACATATTCTACTTTTATTTTGGTGCAAAATTTTCGGCATTACTTGCATCCTTTTTTGGTGAAAAATCCCCAAATTTCATGAAAATTTTGCATTTTTCTAACTTTGAAGCTCTCTGCTTGTAAGGAAAATGGATATTCCAAATAAATTTTATTTTTATTCACAAATACAATATGTCCACTTTATGTTGGCATCATAAAATGGACATATTTTAGCTTTTTGAAAAAATTAGAGGGCTTCAAAGTAGAGCAGCAGTTTTCAAAAATTTCATGAAAATTGCAAAATCTGAAGGGGCAGATGTTACAGAACTACAACTACAAGCATGCCTGGGCAGTCTAGGCATGCTGAGAGTTGTAGTTTGGCAACATCTGGAGGGCTACTGTTTGGGTACCACTGTAACAGTGGTCTCCAAACTGTGACCCTCCAGATGTTGAAAAACTACAACTCCCAGCATGCACAGATAGCCTTTGGCTGTCTGGGCATGCTGGGAGTTGCAGTTTGGCCTTCCCAGTGGTTACCACAGTAAAGATCACTTTACTTTCACTTTCATCCCCCACCGTAGTTTCCCTACCTGAGCCAGGATCCAGCAGTTTCCAGCGACCCTGCTCCTATCCCTCAGGATGATCAGGGCTGTCCCTGACAGCTCCGATCATCCCTATTTTCTGGGTGATCGGGTCACCAGAGACCCGATCAGCCCGGAATAGCAGAAAATCGCATGTCTGAATTGACATACGATTTTCTAAGATTGCCGACATGGGGGCGTCTCAGGACCCCCCTCGACGATGTGCCAGGATGCCTGCTGAATGATTTCAGCAGGCATTCTGGTCTGGTCCCCAACCGGCTAGTGGCGGGGACCGGAATTCCCATGGGCGTATGCATATGCCCCACGTCCTTAAGGACTCGGCATCCTTAACCTCGTGGCAGAAAGGTAAACAGATTTGTAAATCACTTCTATTAAAAAATATTAATCCTTCCAATACTTATCAGCTGCTGTATGCTCCACAGGAAGTTCTTTTCTTTTTTAATTTATTTTCTGTCTGACCACAGTGCTCTCTGCTGACACGTCAAGAACTGTGCATAGTAGAAGCAAATCTCCATAGCAATTCTCTCCTGCTCTGTACAGTTCCTGACATGGACAGAGGTGTCAGCAGAGAGCACTGTGGTCAGACAGAAAAGAAATTCAAAAAGAATAGAACTTCCTCTGTAGAATACAGCAGCTGATAATTGCTGAAAGGATTAAGATTTTCTAATTGAAGTAATTTACCAATCTATTTAACTTTCTGGCACCAGTTGGTTTTAAAAAAAATTGTTTTCCACCGGAGTACCCCTTTAAGGAAAATCTGTGAGATATATATAAAGACCTATAGTGATGGGTACTAAGATCTCCTAGTATACTTTGCCTGGCATCTGTCAGAAAAAACATTTAAAAGGAGTATTGAGAGAAGAATTACATTGTGTGAAATAAGTATTGAACACGTCACCATTTCTCACACTAAATACATTTCCAAAGCTGCTATTATGATGGAATTTTCCCCAGATGTTGGTAACAATCCAAATAACCCATACATACAAAGAAACTAAAACAAATAGGAAATTCAGTTAATGTGTAATAATATGAAATTACACAGGGATATAATATTAAAAAGTACAATGATAGGGAGGTGCAAAAAGCCATGAAAAGCCAAGACAACAGCTGAAATTTATCAGTGATTATAAAGCAATCCAGCCCCTTGAAATATCCAAAGATGTTTGGTTGGACTTCTCCTTTAATGTTCTCATAAAGTACTTTAGAAGATCCCTTCTATTTCGTTATATGTTGCGCTCTATAAATTAAAGGAGCGAATTCTCGAGCTGCGGAGAAAATACAGCGCAATTGTTTGTAAGTGTGAGGTCATTTTGTTTCCTTCCACAAATCAGCCACCCCACCCACTGAAACGCACCTGTGAACTCTTCAATGCAATCGACCAGTGTTTTCTGACCTGGGTGCCTCCAGCTGCTGCAAGTTCTGGCAGAATGATCTCCCACCCAACGATCAGTCTACCCATTGAAGCAAAGACAGGCTCCATCTGATCACCTGACTAGTGATGTAATGTCTCGCACCGCACTGCAACCTGGGAAAACCTGAGACAACACTCATTTTGTATGCTCTTAAAAATAAATGTAGGTGCGGCTGCTGTCGTGGTGGTGGTGACTGGTGGAACGCAGGTCAGTTATTTTTGCTCTTTTTATTTCCTTCTCTTCCCCCCTTCCCCTTCTCCTCTTTTCCTCAACTCCTACTCTACCTCTTCCCTCCTTGCTCCCTCCCTTCCCCAGCCTCCTCTCCTTTCCTGACCCCGTTACCTTTTTTCCGTGTCCCCCTCCGGTGCTGTTCTCTTGCAGGCCTTTGTCCTGTTGGATAGTTATTTATATATATGACTATGACATTATCTTACTGATCTATCTTTATTTATGCTGACGGAAATGCATTGTTGTTTTGACTATGGTGCCTTTACTGATGTTGGTATATTCCACTGCACCGGAATTATCCTCCCTTTGGTTTGTACTCACCTGTTTGTTTGTTTTTTACAATAAATCTTCTTTGAATATAAAAAAAAAAATGTAGGGCATGATGGGAGTTGATAGCTTTGCAACAGCTGGAGGCACACTGCTTAGAAAACACTGATCTATAGTATGACATATCCATATTTGGTTGGACTTTTCTTTTAATGTTCTCGTAATGTAATTTCGAAGATCCCTTATATTTCGCTATACGTTGCGCTCTACAAATTAAAGGAGCGAATTCCCCGAGGTGCAGAGGAAATACAGCGTAATTGTTTCTTTCAGAAGAGAAACGCGCAGGGCCTCCTTGTAATCAGCAGTTGTCATGTGATGGATACAATTCATTGCACACGTGTAGTGCAGCACCGGGGAATCGCTTACGCCAGCAGTCTTTCTTGTGTCTGCCTAATGTGCCAATAATCGTAGACTGATCTCCTGTGTAAGGCCATCGTGTGCTGAGGGACACAGGGTTTTATTACGGGTAATGGCTACTAAGTGAAATTGTAATGTGTTTTTTAAGCAGCCAAGTCAGTCCACAATTCTAGTTGTGTGACCCAATTGTCAGCTTTCCTATCGCAGATCTAAAAATAAGAGGAAAGAAAAAACAATTGAGGAAGACTATTATTAGCCTTTTATATAGTTTACTATGAATACATAGAGATGGACTCTATACAGACTTTAGAAGTCCTGCCCTATCTCCTCAATCATAACACGGGCAGTGACATGTATCATTTGTGTATCAATGACTATGAATACATAGAGATGGACTCTATACAGACTTAAGAAGTCCTGTCCTATCTCCTCAATCATAACACGGGCAGTGACATGTATCATTTGTGTATCAATGACTACGAATACATAGAGATGGACTCTATACAGACTTTAGAAGTCCTGCCCTATCTCCTCAATCATAACATGGGCAGTGACATGTATCATTTGTGTATCAATGACTATGAATACATAGAGATGGACTCTATACAGACTTTAGAAGTCCTGCCCTATCTCCTCAATCATAACACGGGCAGTGACATGTATCATTTGTGTATCAATGACTATGAATACATAGAGATGGACTCTATACAGACTTAAGAAGTCCTGCCCTATCTCCTCAATCATAACACGGGCAGTGACATGTATCATTTGTGTATCAATGACTATGAATACATAGAGATGGACTCTATACAGACTTAAGAAGTCCTGCCCTATCTCCTCAATCATAACACGGGCAGTGACATGTATCATTTGTGTATCAATGACTATGAATACAAAGAGATGGACTCTATACAGACTTTAGAAGTCCTGCCCTATCTCCTCAATCATAACACGGGCAGTGACATGTATCATTTGTGTATCAATGACTATGAATACATAGAGATGGACTCTATACAGACTTTAGAAGTCCTGCCCTATCTCCTCAATCATAACACGGGCAGTGACATGTATCATTTGTGTATCAATGACTATGAAGTTGGAACAAATGCTACACGGTATAAAACAGAGGTCTGACTCTCCAGATGTTATGAAGCTACAACTCTCAGCATGCTTTAAAGGGGTTATCCACTATAAGGTGATTTTAGTACTTACCTGGCAGACAGTAATGGACATGCTTAGGAAGGATCTGTACTTGTCTTGGAGCGAGTGAGTCCACCATAACGCTGTGGCCATCTTTTTGTGAACTGGCTATTTCCTGTTGGAGTTCGTTTTCTCAAACTCCAAATCCCATAGTTCCTTATTTGTAGGTGTGAGGTCATTTTTCTTCCTCTCACAAATCAGCCACCGCACCCACTGAAACACACCTGTGATCTCTTCAATGCAATAGACCAGTGTTTTCTGACCCGGATGCCTCCAGCTGTTGCAAATTCTTGCAGAATGATCTCCCATCCAGCGGTGGCTCCACCCATTGAAGCAAAGACAGGCTCTCTCTGATCACTTGACTAGAGATGTAATGTCTCGTGCCGCACTGCAACCTGGAAAAACTTGAGACAACACTCATTTTGTATGCTGTTGAAAATAAATGTAGGGGCATAAATCACAGAAGAATTGCGAAACCACCATGAAATGTAGGTACAGACAATATATAACGAACTACAACTGTAAAGCCACTGTAGCATAGTCAAATAAAAAAATACTCCGGACAGGGGAACATACCTGCTTTCTGGGGGAACATACCTGCTTACATACCTAAGAACATGCCTGCTTAATTGGGCCTACTGGGAGGACTTACCTACATAATATGGGCCTTCCCACCTCTTTAAGGAAACCAACCTACTGAAGAGACAAAACGTATCTTATTGGAAACTACCTACAGTATCTCCCATAATTGAGTCTACCCCTCACATTTTTGTAAATGATTGTAAAATTATTGTCTCTTTTCACCTGACAACAGTGAAGAAATGATCCTCTGCTACAATGTAAAGTAGTGTGGTGCACAGTCTGTAAAACAGTGTTTAATGTTGTGGGCCCTAAAAATAACTCAACAAAGTAGGTATCTTAAAGGGGTACTCCGGTGGAAAAAATTTTCTTTTTTTTTAAATCAACTGGTACCAGAAAGTTAAACAGATTTGTAAATTACTTCTATTTGAAAAAACGTAATCCTTCCAGTACTTATCAGCTGCTGTATACTACAGAGGAAGTTGTATAATTCTTTTCCAACCACAGTTCTCTCTGCTGACACCTTTGTCCATGTCAGGAACTGTCCAGAGCAGGAACAAATCCCCATAGCAAACCTCTCCTGCTCTTGACAGTTCCTGACATGGACAGAGGTGTCAGCAGAGAGCACTGTGGTCAGACAGAAAAGAACTAAACAACTTCCTCTGTAGTATACAGCAAAAGATTTTTATATTTACTAATCTGTTTAACATTCTGGCACCAGTTGATTAGCAAAAAAATTGTTTTCCACCAGAGCACCCCTTTAAATTTGTTGTTATCACTCTCACACTCCGTAATTCTGGTCACTGGACGTTCAATATGGCACCTCATGGCAAAAGACTTCCTGAGGATATCGAAAAAAGAATGTTTGCTCTACATTAAGATGGCCAAGGCTATAGCAAGATTGCCAAGACCCTGAAACTGAGCTGCAGCACGGTGGGCAAGTCCATAGAGCGGTTTCACAGGACAGGTTTCACTCAGAATAGGCCTCACCATGCTTGACCAAAGAAGTTGAGTGCACATTCTCAGAATTATATTGAGAGGGTGTCTTTGGGAAACAGACATATGAGTGCTGCCAGAATTGCTGCAGACTTTGAAGCGGTAGGGGGTCAGCTTGTCAGTTCTCAGACCATACACCACGCACTGCATCATATATGGCTTTCATCCCAGAAGAAAGATTATGCACATGAAAGGCTGCAGTTTGCTGAAGACAAGGAGAGTAAGGACATTAATTACTGGGACCATGTCCTGTGGTCCGATGAGACCAAGATAAACTTATTTGGTTCAGATGGTGTAAAGCGTGTGGTGGCAACCAGGTGAGGAGTACAAAGACAAGTGTTTCTTGCCTACAGTCAAGCATGGTGGTGGGAGTGTTATGGTCTGGGCTGTATGGCTGCTGATGGTACTGGGGAGCTACAGTTCATTGAGGGAACCATTTAATGCCAACATGTAAAGTTCATGTGTTCAGTACTGTCACATGAAAAGATATAATAAAATATTTACAAAAATGTAAGGGGTGGACTCATCATGGACTATCTTATGTGAGATACAGTAACTTCTCTTGTGACATAGCTATCTAATAGGGGGCCTACTGACTTAGGCTGATTTCACATCACGTTTTCTCCCATACGGGAGCGCATACGGCTCCCGTATGTAATTCATTTCAATGAGCCGACCGGAGTGAATCGTTTGGTCCTGTCAGCTCACTTTGGCACCGTATGCGCTTTTACAACAGGACCTAAAACCGTAGTTGACCACAGTTTTAGGTCCGGGGGAAAAGCGCATATGGCGCAAAAATGAGCCGACAGGACCGAACGTTTCACTCCGGTCGGCTCATTGAAATGAATTACATATGGGAGCGCATAGAAAGGCATACGGGAGTGCAAGGTTTTAGCTCCTCCCCTGCCATATGCACTCCCGTATGGGAGAAAACATGATGTGAACCAGCCCTTACACTTTTTACTCACTTTTAAGATCTTGGGAGTCCAGTTTGATGGGGAAGGGAACTGGATTGTTGGGGACCAGCGCCCACTCTCCAAACAGCATGGACTTTCACTTCCCACAGTTGACTTTTACTTATGAAGCCTGGCTGAGTTCTTCACAGGTCTTGACAAGAGCCGTCAGTGCAAAAGATGGCCCTATCAACCGTGTACTGCGCACACTTGCCCTCTTGCCGATCTGGTCCTGGTACAGTGATCCCTCTGAGCTCTGGACTTTGCCATTAATCGAAAAGTCCTTTTAAAACAAAAATGGTACCAATTAAAACTGCAGATCATGGCGCAAGAAAGAAGCCCTCATACATCCCCATATACAGAAGAATAAAAAGTTACAGGGGTCAGAAGAGGACAATTTTAGGCATACTGATTTTGTTAAAAAAAAAAAAGGTTGACTTTTTTTTTAGTAGTACAATAATAGAAAAACTATATAAATTGGGTATCTTTAAGCAAATTGATCTACAGAATAAAGAGTACAAGTCGTTTATACCATAAAGTACACTGAGTAAACCCCCCCCCCCCCAAAAGTTGCTAAATTTGCTAAATTTCCTAAAGTTGCTAAATTTCCCACCACAAAATTTCTTTGGGGGGTTTTGCCATACATTTTTTTAAGTTATGGACCTTAGAAAGCAAGGAGGAAAAAAACCAAACTGCAAAAATGGACTGTGTCTTTAAAGGGGTACTCCCCTGCTCAGCCTTTGGAACAAACTTTGGAACAGCAGCTCTTGACATCATAGCTCCACCCCATCATGATGTCATGCCCTGCCCCTCAATGCAAGTCTATGGGAGGGAGCGTGGCATCTGCCACGCCCCCTCCCATAAACTTGCATTGAGGGGGTTGGTCGTGACATCATGAGGGGGCGGGGCTATGATGTCACAAGCTCCCAGCGCTGGCTCCAGCGTTTGGAAGTTTGTTCCAAACGCTAAGCAGCGTTAATGGGTTAAAGGGGTACTCCGGTGGAAATTTTTTTTTTTTTTTAAATCAACTGGTGCCAGAAAGTTAAAAAGATTTGTAAATTACTTCTATTAAACAATCTTAATCCTTCCAGTACTTATTAGCTACTGAATACTACAGAGGAAATTCTTTTCTTTTTGGAACACAGAGCTCTCTGCTGAATCACGAGCACAGTGCTCTCTGCTGACATCTCTGTCCATTTTAGCAACACAAAAAGAGAGAAACACAGCCGCACATCCACCATTTGTAATTTGATCTACTTGCTTCTCAGCATAATTTCAAAAACTAACAGGTTGTTAGTATACATTTTGATCAAAAAGTACAAGCCCACTCGCCACGTCAAGGCCACCTCGTTAGAGTGGGTCCCTAACCTGACACTGGCATAGCGCCCGGTGGCGACCACTGCCTCAGAGACCCCATGCCCAACGGGGGGAGCAACCCAGTGGCCAGGCAGCCCCACTACTGCCCGACCAAGCCCCTGGCTCTGGGTCACTCCACTCCACAGACAAAGCATCACAGAAACAATGGCCGCCACAGAGAACCACACCAGCATGAAACCTACCATGTGCTCACTGCCAGAGTGCTGAGAGAATGGTAGGAGGAAACCCTTATGCAGTTTCCTGCTAATTTAAAATGCCTGGGCCGAATGGGTGGAGTGGAGTGCTGGCTATGGGAGAAGGGAGAGACTACAATGTGCAACACAAAAAGAGAGAAACACAGCCGCACATCCACCATTTGTAATTTGATCTACTTGCTTCTCAGCATAATTTCAAAAACTAACAGGTTGTTAGTATACATTTTGATCAAAAAGTACAAGCCCACTCGCCACGTCAAGGCCACCTCGTTAGAGTGGGTCCTTAACCTGACACTGGCGTAGCCCCCGGTGGCGACCACTGCCTCCTAGACCCCATACCCAATGGGGGGAGCAACCCAGTGGCCAGGCAGCCCCACTACTGCCCGACAAAGCCCTTGGCTCTGGGCCACTCCACCCCACAGACAAAGAATCACGCCGCCGGCCATATGGTCGCCGATAATAAAACCCCGGAACACGCTCCGGGGACTGATTACAAACGGGGCGCCGCGTGCAAGATCCCGGGGGTCCCCAGCAGCGGGACTCCCGGGATCAGGTATCTTGTCCCCTATCCTTTGGATAGGGGAAAATATGTGTAAGCACCGGAGTACCCCTTTAAATAGAAGTAATTTACAAATCTGTTTAATTTTCTGGCACCAGTTGATTTAAAAAAAAAAAAAGTTTTCCACCGGTGTACCCCTTTAAAGAGGAACTCCAATACATACATTCTTATCCCCTAACCACAGTAATCTGTGAACAGAATGGAGCCTTAACACTTGTGTGTAAATTATCAATATATTTTCAGATTATCCTGCGAACAAGAAAATCTCGACATAAAATCCCATTTAGACCGACATTCATTTCTGCGATGAGTCTGCATGGATTTTGACTGCTGTTTGGGTCACTTCCACAACTAACAAACATTCAGGGCTTTTCACAGGAAACTCGGCAGTGAGAGATAGACCTGGCTAAAAATAACCAGCAGAGCAAAGAGTATGAGCTAGAAATAATGCCGACATAATGGAGTCATTTCACCCATTCTTCCTCTAATCACAAAGCTTGTGTCTTCATGGCTCCAGAATTAATAATTCTGTAGTACAGCGTACAATATGTACGAATCCACAATCATCACTAAAGTACTCAATCACTTAACATAAAAAGAAGTCAGAACAATATTTTTTTCAATTACTTCAAAGGACAGACACATTTTTTTTAATTTTTGGTGAATTTTAAAATAACCCTGAAATCTTGCAGTTTTCATTCTGACCACTAGGTCTAATTTTAAAGGGCAATAAAACCAACGACCTCCAAACCAGTGAACAATAGGGCGCTGAGGGACCAGGAGAAGGATAGAACAATCAGTTTATTCCCAACATGCAACGCGTTTCGCGCATAAACACTTCATCAGGCATATGGACAGGGGGAACAGGAAGCAGTATATATACACACTTCAAACAATTGAGTTAACCCCTTGGTGTCAGAACAATCATTCACCAAGGGAGTCACAAGGACAGACACATTTTTTTTAATTTTTGGTGAATTTTAAAATAACCCTGAAATCTTGCAGTTTTCATTCTGACCACTAGGTCTAATTTTAAAGGGCAAGAAAACCAACGACCTCCAAACCAGTGAACAATAGGGCGCTGAGGGACCAGGAGAAGGATAGAACAATCAGTTTATTCCCAACATGCAACGCGTTTCGCGCATAAACACTTCATCAGGCATATGGACAGGGGGAACAGGAAGCAGTATATATACACACTCCAAACAATTGAGTTAACCCCTTGGTGTCAGAACAATCATTCACCAAGGGAGTCACAAGGTGTAGACATAACAATAGCATATCAATAAAAGGATATACTGATATACAACCAGCGTATAAATAGAATTGCACTCACTAAAAAGTGCATAATGCATAAGAATAAATAGTTGTAGATGTGCAAAAAGACAAGGAATATATAGAAAACACCCAAAAAATACAAAAGTATAAAGATACAAAAATACAAAAGATGATGATACATAATAATGACAATCAGCGAGTGTTTTCAATCGATTCATTGAGTCCATTTGGGAATAAAGTGTGGAATTTAAATATCCAATAAGATTCCCGGTTAATACGATTTTGGAATCTATTTTGAACAGTATTGGGAGTCATTTCCAATATCATCAATTTCAAACTAGCTGTGTCCCTATTATGAAGCATAGTAAAATGACGGGACACACTGTGCAGCATAAATCCATTTTTAATATTAGATCTGCGCTTATTCATACGAGCCGGTACCGGCTGCACAGTGCGCCCGACATACTGAAGGTGACAATCACAAGTCAATAGAGAAATTACAAAAGAACTCTCACAGTTAAATGAACCCTTAACGAAAAACACATCATTAGTAATAGCTGATGTAAAAGAAATATCAGTGCATCCCATCTCACAACAAAGACAACGCGATTTATTACACGACTGCATTCCACATTTCATCGCAAGTGTAGGGGTGATAGGATCATGTCTTAACCTACTAGGGGCTAACAAGTTGCGGAGGTTAGTCGATCTTCTGAATGTAACCCCAGGGTGTTCAGGGACAATTTTGTTTAAAATTGGATCATCACGAATAATAGGCCAATGCCTCCTTAAAATATCTTTAACGTTCATGGAAGCATAATTAAAATGTGTAATAAAATTATATTTAAAATCATATTTAGAATTCTTGTCCCTAGAGCCAGTATTCACACGACCCTGAGTGGAAACTAAATCGTCCTGTTTTAGATTTTTTACCTTATTGTAAGCATTAGAGAGAAGGGGTACAGGGTACACCTTACTAAGCTTGCACTTTAAAACGCTTTGTTAGTAAGGTGTACCCTGTACCCCTTCTCTCTAATGCTTACAATAAGGTAAAAAATCTAAAACAGGGCGATTTAGTTTCCACTCAGGGTCGTGTGAATACTGGCTCTAGGGACAAGAATTCTAAATATGATTTTAAATATAATTTTATTACACATTTTAATTATGCTTCCATGAACGTTAAAGATATTTTAAGGAGGCATTGGCCTATTATTCGTGATGATCCAATTTTAAACAAAATTGTCCCTGAACACCCTGGGGTTACATTCAGAAGATCGACTAACCTCCGCAACTTGTTAGCCCCTAGTAGGTTAAGACATGATCCTATCACCCCTACACTTGCGATGAAATGTGGAATGCAGTCGTGTAATAAATCGCGTTGTCTTTGTTGTGAGATGGGATGCACTGATATTTCTTTTACATCAGCTATTACTAATGATGTGTTTTTCGTTAAGGGTTCATTTAACTGTGAGAGTTCTTTTGTAATTTCTCTATTGACTTGTGATTGTCACCTTCAGTATGTCGGGCGCACTGTGCAGCCGGTACCGGCTCGTATGAATAAGCGCAGATCTAATATTAAAAATGGATTTATGCTGCACAGTGTGTCCCGTCATTTTACTATGCTTCATAATAGGGACACAGCTAGTTTGAAATTGATGATATTGGAAATGATTCCCAAAACTGTTCAAAATAGATTCCAAAAACGTATTAACCGGGAATCTTATTGGATATTTAAATTATGCACTTTATTCCCAAATGGACTCAATAAATCGATTGAAAACACTCGCTGATTGTCATTATTATGTATCATCTTTTGTATTTTTGTATCATTATATTTTTGTATTTTTTTGGTGTTTTCTATATATTCCTTGTCTTTTTGCACGTCTACAACTATTTATTCTTATGCATTATGTACTTTTTAGTGAGTGCAATTATATTTATACGCTGGTTGTATATCAGTATATCCTTTTATTGATATGCTATTGTTATGTCATGTGGTTTTTTAGGCATCTCAGGGGTTAATACCCATTGTGAGCGCTACTGCCTGTGACTCCCTTGGGGAATGATTGTTCTGACACCAAGGGGTTAACTCAATTGTTTGGAGTGTGTATATATACTGCTTCCTGTTCCCCCTGTCCATATGCCTGATGAAGCGCTTATGCGCGAAACGCGTTGCATGTTGGGAATAAACTGATTGTTCTATCCTTCTCCTGGTCCCTCAGCGCCCTATTGTCCACTGGTTTGGAGGTCGTTGGTTTTATTGTATTTTATTGTGGAGTGGTAGCAGAGGGATTCTCTTACACGTTTGTCTCCAAGTTGTGTTGGTCTTTGTACAACCCATTTTGGTAAGCACATTTTTACCATCTACGATTTATATATCATCGTTTATATGCACCATGGAGCGCTCCTCTTTGTCGTTTTGTAATTCTAAAGGGGGTATTGAACAATTGTCAAACATTAAAACTACGTGTCCCTGATGCCAAGTTATGTATGGTGTCACTTGTCACTTAAATTGTATGACCTGTCTGTAGGGGATCATGATGTTTGTATTTTAATTTCCCGAAACATTTAAAAAAAAATTTTTAACTAGGGATTTCTGTTGTCTTCAGCCTTTCCTGGCTTGCTGTTGAATGAGTTGAATGCGTCGACACTCTCTGCAGACTGTATGGAGATCATGTGACATCGGGGGACATGCTCATTGCAGGCATGACAGGATGTACAGATGGGCCACACACATCATCAGGGGGCTGGCTTGTCAGGTAAGACGAGAAACAGCCAAGCCCCCTGTGATCAGCTGACTTGCCACGTGTCTTGAGCCGCACAGCAAACAGGGATCAGCTCGAGACGATTGTAATACGTAGTGCGTAAGAATGCAAAAACTCTGAGGGCAGGAAAATACAAAAAACAGCATGAATCTCTCCAGACAGGTAATACAGATTTGACCCCATACATAACTTGGCATCGGGGGCACATAGCTCAATAATCCTAAAATACCCCTTTAAGCTGAAACTTCCTGTCTTGTACAGATCACTTTACAGCAGTCTCCTCCCTATTATCACAGACAGGACTACAGTGAAATGTGACACAAGTGGATAAAAAAGACAATAGATGACCTCAACAAAGGTCACAGAGTATGCCCAGAAACATTTTCCATTCATGTCAATGGGGACAGCTTAGAACTATTGCTGCCTATGTGCAATGGGTCCTGTTGTAAATCTTCAAACTCTGTTAAAAACAGCCCAGGCAAGATGACTGCCCCCATAATGGTGTACAAAAAAAAAAAAAGTTTAGAAGTCTATTTCATACTGATTATCCATACGGCATATTCATAAAACAGTATGCAATAGGCTCCTTAGTACCCACTAGTGATGGTAAAATGTTATCTTTTAACTCTCTAATCTTTTTTTTATTTTTTTTTGTTATATAGCCACGTTTCCTCGTGAATTCACCCCATTCCCCCACCCATGGTTTGGTCTGGGGTCACAAGGGGGCGTGGCCTTGACATCACGATCACAGCCTCTAGCTCCGAGCGCTCTGAACAAAATGTTCAGAACGCTGGAGCACCAGAGTGCCCCTTTAAATGAAAACAAAGCCCCATTCCCATTAAGATGTATTTAAAGCATATCATTTTGGATAGGAAAACAATTTTTTGCGCCACCAATTCTACTTTGTAATGACATCAGTCATTTTATCCAAAAATCTACGGCGAAATGGAAAAAAATAATTGTGCAACAAAATTGAAGAAAAAATGTCATTTTGTAACTTTTTGGGGCTTCCGTTTCTACGCAGTACATTTTTTTCGGTAAAAATTACACATTATCTTTATTCTGTAGGTCCATATGGTTAAAATGATACCCTACTTACATAGGTTTGATTTTGTCATTCTTCTGGAAAAAATCATAACTACATGCAGGAAAATTTCTATGTTTAAAATTGTCATCTTCTGATCCCTATAACGTTTTTATTTTTCTGCGTATGGGGTGGTATGAGGGCTCATTTTTTGCATCGTGATGTGAAGTTTTTAGCGGTACCATTTATGTATTGATCGGACATTTTGATCACTTTTTATTCATTTTTTCATGATATAAAAAGTGACCAAAAATACGCTATTTTTGATTTTTTTTGCGCATACGCCATTGACCGTGCGGTTTAATTAACGATATTTTTATAATTCGGACATTTCGGCAGACGGCAATACCGCATATGTTTATTTATTTATTTTTTTAACCCCTTAAGGACTCAGCCCATTTTGGCCTTAAGGACTCAGACAATTTAATTTTTACGTTTTCATTTTTTCCTCCTCGCCTTCTAAAAATCATAACTCTTTTATATTTTCATCCACAGACTAGTATGAGGGCTTGTTTTTTGCGCGACCAGTTGTCCTTTGTAATGACATCACTCCTTATATCATACAATGTATGGCGCAACCAAAAAACACTATTTTTGTGGGGAAATTAAAACGAAAAACGCAATTTTGCTAATTTTGGAAGGTTTTGTTTTCACGCCGTACAATTTATGGTAAAAATGACGTGTGTTCTTTATTCTGTATTAAATACGATTAAAATGATACCCATTATTACATACTTTTATATTATTGTTGCGCTTAAAAAAAATCACAAACTTTTTAACCAAATTAGTACGTTTATAATCCCTTTATTTTGATGACCTCTAACTTTTTTATTTTTCCGTATAAGCAGCGGTATGGGGGCTCATTTTTTGCGCCATGATCTGTACTTTTTTTTTATACCACGTTTGCATATAAAAAACTTTTAATAAATTTTGTATAATTTTTTTTTAAATAAAATGTATTAAAAAAAGTAGGAATTTTGGACTTTTTTTTTTTTCGTTCACGCCGTTCACCGTACGGGATCATTAACATTTTATTTTAATAGTTCGGACATTTACGCACGCGGCGATACCAAATATGTCTATAAAAAAATTTTTAAGCTTTTTGGGGGTAAAATAGGAAAAAACGGACGTTTTACTTTTTTATTGGGGGGAGGGGATTTTTCACTTTTTTTTTACTTTTACATTTTTTTTTTACACTTGAATAGTCCCCTTAGGGGACTATTCATAGCAATACCATGATTGCTAATACTGATCTGTTCTATGCATAGGACATAGAACAGATCAGTACTATCGGCGATCTTGTGCTCTGGTGTTCTCGATCACAGACCAGAGCAGGAGACGCCGGGAGCCGGACGGAGGAAGGAGAGGGGACCTCCGTGCGGCGTTATGAATGATCGGATCCCCGCAGCAGCACTGCGGGCGATCCGATCATTCATTGAAATCGCGTACTGCCGCAGATGCCGGGATCTGTATTGATCCCGGCACCTGAGGGGTTAATGGCGGACGCCCGCGAGATCGCGGGTGTTGGCCATTGCCGGCGGGTCCCTGGCTGCGATCAGCAGCCGGGATCAGCCGCGCATGACACGGGCATCGCTCCGATGCCCGCGGTTATGCACAGGACGTAAATGTACGTCCTGGTGCGTTAAGTACCACCTCACCAGGACGTACATTTATGTCCTGCGTCCTTAAGGGGTTAAACAACAACAAAGACCTGGTCACAAATGGCAGGAGGTGCTCAACCCCAAATGCAGTTGTGCATATATACTGGGGGAGCAGATCTTGCCCTTGTAGTCCTTTGCTAAGGGCGATCCCCAACATAAAAATGCATACAATGGAGGATGCCTGCAGCGGACTACAAGTGCCACAATAGAATCCTACACCAGATAGACGGTGTGGATGTGTAACAATTAGAATAATACAATACAGGAATATGGGTGCACTACTGTGGTAGATGTATACAATGGAGGATGCCTGCAGCAGACTACAAGTGCCACAATAGAATCCTACACCAGATAGACAGTGTGGATGTGTAACAATTAGAATAATACAGGAATTTAGGTGCACTACTGTGGTAGATGTAAACAATGACATTGGCTATCCCTCAACACTGATGTTAAAATTGAGACATTCGCCAGTATATCCTTAGATGAAGGACATACCAGAGCCCTCACACCAACGCCAAGGTTTCTCAAGTAGCACGGGACCTAACACTAACCTACCTGTGTGTGATAAGCAAAACCAGGGGCCAGTGGGCAATTACGGCAGCATTAGGCCGACATGCAGCCTGTTCCCAGTTCCCTCCAGTGTGACTGAGCACACATACAATGGGAGGAGGGAGGCAGACTACAAGCCCCACCTATGTTGGCTGATATGTGTGCCGACCTCACAGGTGAACCTTAATGCTGCCTTAATAGTGATCAAAGCGCATTAAATGTGGAGTTTATACACCTCCAAGTATAAGATTTAATCAGCAACAAAGACGAAGTCTCAAATGTCTGGAGGAGCTCAACCCCAAATGCGGTTGTGCATATATACTGGGGGAGCAGATCCTGCCCTTGTAGTCCGTTGCTAGGGGCGATCCTTGGCATAAAAATGCATACAATGGAGGATGCCTGCAACAGACTACAAGTGCCACAAAGGCATCCTACACCAGATAAACGGTGTGGATATGTAACAATTAGAATAATGCAATACAGGAATATGGGTGCACTACTGTGGTAGATGTAAACAATGACATTGGCTATCCCTCAACACTGATGTTAAAATTGAGACATTTGCCAGCATATCCTTAGATGAAGGACATACCAGAACCCGGACACCACAGTCAGCCTAATGCTGCTGTAATTGCCCACTGGCCCTTGGTTTTTGCTTATCACACACAGGTAGGTTAGTGTTAGAAACCTTGGCGTTGGTGTGCAGGCTCTGGTATGTCCATCATCTAAGGATATACTGGCGAATGTCTCAATTTTAAAATCAGTGTTGAGGGATAGTCAATGTCATTGTATACATCTACCACAGTAGTGCACCTAAATTCCTGTATTGTATTTTTTTTTATTTTACAGGTTTTTTTTAATTGGGAAAAGGGGGGTGATTCAAACTTTTATTAGGGAAGGGGTTAAATGATCTATATTCCCTTTTTTTTGCAATGTTATAGCTCCCATAGGGGGTTATAACACTGCACACACTGATCTTTTACATTTCTCATATAAAACCATTGATCAATGATTCTGCCGCTTGACTGCTCATGCCTGGATCTCAGGCGCTGAGCAGTCATTCGGCGATTGGACAGCATGGAGGAAGGTAGGGACCCTCCTGCTGTCTTTACAGCAGTTCGGGATGCCGCGGCGATTTCATCGCGGCGATCCCGAACAGCCCCCTTAGCTAACCGGCAGTGCTTTACTTTCACTTTAGACACGGTGATCAACTTTGAACGCTGTGTCTAAAGGGTTAATAGCGTGTGGCACCGCGATCAGTGCTGTGCACTATTAGCCCCGCGTTATAGAAAGGGAGTGGGCTGAGGGCGCATAGGTACGCCCTCCGTCCCCAAGGAGTTAAAGGAAACCTATCAATAATTTATTACTGCCTGAACCACAAGTGGCTTCTTCCTGCCCAATCAGCATTCATTGATCGATCTCCAGCTTTTTGGGTGTATGGAAAAATCTATCAATCAAAGCCCCTGGGGAATGGAGAAGCCACCAGGGAACCCCCCAACCCTCATGACTTATGGTTCAGGTAACATGAAAGAGATAACAGGTACCCTTTTATTGAGATACAAGCAGCCAAGAATTAGCCTATTACTCCTCTCTGAGCAAAGGGGTATTTGTCAAGAAAAAACAAGACAACCGTGCTCATTAATAAATAAATTTTATTTTGCGTTGAAATAAATATGAATCAAGTGGCTGCAAAACACAAAGCTATCTAGGCCTAAGATTGACATGCAAGTTCATTCAACAAGCAACATAAAATTATTGTCATCCATTTTTTTGACATAAAAAAAAAAATGAAAGACAGCAGCACAAGTGTATTGAGTCAAACACATCCTACAACATTATTACAATGAAAATATTCGGTAAATTTGGAAAAATACCCGCTTAAAATATTGACAGTTTCTGTCAACTGGGAACAGTAACATAACTGGGTTTCCAAAGGACAAAATAAATAAATAAATAAATAAATAAAGTAAATAAATATTAAATCGGTATAAATAAAAATGGCATTAAATTAAGAAAATGAAATATGTCAAATAAATAAATATATAACAATAAAAAACATTAAAAATAAATATAAAAAGTTTCTTCTAGTTAGATTGTAAAGCATGAGATTTGTTAAAACTGGTACAAGAAAAAATGTAGGAATTGCCTATATAACTAAGATTTCAGGTTTCAGATGCCTCTTCGGGGACTTAGTTTCCATAGGCATCTCCGGCTTTTTAGCTTTACACTAGGTTTTAATAATTATTCGTAAATGTGAATATCACTAGAAAAAAATACCCCCGATAGTATTTATTGATGTCCATTGTACATATGGATCATAAAAATACTTATATTGATGACTATTGTACATATTTCATTAGTATTAGACTTTATGGATTAAATACTGATTTTTCTGTAATTATTTGGAACAGATATTATTATTATTATTATTTGGGTAACACTAAGGGTAATAAAAGGGCTTTAACTATTTGCAAACCACTCTAGTCTTCAGATGTGCAAGCAAAATAGACAGTCGACACTGAAACAGAGGTGTGGGCATTTCCAAAAGGATTATAAAAGTAGGAATTTCTGAAAATGTTTGGTAAATTACACCTGGTTTTGGAACTGGCACAATGTTTACAGAACATCAAAAAACTGCAAATTATCAAAAGTATTATACAGAAAATTACAAATTCATTTCAAAATACATTACACTCCTACTGTTGAAAAAAAGTGCATTTTACCTCAAAGAAGGATTTTACATTGTTCAAATAAATGACACTAAATTCCCTTTGTTTCAAATAATCTTCAGAGGGGGAGGGGGCGGGGTGGAAATGTCGGGACTAATATCTAAATTTACGTCAAAAGAAACCTTTGTAAAAAGTCTGCATTGTCAATCAATTAAAAACAAAACAAAGAAACCAAAGCGAAAAGAATGAAAAGTGAGGTTTGTTTCAGCGCACCCCAACATTTCATCTCGTAGTCATTGTACAGAAATATAGGCAGTTATGATTATTAGCTGCTTCAGTTTTGCATTTTGTGTGTTTTCTAGATTTGTTGGTGTTTTATCCTCTTCCTCCATAGCCCTGCCCTGAGAGGCTGGAGCTTAGTGATGTCTGTATTGCCGCATTAGTGGTATAATACACGACTGGGGTCCTGAGAGGTTCAAGAATGGATGTCTTAATAAGTCGTGTGCTGTTGCTCTTTGCGATGGTTCTCTCACCAACATTAAGTCTAGGAATCCACGTAGCACTGAAGAAACCTAAAAATAACAATAAGAATTAAGAAACATGCTAAGATTCGAAGTTTAAGACGTGAAGCTAGAAATTGTTTTTGAGTACTACTGGGCTCATCTAATGCCCGACTTACATCACGTTTGTGACCACACATGTTTGGAGAATCAAAGAGACATGTGGAAGTAAAGCCCAATGTTTTCTAAAGGGCCCATTGACTTTATTGGTACAAACATAGTCTAATAGTGAATACATTCTGCCTATTTCCTGAATAAATTCTGTTTTAAGTAGAAAAGTATAGGTTCAGGAAATGGCTGAACATAAGTTGCTATAAGACTACCTTTGTCTGATGAAAGTCAACAGACCCCCCGGAAACATGTTGGGCAATCTATCAGCATCCCTTTTCGACAGGCTGCCAATGTACAGCAAGGCTCTTGCCCAAAGACGTGAAAACTCTGATTCATAAGCATGTAATGGGCTAAAAAAATCAAGGTATACTCACCTGCCCTGCTCTCCTGCTGCCGCACCTCCTGGCTTTAGTCTCAACAATCAATGACTGCAGTGGTGGACCATCAATGACTGCAGTGGTGGACCATCAATGACTGCAGTGGTGGACCATCAATGACTGCAGTGGTGGACCACCAGTGACTGGCTGAGCAGGGACTTTCTTGTGAGAAAATTGAGACCAGCAAGTGATGCACAGCAGAAATGGGTTTTATCGTAATGGGAGTGGTGGGAGAACAGGGCAGGTAAGTACATCTTTCTTGACTTTTTAGCCCTACTTGAGCACATTTCCATATAAAAGTAAGGGCCCTATTACACAGGGTGATAATAAGCAGATATCTGCCTGTGTAATAAGAGTGGTGATCATCTAGGGAAAGAGTAAATGCTTGCATGTCAGCTGATTAGGTCATTTTGCCCTGTCGAAAATGGCTTGGCCGTTCATCTTCCCACATGATACATGAATGATCCACATGAATGATCCTACCTAAACAACGCTCAGCACATGTGACAAGCTCTATAAATAAGCACCAATCAATGAGATCGGCTCTTGTTTACAGGGTGGCTCAGGTCATCTAATATGGCCTTTAAAAGAGAGTAACCTTCTTGATTCTTTTCTTCTATCAATCTAGTGTCATCAGCATGTAGAACTGTTTGAGAAGAGGAATGAGACTGAAGTAAGTTGACCTGACTGTATTTACCTGATGAACATCTTTTACTCTTGGTGGCAAGTTATCTCGTATCCGTCGCATTGCCTGCAATGGCGGTTCATTGAAGTATGGAGGTTCTCCATCAATCATTTCTATCACCATGATTCCAAGTGACCAAATATCCACCTAGAAGAGAGTAATTTAAATAAAATCTTCCTTTTCATGGCTACACTCAGTTCTTTAAAGATATACTTTCCTGTATGAGTTTAGCAGAGCCCCTTCTTCTACCTTACAAATTTTAAAGTATAAAAATCCAAAACTGAGCAGGTGCACATGATGAGACAGGAGTCACTAGTGTATGCTCCTCAAAGGCATCAAGTGTTATTAAAGGGGTACTCGGCCCCTAGATACCTTATCCCCTATCCTCTGATCGCGAAGGGCCCGCTGCTTGGACCTCGCGATCTCTGCTGCAGCACCGCAGTCATCCGGTGCACGAGGCGAACTTCGCTCCATGCCTGATGACTAGCGATGGGGGCGCTGACGTCACGGCATTTGGATAGGGAATAAGGTGTCTAGGGGCAGAGTACCCCTTTAAGCTAATATTTGGCTAAAAGATTCCAAGTAAACCATAGAAACGTATCATTGTTATTTAACATTTGAATACAAATTTACAGAGTTTTCATCAGTAGCAGACAAGAAAGATGTCTGACAGATCCCACTAATATACAATATACTGCCCCTGATGGTAACAGCTGGTCACCAGTAGTTCCAGGGGTAGGAAGTGTATCAATCATTTATTGAATATACACCGATCAACCATAACATTTAACCCTCTGCCAGATGAAGTGAACATTGATTTTCTTGTGACAATGGCTCTTGTCAGTGGGCAGGATACATCAGGCAGTAAGTAAACAGTCAGTTACTGAAGTTAATGTGTTACAAGCAGTAAAATAGAACAAGTAAGGATTTGAAGTCCAAATTGTAATAATTAATTGACTAGGTCCAAACATTTCCAAAATGGCAGGTCTTGTGAGGTGTTCTTAGCATAACTAGTAGCTAACAAAAGTGGTTACTTTGACATGTACCTAAACATTATTTTAGACCAAGAACACCCCTTCCTGACAGCCATATTCTTAAAGGGGTACTCCAGGGAACTAAACCCATGGCCCATCCTTTCCCTATCACCAACCTATTTATTTGTCTATATATAATTCATTAGCTATATACAGCAGTTTCCCTCTTTCAGCTGTCACTTACATGCAAGAAGTGAGAGAAAGACGTCATAATCTGATCCTGCTTGTCTGTGTAAACCCCTCACTGAGACCTAGCCCCCACCCTCCTGCAAGACCAACACCATGTGATTTCTGTCTTCACAGGCACACTTCCCCTCCCCCTCACAACTTACAGGACTGAAAGGATCTGCTGCTGACATATAAGGGCAAGATACCACAGGACCCCTTTAGAGGAGGTCTTAGGGTGTCCAAACCTTCATGGGTCAGACCTTTTTTTGTAAGAATTAGGTGAATATGCAAAATATTAGGCTCGATTTCATGTACTGGCTAATTGGTGTATATTACACTTTATGGCTGAGATTTATCAAAACATGTGCAGAGGAAAAGTTGCCCAGTTACCCATAGCAACCAATCAGATCGCTTCTTTCATTTTTCAGAGGCCTTTTCAAAAATAAAAGAAGCGATCTGATTGGTTGCTATGGGCAACTCAGCAACGTTTCCTCTGGACAGGTTTTGATAAATCTCCCCCAATTTTTCTACACTAATACATTTCAGCCTAACCTCTGTTCCATATGGGAGTCTTGATATAACTTCTGGGGCCATCCAGTATGGCGTTCCAACAAGAGATTTTCTTTTGGGAACTTCCTTGGACACTTGTGCACAGAAACCAAAATCGGAAAGCTTTATCTGCATAAAAACAATAATAAAATGTTGCTACAATAGTGCCAGTCAGGGATGTGCAGTGTAGTGTGCCCGCAGAGGGAAAGCACCACTATAATTGTCTCATTAATGGCTATAATCACCAGTAGTAACATGCACTCACTCTGCCATCGCTGGTCAGCAGGATAGAGTCGCTCTTTATATCCCTGTGAATTACTCCCTGATTATGCAGGTAGGACAAAGCTTTCAGGACAGAGAAACACACCGTGGCTATTTGCTCCTCATTCATCCTGGAAAATAACGTCATTGTTAGTAATCAGCAATATTCCACACATATACACTGTAACAAGTAACATAACCGAAAAACAGGGCTGAATTACACAACTTAGAACCCAAAATGTTTATCACATTACATTCAGCCAAGAGAATATACAGAAACATGTTACGGGAACAAAGCCTGGTTCCTGTATAGTCCAACAGGGGTACTACTATTCATCGCACTACCATGTCTAGGGCTGGGTGGTATGACCAAATGTGTGGATCACGGTATTTTTTAAACTTTTGGCAGTTCCACAGTATATAACGGTATTTCCTAGCCCCCCATCCCAATATTAATTATCAGCCCACATCCCCATCGGGGTAAATACTCACATATCACCCACAAGCGCTGCCCTCCTCGTTCTGTTTGTTGAGGCTGCCGGCGCTGGCACTCTATACTGTGCAGTATCCCTACGCCTGGGCTGCAAAAGGTAAACAAAATAAACATTAACGCACCTACGTCAGCCTTACGCTGGGGACGGGAACGTTGGAGAGCTGTCAGCCTATCACCGGCCGCAGCGATGTTCCGCCCCGGCTGGTGATAGGCTGAGCCCACTGTCATGTAAGAAGCCGGCTTCTTACATGACAGTGGGCTCAGCCTATCACCAGCTGAGGCAGAACATCGCTGCGGCCGGTGATAGGCTGACAGCTGTCCGACATTGCCATCCCCAGGAAACAAGTGAGGCCGGTACCGGACCAACGGGAGGTAAGTTAAAGTTTATTTTGTTTATTTTTTGCAGCCCGGGCATAGGGATACCGCACAGTATAGAGCAGTGGTCTCCAAACTGCGGACCTCCAGATGTTGCAAAACTACAACTCCCAGCATGCCCAGACAGCCAACGGCGTTGTAGTTTTGCAACACCTGGAGGTCCCCAGGTTGGAGACCACTGGTATAGAGTGTCTGCGCCAGCGTCCGGAACAAACAGGACGAGCAGGGCAGCGCATGTGGGTGACATGTGAGTAGTACCCTGATGGGGACAGCGCTGGGCTAATAATTAATTGGGGGGGGGGGGGGCAGAACAGCGCTCGCAGGTTACATAGGATTAGTTCCCCGATGTGGGGACAACACAGCGCTGGGCTGATTCATTCATTCCCAAGGGGGAGGGGCCAAACCGGTATTGCGGTATCGGTTAAAATTCATATCGTGCAGCACAAAGATTTCGGTATGAACCGGTAAACTGCCCAGCCCTAACCTTCTCCATCACAAAATGTGGTAAAATGGAGCAGAACACACCTCTTATTTGTCTCTGCCATATACAGCACTGAGGCGAAGGAACACATTGTTTTATCTCCTTCAAGACTTTACTATCTCGATTGCTATTAACTTGGGAGTGAGAACAGCAATTCATCACTGTCGAGGGAGACGGTGAGATCATTTGCATTTTGTTTGTGACTTAAGTTAGTGGATCTTCTTGAATAAACGCCTTGCTGCTGACCTCTTTAACCTTGGATAGGATTTTATCTTACCCTGTCCCAAATGTATAATACTCACACAATCTAAAGTGACTGTGTTACTATACAGAATACCAAGGACAAAACAAAATACATTATTCAAAACCCCCTCTTTATAGACAAATATGCCTCGAAATATTCTGTCTGGGTGTCAGTTGTGTTTCAGTGGTTATCAAAGATTAGTGCTTGGGACTGGACCTCTGAGAATTTCATGGCCCCTATTCTGGTTCATATTGTTAGTGAGGGAGGACTTCCCTGTAATATGACATGACATCCCCTTTTTCAGTAGAAAGTACATTAACACCACATAAACTACTACTTCATGCCCAAATTGACACAATGCCCAAATTTATTAGAGCTGCTGCATTAGAATTTTTGCTCTAAATGCGCCACGGCACACGGCAACCATAACACGTTTGTACTACAGTGACCCCCCAACTTATGATGGCCCCGACATATGATCATTTCAACATATGATGGCCTCTCAGAGCCCATCGTATGTTGAAGGCAGCATCGACATATGATGCTGCTGTGTGTCGGGGCCATCGTACAAACAGCTATCTGACAGCGCTGACAACTTCAGCAACTGACAGATAGTTGTTTAATGTGCCCCGTGTGCCCCGTTCTGCCTCCTGTTACTCACATGCTGTCCTGCTAACTCACGCAGGCTTCCACTGTGAGCTCCGTGTAAGCCCCCCCCCAGTGCAGCTATAGCCAATAGCCCACAGCATCTTGCTGCAGGCATCCAATGAGCTGCTGGCTGCCCTCCCCTTCCTTTCCTATAGAGCTGTAGTCGGCAGGATGGTAATGGAGGACATTCTGTCCCCCCTGAAGGTATTTAAAGAACTGTACAGTACTGTATGCGATGTCACACATCACATACAATACACATACACACTATACACCCCATACATCAATGTTTCCCTATCAGTGTGCCTCCAGCTGTTGCAAAACTATAACTCCCAGCATGCCCACAGTCAATGGCTGTACATGCATGCTGGGAGTTGTAGTTGTGCAACAGCTGGAGGCACCCTGGTTTGTTAAACACTCCCCATACACTCCAGATACAATGGTCATCCCAGAACCAATTAGCAGTTTCCCATAGAGATATGTATTCAACATACAATGGTTCCGAGGCCCCAGAACCAATTACCATTTTTACATAGACATATGTACTCGACATATGATGGTTTCAACATATGATGGTTCTCCTGGAACCAATTAATATCATATGTTGAGGGACCACTGTATATAGTATGACAATAAGAATAGTAAAATTAGCCTAGTCTGAAAAGCGGGGAAGCTTATAGAGATGGGGAGTTTCTTCATTCAACAGAATGCACCAAAATATGCCAAAGATGCTCCAAAATTTTCAGAGCACACTTTTGACATTAAGGTCAACTAACTAATAGCTAGTCTTAAAGGGCTACTTCACTAGCCGGCGTTCTGAACTAAATGTTCCGAACGCTGTTTTCGCGCTGTTGGGGATGGCCACGCCCTTCGTGATGGCATGGCTATGCCCCCTCAATGCAAGTCTATGGGTGGCTGCGTAACGCATTGAGGGGGCATGGCCTTGACGTGTGTTTTAGTCCTAAAATCAGCTGCAATCGAGTTAAAGACAGGTTAAGCGCATGGATGACGCGAACGTTGGTGTGTTCACTGCCCAGCCAGCCTATCTAACGGCTGAACTCCATTACAGTCTAGGGCATCATAAAAAGGAGACAACGGCTGTCCAGGCATGCTAAAAGTTGTAGTTTTGCAACATCTGGAGGGCCACAGTTTGGAGACCACTGGTGTATGAAATTCTGCTGCATATAGCTCTAACACATCTGTAGGCTTCAACTGACTAGAAGTGTGTGTCCTTTAGAATACTGTATGTTCATAAACATTGGTTTAAGGTATTTTAACTGTTAAAAAAAGGCCCTAAAAAAGTAATGATCCCCACATTACCATGGTTTTTACAATTTGACTCTATGGACACCGTACTGTACAGTATACATCTAGGCTTCAACTATGGTGGTGCTCAGAACCTAGGGTGAGTGACCCTTTAGATTAGAATGAAGTACACTGCTCAAAAAAATTAAAGGGAACACTAAGATAACACATCCTAGATCTGAATGAATGAACTAATCGTATGAAATACTTTCGTCTTTACATAGTTGAATGTGCTGACAACAAAATCACACAAAAATTATCAATGGAAATCAAGTTTATCAACCCATGGAGGTCTGGATATGGAGTCACACTCAAAATCAAAGTGGAAAACCACACTACAGGCTGATCCAACTTTATGTAATGTCCTTAAAACAAGTTAAAATGAGGCTCAGTAGTGTGTGTGGCCTCCACGTGCCCGTATGACCTCCCTACAAAGCCTGGGCATGAACCTGATGAGGTAGCACATGGTCTTCTGAGGGACATCCTCCCGGACCTGGACTAAAGCATCCGCCAACTCATGGACAGTCTGTAGTGCAACGTGGCATTGGTGGATGGAGGGAAACATGATGTCCCAGATGTGCTTAATCGGATTTAGGTCTGGGGAACGGGCGGGCCAGTCCATAGCATCAATGCCTTCCTCTTGCAGGAACTGCTGACACACTCCAGCCAAATGAGGTCTAGCATTGTCTTGCATTAGGAGGAACCCCGGGCCAACCGCAACAGCATATGGTCTCACAAGGGGTCTGAGGATCTCATCTCGGTACTTAATGGCAGTCAGGCTACCTCTGGTAAGCACATGGAGGGCTGTGCGACCCCCCAAAGAAATGCCACCCCACACCATTACTGACTGGTCATGCTGGAGGATGTTGCAGGCAGCAGAACGTTCTCCACTGCGTCTCCAGACTCACATATGCTCAGTGTGAACCTGCTTTTATCTGTGAAGAGCACAGGGCGCCAGTGGTGACTTTGCCAATCTTGATGCTTTCTGGCAATTGCCAAATGTCCTGCACAGTGTTCGGCTGTAAACACAACCCCCCATGTGGATGTCGGGCCCTCATACCACCCTCATGGAGTCTGTTTCTAACCGTTTAAGTGGACACATGCACATTTGTGGCCTGCTGGAGGTCATTTTTGCTCCTCCTTGCACAAAGGCGAAGGTAGCGGTCCTTCTGCTGTGTTGTTGCCTTCCTACGGCCTCCTCCACGTCTCCTGATGTACTGGCCTGTCTCCTGGTAGCGCCTCCATGCTCTGGACACTATGCTGACAGACACAGCAAACCTTGTCACAGCTCGCATTGATGTGCCATCCTGGATGAGCTGCACTACCTGAGCCACTTGTGTGGGTTGTAGACTCCGTCTCATGATACCACTAGAGTGAAAGCACCGCCAGCATTCAAAAGTGACCAAAACATCAGCCAGGAAGCATAGGAACTGAGAAGTGGTCTGTAGTCACCATCTGCAGAACCACTCCTTTATTGGGGGGTGGCTTGCTAATTGCCTATAATTACTACCTGTTGTCTGTTCCATTTGCACAACAGCATGTGAAATTGATTGTCAATCAGTGTTCTTCTTGAGTGGACAGTGTGATTTCACAGAAGTGTCATAGACTTGGAGTTACATTGTGTTGTTTAAGTGTTCCCTTAATTTTTTTGGCAGTGTATATGTGAACAGCCATTGATTTACAGTATGGAAACAAAGATAGTAATATATAATGTAATCTACCCATAGATCTTAGTACTGTACCAATCAGCCTTACTGTATAATATAACCTACCTTGTATGCGTTACAATGTCCGTCAGTGCTCCACCTTCAAGGAACTCCATAACTACCCATAACTCATCCCCAACCAGGTAACTATTATACATGTCAACAACATTTTCATGATGGTAATCTCTCATGATCACTACCTGCGGACACACAAAAAAAAGTATTTTTCCATAGGTTCTACTATGTTGTACATGAATAGGTTGAACTGTAGCTGTTGGGGACTATAAAACAATACGATTTTTAATAGGTTTTCTGGATTAAACATATAAACTTATATGAACAAAAACAAAACATTATTTTACAACTTCTTATGTCCTTTCTGTATGATTCCCTTGGGTTTTTAAAATCTCTGCTTGCTGTAATTCAATGGGAAGCGTCAGTGTTTACTTCTAGAAGATGACAATCTGTCTGGGACACACAGGTCCAGGACTCATTACAGTTCACTTATCCACGCTCTTTATTGTAATGAGCCGTACCAGTCCACCTGCTGGATCATTACACGACCTGGACAGATTTCTATCCTTTTTTTATCTTTGAAAATAACAAATATCAAGGTAATTTCCAAGTTGTACAGTATATCTTTTTATTCAGGTTGTTGATGCACTCATCAACAACCTGAATAAAAAGATATACTGTAAAATATACTACAAGGCTCACATATACACACGTGGGCACGAAACAGCTGTCACCTCTCTTTAAACAACCCTGCTCGCCTGTAAAACCCAAGTTGTCTTGTAAGTAATGAATTAAGATAGCAACAGAAACCGGTAAGTGCCTCCTTTTTCTTACTGTGCTTTGTATTTTCATCAGTATTGACTCTGTATTGTGGTCAGTATTTTTAGCCAATACCTACAGAGGTTGACAAAGTGCTGCTGGGCACAAAACAGCTGCCGTCTCCATCCAAACATCTTTGATGACCTGTGTATATCCCCAGTTATCATATAAGTAGTGAATTAAAGGAGTTATCCAGGAAAAAACTTTTTTTTATATATCAACTGGCTCCAGAAAGTTAAACAGATTTGTAAATTACTGCTATTAAAAAAATCTTAATTAATCCTTTGAGTACTTATGAGCTGCTGAAGTTGAGTTGTTCTTTTCTGTCTAAGTGCTCTCTCAGTTTAGAAGCAAATCCCCATAGCAAACCTCTTCTACTCTGTGCAGTTCACAGAAAAGCAGAGATGTCAGCAGAGAGCACTGTTGTGAGACAGAAAACAACAACTCAACTTCAGCAGCTGATAATTATTGAAAGGATTAAGATTTTTAATAGAAGTAATTTACAAATCTGTAACTTTCTGGAGCCAGTTGATATATATAAAACAAGTTTTTTACTGGAATACCCCTTTAAAGATTAAGAATGCAACAGAAATCAGTGAATGCCACCTTTTCATATCTTCTACTGTGCATTGTATTGTGGTGAGTATTTTTAGTCAAAACCGACAGAGGCCGACAAAGTACTGTTGAGCACGAAACAGCTGTCACCTCCCTCTAAACACCCCCGCTGACCTGTGTAAGTCCCTAGTTATCTTGTAAGTAATGAATTAAAGACGAAGAATGCAACAGAAAGCAGTGAGTGTCGCCTTTTTTTTTAATCTACTGTGCACATTGTATTTAAGTCAATATTTGCTTCGTATTGTGGTCAGTCTTTTTTAGCCAATACCAGGAGTGCAGTCAAGACAGAGAAAAATAATATTGGAAAGATTTGCACTTATTTCTGTTTTTTGGACCCACTCCTGTTTTTTTCCTACAGTTGATTTGACTTTTAGTTTCATGTCCCGCTTAGACTGTGCTACATGCTTTTGTGGATCCTTTTTGTAAGGTTTTAGTTGCATTTAGATGATCAGAACTGTGTGACTATGCTATGCTATCCTATCGAGTAAAGAAAAATAAACAGCAACAACAAACAAACAGCAATATATCAATGTTGAAAAAAAAAAACACATAATAGCAGATCATCATAGTTCCAGATGGATGATAAAACAACAAATTCACTACACCTGCGTGACATAAAGCCAAATATATAGTCATGTCAGCATTTTAGATGCATAGGATGGATCTATGATGTAATTACTGTACTATTGTGCAAAGGGTGGGGGATGTAGGGTTCTTGGAACAATCTTTAAAAGGAATGTTTTATGTGTTTGATATTACTTTCGGAAATTACATGTGTCTGTAGAAGAGAAATAATGGGGTAGATTTTCTGGCACATATTGCACCAAAGAACAAGCATGCATGCTGTGCACCTATAGGGGGTCCTTGGAAAGAAGAGGCCCAGCTTTGGTTCGTTAAAGGGGTACTCCGCCCCTAGACATCTTATCCCCTATCTAAAGGATAGGGGGATAAGATGTCAGATCGTCAGGGTCCTGCAGCTGGGGACCCCCGCAATATAGCAAGCAGCACCCACCTGTAACTGCTTCCGGAAGCGCTGGAGGATCTTAGGCTAATTCCTCCCGACCACGGGGACGGAAGTCGCCACGCCCCCTCCCATAGATTTGCAATGATGGGGCGGGACGTGACGCCACACGGGGGCGGAGTCGTGACCTCACGATCTTCCATCCCCGTGGTTGGGAGGAATTAGCCTGAGATCCTCCAGTGCTTCCGGAAGCAGTTACAGGTGGGTGCTGCTTGCTATATTGCGGGGGTCCCCAGCTGCAGGACCCCGACGATCTGACATCTTATCCCCTATTCTTTGGATAGGGGATAAGATGTCTAGGGGCGGAGTACCCCTTTAAAAGCCTTTTGCAACTAGTAGGAAACTGTGAAAAACTCCTCTCCTCAGCGAACTATGGGGGAGATTTATCAAAACCTGTGCAGAGGAAAACTTCCCCAGTTGCCCATAGCAACCAATCAGATTGCTTCTTTCATTTTTATGAAGACCTGTGAAAAATGAAAGAAGCGATCTGATTGGTTGCTATGGGCAACTGGGCAAGTTTTCCTCTGCACAGGTTTTGATAAATCTCCCCCAATGTTGTTAGTAAATAAAGGGATGGGGTATTGACCTCAGAATAGCAAAAAGGAAGAGGAAAAAAAACACTAGATCTTTCTGTCCTAAGCAGCCCATTTAGTTCTAAGCTATGGGGCCTCATTTCTTCTATGTTTGCCATTGCATGCACCACATTTTTTATGCATTTTAGCCACTTTTATGTTCCCCAGTTTATATGCGTGTGTGTATATGTGTCACAGTGTATATATGTGTTCTTGTATATGTATGCATGTACTGTGCAACTTTCCCCCTGTTCATGGCCATGAACTCCCTTCCCGAATCCACCCACTTTTGTTCCTGTATAAGTCATTTTGTTTCCTTTAACATAAAGTCCTCATACCTCATTAAACAGCAGTTCTCTTCTCTGTTGTTTCCTGAGATCCATTTTTTTCACAGCTACTTGCTTTCCTGTGTGCTTTTCTGTTGCAATACAAACAATACCTGTTGAACCCTCTCCAATTTTAATAAAGTCATCCAGATATTCTCTAGGGTCTCCAGGACTGACCACAAGCTGCAGAGCTGCTCTAAATTGTTCATGGGACACTCTTGATGGCTGCTGATCTGAGGACGAGCCCCAGCTGGGAGGAGGGTAAATACTGGATGATGTACTTGGAGAACTGGGGTAAGAACCTGTAGACATGTAATGGGGGCTCCCATGATGCGGTGGCTGATGGTAGGGAGATGGCTTATGGTATATTGATGGATACTGGTAACTGCTTGAGGGATAGTTGGATTTGTTTTGTGACTGAGGTAGCTTGGTAGGACCTCGAGGATATGTGTCAGATCCAGTGAGTGGAGGGCTCAAGGATACCTGTGCTCGATCATAGTCTGCCTGCGAAGAAATAGAAAGCAAATCCAATTTTAAACATCAGTTGTGGAAAATGTTATATATAAGATTTAAAATCCCACAACAGAACAAGACTGGACCTTAAAATCTACAAAATATGAAAATATATTTATTGAAAATCATAATAGGCCTCTTCAATGTGCAGATTAAAAGTTATCCTTTATCCACAGGATAGGAGATAGCTAGATAATCGGGGGAGGTCCGACTGCTGGGACCCCCAAAAATTGTGAGAATGGAGTGTGAGTGTGCATGCTCGGTCACTGCTCCATTTAATCTCTTATGGGGCTCCCAACCCTTTTGAGAGCTGTAACGTCAAAAGTATGGATTCCCAAGCATGTGCATTTCCGCTCTATTTACCTGGGAAACAACAAAACCCCATTCTCATGATTGGCGGGCATCCAGCAGTCAGACCCCAAATAATCAGCTAGTTGTCTTCTATCCTGTAGATAAGGGATAACTTTCACTCAAGGGATAACACATTTTTATGAGGAAAACCTATGACCAATCATTCAGGGCAGTGGTCTCCAAACTGTGGCAACAGGGCAACATTTTGGAGCCACTGATTTATGGAATGACTACAGGCAGCCAGAGAATAGCAACAAAGTGGAAAATCATTGCATGTAGTGATATAAAAACCTAATAGAAAGACAAGCAATGAATGCATGTTTGTATTTGGAGGTAAATAAAGGTAAATTATAGCCCAAAAGAAGTCTATGATGTTACAAAGAAGATATACAAGGTTAAAAAAGAAAATCAAACCATAAGTTATCAAATATATATTCACTGGTCCACAGTTATGAATGTGTTTACTCCAGATAGTTTAACTAAATGTTGCAGTACACCAAATTTGCTAATTTTTTGCCATCTTTCAGATTTACCCCTGTTGCCTTTTTAAAATCAAATGGGCCAGGTTTATTTGGAGTTGTGTAAACGTTTATATATTTGGCAGAAATCTTCGCAGGACAACCACGTTAAACAAAATGACTCTCATATGACAAAATCTGATTCAAATTAAAAAGTGACTTGTGTAAACTTTCACTATTACACTCCATTAAATCTGTCTTTTTTTCCTTTTTTGTACTATGTTAAATATAGCGTCACCGCATATAAGCCTATTTATCACTGCCCTTTCCTAATCAATGTGCATAGAGGAACTAACCAAAACTGGAGCTGAGCCTTACAATAGAGGAAGTTTCAATTGAAGTATTTTCTTTGTTCCTTTCTTTCCTATGGGAAGCACAATCTTGAGCCCATCTAAATTAACATCATTGTACACTGGCAATGATAGATTGCAGGAAGAAAAGAATCCAAATGTTCTACAGATTGCAGTTCTAAATGTTAACATCAAAAGAATGATATTTATAACGTGTACATTGCTACAAGTGGCTCATGGGCTATTTTTGTGGCTAATGGAATCAGGACTATAGAGTCAGACAGGGGACAACCGCTTTGAACACCCTAATACCCTACTTGGTAAATCTCAATTGAATAGTCAATAAAGAAGAGTCCCCATTTATTATCCAAAGTGGGGAGCAAAGAATATCTCACTGTGAAGGACCCAACACCCAAATGGCTACTCTACGACTTTGGCCGCGACACAGGCTGCACGGGCAAAGATTGTAGTCATGTGCTCCCTGAATCATGCTGCATCACAACTAATGTAAGTCAATGGAGTCAACTGCAGTCCAAGTCACTGAAACAGCAACCCAACAACCACCAGAAATCTATCTAGAATGGGTTTATGGCCTGGGTGGTAACCAGGAGATCCATGTTATTAGTGGAATCCAGGTGCCCCAGGAACTGTTCGCTTATTTCCAGGTTACCTAATATAAATGATCGCTAGGTGTCCTTAATTTCATAAGGAATTGTCCAGATTTCACAATTGGAGTCCACAAAATCCATTAAAATTGTCAACGGTAGGAGAACTATTAAATTTAACAGTAACAGTGTTGATCATTGTTATTATTCCTATATATCAAATGTTTTGTTGGCATGGTACCCCCCCGCCACCCCACCCTCGGCATTATGATTTCTTGGAACTAGCTTTAGTTTACAGGGTGGTACCTAATGTTTGAGATTAGAGATGAGCGAACTTACAGTGATTCGATTTGTCACAAACTTCTCGGCTCAGCAGTTGCTGACTTTAGCCTGCCTAAATTAGTTCAACTTTCAGGTGCTCCGGTGGGCTGGAAAAGGTGGATACAGCCCTAGAAGACTCTTTCCTAGGACTGTATCCACCTTTTTCAGCCCACCTGAGCACCTGAAAGCTGAGCTAAGTTATGCAGGCTAAAGTCAGCAACTGCCAAGCCGAGAAGTTTGTGGCAAATCAAATCACTGTAAGTTCACTCATCTCTATTTGAGATCAAATGTCCCTATACATTCATTCTAGGTATTCTCAAGGAGAGAGAAGCATTTATGTGAAAATGATGAACAATGTCAGGACTTTTGGTGCAATGCACTAGCAAACAAAATGGAATTTACAAGGCGTACGAAGCTTATTGCGTAGCTGATCTTGCAGGACAAAATGACATTATAAATTATGAGGGATGAATGAGCATAATTAGAGATTCTTTATGGCATACATAGTCTATGTGTATCTGAATGGGTTTTGCACATGAACATACTCATTCGCCTTTATCTTTAGAATAGGACATCAGCATTTATATTTGTGGGGTTGGATTTTTCGTACCCTCTCCAATAGCTGTTTGAAAGGGCCATTGCTTACTAGGCACAGCTCCGTACTTATGATAATGGTTGCGTTTAATACTGCAGCTCAGTCCTACTCAAGTAAATGGGACTGAACTGTAATGCCAGGCAGAGTCATTATTAAAAGTATGATGTATGCTTGGTCAACAATGAAAGGCTAGGTTGCCATTTAGTTTTTTGGGGGGGCATTACGCCCAAACGGTCAGATATTAGAAGGGAGTTAATAGGGAAACCTAAAAGACAGACCCACTTTGTGTTTGTGGGATTGCGTCTTTTTCCCTGACTCCAGCATGTTGCTGTGATTTTGCCGCTTTTTCACAGATTCAGCACTAGAGAGAAGTAGGGATGCAGAGCATCTTTACTTCCCTCCTCCATCATACAGTATCCTGCGCAGCTTAGCTGCACTGGAAAATGTTCCCACCAGACTCAGCTGTGCCTATGGCTATACAGCCCCGAGCACAGCTGATGCTGAGCAGTAGACATACATCATATATCTACTGCCCAGCATGAATATTCAGTAAACAGCGATGTGTATACATCGCTGGTTCCCTGTGATCCCTTGCTGGGCTGAGTGTTATGCGCTGGCTCAGCAAGGAATAAGTTAACCAGAACAGCAGAGCAGTGGTGCTTAACCCCTTGGAAGTATACAATATATCCAGCTATCTTAAGATAGCTGGATATACTGGATAAATCAGCCAATGTCCACTTACTTCCCAGGCCGTGCTTCGGTGTAGCGCCGCCCCTAGTAATGATGCCATTAGAGGTGAAGTTACAGCCCGGGAGCCAGGGGGTGGTAAGTGTAAGTCTTTGTTCACATTGTACGTTTTGTATAATGTGAACAGATTCTTTTGACAGTGTCTTCCAAAACAGGGAGACTCTAGCTGTTGCTCTACTACAACCTCCATGCAACAATTTGTGGCTTCCCTCTTTGGGAAGATAGCACATTTGGGGCACTCTCCCCCAGGGGAATTATTTTTATGTATGCCCAGATATAGAAGTATGGAATTAATTGGTTGTACACTTTCCCAGCTTTTTTTGTTTGTTTTTTGTCACAGGGTGTTATGTATATCTCTATATATGGGGTTACAAGTATGTGGTGGATAGCCTCCAAGTTTAGAATATCATGTAACTTGTATTATTGGTTTTTACTTGTACAGTAATATCTTACATATACATAATCTTACATATACATATCTGTGATAGCCTTCAGGACATACACACTCATTCATTTAACATCCTTCCGTGTCAGATCATTCATCTATCTTACTTTTTCTCATTCTAGCCTACCCATCAATACATATCAGCTTTCCCTTGATGTATATGCCTAGTCCAACAAACCGAGCCATCCAGTATGCTATATGTACATTTTTATTTACTTTTTCAGAATTATTATATTTTTTATCTCATCAAGTACTTTTTTTTATATTATCATCATGTAATATAGCCATATGAAAATGTTGTTATAGTCTGGCTACGGCGGTCTCTATTTACCTAGTCCAGTCCAATAGTTATTCACATTACATAATTGACTAAGCCCAGGCCGTATCCTCTGAAATCATTATACTGCGTTCAGAGCCTTGGTTTCATTTAGATATCCTGTACCAGGCACTCTATCTGTATATTGTGAGAGAAGAGGACAAGCCTCGTTTTCAATTTTCCCTGAGACGCTGTATGCTGCGTCCAGAGTCTTGTTTCAATACAGAGCCTCGGTTTCATATTCAGCCTCGTTTTCATATTATGTTGTTATGCATGATGCGTTCAGAGCCTCATTTTCGTGATGTACGATGCGTTCAAAGCATCATTTTCGGCTAATTCACCTAGTCCCGGGTTGGTACTATGTAACGCCCGCATATACCACGTGATATCCGACGATTCTGGCTGATTAGTTCCGGCAGCGAGGGCAACACAAGCCAACACAGAATAGTTAACTCAGGTGATTAACAGATGTTGGTAATTTTTAGGATATAAAAGACAGACTGTGAGAGCTATCATTCACTCCTGAGGAAGCCTCCCCTGTTGGAGGCGGAACACGTGGGGTCAGTTTGTCCCCCACACTGAGATGTAAGCGGTCCCGGCATCTACACAGACAGAACTTGGACTCCGAGTGGCTATCATTCTGCACATGCACTTTACAGGCTTGTAGTAGATAGCATCTTATTTACTTACATTCATTATTATTGCCTTGCAGTTAGTCCACACCTTATACATATTCTTTAGTAATCATTGTCATGGTATTATGTAGTGCTTAGGTGTACAGGGATTACTTGCTGCATTGATGGATACATTTGGTCACAGGACTGTTCAGATTCGTAGTTGTTGAGCCCTTGTGTGATACATTTTTTTTTGTATTGTTCTTTTGTATTGTTGACTAAACTCCTGCGCACGATTATTGGGTGTTTTTTAAATGATTTTAATTGTCTTTATGCTCTCTTTTTTGTCAGTTTATACATATATAATTATTCTCGGAGTGCATCATTTATAGTTACTAGCTTTCTTCCTTTTAGTCACTCTCCCAGGGGAAGGCGCCAAAAACATGCTAACCCATTTTTTTTGTGGTTTTCTTTTCTTCTCATTTCAGACTAATGCATGCAGACGACTATGTCGATGACCAGCATTTGTTTTCTTTCAATAAAAGGGTTAAAGGGTTCTGTGGGGGAGTGTTTTTTTTGTGTGTGTTTTTTCATCATTTTAAAATTAATTTAAAATTATTTTTAATAATTAAATTTTCAGGCTTGGTAGTGGCAGTGATCTTATAGATGAAACCCATTTCTAAGCCGGGGCTTAGCGATAGCCCCAAAAACTGCCACCGCTAATACCCAAATATTACCCACCACCACAGGGGCACTTGGAAGCGCCAGTCCAACAGGCCCGGAGAATCAAAAATGGCACTCCTGGGCCTAGGCAGTAACATGCTGGTGTTATTTTGGCTGGGGAGGGCCAGTAACAATGGACCTCGCCCACCCAGGTAACATCAGGCTGTTGCTGCTTGTTTGGGATCTGGATGAAAATGAAAAGACAGGAAACGCAATACATTTTTCCATAATAAATAAATAAAAAGAAGTTGGCCCTGTTTAAAATTTTAAGGTGAAGTTTGGATAAAAGATTTTTAGTTCAAAAAAGATCTTTTATTCACAAACAATCATTCTTGAAAGAATGTATAACCAGTTTGATCAATTTGAATAAGCCAATAAGGACTATAATATGTATGGCTGCAAAACAATAGTTCATCAGACAATCATTTATTCAACTGTTCAACGATCAACCTAATTCTATCTAATTCTATTTATGCGCCATGAATTTTAATTTGTAAGATCACTCCTTTTACCACAAAATCTACGGTGAAACAGAAAAAAAAATATTTATTTCTGGGGTAAAATTGGGGGGAAAAAAAACTGGGGGGGGGGCTTTATTTTATGCAGTGCACTTTTCGGTAACAACGACACATTATCTATATTCTAACAATGTAGAAAGAGGTGTAGATTAGCACTAACTGTTTGCAGAAGACTAATTTAGTCACGGTTCACCTGTACAGCACTAGGTAGCAACAGTCTATTGCACTCACAACGTGGTGCTCTTTCCCCAGGAAATGCAGTGCAAAAGTGAAACTTCAGAAAGAGAAATGATGGAAGGCCCTCACGTTACTGTAGCAGTGCAGGTTTCTTTATTCAGGGTGCATTCATTCCATTAGCGGGACGCCAGGTCAGATCAAACAAACGAAACGACATGGTAATAGCTATTTCGCGCTACACAGACAGCGCTTGTTCAGACCACGCCCACCTGGGAGCCACTGGACAGGTAAGTACCATCTGACCTGTGACGCTCCCAGGTAGGGGCGTTGACATCTTCTGCTTGAAACATTTAAAAATAGATATCAAAAGCTGAGAACCCGTTAAAAAGAAAAAATTTGTTTTCAGAAATTAATTAACACATTCTGGATTTTTGCATTACATTTGTTTTGTTTTATTGTACTTTTTACAAGCTTTTGATATCTATTTTTAAATGTTTCAAGCAGAAGATGTCAACGCCCCTACCTGGGAGCGTCACAGGTCAGATGGTACTTACCTGTCCAGTGGCACCCAGGTGGGCATGGTCTGAAGAAGCGCTGTCTGTGTAGCGCGAAATAGCTATTACCATGTTGCTTGTTTGATCTGACCTGGCGTCCCACTAATGGAACAAATGCACCCTGAATCATTTCTCTTTCTGAAATTATGTATATTCTGTTGCATCCGATTAGACAGATACCAAATGTGTGTATGTTTTGTTTTAATTTACTACCTATAGATCATATCTTTTTTGTAAAAAACAAAACAAAAAAACAATAAATCAGTATGTCCTCTTCTGACCCCTATAACTTTCTTGAACCGTGATCTGTATTTTTTTTTATTGACACCATTTCTGTTTTTTTTTTTTTTTTTTAAATACTGTATATTTTTATTAGCATTTTCAAATTTTACAAACATGTTCACAGGGCGTACCCCGAGTATAAAACATGAACAAAGGACAATCGGAGGTACCACGAAAAGACAGTAAGTGCAAATAATCCCATGAATTAATGCACCTGTCCCTCCCATCAACACATTCCCCAACAATACCAACCCCTCCCCCCTCCCCATTCCCAGAACAAAGTGCTAACTTTAAAACAGCATCAGGTACAACAGTAATATAGGCTAAGTGCAATTTGATAGTATAAGAAACAACACAAAAAGGGGAAAGACAAGGACTCCCAAAGCGCAGCAATAGTTACAAGCATCGTGGGATGTGCCGGCATTCGAATCCCAGCCCGTCACTCACCTCCGCCCTCCTCCGTTTCCCCAGCCTTCTTGCAGCGCCAGCGCGCGTGAACCCGTCTTCTACCCGCGCACCGACGCTGCAATACCTTACTTCTTGCTGCCTGCCTATTGACCTCCTGCTACATCCCTGTCTTGCTGCCCTGACCTCCTGCTAACCTGACCACGTCTTGCCTCTCCCTCCTATACCTCGCATTACCTCAGCCTGTGTGGTCGAGTGGTGCCAGGGGTAGCAACCTGGATGCCGCCTGCCGCTTTGCAGCGGGCTCTGGTGAAAACCAGCACCTTAGACTTCGCTCCCTGGCATGACCCACGTCTGCCGATTTCCTCGCTTGGCACCTGTCTTCCAACGTCCACCTCTACAGTCTTCTTTGCCTCTTGTCGAAGACCGTAATCGCTTAACGCAGCTGGAAAGAACCTGACGGCGCAATGAGAATTTGTGCCTATATTGTGCCAGTCCGGAGCACTTTGCCAATGACTGTTCAATACGTCCACAGCATCCAGGAAACGCTCGCACCTAGGACCCTAGGTGTGAATACTACCTCTCCTCGTATGACAATTTCTGTTCAAATCTACGTTTCTGCCAAGTCTTCATTTATTGCTTCTGCATTTTTGTACTCAGGTTACGCTGGTGACTTCATTGATGCCTCCTTGGTCCATAAATATCGTCTACCTGTGACCCAGCTTGCTATGCTCTTGTTTATTTCTTCAGTTAATGGACAGAGACTGGACTGTAACGTGCTATTTTGCACAAAGCCTCTCGTCATGCAAGTGGGACTCTTGCATAAGGAAAAAAATTGAATTCTATGTGCTTCCTCATTGTACTTCAGAGCTTCTTCTTGGTCTTCCTTGGCTCCAACGGCATTCTCTGCAACTTGACTGGAGATTGGGTGAAATCACACGCTGTGGACAATTTTGTCGTAATCACTGTCTTGTGCCAGTCACACCAAAAGCCATCTCTTCTCATACTCCTATGCCAGGTCTGCCTCTCCCATATCAAGATTATTCAGATTTATTCTGCGAGAAGCAGGCCGAGACCTTACCACCACATTGTCCATAGGAGTGCCCCATTGACTTGCAACCAGGAACTGTTGAAGAATCTATCTATTATCTGTTCCAGAGACTCAAGCCATGGCAAAATATATCCAAGAGAACCTCCAAAAGGGATTTATCCGGAAGTCCTCTTCTCCTGTCGGAGCGGGTTTCTTCTTTGTAGGGAAGAAGGATGGTTCTCTTTGTCCATGTATAGACTGCAGGGGCCTTAACAAGATCAAGATCAAAAATCGTTATCCCCTGAGCTTTTTGATTGTTTACGTGGTGCCAAATTCTTCACAAAACTGGACTTGTGGGGAGCATATAACCTTATCCATATCCGTGAAGGAGACGAATGGAAAATGGCTTTCAACTACCGTGAAGGACATTTTGAGTATCTTGTGATGCCTTTCGGTCTCTGTAATGCTCCAGCTGTCTTTCAAGAATTTGTCAATGACATTTTCCGAGACCTCCTCTACACCTGTGTTGTCGTATATCTGGAGGACATTCTGATCTTCTAACCTAATTTGAAAGAGCATCGCTCACATGTCCGTCTGGTTCTTCAGCACCTCCGGAAGAATCATCTATTTGCTAAACTGGAGAAATTCTTATTCGAGAGATCTTGTCTGTGGACAATTTTGTCGTAATCACTGTCTTGTGCCAGTCACGCCAAAAGCCATCTCTTCTCATCCTCCTATGCCAGGTCTGCCTCTCCCATATCAAGATTATTCAGATTTATTCTGCGAGAAGCAGGCCGAGACCTTACCACCACATTGTCCGTACAAGTGCCCCATTGACTTGCAACCTGGAACTGTGCCTCCTCGTTGAAGAATCTATCTATTATCTGTTCCAGAGACTCAAGCCATGGCAAAATATATCCAAGAGAACCTCCAAAAGGGATTTATCCGGAAGTCCTCTTCTCCTGTCGGAGCGGATTTCTTCTTTATAGGGAAGAAGGATGGTTCTCTTTGTCCATGTATAGACTACAGGGGCCTTAACAAGATTAAGATCAAAAATCGTTATCCCCTGAGCTATTGGTCGTATATCTGGAGGACATTCTGATCTTCTAACCTAATTTGAAAGAGCATCGCTCACATGTCCGTCTGGTTCTTCAGCACCTCCGGGAGAATCTTCTATATGCTAAACTGGAGAAATTCTTATTCGAGTGATCTTTTCTTCCGTTCCTCAAGGTCTCCAGATGGATCCTGACAAACTGACTGCAGTATTGCATTGGCCTGGTCCTACTGGACTTCTAGCTATTCAAGACTTCCTGGGATTCGCCAATTATTATCATCAGTTTATTCCACATTTTTCATCCTTGGTCGCTCCGATTGTGGCTCTCACTAAGAAGAGCTCTAACCCCAAGTCTTGGCCTCCTGAAGCAGAAGAGGCCTTCTCTTGCTTAAAGTCAGCATTTGCCTCTGCTCCTGTGCTTACTAGACCAGACCCTGAGAAACCATTTGCTTTGGAGGTAAATTCTTCATCAGTAGGAGCCTGCGCTGTTCTAACCCAGAAAAACTCCAAAGGCAAGACTGTAACCTGCGGTTTATTTTCTAAGACTGTCTCACCTGCAGAAAGGAACTACTCTATTGGAGATCGGGAACTCCTTGCTATTAAGTTAGCCTTGGCGTCACTTATTAGAAGGTTCACCCCATCCGGTCAGCATCTATTCAGATCATAAGAACCTCCTATATCTCCAATCTGCTCAGTGCTGGAACCCTCGCCAAGCTAGATGGTCTCTTTCTTTTCCAGATTTAATTTCTTCATTCATTTCCGCCCAGCTTACAAAAACATCAGAGCCGATGCTCTTTCCAGATCCTCCGATGTCGTTCGAACGGACTCTACACCTAAGCACATTATCCCTCTCTGGTGAACGCGATGTCTCCGATTTTGTCTGTTGCTGTGTTACCTGTGTAAGTGACAAAACTTCTCGGCAGAAACCTTCGGGACTCTTACAGCCCCTGCCCATTTTGGAGACTCCCTGGTCCCACATTACAATGGACTTTATTACCAATCTGCCACCATCCTGTAATAACACGGTCATCTGGGTGGTGGTTGACCGATTTTCCAAGATGGCTCATTTGATTCCACTACCAGGCCTTCCATCTGCTCCACAGCTGGCAAAGCACTTCCTCCAAAATATTTTTCACCTTCATGGTCTACCAAATCATATCATCTCGCGGAGTTGAGTTCTGGTGAGCTCTCTGTTCCCGTCTTGACATTAATCTGGACTTTTCCTCTGCCTACCATCCTCAGTCCAACGGTCAGGTGGAGCGGGTAAATCAAGTTTTGGAAACTTATCTCAGTCATTTTGTTTCTGCTCGTCAGGACGATAGGGTTGGCATTCTTTGTCTCTTGCCTCTTCTCGCATAAAAGCTCATGCTGATAGGAAAAGAAGACCTTCTCCGTCCTTCTCTCCTGGTGATAAAGTCTGGTTATCCTCCAAATTCATTTATTTCAAGATTCCTAGTCCTCATTTCCTGGACCCGTTTGCCTTCTTCTTTTCGTATTCCCAATTCTTTCCATGTATCCCTCCTCAAGCCTCTCATCATCAACCGTTTTTCACAAAAAAAACTTGTTCCCACGCCTGTCTCCGGTTCTACAGATGTTTTCAAAGTCGAGGAAATTTTAGCTATTAAGACCATGAGAGGGAGACAATCTGGTTGACTGGGAAGGTTGTGGTCCTGAAGAAAGATCTCGGGTGCTGGAGGAGAATATCCTGGACCGTGACTTTCTCAGGAACTTTTTAAACCGTAAAAAGAGGGGAAGACCAAAGGGGGTACTGTTATGGTCCGCGCTCCGGACAGTCATCCTGGCCCTGAGCGCTCCCCTCCTGCACCTGCCGGCAACGCTGGGATTCGCATCGTGGGATGCGCCCACATGCGAATTCCAGCCCGTCACCTCCGCTCTCCTCTGCCTTCTTGCAGTGCCAGCGCGCATGCCCTTAATTAGTACATGCACCTGCACTGTTTTTTTTCTTTTTTAATATCTGCACCTCCCATCACTCCCTGACGGATCTTTGTTGCCCCAGTGCTTAGAGAAAGCATTTGTTGTTTAGCCTTGCCATGTTCCAGACCCTTGCATTCCGTGACCTGACCTTTCTCCTTGCCGCCTGCCTATTCACCTCCTGCTACATCCCCGTCTACGCACCTGTGCCGCCAGCCCTGACCTCCTGCTATCCTGACCACATCTTGCCTATCCCTCCTGTACCTCGCATTACCTTAGCCGCCTGTGTGGTCGAGTCATGCCAGGGGTAGAAACCTGGGTGCCACCTGCCGCAGCAAGAACATCCCGCTTTGCAGCAGGCTCTGGTGAAAACCAGCGGCACCTTAGACTCCGCTCCCTGGCATGGCCCACGTCATCTGCCACACATGTCCAGGGGATCCACTACCACCAGAGTGTCCTGCCAACTGCTGTGAGTCTTTACATGGGTTTCCCTCCACCCCTCATTCATCACGACTTTCTGTACTTTAGCCCAACCTTCAACCTTCCCTAATTTGCCCTCTCAGTAGTGGAACATGGAGGCCTGCATTGATTCGCTCCCCTGTCTATGGAGATAGCGATATAGACATGAGAGAGAATGGTAAGGGTCAGTAGAAGAGAGAAAGCTGTCAAAAGAAGTGGAGCTGCCCTCCCTAGATAGGTCTGACAAACACAATTAAAGGAAAGTTAGGACTTGACAATAAGAGAGATAATGCCCTCCCCCCAAATTATACTGACTAGAGAATTCGGAGAAAGTGACATAACGGTGTTCAGAGGTATGAAACAAATGATGTGCTTGTAGAATGCCCACTGTTCGCCAATGTGTAAATGTCCTATTTTCCCTCCCCTGGGGAAATTCAGGGTGGAACCATAACGGCATATATTTAGACAGAAGAAAGGGAAGCTGCATCAGACCCCGGCAGTGCTTCCAAGTAGCTATAGTGTCTCTGAGTAATACACTGTTTTTCATTGGCTGCGGCAAAGTCACATATCTGGAATGTAAAATCACTTAAAGAAACCAAGGTAAGACCATTTGGCCCTTTAAAGAGGTATTAGAAAACCATGAGCTCTCCCGTAGTCAATCAACACAGTGTCTGAATAGACAAGACAAATTGTAATGACAGACATCTGGAAAACCCAGTCCCCCTTTCTCTTTCGGCAGCATCAGTTTGCAGAGAGTGATTCGCGGCCTTTTGTTGGCCCAGATAAATTTCTTGAAGACCGTGTTTAGAAGCTGGATATCAGTTCTTTTCAACAGAACAAGGATAGTCTGCATTGGGTAGAGCAGTTTGGAAAAGCTCAACAATTTAATCAGATGACAGCGAGCCAACAAGGGAAGTGGTAGGGAGGTCCAGCAACATAGCTCATCTGCAATCTTACACAGCAGAAGTGGGAAATTGAGAGAGTAGAGAGATGAGGGAGATCTACCCACCAATATTCCCATGTATTTAAAGGACTCTCGCATGATGGCAAGGGCAACCGGCAATCTCCCTTTTGCAATGCACGAGGGGACGGGCTTAGATCTAGCAAAATACTTTTGGTCACATTAACCCGGAAACCTGACACCCGCCCAAATCCAATCAAGTACTCGAAAACCCTCCCCAGGTCCCTCTGTGACTTAGCCAGAAAAAAACAATAAATCGTCTGCAAATAGTGCGTGGGACACCTCATGCCCCCTGACCTGGATCCCCTCCTTATCCTGAGCCTCTAAAAGAGCTCTTGAAAGTGGCTCAATGGCCAAGTTAAAAGGAGGGGGGACAGTGGGCAGCCCTTCTGGGGATGAAAAGGGGCTGAGAGAAATCCGGTGGTATAAATGCGAGCCACCGGAGATGAGTAAAGTGCTTTTATATATGTAACAAAGGGACCCCCAAAACCCATGCGCAACAGGACCTACCAGAGCCATTCCCAGAGGACATTGTCAAATGCCTTTTCGGTGTCAATGGACAATATTGCTGCCGTGGGATGGTCCTTGGGGTAGAGGGGAATATCATCCAACACCCGTACATCCAGGCAACCAGGTTCCAGACACAACCTCCTCAGAAGGTGTGTGAGTATAGAGATCCAGAAATAGTTACGTAGGATATCATTAACCTTTTTGGGGTCACAGTGGAGAAGACCGGAAGGATCTTTAAGGGCTGGGATATTAGCAGGGGGGAAAGCTCCCTTGGCAAATCTTGCCAACAGCCTACCCGGTTTGTTGCCAAAAGGAAAGAGGGAAGCCTCAAAATGAGACTGTTTCAAATTGTCATGTTTAGCCAGCCAAGTATCATGAGAAGCCTTGGCAGTAACCCAGGATTGTTTAGTATACGCATTCGGGCGTGGCAACAAAAACCATATACGCTGGCTGTAAAGATGAGCCCAGGTCTTTATGCTGTTTTCTTCTTAAGAGAGCTCTTATATGCCATAATGCATCCCCTTAAGACCGCCTTAGCAGTGTCCCAAAAGAGCTGGCTATTGCTGATGTGAGCTGATACAGTATCAATAAGATGGAGTAGAAGGGGGGCATGGTCAGAAATAACTAAGTCTTCAAGGGAGATCGAATCAACCATAGAAGTCAGGGAGGAAGCAATAATCTGGATGTGACCATGAGTCATGGGCAATGGGCATGTGAATAATTGGTATATTCCCTCCCCTCAGAGTGCATCGTTCTCCATATGTCAATCAGGCCCAGTCCAGTCCCCCAGGGTTCCAATAACTCATCTTGGTGTTGGGGAGGGGGCTGTGATAGTCTATTACTCCTGTGGTCTTCCATGGGGTGCACCACTGTATAGAAATCCCCAGCTACGATCTTGTGAATAGACGGAGAGGAAGCCAGTATACTAGCTACATCATTAAGAAAGGGGCCCTGAGCCGTGTTTGGTCCATAGATATTAGTGATCTCAAGGTCATCTGAAGCATTTAAAATGTGTATACTACAGAAACACCCATTAGAGTCAGAGGAGACCGACTCCAATTGGTAGGAGAGAGATTTATGGAATAGAATAAGTACCCTTGCTTTTTTGTCTACTGCCGGGGATCCCTCAACCCTGCCCACCCACCATTTGCACATGCGGCTTCCGCTTCAAGTAGAGTCTCCTGTAGGAAAGCGATATCTGGGGAGAGACGCTTAAGGTTTCTTAAAACCATGCTGCGCTTGTGCGGGGACTTCAACCCCTTGAAATTCCAGGACACTATCCGCATGTTCTAGCATAGGAATGGAGGTAAAGAAACTGAGCAATGCAGACGGCTATAATTACATAACATTCAAAACATCCCCCCAGGAACCCCTCCCTTTCACCTATAGCCAACCCCCCAACTAGTGGGCGAGTCCTCCATGTACCATTGAGGGGAATGTATCTCCTTGCCCTGCGGACTTACTAATACCAAGGATTTAAGGACAACCATCAAACAATATCAGTACCCCAGCCCCCAACCCAAGAGTTAACTATAAAACTAGGAAAGTGGACACCCCTTCAAGAGCAAAAAATACAAAACGGTGATAACTCTGTAAGTAAGCAGAGTCCCTCCTCCAAGCCTGACCCCTCTAGATCCTCACGCCTGTGCCGAAAAGCACGCAAATGGCTGACTTGTCTTGAAAGTCCAGATATTTGTTGATAACTTGGCAGAAATGATTACGAGGAGGCGTGCCAAATGGAGTGCCCGCTCAGAACTCCCCCCGGGGGCCCAGCCAGTGAGATCGCTCCATCTTACAAGGTCGTGGCAGGCCCAGTAGTTTAGGAATGAGGAACTCACATAGGTGGAACAGATCTGTGGCAGGAACAGATTCCGGTACTCTGTCAATACGGAGATTACTTCGTCAGGACCTGTTCTCCAGGTCCTCGACCCTGTCCCATAGACGTTCACAGTCAGATTCTAAAGTGGCAATACGGGAGCCCCCGTCCTCACCTGCCTCCTCGGTCGCTCTCAACCTGTCCTCCACTGCTGAGACTGCTCATGCTGAGAGGCTGTTTGCTGGAGGTTCTGTAGCGTGGATTGTATAGTTGCTACGAGAGTCTCTTTCACCCGTTCAACAATGTGGTCAGCCACCGCGGCTGCCAGGGTGTCTTAATTGATATTCTAGGGTTCCGAGTGGTCATCGTCCACCGCCAAGCTGGAGAGTGAGGGAGCCGGAGATGTGGCCCTGCTGGAGGCCGGATAAGACGCCATCCTGGAATGGCTGCTCCAATCACGAGGTGTGAGCCCGTGGTCTTTATGTCCTTTTTTCCAGCCCATAGGATGAGGAAATGTTCCATACAGTTACCCCTCCACTAGTAAGGAGAATATCGGGTCTCCGGGTATATAATGTGGGTAAACAGGGCTAAGAATGCGGTGGAGGGTCGGGAGCTGGTGTGCCGTGCGACCTTACTCCATGGCGCCAGCACCGGAAGTCCTCACTATTTCTGTTTTGATGAGACTTTTTAATCACTGTTTATAACTTTTTTCTGATATAAGAAGTGACCAAAAATCAGCAATTCTTGACTTTTTTTTACACCATTGGCATTACATTTTAATAGCTCAGACATTTATGCACGGGGTGATAATATGTTTGTTTATTCTTGTTTTGAAAAATAGGGGAAAAAAGGGCTGATTTACATTTTTATTGGGGAGGGGCTTTTTCGCATTTATTGTGTTTTTATTTTTTACATTTTTTCTCACTATTTTTATTAGTCCCCATGGGGCAGTGTTTTCACACATTGTGTCTACAGTTGTTGCAAAACTACAACTCCCTGGGGATGCTGGGAGTTGTAGTTTTGCAACAGCTGGCGACACAGAGATGCAATCTTGTGCTTGCAGACATTGATCAATTCTGTGCCATAGGAGCCTATAACACAGCACTGATCAGTGTTATCGCCGCTCCAGTACTACAGGCTGTTCAGACTGCCTGCATTATTGAAGCACTGATCGGCCCCTCGGATTTTGCCGTGGGTGTCCTGACCAGCTCCACTGAGCCACGGGCACTTGTTTTCAGCATTTTAGATGCCGCAATCGACTTTAATTGTGTCGTCAAAAGGGTTAATGTCAAACATCACCTGGATCGGTGATGTCCAGCATTAGCCGGTATGAAGAGAGCTCAGCTTCTAAGCTTCATAGACCCGCCGTATGACTGCGCCGTATACATAAGGCGGCCAGTCATGGAAGGGTTAAGTCATCTCCTCCCAGTGCTAGTCACTGCTGGGAGGGGAAACGGCCACATAATGTAGGGTCGGGCTGTTCTGTGCCACACGGGAGCAAAGCATACCATTGCCACTAGAACCAGACTCTGCAGCCGTGTTTCATCTGCGTGTTGGCTCCCATGCGGCCCACTGCTTCTCATAATCACACATTTTTTAAAAGGGCAAAATCGTTACATTGCAATTCACAAAAAATAGCTTGTGATATATTGTGCCACACTACTACACACTCAATTTCTGTCTCTCTACCCTCAGTATCTTTCCAAAAAATGTATGTCTTTCCAACACAAAATAGATCCCAATTAAGTACCCTCTAAACCCAAGGGCATCCATACCACAGAGACAGACTATGCGGCTACTATAGGGCCATTGGAGAGAAGGGGCCCAGCTCTGATTGGACTCTGTTTTTTTCTACTGGTAAGAAACTGTGCAGATCTCCTCTCCCCAAGGAACTGCATTGTCAGAAAATTAATGGAGAGGGGTACCGATATAAGAGTCATGGAACACAATGGGAAATAAACACCAGGTCTTACGGTCTGGGAAGCCCATTTTGATCTTTGTTACCTTTCAGCTATGTACGGCACCGCTCTATCCTGCTATGATAATGCACAATGCTACCGATACTGGTTCCTCCCCTCTAAGCCAAGCTTGTGTTATGTAATGTCTTGTAAGACTGTAGCATCAAATATTCGTCTTTAACGGTTACTCATCTCCGAGCAGTACAATAGTTACCCTGTGACTGTTACTCATCTGAGGTGGATGTGACACGACTAATGTAAAACTTACAAATAATTATACTATTGAATTCATTTAATCAATCAATATCAGTAGTGGAGCAGAGAGGTGTCCAGGGCATTCCACTGAACACTGCCATCACCTCATAGTATTACCGCTGGCTGTCAGCCACAAGTCCCCTGATTCATGTTAGTTAAGCGAACATTAATCTGAATTTGGCAGCATAATCAAGGACCTAACTGAACTGTGAAATTGAATTCTGCAGTGGAACATCATAGGACTGTTTTATGCTAAGGCTGCAAAAAAAAAAAAAAAAGAAAAAAAAAGGCCGCAGAATCAATTTGTCACCGAACCCCCCCCTCCACAATACATGTTTGCAATGCTGCACTCGGTAGGAGGGGAATGACCAAATTAGAATTACATGAAACAAAGCAACGCCAAATACTTTGTCTAAAAAAAAAACAACATAGCCCACGAAGGAAAATAACTGCAGCAAGCGCATTGATGCTACTGGCTGGCTAAATACCATTTAATGGAATAATCCTTTTGTTATAGACTCCAGAATGCAGAAATAGCAGCAAACCCCCAATCTGTTATTTTCTATTTACTATTTTTTTTTATTGCTGAGCAAGCAGGGCAACATACCAGAATACATAGAATTTTGGCTGCAGAATGGGGCAAATAGAGCGATCATAACTATTTTCATGCAAATAGCTGCTTAAAGCCGCAGCTGAGCAAAATTAATGAAGCTCAATGTATTTCACAGCTGAGCGGTAATTAGCATTGTGTGCGTTGGTACGGGCTACCTTAACCCCTTTGTGTCCACGTATGATATATATATATATATATATATATATATATATATATATATATTTTTTTTTTTTTTATAGTAGAAGATGGGACTAGGATCTCTCGTTAGAGCAGAGAAGGCGATAGATTCTTGAAGTGTAGGACGCTGTGGGACCTATTCCATCTTTCCTCTGCAGTATTTAATTAGGTTCCCCAAGGAAGTGAACAGTAGGGAAGGTGGAGACTGCAGAAACCATTCAGGATCTGAGCAGCCAAGCGGACCGTGCTTTGACATGAAATCCATCACTCTACTGTGCTGAGATGCAATTGTGGGTCTTGTCTAAGAGCCGGGTCAATGATTCGTAGTACAAATAGATAAGCGAGCATGCTAATATCATTACGGGGGTAGCCTGGAGAAAAAAAACAAAACCTTATTTGAGTCTGTCTACAGGACAATGAGCGGCATGGATATAAAAACCCCACCAAGATACATTCAACATCTATAGTCAAAGATCCATCAACCAGGCATGGATAGCACCTTCTTAGGCCTCCTTTACGCATGCTTTTGTTTGTGTGGTTTTTTTTTTGCCTCAAGATGCAGTTTTTGTGGCTCTCTTCCATAAAGTGTGTATTGGTAGATAACTTTTTAGGTTGCTTTTTTTAGTGGCTTTTTACTTATTACAAAACATTTGATTCTTGGTGAAAAATTTATAAAATGCTGCAAAAAACACACAACACACCTGTTTCTTTAACCTGGGGGAAAAAAAAAACTATGGAGGGATATAGAAGAAAAATGTCACCCCTAGAGCATACTGTAAATGCTGCAAACGGAAAATACACTATAGAAAATCCACTGCATTGATGATGGGAAATACAAGCACCAAATATAGGACATGTGTATCTATCAAACTGTATAGGAAGAGTCTGTTTCAATATACTCGCAATAATAAAATGCTCTTACTTATAATGCTCTTATGGCCTAAATATTTCTCATTCATTTTGACTTTCCAGTTCTTTATTGAATTTGGTGACCCTAAACCCTCTTCTTTATAGAGAACTTTAAGGCAAGCAGGCTTTAAAAAAAAAAAAAAAAAAAAAACAGACATACAGAAATGCTATTTTAGTATTCTACCTGAATCCAATACATGTGACTTTTATGCATACAGTAATACAAAGCCTGTAAAAACTGAATGACAAGACCAAATGCAGGACGAGGAGTTGTATCATCCCACCAATCCAGAACCAGAGGAGCTTCATGTAGAGTAAAAGCTAGTGATAAAATATGGAAAAATCTTCAATTCTCCTTTAACACTGATGAACTTGTTCTGTTGACTATTAAAGGAGTACTCAGCTGCTCAGATTTTGGAACAAAGTGTTCCGAATGCTGGAGCGAGGAGCTCGTGAGATCATAGCCCCGCCCCCTCATGGCGTTGTGCCCCGGGCGTGACAGCGACTTGCATTGAGGGGGCGGGTGTGACGTCATGAGGGGGTGGAGCTACTACATCACGAGCTCCTGGCTCCAGCGTTCGGAACACTTTGTTCCAAACGCTGAGCAGCAGAGTACCCCTTTAAGGGTCTAATCACTGGGATCTGTACTGATCCACCTAAATAAAAGAATAGGCACAGTGAAGGACTTTTAGTCCAATAAAAGGGTGCTCCAACTCCAACAGGCCTGACTCCACATCAAATACAATGCAAGGAAGTGGCACAATGTTGTGAACCAAATAGTGATTTATTTACACATTGAAATACAGATCTATATTTGAAAGAGTAAATAAATCACTATCTGGTTCACGTTTGGAAGTTCTGCTTCATTGCATTGGATTGGGATCTATACTGTCAATGCTAATGGGCCACTGTTTCTTGACTAATTTCATGCTTGTGTGCACTGTACTTTCCATTGAGGTCTATGGAAAATATAGTAACAAATTCTTCAGACTTTACTATTAAGTGGCCAAAAATTAACGACTTACTAGAAGGACTGGGCAACTTTATGTTCAGATGGTGCCCAGCAATGAGACTCTCAAAGATTGGCAAATTGATACTTAACACTAAGATGCTATGGTTTTGCACATAAGAAAACAAGTGAGCATGGGCTATAAAAGCCATAATAACTGCTATGGGGCCCAAAGGCCCTTTCTAACATGGTTAATCCAAAACTTTAATCCCACTCAATCTTTAACTCCACTGTGGAGAGACGGAGACCAAATTCAGTGAGTTCCTGCTGGCCGTCATACAAGTAGCTCGGCAACTATTCTGGCGTGGCTTAAGTCTTCCCATGTTGGACCTAAAGATCGTGTAGGCTTTCTCCTATATGAGCTAAATAAGTAAGGTATCTCCATGGGGAGAGGATTTAAAGGCACATGGGATCATATAGGCCATGCAATGGCTTTACTGGGAAAAAAATATGCAATTTAGCCCTCCACCTGAAGAAAGGGAGGTTGCCCTTTGGTCCTACCTATTGTAGTGTCCCTGCAATAATGCTCGGTCCTTTGCATACCATGTAGGAATGTATGCACTAAATCTAATACATTTCACTATTATCTTCATCCTTCAGATTCCTGCTCAATTATAAGTACTTGTATTACAACAATTCAGTTTACTATTAACAGTACAGGCCACTAAATAACAATGTGGTTACCCTAGCCTGCCCTTGCTATGGGACCCTATAACTACTAACAATGTCCCTCCTAGCCTGCAGCGTATGTTCAGTCCCTGGAGAAAGCGGTAACATTGAATTTTAGGATATTTGTGGTCTAGTTAAAAAATCTACTGTGTTGAGGTGTTTGCTCTGTTTGTTTCTTGCTCTTTATTGTCTTTTGCATGTATAGTATATTCCCTGATTGTACCCACAGCAGCATATGACGGTGCTGAAATATATATTAATAATAGTTTAGCATTGGGGCCTGAATATTTTGTGTAGGACCTCAAAATCAGGGAATGCAATAGTATTTTATATGACTAAAAGAGAGAGGTTTTATGCTGCAGGAATAAATAATGTGAGAGGAATGAGAAGCAGCACCGATAGTCTATGTGTAAGCCGGTGGGGTACTGCATACAAAAACCGACAAACAACAGAAATTTAATGTTCTGCAAAATATCAGAACAGCTTGAGATGTTCAGTTGCAGAATATCTTTCACGCTCCACTGCTTTTTCTTCAGGTCGGTGAAAATTACAAATGCTTAGCTATTATGTTGTCTCTGATGTCTCAAAGAGAATGCTTGATCTTCACCCGAATAATGTTTTTTTGTTTTTTTATTTGTCACGTTTGGAATGTTTTGTTTTATTATTGGAGCAACTTTATCTAGAACTAAATAGTTAATTCTGATATTACAATAAACAGGAATATTGTAAAATGCCGGGGTCCAAATCAATCTAAGTATTTGCACAACTCAACATATTTTTATTTTGTGAAGATTCCAAAGCTTTAGAAAAGTTACGCTATAAACTAAATTGTGGTGTTGCTCTCCGGGGGAAATGGGGTATGGGTGGGGGGTATAGCACAGGGGCATGTATAATGCCTGGGGAATTATGAGGTTTCTACGCACTTCTGTACCATCTTAGAGGGGTACTCAAGTGGAATTTTTTTTTTTTAAATCAACCGGTGCCAGAAAATTAAACAGATTTGCTAATTAGGAAAGAGGGAATATATAATCACTGGCGCAGGGATGGTTCCCTTTTAGGCAGCCAAGATACAACTATATGGGTCCTGGCTGGGGCCCAAAAATGAATAAACTAAAAGGCAAAATATACTAGTGTATCGGCGCACATAAAAGGAACACCCATATGGGAATACACTTACTTAATATGGTTGATTTATTACTTTCTGCATGAAATAGACAAATTCTGAAAATGTACTGATAAAAAAGCCAGGGGCTCCCAGGAAGATAGTAAGGGAGAGAGTCCGGATATACAGTGGGTGTATGCCCGGGAGATCTGCTCCGGCCGTGAGCGTCTCACCGGTGCAACTGCACTGTAGTGGTTTGCACGGAGGTCTGATTACTGAACGTGACGTCACGATAACAGCTACAGCAAGGCACAGGGGCCACACTTCAGATGACCTTCAGACCTCCGTGCGAACTACTACAGTGCGGTTGCACCGGTGAGACGCTCACGACCAGAGCAGATCTCCCGGGGCATACACCCACTGTATATCCGGACTCTCTTCCTTACTATCTTCCTGGGAGCCCCTGGAGGAACTGGATCATTACCCACCACATTCCAGGACGAACACTATTCCGTGGACCACAGTGTGAAAACCAATATACAAACTTCAGGTACCGTTAACACCCGCGGCGATCAGCACATAGCGCAACACAGCCGCGCACCCTGCCGCTTCTTTGTTCATGCACAATAGAGTGTAAGCACGTTCTATTTGGATAAATCAAACAGCATAATATATGTAATTATTGGTCTATTTTATATATATATATATATATATATATATATATATATATATATATAGTGACAAATACAGGAGTATATCGGGAACGCTGTCCAGTGCGGTGGGAAGTCGGCATCCAGTTCCACTATTGATTACTTCCAACAGAGGCACCTGAGTAAGTCTCTCTGTAACAGTACAAAGCCGATACATGTTGCATAAATATATCACAATATAGATACAGTATCTGGATCGGTTACTAAAAATTTTTTTTTCCATTTTTCTCCTGCTTTTTGCCCAGTGAACGGAACTACTATCAGTACATTTTCAGAATTTGTCTATTTCATGCAGAAAGTAATAAATCAACCATATTAAGTAAGTGTATTCCCATATGGGTGTTCCTTTTATGTGCGCCGATACACTAGTATATTTTGTCTTTTAGATTTGCTAATTACTTTTTAATTACTATTTAAAAAGCTTAATCCTTCCAGTACTTATCAGCAGCTGTAGCTCTACAGGAAGTTCATTTCTGTTTTGAATGTCTTTTCTGTCTGAACACAGTGCTCTCTGCTGACACCTCTGTCCATATCAGGAACTGTCCAGAGCAGAAGCAAATCCCCATAGCAAACCTCTCTTGCTCTGGACAGTTCCTGACATGGACATAGGTATCAGCAGAGAGCACTGTGGTCAGAAAGAAAGGAAATTCAAAAAGAACTGGAGCATACAGCAGCTGATATGTATTGGAAGGATTAAGATTTTTCAGGCACCAGTTGATTAAAAAAAAAATTGTTTTCCACCAGAGAACCCCTTTAAGGCCGGATGTCAGTTTTTACATGAACACAGCATCTTGACCTGTGGCTTAACTAAATGTAAATTATTAGGGTAGGCCCATACAAGGAGGAACTAACCATGTGCATGTGGATTTTGCTGTACATTTGTTGTGGATTTTACCCGCTACATATACATTTACCATAAGGGATATATGTATTCTAAAATTCTGGTAAATTTATAAGTGTCTGAAAGCAAACTTATGCAGTTAGATGGTCCCAAAGCCTATATTTTTGCTTGAGTTTAGGCTTTAAATCTCCTTTATTTCCCTTTTTTCCATTTTTTCCCCAGTAGATTAAGAGTGTGGTCACATTTTTGTCTCTGTTTTATTGTTTTTGTTGCAGTGCATTTAATTTAGCTGTATACAAAAAACGTAGTCAACTGTTCTACTATTGTACAGCAAATATATGTTGCAATCTGTCAATGGGAACCGGATTTTGTTGTATGGCATACAGCTGCATTCATCTTTATCATCCTTTAACTTATACATTGTTTTCCCTTTTAAGTGAATCACCTTAAAGACACAGGCTGTACATGTACGCCCTGGTCGCAGTCCAAGTGTATAGCAAGCTAATAAGATGAGTGTGCTTCATGTCTGGCAAGAACCAGCTGCTATCAGCATCCGGGACTCTCCGCTAATGCCAAACATTGGCGAGATCACCCATGTCTGGAAATATCCCTTTAGATGCTGCGATTTAAACAAGTTAAAATAGTGGTGCCAGTCTGGTGCTGAATGGGACAACTGCAGTGTGATTGCAAGGTCCTGATCAGTTAAAAAGATGACAGGAGGTCACTCACTCTCCTCCATTCCATCAGATCGGTACTCTGAGTATACAGGCAGCCATGGCAGGCTGTTTTAACAGAGAGCAGATAACACTGAACAATGCTATGCTATGGGGAGTTAAAAAATGCATATAATTATTATTATTTTTTTTTTATAAATGTTAATAAGCACCTCTCCTAATAAAAGTGTAAATCATCCCCTTTTCCTAGTTAACAAGTAAAATTATGTAAACAAAAATAAACATAAATATATTCGGCATCGGCATGAGTTAAAATGTCTGAGCTACAAAAATATTGGGCCTCATTTACTAAGCTGAAACCGACCAGTTTTTGTCTGGTTATTTTGTCTGAGACATCTCTGAGACATGTCTGCATCAGTGTGCGACAGTGTGCGCCTGAAAAATCGTACAAACCCGATAAAGGGGCGTGGTCTGTCGCGAAAGGGGGCGTGACCGGCCAAAAGGGGCGTGGTTTCACAACCCGACCGATTTACTATGGAATTCACAGAAAATCCTGTGGGTAAATGGCTGGAAATATCGACCTAGAAAAAGCTAGTCAGAAAATTTTCCCGACTTTTCCCAATAGTAAATAGAGAGGAATCCTGCAAGTCTGAAACAACTTTTCCCACTAGTAAAAACCTGAAACTCTTAGTAAATGAGGCCCATAATGTTTATAAAACAGTTCACAGTAAGTTCCCATTTACAAGGCGGAATTTCTGTGGAGTGGGGAATCGGTATTTCCATGGCAGTTGTTTCCGCCGAGGAAACTCCGTCGTGCATACGCTGTAGCAGAATCCCATTGAAAACAATAGTTTTTCCTAGCTGAATTTTTCAACGGATTCCACTAGGAAATTCAGTTGCAGCAGACTCCCATTGTTTTCAGTGGAATTCTGTTGCGCTGTGCGCGCTGTGGATTTTCCACAACTGAAAATTGCCTGTGCAAATTTAGTTTGACATAGGAAATGCATTGGAGTCTATAAAGACAGCACAATTCCTTGCTTTGCCAGCGTGTGACACGGATGGAATGTCTGTCCGGAAGAATTCCGCTGTGTGAATGGGGCCTAATGGAAATCCCTGAGCAATACCAAAGGGTTCTCAGGTCTCTTTAGAGCCCACTGATTCTGAGAAATCAGAAGTGTCCAAAATCACCAACATGATATCCTATTATTTATCTGTGACACATTAGAACATAATTTGGAATAAAATACTGGTGTATATGATATATCTATGAAATGTATGTGATTTGACTTCAGTTGTGCCAATTTTTACAGCTAACATGTCATTGGGCCCTTCATTGGGGGAGGGGGGGATGTCAAAACAGCAAAAGCATGCAACAAAAGAAAAATATATGTATCATATTTGAAAAGATCATATTTGTTTTTCCATTAACTGACCCCTGGACACAGGAAAATACAAAAACTAGAACAAAATATATAAACCACAATAATAACTGCAGATGAGAAACTATACAAGTGTAAACTTAAGCAACACTGCATGTAACTTAGAGGGTAACTATATTGTTGTTGCGTTGGCAGGATATGTGTTTAGGCCTGCGCCGCTGGCCTGAGTTTGTAGGAGGAGCGGGCTGCTTTAAGAACCCACGGCGGCGTCACATCCAAGCGCCGCGGGTTCTTCGATCCTTCAGTTCCGGGTGTCAGCTGATTCCCGTTCAAACTGACCGGAAGTCGGCATCTACACGTGTGCACGGAGCAGCGCTTCGGGTGGTGAGTTGCTGGGGACGCCGGGAGTCGCGTTGTCGGGCCGCCTGGTTTCCGTTGCGCCATATGGTTAGCCCGGCAACCTCCCGACTCACCCAGCATATGCTTTGTGATACTCAATTGCGGGTATGTTACCATTTTGCAGCCATGCCGGGCCGCTAGTCACGCTAACCTACCGCCCTAATAAGCGGGGTACAGCGGACTCCTGGCCTGCATGTTGGCCCTGGGATGTCATGTTTGTGTGTTCAGGGCAGGGGTAGCTCACCTGCCACAGGGCTGCATTGGCCCGGTGGGTACGCTATCCCGTATCACCGCGCCCCACTGCTCACAAACAATGCAGGCACTTAATGTTATGATACGTCACTCTCTGTCGCAGTAATTGGTGTCCTACACGCACCTGGCTCCGTAACCTCATCTGCCCATATCTCAATCATTCATTCCTAACGATGCAGGGTGGCGACTACTGTCTTATCATTATGTTTATGGCATAGTGTCTACCATGCGATGTGTGGTTTATTTTAATACTGGTCATTTTTTCTAACTATATCCAGGACAAATAGTCTCATATCGTGTCAAATCCCATGGCCTTGCCTCGGTCACACATAGGCAGGATCACATATCTTTACGCACCCTTTTCACACATCCATGCGTTTATTTAAAAAACAAATAAATAAATGATTGAATATAAAATTTATAAATAAAAGATAGGGGGTAGGTATGTGTATGGGTGTGCATGTGTGCACACACAGGTCGTATATGTGTATGTATTTATGCATGTATATGTATATATTTATACATATCATAAAAAAAAAAAAAAAGTAGTGTATCATAACAGCAGTATGCATGGATAGCTGTTACACACGTGAATCACTGTCTTACTTGCGGTGTTGCTCGGTATAACCACGGCAGGGGTAACCTCTATTGCACAAACGATCTTGTACGTTCATTTTCATTTTGCGCATACAAGCATTCCAGTCTTGTTTCACAAGTCGCATAGTTCTAACAGTAGGTAGTTTCAGTACGAAGCTGTGCACGTCAGTCACACGACACTCTTTTGTTTATAATAGGTCATGTTCGTTGTCTGCTTCTGAGATCTTCATAGCAACTTACCAATATTAGGGTTAGTACTTCACTTACAGGAATGTTGTCGGGGGTTTCAGTCACTACAACATGTCAATTTAGTTCACAGGTCTGTGTCAACCAGTGTCTTCAGTCAGTGTCTTTCTTGTGATTGGTCAGAGATCGTTAATTGGCAAGTGGTTATATTCAGGTATGTTCTAGTGCTTTTGTTAGCTGGGGCCTCCTTTTTCTGTTCATAGTTAGGAATACTTTCTGTTACAGGTTGCATTGTCTGGTCTTACTCGGTTCAAGATTCCTATAAGGTCCAGGTATGCTCCGTTCTTTGGTTTCTTGGTGATTTGTACATAGTTAATATGGACATTTCTGCGTAGATCCGGTTGTGTCCTGAACAAACACCAAGTTCCGGTCCTGCTCTCTCTCATCCTTCTACCATCTTAAGGTCAGGTACTTGAGTTAGGTAGGTTTAGCCTGGTGCTCTTTGTTGTAGCTTATACCTGGTCTCTGTTTCAGCTTCTGACCCAGCGTTTTGGAGTGTCTGGGTTCTCAAGTATCTTGTCTCATCGGTTGTCATTGCATCGGGTCACCACTCAGCATTTCTCATATCCTTTCCTGATAGGTTGCGCAGGCTTAAGGTATGTCAATTCAGATTTCTCTAGTAGGTTCCTCTTATATTCTGGGTTAAGGAGAAGTCGCATGTCATGTATATTCCAGGTTGTGCCAAGACCTGCCTCCGGTAAGAGTGTTTCAATTTCATATTAAGTAACCACCTCATGAACCTGACACGCCTTCAGGTTGTGATTACTTATTTCCTTCGGTGCACTTAATCCACTTCACTAGTCACGTACTTCATAGTACAGGGTGTCGTTGGTGAACTTCTGGTTGATCCATTTAGCGCACATGTCACTAACATAGTTGTTAGGCCCCTTACGCATCAGTCCGGTATCCGACACGTCTTCGGATGTTTTGCCCCCTTTTAGTGTTACTGGCTAATAGGTGAGATAAGTCATGGTGTTGGTGGTTGGTGAGTTTATTAGGTCTGTTCCGGGCCTGCATGATGTTGCGTGTTATGTTCAGTTCTAGGTTGCATCAAGACATCAATCTCGGGAAAGAATACCAGTCGCTCAGATTAAGTAGTCACCTCATGAACCTGACACGCCTTCATGTTGTGGCTACTTAAAATGTTTTTGGTGCACCTATTTCAAGTCATAAGTCACGTAGTAGTAAATAGTACAGAGTGTATTGGTTGAGCGGTAGTCGTTTTCACTCATCACTAACGCATGTTTGATAAGCCCCCTACGCATACGAGCCATTGTCTGACACGCCCTCGCATGTTCTGTCACCCTTTATAGGTTGTTTTGGGTGGATAAGTGAATAGGTGAAGTGAGTTGTGGTGTTGGTAGCAGTTCAGTCTAGGCTCAGAGATTCACTGCAGTTTGGTTTTGATTGTTTCAGAATGTCTCACGCCTCCAACATAGAGGACTCCGCTTCGGTGCTGGAAAACGCAGCCAGAACTTCTGAGCATGCCAGTCTTCCCTCCTTAAGAACATGGACTGTGCCGAAACTCACTGCTGAGTTGGTCAAGAGGGGTATACCCTTCCCGGCCTCTGCCCGTAAGGCAGAATTATATAGGATCTTGACAAATGAGGCTGCAGGGCTTAACCCTGAGGAAGTTTCTATGTCCACCTTGCAGACTTCCCTCACGCAGCTACATGCCATGATTAATAATCTCACGTCTAACATGTCTGAAATGCAAAATAGGATGGACGCTATGGAGAACAGGGATGCCACAGCTACTTCACCGCCGGCTATAACCCTCTCTCCACCATTCCAGCCTCAAGCTAGCACCTCAGGTACTGCCTCTGCCGTCCCTCACATAGCGCCAGCCCACTTCATACCGGCTCACATAAAAAAGGATATACTAGAAGGCAAAGAGGTCAATTTAGCTTTGTTATTGATAGCCACGCACAACCTGAGCGAAAACAAAACTATAGCCTGTGGTGATGTATCTGTCGTATTGAAGTCCAAAGACGTCAGGTTGAATAGGAAGTTAACCCTGTCAGAATTCATAATGGCTTTCAGCATATACCGTGATATTATATGCACGGTGAAACCTGAAAGAAGGGAGGAACTGGATCTATACCTGTACAAAATCACAGAGCTATACCATAAATTTGGAGGGTATTCCTTTCATGAGTATCACAAATCCTTTGCGGCCAAAGCCGCGGCCGCCCTCAGTCAGTTCAATTACAATGTCAACTGGGCAATTGTGGACACTGAGTTGTACTGCAATCATTTCGCGGGACTCAAGGCCCCGGTTTGCGCCAACTGTCATTCATCCTCCCACACCACAGAGTGGTGTGCCTCGGTGAACGAAGAAACTCCTCCTAGCACTTCAGCTGCTAGCCAGGCCAAGGGTCCCAAAACTTCAGGTTTAACAGATAAGTTGGGTAGGCCAATCCGGTATTTAGGAAAGTCGCAAATATGTAATAATTTCAATTACACGTCTTGCTCTTACAGCCAATGTAGACTCTTACATATTTGCTTCATCTGCTATAGAGCCCACCCTAAAACCGTATGTGGTCAAAAAATTGAAAAGTCCTGACTAGCTGTGGTTGATACTGTCTTCCTGGGTCAGTTTTTACAGGGCCATCCAGATCAGCAATTTGTGCAGCACTTATTATCTGGATTCCAGTCTGGTTTCCACACTGGTCTGGTGGCTCTGCCTGATATGACCTATGAATGCAGGAACCTAAAGTCAGCTCTGGCAGATCCTGTCACCGTATCGTCCCTTATTCAAGTTGAAGTAGACAAAGGTTTTGTGATTGGTCCATTTTCCCATTCCCCATATGACTCCTGGAGAGTCAGTCCTGTTGGCCTTGTTACTGGCAAATTTAACAATAAAAAGCGGCTAATATATGATCTGTCTGCCCCGTATTCTTCCTCTGTCCCGAGTATTAACTCTTTAATTCCTGCGGATGAAGTCGCGTTAAAATACTCCTCTGTCGACGAGGCCATCGCCATCATTCTCTCCATGGGGCAGGGAGCATGGTTGTCTAAGGCTGACATCATGGACGCCTTTAAGCTCCTCCCCATTATGCCACAACAATGGAGATGGCACGGCATTCGTTGGCAGAGTCAATATTATTTTGCCACTAAGCTGACGTTCGGTGCTCGAAGCAGTCCATGGCTATTCAACCGTTTCGCTTCGGCTTTACATTGGCTACTTGAAAACAGGTTCGATTGTAGGCACGTTATACACTACCTGGATGATTTTTTGCTAATCGAGCCACCCAACTCCATTCCTAGGGACTTAGACATCCTAAGAGCTGTATTCCATCAGCTAAAAGTGCCCGTGTCACCGACAAAGACCGAAGGCCCTTCAACAGTCATTACCTTCCTCGGAGTGGTGCTCGATTCGCAAAAGATGGAAGCCAGGCTCCCTGAAACTAAGCTACTTAGAATTAGAACTGCCATCCGCAATTTCAGAGACAACCCCCATATACCCAAGGTAGAACTGCAGTCTATCTTGGGGATGCTCAATTTCGCCATGCGGATCATCCCGCAAGGTCGCACCTTCATTTCCCGTCTTTTGAGCCTGCTTCCCTCTGCGCCCCAGCAGAATAGCATCATATACTTAGACCAACAAGCGCTGGCCGACCTGGCCATGTGGGAAGCATTCTTGACTGGTTGGAATGGCATATCTTTTTTCATACCGACAGTAGATAATCAGTCCCCCATGATTTTTCTGACGCGGCTTCCACTTTGGGTTTCGCAGCAATCTAGGACACTCACTGGTTCGCTGCGTCTTGGCCTACCGAGATTGCTCAGCTGGACGATTTCACAAGCAACTCAGCAGCCTTTGAGCTCTACCCCATAGTGGCGGCAGCCCAGGTGTGGGGTCACGCTTGGAGGAAATCCACAGTTGTGTTTGTGTCAGACAACGCAGCTACAGTGGATATTTTGTTGAAAGGCCGATCTAGTTGTCCTCTTATCATGGCTTTAGCAAGGCGGTTAGTTTGGTTGTCTCTGCATCATGCATTTAACTTCACTTGCGCCCACATTAGCGGTGTTCAGAACATGGCAGCGGATGCCTTATCTAGAAATAATCTCTCCCGCTTCTTTCAGATAATACCAGAAGCAGATGTCCTAGGGGCCCAGGTCCCGCCTTACCATTTACTAATCCTGAACTGAACCTACATTTTCAAGCAGCACAACAATTGATCAATCAATCACTTTCTACCAACACTCAAAGAATCTATGATGCGGGTTGGAACTCGTTTACAAGATTCAAAGCCATGCACAATGAAAGTACAGTTGACTCTGTTCCGTTCATTTTAGCTTATATAGGGTTTTGCCACTTATCTCTGCATCTCTCATTTAATACCATCAAAAGCTATCTAGCGGGCATACAGTTCCATTTGTCCTTAACCAATCCCTATAGTCATTCTCTCTTTTCTTCTCGTCTAGTCAAGTCAGCCCTGAAGGGCATCCAGAGAAATGAGGTTCCCAACATTCCGGTAAGGCAACCTATTTCGGGGGAATGGTTCAGGGAATTGTCAGACATTCTCGATACCTCTCCATTTGGGTTTCGAGATAGTTTAATCTTAAAGGCAGCCTTATATCTTGGGTTTTATGGGTTCCTAAGGCCAGGTGAATTTACGTCTAGATCTACCAAGGGTCAGTGTCTCAAAGTCAACCAACTTAGGTTTGTTATAGACCATTATGAGCTGTCCTTGCTTAACACTAAAACCTCCCTACCCGGTCAGGTAACCATAGTTCGGTATTTCCCTACCACCCACAAGTGGTGCCCGGTTGCTGTATTCAATACTCTACTTAGTAATTGTGTTAGTTCTTCTCCGGAGAGTCCTCTGTTAAGTTTCAAGCATGATGTGCTAACCACTTCTCAATTCATTAAATATCTTCGCATTCTCATTAGGTCTCTTGGTGGAGATCCATCTGCTTTGACTGGCCATTCACTCAGAATTGGCGCTGCCACTGCCGCATCGAAAAATGGAATTCCAGCTCACGTCATAAAGAAATTGGGGCGCTGGAAATCGGGATGTTACATGCAATACATCCCTAACCCTCGTTCAGAGATGGCTAGTGCTTTTGAATCGTTGGTTTTGTAACTTTCTGTAATAAACGTACTTCATGCAATTATTGGGTTTTGCCCTCTTTTTCCAGGCATATTCTATACGATGCAGTTATGGCACACCTCAGACTGCTGGCTAGGTAGGGGTTGGTATTCAGTAGGTTAGGTAGGCACGCTTCCCGAGCAGGAGCTACGACCACAAGTGTTTAGGCCTGCGCAGCTGGCCTGAGTTTGTGGGAGGAGCGGGCTGCTTTAAGAACCCACGGCGGCGTCACATCCAAGCGCCGCGGGTTCTTCGATCCCCACCCACCCTCCCTTAAGGTTCATTTATTCAGTCACAGGGTATGCCCTCTTTTTCCAGGCATATTCTATACGCTGCAGTTATGGCACACCTCAGACTGCTGGCTAGGTAGGGGTTGGTATTCAGTAGGTTAGGTAGGCACGCTTACCGAGCAGGAGCTACGACCACAAACATTTAAAACCACCGGCAACTACATAACCCACTGCTAAAGAAAGCAGCCTATGGAATTGCCGAAATTATGCAAACCGTTCGCTTTAGCAACAGGCAACAATAATTGTCAAGAGTTTTAAATGTGTATCCTGCCACCGAAACAAGATTGTATTAACCCATTATAGGGGTTCTCCACTTCGGACAATCACAGCTTTCTAGCGTCACCATGAGGAAATTAAGTGTTACATAACACCTAAATACAAAAACAGAGTTAACTTCTTTCAAAAACAGCTCCATCCCCATCTTTAGGTTGTGTGTGGTATTACAACTTGGCTCCATTCATTTCAATGGAATGAAGGTGCATAAGTTTTGAGATAAGTTTTGTTACTCCATTCTAGCCAATAGATGAGGATCCTAAACCGAGGACCTCCTGTATTATTTCAGAATTACCTAATAGGTTCTATGGCTGCCTACAGATGCCCCTAGGGGAAGCTTAACGGAGTACTCCGGCAAAAAAGGCAAAAACATCTTGGGGGAGATTTATCAAATCCTGTCCAGAGGAAAAGTTGCCCAGTTGCCCATAGCAACCAATCAGATTGCTTCTTTCATTTTTGAAAAGACCTCTGAAAAATGAAAGAAGCGATCTGATTGGTTGCTATGGGCAACTCAGCAACTTTTCCTCTGGACAGGTTGATAAACCTCCCCTCTTATCCCCAATCCAAAGGATAGGGGATAAGATGCCTAATCGCGCGGCACCCCGGTCATCCATGCACGGAGTGAACCCCGCACCGACTACAGCCGCACCACCCTATCCATTCATGTCTATGGGAGGACTAGCCGTTACGCCCCCTGCCATACACATGAATGGAGGGGACATGGTGTGATCTCAACAACAAGCTTCCGTGTTCCGGACGCCGCCGCTGCCGGCCCAGGGATCGCGGGGGTCCTTTGGATAGGGGATAAGATGTTTTTCACCAAAGTACCCTTTGAGAACAAACTGCATTAATAGAACTTAATAATGCCAATATAGAAATGTTGGAGCTCTGTATCAGGAAATCAGAACTTATATATTATAAAATTAATCAGGAAAGAATTTTGGACCTTAAAAAACATGAATAATAGAAAAAAACTAAAAAACAAAACAAAACATGTAGATTCATGTTAGAGGGGGTAGTCTCATCACAGACAACCCATCTAATATGCGGGCTGTGGATCCAGTGTTGACGTTGAGAACTTATAATATATGACCAGTGAGTCTGTGATAACTTAAGCAACTCTTAGGGTCTATACACATGACAGAATTTCCGCCTCAAATTAAAGACCATAGACTTCTATGGGATTCCGCACTCCCATTACACGTTCTGAAATTCTGCCATGTTAATGGACCCTTATAGATGATCTTATGACATCCATGTGACCTATAGAATATATGGACATGAAGTATCTTTAGTATAGCCCCTTTAGGGTTGATTTCACTTAGGCACATTTGGTCTCTAAACATAAAATTTCCCGATTTTTTAAAACAGAGAAATTCATAAGTCCTTTGGATTCCTATAAAAGCTTTTTACTAAATTGCAGAACTTGGTCGGAGATACGGATTAGACATGAAAATTCATGAGTATAATTTGAACCGTTCAGGATATTATACGGGTAGTCTTTAATAGTGCGGCTTAAAAGAAAATATATATATAGAAGCCAGTCATTAAGATTTAAGTCGATTTGCTTTGAACTAAGCCTTTCAGGCTGAAGGAGCAGCTCTTGACAACTCCGAAAGATTTCTTGTCACTTGTAACGGGGAATTATTGCTCATGATTTGAGCCAACTCAAAGCAACATGGTGGTGACACCGACCTGCCAATGGCTAATTTTAGATTGTGAAAGTTCATTAGGGTTCGATAATTATTGTGTCACTTTTCATCTTCATTCATGGTGCTTCTTCTACTGACCTATTTTAACATGTTTTTTGGTTTCAATGATATATTGGTCTATAGGATCCAGTTTTAATGTTAATGCAGGGATTTTATGACAAACTATCAGATCAAATTTGATATGTAGATATGTGTATGCAGGAATGTGGAATTCCTATCGCCCGATGCCCGGGACATGCAGTTCAGGGTGCCGGGCAGGTGAATTTTTCCGGCCCCTAGCCCTGCTTTGGGCAAGCAGTGCCAGACCTGACAAGTGCGGCGGCGCTCAGCAGTCTGTATGGAGTGGGCTCCTGACTCCTGCCCGCTCCGTACTCTCCTGCCCGCTCTTTACTCTGCAACCCCCAGCTGTTCTCAGTAGCTGGGGGGCGCCGCTAATAGCCAGCATGCGGCGATCGCAGTGGCTGGCTATTAACCCTTTAGATCGCCGCTGTCGCAGCGGCGTCTAAAGGGACATGTGAATGCTAGTTGGGTGGATCGCCCCCTGCAGCGTGATCACGGGGGGGGGGGGGGGGGGGGATGGGTTGGCGATCAACTATAGAGGTAGCCGAAAGGCTTACCTCTGCTTCCCTGGTGTCCGTGGCTCTGTCATTGATAAAGCCTGGCTGGACTCTAGGCTCTATCAATGTATCGCAGAGCACACAGATCAATGGAGTTTATTAGAACTCTATTGATCTGTATGAGGAATCTAATGAGGACCAGGCCCATTTTGGCCCTTGGCCAGACCAGTTTTATTTCTGTATTTTCATTTTTTCCTTCTCGTCTTCTAAAAATCATAACTATCTTATATTTCCATCCACAGACCCATATGAGGGCTCGTTTTTTTGCGTCACCAATTGTACTTTATAATTACATCACTTATTTTACCATAAAATGTACGGGGCAACCAAACAAATATTATTTATGTGGGAAAATTGAAAAGAAAACCGCAATTTAGCCAATTTTGGAAGGTTTTGTTTTCATGCTGTACACTTTGCAGTAAAAATGACATGTTTTCTTTATTCTGTGGGTCAATACGATTAAAATGATACCCATAATATATGCTTTTCTATAATTGTACAGCTTAAAAAAAGAATCTCACACCATTTTAACAAAATTAGTATGTCTGAAATTGCCCTATTTTGACCACCTATAACGTTCTAATTTTTCCGTATATGGAGCGATATGAGGGCTAATTTTTTGCGCCGCAATCTGTAGTTTTTATCTGTACCACTTTTGCTTAGGTTTTACTTTTTATAAAATTTTTTAGGGAATAAAATGTCAATGTGACAAAAAAGCAGCAATTTCTGCCTTTAAAAAAAAAAAAAATTACGTTTACACCGTTCACCTTACGGGATAATTAACAATATATTTTAATAGTGCAGACTTTTACGCAAGCGGCAATACCAAATATGCATATTAATTTTTTTTTACGCTTTTTGGGGGGTAAAATGGGAAAAACAGACGTTGGGGGAGGGGATTTTTCACATTTATTTAACTTTTTTTTTACACTTTAATAGTCCCCATAGGGGACTATTTATAGCAGTCATTTGATTGCTTATACTGCTCAGTGCTATGCATAGGGCATAGCACTGCTCAGTATTATTGGTGATCTTCTGCTCTGGTCTGCTCGATCTCAGACCAGAGCAGAAGACCCCGGGAGACAGCCGGAGCCAGGTGAGGGGACCTCCGGTTGCCACGCTGGATGATCGGATCCAAGCGGCAGAACTGCGGATGATCCGATCATCCATTCAAAGTACCGCACTGCCGCAATCTGTATTGATCACGGCATCTGAGAGGTTAATGGCGGACATCCGAGCGATCGCGGATGTCCGCCATTACCGGCGGGTCCCTGGCTGCTGATAGCAGCCGGGACCTGTCGCGCATGATGCGAGCATCGCTCCGGTGCTCTCGGTCATGGCAGCGCATAAATATACGTGATGGTATGTTAAGTACCACGGCACCATGACGTACATTTACGTCCATTGTGGTTAAGGGGTTAATACAAGATTAAAAGACACGCATTAACCCCTTCCATGTTAAAAGTTAAAATCACCCCCTTTTCCTATATAAAAACATGTAAACATAATAAAAATAAACATATTAAGTATCGCTGCATGCGTAATTGTACAAACTCTTAAAATATAACATTATGCATCCCATACGGTAAATTATATAAGTGTAAAAATAAATACCAAACCACAGAATTGCATTTTTTGCTTCTTGCGATATAGCGATGCGCCCACCTGGGAAAACTTGCGATTATCTGCTCGGGCCGGCTCCCGTATGCTGCTGCGGGTGGGGGCCGGCCAGAGCAGGTAAAAACAAATTTAAATACTAAAAGTCAGTGTTTCCCAACCAGGGTGCCTTCTGTTGTTGCAAAACTACAACTCCCAGCATGCCCTGACCAGCAAAGGCTGTCCGGGCATGCTGGGAGTAGTAGCTTCACAACACCTGAAGGCACCCTGGTAGAAAAACACTGAGCTAAGTAAAAGGGCGCAGGGAGAAAAAAAAAAAAACCTTCTGCTCACCTATTCTGTTCGTCTCTGTGCGGTCCGATGTCTCCTCTTTACCATACAAGTAGTAGGACCTTTCCCTTTTCAGCCAATCACTGGCCGCAGCTGTGTCACGTGTCAAGCCAGTGATTGGCTGATGGGGAAAGTTCTTTTTTTACTGCAAACACACTGAGTTTCCCGGAACCGGTGAGAAATTTGCAAACCGACCAGGAAACAAGTGTATTGCTGGAGTACAAAAAGCTACCTACAGGGGGGAGAATGTGACGGGGGGGGGGGGAATGTGACAGGAGATAATGTGACAGGGGGGGAAGTGACAGGGGGCGGGGATAATGTGACAGGGGGAAGGGATAATGTGACAGGGCGCAGGGATAATGTGACAGGGGGGATGTGACGGGGAGGGGGAAGGTGACGGGGGGGGGGAATGTGACAGTGGGGAGAATATGACAGAGGGGAATGTGACAGGGGAGGGGGAATGTGACAGGGGGATGTGACAGGGGAGGGAGAATGTGACAGGGGGATGTGACAGTGAAAGGGAGGAATGTGACAGGGGGAGAATGTGGCAGGGGGTGGGGAGAATGTGATACGTGGGGAGAATGTGACAGGGGGAGGGGGGAATGTGGTTGGGGGAGAATGTGGCAGGGGGAGGGGGGGAATGTGATGGGGGGGGGAATGTAGCAGGGGGAGGGGGGAATGTGACATAGGGGGAAAATGTGATGGGAGAAGATGTGACCATGAGGGGAGAATGTGAAGGGGAGATAGAAATTAAATGGAGAGATGAGAAATGGGCGGTGGGCATAAAATGGGTGGATACTTGTAAAATGGAGGAGACTGGACATGAAATAGCGGGATTTCACCATTTATTTACTACATCGCATCGCATATTGAAATCGCAATATTTAGGCCCATAATAACAATTGCACATTTTCCCCATATTGTGCAGCCCTAGTCTAAACTATATGTAATAACAAAAGTAGGTTTGAATGGAGAAGGCAGCGGGGAATGTTGTAATTTGGCTGACAAAATATCCGCCCTGGACTTGAGTTGAACTTTGCATTTAGCTCAATTTAAACACCAGGGCTGATAACCCCTGTCACATAAACGGTCACAGACCATGTCTATTCATGTTGGTAAGCATCTCCAGACGAACAGTTAATCCGAGTAAGAGTCAGCTCACCAACGGGAACAGCAATAGCCATATGTTTGGGGTGGCACGACACCGCCCGGTGGATAGTGTTGCTCGAGGTTGGCTTCCTATAAGTGCTTGTAAGAATATGTGCTTCATAGGCATGTAACAAAATATCCAAAAACGGAGTGGTTAATCTGTGCCAGGAGTATATAAAAAACAAGTTGTGGGGGTTGTTGTTAAGATAGTTAACAAAAGATGTCACATCATGCTCTGAGGATGACCAAATTACAATGACATAATCCACATATCTCCTATACCAAACAATATATAAGGAAAAAGGATTGGTGTCGCAAAAGATACATTGCATCTCCAACCAGTGAACAAAGGTATTTGTCACTGATGGGGAGGACTTAGCCCCCATAGCAGTTCCTGTACTCTGATCATAAAATTGCTTTTGAAAACTAAATAAATCATGAGACTAGATGTAAGACAATGCTTCCAGGGTGAATTGACATATATCATTACTGTATGTCGAGAAATTGCTCATGATATCCAAGACTGTTCTTAGGGAAAGGGAATGAGGGAGGGAGGAGTAAAAGGACTCTATGTCCATGGTGAGCCATGAATATGAAGATTGCCATTCAATGTTGTCCATAATGGACAAGAGATGCTGAGTATCCTTGATATGGCTGGGACATAAGGGAACAAGGGGTTGGAGAATGGAGTCCACCCATTCACACAGGTGCTCATTCAAGGAACCGATCTCCACCCCTAGGGGTCCCATAGGAGGTGGGAATCGGTCATTGTGTATCTTTGGTAAAGAGTGGAAAATGGGTATAATGGGATTTTTAACCAATATATAATCGTACTCTTTTTGGGAGCCGATGCAAAGGGAAAAACCTTCCCCTAGAATCATCTCCAACCTTTTGCTGAACAAGGCTATTGGGATTGAAAGCAATAAGTGTATATGTTTTGCTGTCACTCAATATGAATTTATTTAATGTACAATACAGCTCAGTGTCCATGCAAATAACCGCCCCTCCCTTAACTGCAGCACGTACAGTCCAATTACTGTTCTCCCTAATTTCCCTTAGAGCTATCCTTTCTGACCTGGTTAAATTATCAACCCTGGAGTTGGCACTATTGTGTTTTAAATCTACTAATTCATTCATGACCAAATCCTTGAATGTGTCCATAAAGGGACTTCTAGAATTAATCAGATAAAAATCCGTATTTTTGGTTTTGAAAGACGGGGACCAAGACATAGACTGGCCCTGTCGCTGTGTCTCAAAATGAAGAGACATAAGATTACACAGAGCATTTTGTTCCTGAAAAGAGGAAAAAGTCATTAGTGGCAGACTGGAAACAACATTAGCATTGCATTGTAAAGTCCCATCAGAAAAATCATTATCAACCAAATCAAAATGTTTCTTGAGGGTAAGAGATCTGATAAACTTGTTAATGTCCAAGATAGTATTGTAGACATCGAAATGGAAGGTGGGGGAAAGACCCAAACCTTTAGCCAATACTGCAATATGGGAAGCACTTAATGTAAGCGGTGACAAAATGATAACGTCCGAAGTAGTGCTTACTTGTAACGTCTTTTGTTTTCTCTCGCTGACCTTCTTGGAGCTGTGTTTCTGTGTTTGCAGCTGAGCTAAAGGTGACATGTTGATTCCTTTGTTTCGAGTGGTATCTTTGACGTGAGCTGGATGGATTTTCTCCTTTTTTAAGAATGGATCTGGATGGAAATAATTTATTCCATGCTCCCCATGCGTAAACTTTATCTGACTGGAATTCATGTAAATCCCTTCGTGAATTGCTTTTTACATTTTTTATTTTAGTTTTCAAGGGCAATTTTATGTTCAGAGTACAGGAGCTTCTATGGGGGCTGGTGGGAGATGCAATATATCTTTTTCGACACCAATCTTTTTTCCTCATATATTGTTTGCTTTGGGAGATATGTGGATGAGGTCATTGTAATTTGGTCATCCTCAGAGCATGATGTGACATCTTTTGTTAACTATCTTAACAACAACCCCCACAAATAGTTTTTTACATACTCCTGGCACATCTTCCACTCCGTTTTTGGATATTTTGTTACATGCCAATGAAGGACGTATTCACACCGGCACTTATAGGAAGCCAACCTCGAGCAACACTTTCCTCTGGTGGAGTCGTGCCACCCCAAACATGCAGCTCTTGCCATTCCTGTTGGTGAGCCGACTCGTGCCCGGAGGAACTGTTCGTCCGGAGATGCTTACCAACATGAATAAGACATGGTCTGTGACTGTTTATGTGACAGGGGTTATCAGCCCTGGTGTTTAAATAGAGCAAAGTTCAGCTCAAGTCCAGAGCGGATCTTCTGTCAGCCAAATTACAACATTCCCCGCTGCCTTCTCCATTCAAACCTACTTTTGTTACTACATATAGTTTAAACTTTAACAAATTCAAAAATATTATACCTAGTTTTTACCAGTATTACAACAAGATCCTGTATTAAACAAATACTTACAATCGGGTGTCAACTTCTCTAGTAGATGGGCCCCAAATCTAGCTAATCTGTTATCTCCTAGTGCCCTTCCATCCTTGCGTAATTCTAATGCCCATTCTTCGTGGCTGTCCATGAGAGGATTTTTTTAAATGCAGTCATATGCGGTTATATGTGAACATGCGGTTAAAACTACCACCATCAATGTGACTGTATCTACATATGTCGTATACAGGATATGCTGCAATAGTTGCAACATGTCCTATGTCGGCAGTACAAAAAGGCCTTTGAAGAAAAGGATTCAGGAACATTTAGGAGGCGTTGGCATTGTATACACCAATTCTTCCAATGTTTCAAAACATTTTAGAACTGTACACTCAGATAACACTTCCGACTTTACATTTTATGGTATTGAAATTGTCCAGCAACCAGAAAGAGGTGGTGACCGTGTTAAAATCTTGGGTTCACACTACGTTTGTGTACGGTTGCTGGATCCAGTTGGGAGGGGCGAAAACCGTCCGCCCCTGTATCCCAGCCGGATCCAGCCCGAATCCCATTCATTTCAATGAGCCGACCGGAGTCAAACGCTGACTCTGGTTGTCTCATTTTTTCCCCGTATACGGTTTTCTGACCGGACCTTAAAACCCACGGTTTTTGGTCCAGTCAGAAAACCGTATACAGGGAAAAATGAGACAACCGGAGTCAGCGTTTGACTCCGGTCGGCTCATTGAAATGAATGGGGCAACCGTACACTACAAACATAGTGTGAACCTACCCTAACAGAGATGGGTTCACACGTTCCAGCCATATGGTCTTAACTTAAGATCTGATGTTATTTTGCATTATTAGATGTTCAAAATTTTCACGCTATATGTATAAAAGTTTTGTTTTTGTTTCTTTTTATTTCTGTACTAGTCAGCTCTGTTGTCATGCTATAGCCATGATTTTCAGTGGACAGGTGGAATGAGCTTTAGAACTCCAAGGGTTAAACCCTTTGTTGCTTTCAGCACACCTGTTCCATATGGCTCTATATAATCCCACACCTCTCCACTACCTATCATGCATCTGATGAAAGGTCACATGACCTGAAATGCGTCATGCTGAGCGTTTCCTGAGTTTTATTCTACCACTGATGTCTTTGAGATCACTCCATGTCGATGTTTTTACTTGGATGAAATAAAGGAGGTTACTTTTACCGCTGTTATCTATTTACTAATAGATTTGTAAATTACTTCTATTTAAAAATCTTAACCCTTCCAGTACTTATCAGCTGCTGTATACTGCAGAAGTTCTTTTCTTTTTGAACTTCCTTTCTCTCTGACCACAGTACTCTCTGCTGACACCTCTGTCTGTGTCAGGAACTGTCCATAGCAGGAGAGGTTTTCTATGGGGATTTGTTCCTACTCTAGACAGTTCTGTCAGCAGAGAGTGTCAGCAGAGAGTGATGTGGTCAGACAGAAAGGAAGTTCAAAAAGAAAAGAACTTCCTGTGCCGCATTCAGCAGCTGATGAGCACTGGAAGGATTAAGATTTTTAAAGAGAAGTAATTTACAAATCTGTTTAACTTTCTGTCACCAGTTGATTTAAAAAAAATGTTTTCCAGCGAAGTACCTCTTTAAGGAGCTGCAAATTCATGATATTTTGAATACGTAATAATGATGTACTAACAATGATAGTGTTGGGGATATAAATAAGGAATAATTATAGTCTTTACACATTGCCTAACATGTGATGAATCCAGCAACATTCTCTCAGTGAAAACAAAGACACATAGAATTATAACAAAAAAGTGAACGTGAAACATTTGTGAACAACTATTTCTATAGTACATTTGTGTTTTTACTAATAATACATTAACAATTATTAGAGAATTGGCTACACATATTTATAATATTAATAACCTGCTTCTATTAAAAGGGTCTGGATTACCTTTGGAATGCATGCTGCAGTTTCCGACAATCGGGGGTAAGTGTATGAAGCGAACGAGTGCCCTTGCTGGTTTGTTTTTAGTGCACTATATGGTATGACTGGTTCTTGAAGGCCTGATCCTGATCTTGACCTTTGTCGTATGGCTGGTTGAGGGCTTGTTTGGGTTACATAGGATGACTTTGGCCTCTTTTCATATTCCTCCTTGGAAAGCCCATCTCCCCATTCACTATACTCTAGTCTTTCTTTTGAGCCCTCACTTAACATGACAGTCCCTGTAATAGAAGGTGGGAAGTAGTCCCTGTAGTCCTGAAGAGATGCACCAGTGACCCTGTGGTAGTCCCATGACGTTCCACACTGATCAACAGATTTACTTTTTGCTTCCAGGTGTGGGTGGTAATCTGAGGGATAACTTAACATGTCAGCCTTCACATTTTTTACTTCAGGAAAGTACGCTTCATAAGATCTCATTTTAACTGGATGCCCATTATGTCTGGTTGGCTTGCTTGCCCTGTAGTAGCCTTCTGCCTCCTCGGCGCTTAGGCTCCTTTCCTTGTATCGTTCGGCAATACTGCTTCTGGGGATTTCTGTTTCACTGTAGTGGGAGAAGGTAAAGAAGCCATTCTCTTCTGGGTAACTTTTTGAATGGTTGGAATAACCCTGGCGTGGGGTTGGTGGACTTTCTTTTCTAAGGGAATTTGAGCGTGTTACAGATATATTGTCAAAGTCTTCTAGTAAGCCATTGATGGAAGCATCTTGTGGAGGTTTACTGCCTCTTACAATAGTCTAAAGAGAAAAAGAAAAGGATTATTTGGGTTATTTATTGTATGTCTATAACATATACATCTAAGGTAAGATATTACTATCTGTCTTTAAACAGCTAAATCAAAGAGTTATTTTGTCCATCAGCTCCCATATATATCTCTATAGCACACCTGCAGAAGCAGCAAAATGGAGGACATTATAGAAATGTACTGGGCAGTGTAAGCTGTCAATCAAGCCCTGGCGTATGATCAAATATTATATACTCTCTTTGCAGTCTGTCAATTTCTGGCGCTCTTCAGCCACTACACCCACCTCTCCTTTTTATATACATGTACAGGCAGCATGTAACTGATCCATCAATGAACTAAAGGATCGGAGGGGGGGGGGACAGAGAAAGAGTCCAAAGAGAGGAAAATATGTATTTTTCTCTGAAAAGATATAAGATAAATTACAGGCTTTCTTATATTCTCTTGTATTATTTCTTTATGCAAAGTATGTAGAAAGGATAGTGACCACTTAAACTACTTAAAGGATAGTGACCACTTAAACTGGGTCTAATAGCAGGAAATGTGATAAAATAAAAAAAATCATTAGTGATGTTTATGCAGCACTGACAGTAACAGTTGTCACTTGTTATAGTTGTATATTTTGTTATAATTACATTTTTTATTTTATTTTAAATAAAGTAGATTAAAAAGGTGAAATTAAAAAAATGTAATTAATAACCTGAAAAATAACCCTACCAATCATAGAAGAAGCCCTGTCCTCAACACAATGAACTGAACTAGAGCATGCCCTATATCAAAATAAGTGATACCCAGCAAAAGAAGAAGAAAACTGTACAGTAGGGTTTTTACTTTGCCTTTTACATTTTGTAATTATTCTCTTCATACATGAAAATGTCAATATTGCTTAATTAATTAACTAATTAATTAACTAATTGCATTTGTTATTTGCTAAGGAATGATAAAAAATATTGCCCTATTGTTTTCAACAAAAAGAAATAAACAAGACTTTAAAATTTATTTAAAAAGAAATTTGGAAAACCTAAACTAATCATTACAGTTCCGAATTCATCCAGGGGGAAGACAACCCATTTTAATAAAGTAAGATATAGTAGCAGTAATAATAATATAGTTATAAGAATATAGAATGATTCTACAATAGTTTATGTTTACCCTGACTTCCACATATCATAAATATCTGTTTGTTGTAGTTTTTATTCTCCAATTTCCAGAATGGTTCCCGGCAGCCATGACAGTGGCCATATTTTATGGTGTACTTGTGCTGGTCTGTGCTCTAGTGATAAGCTGTAATGGATCTAGCTGTGAACACAGCTGTCTGCTCCTGCTCCAGCACCGGGGATGAAGAACGGCCGGCTCCCCGCACACTGCATTTCTCCTGACAGTAATGAAGTAGCTCATTAACAGTTCGCCCTTAGAAGCCCTTACATGTAATGTTTTCTCAGATCACAACTACATATACTCTACACAGGTTAAGGAAATAATAGCTGTTATCTTTTGTTGTTTTATCGGTTACATTTGGTAGCATTTTCCACACAAAAAATAAAAAGTAAGGACTTATGGGAACCAGTGATAAAAGCATAGTACAGTAGGGTGTAAGCACGTTCTGTGATGGGACAATAAGTCTAGTATGCTGTAAATTCATGTACATTGGGTTAGGTCTGGGCGGTATGACCAAATGTGTGTATCACAGCATTTTTTTTTAACTTTTGGCGGTTCCACGGTATATAACGGTATTTCCTAGCCCCCCCCCCCCTCAATTAATTATTAGCGCTGCGCTGTCCCCATCGGGGTAAATACTCACATGTCCTCCGCAAGCGCTGCCCTCCTCTTCCTCGTGTCTGTTGCGGCCGCCGGCGCTGACACTCTATACTGTGCGGTATCCCTATGCCCGGGCTGCAAAAGGTAAACAAAATAAACTTTAACTCACCTACGTCGGCCTTACGGGGACGGGAACGTCAGAGAGCTGTCAGCCTATCACCGGCTGCAGCGATGTTCCGCCTCGGGACGGTGATAGGCTAAGCCCACTGTCATATAAGAAGCAGGCTTCTTACATGACAGTGGGCTCAGCCTATCACCTGCCGAGGCGGAACATCGCTGCGGCCAGTGATAGGCTGACGGCTGTCCGATGTTCCCGTCCCCAGGAAACAAGTGAGGCCGTTACCGGATCAACTGGAGGTGAGTTAAAATTTATTTTTTGCAGCCCAGATATAGGGATACCGCACAGTATAGAGCAGTGGTCTCCAACCTGCGGACCTCCATATTTTGCAAAACTACAACTCCCAGCATGCCCGGACAGCCAATGGCTGTCCGGGCATGCTGGAAGTTGTAGTTTTGCAACATCTGGAGGTCCGCAGGTTGGAGACCACCCGTTTAGAGTGTCAGCGCCGGCGGCCACAACAAACAGGACGAGGAGGGCAGCACATGCGGGTGACATGTGAGTAGTACCCTGATGGGGACAGCGCTGGGCTAATAATAATTGGGGGGCGGGGGGGGGGGGCAGAACAGCGCTCACGGGGCACATGTGATTAGGTCCCCGATGGGGACAGCGCAGCGCTGGGCTGATTCATTCATTCCCGAGGGGGAGGGGCCAAACCGGTATTGCGGTATGGGTTAAAATTCATATCGTGCAGCACAAAAATTTCGGTATTCGGTATGAACCTGTATACCACCCAGCCCTACATTGGGTGACTGTTCATTACAATTAGGGATCAACCGATATCGTTTTTTTAGGGCCGATACTGATAATCGGTGGAGGTTAGGGCTGATAGCCAATAACTTATACCGATATTCCGGTATAAGTTATCGGCTATTTATCCCCCCGCGACACCGCTGCAGATCATTGATTTAAAGCGGGCTTTAAATCAATGCACTGCTGTGGCTTTTGAGGTGCCATAGGCTACCGCTGCCGCCACCCGCTTCTCTCCCCCTACCTGTCAGGGTGGTCCGGGCCATCCATCCTTCCTGTAGTGTCCGGGGGCGTTCCGGGTGAAGGGTGAACCTGTCCGGGCTTTCCTTCTTCTCCGGCGGTCATCTTCTCCACTTCGGGCAGGCTCCGGCCTAGTACGCTGCATAGACGCCGCTGTGCAGTGATGCCCGTGCGCAGCGACGCACCTGACGTCACGGCGTAGCGGCGTCTATGCAGCTACTAGGCCGGAGCCGCCCGGAGAGGAGAAGATGACCGCCGGAGAAGAAGGACAGCCCGGACCGGTTCACCCTTCACCCGGAACGCCCCCGGACACTACAGGAAGGATGGATGGCCCGGACCACCCCCATTACGGGTAAGTTTAATTTTTTTATTGACTCGGAGGGTGGGGGAGGGGCCCGACCGGTATAGCGGTATGGGCAAAAATCCTTACCGGTATACCGCCCAGCACTACGGTGGGTCAGGGGGCGGTCGCGGTGCGGCAGGTCGGGGGGGGGGGGGGTCGGTCGCGGTGCGGTTGGGGGCGGTGCGGGGCATTATCGGCAAGGTAATTGCCGATACCGATAATCCCCAAAATCGTGATTATCGGCCGATAACATCGGCCATACCGATAATCGGTCAATCCCTAATTACAATCTCCATGCAGAACATATGACGCTTCCATAAAGATGTTTTATAGGGTGGTCTGGCAAGTTGGTGCTATAGTTGACACCTCTCCCTAATCTTACTGGTTCACAGTGGCTTGCTGGGCAGGAGGTAGGATGTTGAAGTTCTGGGGGTTGAGTGGTGATTGTTGGTTGAAAAAGAAAAAAAACTGCAATCCTCTGCCACTGCTGGTCTAACAGTGCCCAGTCACCACTACTCACCACTTAGTGGGAGGGCCATCTCCATCACTACAGTGGTGGCACAGGCAGTGATTGGCTGAGCAGGCACTTTCTTGTGTCAAAAAGTGACCAAAAAGGGTTCAGCAATGGGTGCCAAAAGCAGCAGCAAAGGAATACAGCATGTAAAAAACAGGTTTTTAAGCCCAGCTGTCAGACAATCTATTTAAAGAGTACCTGTCACCAAACTAAACTTTTAATATATTGTTCCTTACGTTATTATAAAACACTTTGCTATTTAATTGCTGTTAAAATTCTCAACCTTTATATGTTTTTAATGTGATTGAAAAAACGGCCACTAGGTGGCTCTGTTCTGTTCCCAAACAGTTCATTTAGTCTTCACCCGTACTTGCAGAAGTCCAAACTCAGGAAGTCCATGTGGGACATGGGGAGTCACAGCTCTTTCAGGCTTCTGTGATGTCACCCCTGCAGGGGAACGCCCACTTTCTCCTGCCAGGAGCTCACACAATGTGAACAAAGGGAAAGATAAGATGCACAGCTTTTAAGAGCTCTGATTTTTTTTATTTTTTTTTAGGGCAGGAGGGGTGTTAGGAGTAGTTAGGGAATATAATCTGAGTTAGTTTATAAAATATGGTTTGATGACAGGTACTCTTTAAATGAGACTCTACTAGAGTGTTTATATAATTACCCATATACTGTATGTCAATAGCAAGTACCACTGTGAGACATTACCTTTTCTTAACCCCTTAAGGATACAGACCATTTTGGCATTAACCCCTTAAGGACACAGCCCATTTTCACCTCTAGGACGCAGCCCTTTTTTGCACATCTGACCACTGTCACTTTAAACATTAATAACTCTGGAATGCTTTTACTTATCAATCTGATTCCGAGATTGTTTTTTCGTGACATATTCTACTTTAACATAGTGGTAAATTTTTGTGGTAACTTGCATCCTTTCTTGGTGAAAAATCCCAAAATTTGATGAAAAAATTGAAAATTTTGCATTTTTCTAACTTTGAAGCTCTCTGTTTGTAAGGAAAATGGATATTCCAAATATTTTTTTTTTTGGATTCACATATACAATATGTCTACTTTATATTTTCATCATAAAATTTATGAGTTTTTACTTTTGGAAGACACCAGAGGGCTCCAAAGTTCAGCAGCAATTTTACAATTTTTCACAAAATTTTCAAACTCGCTATTTTTCATGGACCAGTTCAGGTTTGAAGTGGATTTGAATGGTCTTCATATTAGAAATACTCCATAAAAGACCCCATTATAAAAACTGCACCCCCCAAAGTATTCAAAATGACATTCAGTAAGCATTTTAACCCTTTAGGTGTTTCACAGGAAAAGCAGCAAAGTGAAGGAGAAAATTCAAAATCTTCATTTTTTACACTTGCATGTTCTTGTAGACCCAATTTTTGAATTTTTACAAGGGGTAAAAGGATAAAATTCATACTTGAATTTGTAGCCCAATTTCTCTCGAGTAAGCACATACCTCATATGTCTATGTAAATTGTTCGGCGGGCGCAGTAGAGGGCTCAGAAGCGAAGGAGCGACAAGGGGATTTTGGAGAGTACGTTTTTCTGAAATGGTTTTTTGGGGGCATTTTGCATTTAGGAAGCCCCTATGGTGCCAAAACAGCAAAAAAAAAACACATGGAATACCATTTTGGAAACTAGACTCCTTGAGGAACGTAACAAGGGATAAAGTGAACCTTAATACCCCACAGGTGTTTCACGACTTTTGCATATGTAAAAAAAAAAATATTTTTTTTACCAAAAATGCTTGGTTTAGCAAAAATTTTACATTTTTAAAAAAAGGTAATAGCAGAAAATACCCCCCAAAATTTGAAGCCCAATTTCTCCCGATTCAGAAAACACCCAATATGGGGATGAAAAGTGCTCTGCTGGCGCACTACAGGTCTCAGAAGAGAAGGAGTCACATTTGGCTTTTTGGAAGCAAATTTTGCTCTGGGGGCATGCCGCATTTAGGAAGCACCTATGGTGCCAGGACAGAAAAAAAAAACCACATGGCATACCATTTTGGAAACTAGACCCCTTGGGGAACATAACAAGGGGTAAAGTGAACCTTAATACCCCACAGGTGTTTCACAACTTTTGCATATGTAAAAAAAAAAAAATTTTTTTACACTAAAATGCTTGTTTTCCCCCAAATTTTACATTTTTACAAGGGATAATAGCAGAAAATACCCCCCAAAATTTGTAACCCCATCTCTTCTGAGTATGGAAATACCCAATAAGTGGACGTGAAGTGCACTGGGGGCGAACTACAATGCTCAGAAGAGAAGGAGCATCATTGAGCTTTTGGAGAGAGAATTTGGCCATGTGCATTTCCAAAGCCCCCCCCCCCCCCCCGTGGTGCCAGAACAGTGGACCCCCCCACATGTGACCCCATTTTTAAAACTACACCCCTCACGGAAGGTAATAAGGGGTGCAGGGAGAATTTACACCCCACTGGCATTTGACGGATCTTTGGAACAGTGGGCTGTGCAAATTAAAAATTTTATTTTTCATTTTCACAGACCCCTGTTTCAAAGATCTGTCAGACACCTGTGGGGTGTAAATGCTCACTGTGCCCCTTGTTACATTCCGTGAGGGGTGTAGTTTCCAAAATGGGGTCACATGTGGGTATTTATTGTTTTGCACTTATGTCAGAACCGCTGTAAAATCAGCCACCCCTGTGCAAATCACCAATTTAGACCTCAAATTTACATGGTGCACTCTCCCTTCTGAGCCTTGTTGTGCGCCCCCAGAACACTTTGCGCCCACATATGGGGTATCTCCGTCCTCAGGAGAAATTGCGATACAAATTTTGGAGGCTTTTTTTCTTTTACCGCTTGTGAAATTTTAAAGTATGGGGCAACACCAGTATGTTAGTGTACAAAAATGTTTTTTTTTACACTAACATGCTGGTGTAGACCCCAACTTTACCTTTTCATAAGGGGTAAAAGGAGAAAAAGCCCCCCAAAATTTGTTAGGCAATTTCTCCCGAGTACAGCGATACCCCATATGTGGCCCTAAACTGTTGCCTTGAAATACGTCAGGGCTCCAAAGTGAGAGAGCGCCATGTGCATTTGAGGCCTAAATTAGGGATTTGCATAGGGGTGGACATAGGGGTATTCTACACCAGTGATTCTCAAACAGGGTGCCTCCAGCTGTTGCTAAACTCCCAGCATGCTTGGACAGTCAATGGCTGTCCGGAAATGCTGGGAGTTTTTGTTTTGCAACAGCTGGAGGCTCCGTTTTGGAAACACTGCTGTAGGATACGTTTTTCATTTTTATTGGGGGGAAGGGGTGGTGGGGGGGGGCAGTGTACGTGTGTATGTGTAGTGTTTTACTCTTTATTTTATGTTAGTGTAGTGTTTTTAGGTTACATTCACACTGACGGCGGATTACACTGAGTCTCCCGCTAGGAGTTTGAGCTGCGGCTGCAGCTCAAACTTGAAGCAGGGAACTCACTGTAATCCGTCGCCAGTGTGAATGTAACCTGTACATTCACATGGGAGGGGGGGGGGGGGGGGGGAACTACAACTCCCAGCATGCACTGACAGAACGTGCATGCTGGGAGTTGTAGTTTTGCAACAGCTGGAGGCACACTGGTTGGAAAATACTGAGTTAGGTAATAGAACCTATTACCTAACTCGGTATTTCCCAACCAGTGTGCCTCCAGCTGTTGCAGAACTACAACTCTCAGCATGTACTGATTGCCAAAGGGAATGCTGGGAGATGTAGTTATGCAACAGCTGGAGGCACGCAAGTACAACTCCCAGCATGCCGAGACAGCCATTTGCTGTTCCTGAATGCTGGGAGTTGTAGTTTTGCAAGATTTAGAGGGGTTCAGGCTGGAGATCACTGACAGTGGTCTCTAAACTGTGGCCCTCCAGATGTTGCAAAACTACAAATCTCAGCATGCTAAGACAGCAAACTGCTGTCTGGGCATGCTGGGAGTTGTAGTTTTGTAATATCTGGAGGGCTACAGTTTAGAGACCACTGTCAGTGATCTCTAGCCTGAACCCCTCTAGATCTTGCAAAACTACAACTCCCAGCATGCCAACACAGCAAACAGCTGTCAAGGCATGGTGGGAGTTGTAGTTTTGCAACATCTGGAGGGCGACAGTTTAGAGACCACTCTCTAAACTGTCGCCCTGCAGATGTTGCTAGGCAATAGACTCCTGGACACGCGGCGTCATACTTACCTCCACCGCCGTCGCATTCACAGCCGCCGCCAGGTAAGTGACCGCCGCTGCCGCCGCCGCCGCTATTACACGGTTCCCCCCGCTGTGCCCGGACACCGATGGGTGGGCATAGCGGGGGGAACCGAACTTTAACCCCCCCGCCCCCAGTCTGCTATTGGTCGGCCGCTCCGCCGATCAATAGCAGGGATAGGAGGGGTGGCAACCCTGCCACCTCACTCCTATCTCTTCAAGGGGGATCGAGGGTGTCTTGGACACCCCCGATCCCCCTTATTTTATCGCAGCGCCGCGATTGATGGGCAGGGGGAGAGCGCTCCCCCTGCAAACACCGTAGATGCCGTGATCAGAACTGATCACGGCATCTATGGGGTTAATGCTGCCGGGACCGGCGCGATCGCGGCCCCGGCAGCTGCGGTGGGACTCCGGCTGTGATTGACAGCTGAGTCCCACCCGCGATCTCCTGCGCTGCCCGCGGCAGAGCAGGAGATCGCTTGGACGTATGCATACGTCCATTTGCGCGAACGTGTAATTCGCCTGGACGTATGCATACGTCCAATAGCGGGAAGGGGTTAAAGGGGTATTCCGGGCAAAACTTTTTTTTTTTTTTTTTTTATCAACTGGTGCCAGAAAGTTAAACAGATTTGTAAATCACTTCTATTGAAAAATCTTAATCCTTCCAGTACTTTTTAGGGGCTGTATACTACAGAGGAAATGTTTATCTTTTTGGATTTCTCTGATGTCACGACCACAGTGCTCTCTGCTGACCTCTACTGTTTATTTTAGGGACTGTCCAGACCAGGAGAAAATCCCCATAGCAAACATATGCTGCTCTGGACAGTTCCTAAAATGGACAGCAGAGGTCAGTAGAGAGCACTGTAATCGTGACATCAGAGAAATCCAAAAAGATAAACATTTCCTCTGTGGTATACAGCCCCTAAAAAGTACTGGAAGGATTAAGATTTTTTAATAGAAGTGATTTACAAATCTGTTTAACTTTCTGGCACCAGTTGATAAAAAAAAAAAAAAAGTTTTCCACGGTAGTACCCCTTTAAGGACGCAGCCAATTTTATTTTTGAGTTTTCGTTTTTTCCTCCTCGCCTTCTAAAAATCATAACTCTTTTATATTTTCATCCACAGACTAGTATAAGGGCTATTTTTTGCGCGACCAGTTGTCCTTTGTAATGACATCACTCACTTTACTATAAAATGTATGGCGGAAAAAAAAATACTATATGTGTGGGGAAATTGAAAAGAAACCCGCAATGTTTCATATTTTGGAAGGTTTCCTTTTCACACTGTACTTTATGGTAAAAATTACAAGTTTTATTTATTCTGTGGGTTAATACGAATAAAATGATACCCATGATTACATAATTTTCTATTATTGTGCCGCTTTAAAATAATCTCAAACTTTTTAACAAACTTAGTGCATTTAAAATCCTTATATTTTGGCGACCTATAACTTTTTCATTTTTTCGTATAAGCGGCGGTATGAGGGCTCCTTTTTTGCACCGTGATCTGTACTTTTTCTTAATACCCGATTTCATATATTAAAGTTTTAATACATTTTTGTTTTTAAATTTATCTTTGAATATTATGTGACAAAAAAGCAGCAATCTTGGACAATTTTTTTTAACGTTTACGCCATTCACTATACGGGATCAATACCATTATATTTTGATCGTTTGGACATTTACGCACGCGGTGATACTGAATATGTTTATTAATCATTTTCTTAACGCTTTTTTGGGGGGTAAAATGGGAAAACGGACGATTTACTTTTTATGTGGGGGGAGGGGATTTTTCAATATATATTTTTTTACACTTTAAAGGATATCTGTAGCGCAATATAACTTATCCCCTAAGTTATAGATCGCGGTGGGTCAGAGCGCTGGGGCCCCCCGGGATCTCCTGGACGGGGCCGCAGCAGCATGTTGGAAAGGGTGTGTTCCGTCCCCGCATGACGCGGTAGCCGACACGCCCCCTCCATGTACCCCATAGAGATACATGGAGGGGGTGTGTCTGCATGGAGGGGACGAAACTTCACTTCCTGCAGACTGGTGCGGCCCCGTCCACGAGATCCCGGGGGACCCCAGCGCTCGGACCCCCCGCGATCTATAACTTATCCCCTATCCTTTGGATAGGGGATAAGTTATTTTGCGCTGGAATACTCCTTTAATAGTCCCCATAGGGGACTATTTATAGCAATCACTTGATTGCTAATACTATTCAGTGCTATGCATAGGGCATAGCATTGATCAGTATTATTGCTCGATCTCAGACTAGAGCAGAAGACCCGTGGAGACGGACGTAGGCAGGTGAGGGGACCTCCGTCCACCATTATGGATGATCGGATCCCCGCGCAGCGATGCGGGCGATCCGATTGTCCACATTAAGTGCCGCACAGCCGCAGATGCCGTGATTTGTATTGATCACGGCATCTGCAGGGTTAATGGCAGACATCAGCGCCATCGCTGATGGGCGCCATTACAGGCGGGTCTCTGGCCGCGCATGACACGAGCACCGCTTCAGTGCTCACGGTCATGTATAGGACGTAAATGTACGTCCTGGTGCGTTAAGTACCAGGGCACCAGGACGTACATTTACGACCTATGTCGTTAAAGTGGTTATCCCAAGATTTAAAAGTATCAAATGTCAACAGAATAGGTGATATAAGTATCTGATCATGGTGGTCCGACCTCCAAGAATCATAAGACAAGTAGTAGCTCATCCCTCAAATGAAAGAGCCACAGTGCATATGGTAGACTGCCACACCATGCACTAGTAAATCCTGAAAACCGCTGGACGCTGTACTCGGCTATATTTTGCAGTGAAATGATTGTGTGCTGCAGCTCCATTCACTCAGAGGGTCTTTCATTACTAGTGTGCATTTGGGGGATGTAACTTGAAGTACTGTATCTGGGTCCAAATGCAAAAATGGGAACAGAGTTTTCACCTACCTTGTGCCATTTATAATACTGGTGCCATCTTCTGAGGTAGAGAGTCCTTGGGACCCATCAGGCCTCAGATGTGACATCTACCTCTGCCTATACTACTGTATTCCTCAGTAAGATCTGAGTCTGCAGATTCACCTCATACAAGTATTATGCTTAGAGCAGGGTTTTCCAACCTCCAGGTGTTGCAAAACTACAACTCCCAGCATGCCTGGACAGCCAAAGGCTGTCCAGGCCTGCTGGGAGTTGTAGTTTTGCAACATCTGGAGGCACTCTGGTTGGGAAACACTGCTTTAGAGACAACATAGATTTTCTGAAGTTGTGAGGCACAGTGACTGTAAAGAATGAGCTATGTTTACACAAGCCTCTTCTCTTGAAGGTATATTCTTAAAGGGGTACTTCGGTGGAAATTTTTTTTTTACTTAATTCAACTGGTGCCAGAAAGTTAAACAGATTTGTAAATGACTTCTATTTAAAAATCTAAATCCTTCCAGTATTTATCAGCTGCTGTATGCTCCACAGGAAGTTCTTTTCTTTTTGAATTTATTTTCTGTCTGACCACAGTGCTCTCTGCTGACAACTCTGTCTGTGTCAGGAACTTTCCAGAGCAGGGTAGGTTTGCTATGGGGATTTGCTTCTACTCTGGACAGTTCCCGATGAGGTGTCAGCAGAGAGCACTGTGGTCAGACAGAAAAGAAATTCAAAAAGAAAAGAACTTCCTGTGGAGCATACAGCAGCTGATAAGTACTGCAAGGATTTAGATTTTTAAATAGAAGTCCTTTACAAATCTGTTTAACTTTCTGGCACCAACTGATTAAAAAATAATAATAACTGTTTTCCACCTGAGTGCCCCTTTAAGATCCCTTGACGTTCCACGTTGCCTGACAATGCTCCAATTTTCTGAAGAACACCTACCTACCTTACACAACAACTGGATGACTGAAACCTTTCACAATGCAACGCCTACTGTCCCCCAAGATGAGGAAAGGAGATTGAACAATGCAACTTTATTCACCGCATTAATAACTACAGAGAGAGCTTTACACATGATCAGAGCATTGTGTTAGAGTACTCACCGACTTACTTCTTTGCTATATTATGAGATATTATGTGACTCTCAATACCAGTAAAAAATAAAAATACACGTCACCCCTATTTTCTGATGAGGAGGGTTCTCCCACTATACATAGTCCTTCCTGTCTATATATTGAATGTAATGATATGACAGTTATGTGATGTCAAGTGACAAAATGACATAAGACCGAAATACCATTGAGTAAAATTTGTAAATATGAATGATGAGTGATGGGAAGCGGCTGCATGTACACGCATATTGCAATGTAATTGTTATTATTATTATTATTATTTTCAGCATATAACATTTTCATTAAGATGAAAACCATTTAGATACAAGCAAAACCCTTATTAGGCTGCAATTCACAACACTACAACTAGGGGGCCACATACAGCATACACACCTCCTAACAGAGTATCACAAAATCATCTTTTCTTTTTCCCAAAGTTGCTCATTGCGGGAAATGTTGAACTATCCAGTAAGGTAAATATGTATATATGGCCTATACTGTAAAATACAGCTTCAATTCAGAGACAAAACCAGTATGTGTAAAATGACATGTTCAACTAAAATGTCGCCAGGGCCACTGTGGCATGGGCAAATTTCCAATGCATTTGGAAAGTCTTCAGACCTTTTCATTTTTTCACATTTTGTTATGTGGGTTGGGGTCTTGTGCTAATACCCCATAATGAGAATGTGAAAACATAAATTCACTAAAAGGGATATTCCGCTGCTCAGCGTTTGAAACAAACTGTTCCGAATGCTGGAGCGGGAAGCTCGTGACGTCATGGCCCTGCCACCTCAATGCAAGTCTACAGTCATCACGCCCCCTCCCATAGACTTGCATTGAGGAGGCGGGGTGTTTTGCCATGAGAGGGCGGGGCTATGACGTCACAAGCTCCCAGCGCCGGCTCCAGCGTTCGGAACAGTTTGTTCCAAACGCTGAGCAGCGGAGTACCCCTTTAAATTCAGCTATGGGACCCTTTTCTCTTGATCCTCTCTGAGATGTTTCTACACCTTGATTGGGGGTGACCTGTGGTAAATATAGGACATGATCTGGAAAGACACAATCCCGTCTATATACGGTGCCACAGCTGAGAATGTATATCAGAGCAAAAACCAAGTAATCAGGGGTGAAGGGCCTTGGTAAAAGAGGTGTCCAAGAACCTAATGGTGACTCTGTCTAAGCTCCTCAGGCGGATCCATCAAGAAAGGTGTAGGTGCACGTCTACTTACCATTTTATTTTGTGTGGTGGAACTGTGAACCTGCAGCAAATTTATTATACGGTGCAGAGCATGTGATAAATATGGGATAAATATCACATTTCTTACTTCAGTACTGCACTTTATATGTTGCCTCCTCTGACAGTTTTGTAAGCCAAGACTGAAAAGTCACACATCCTGACAACTGCATGATCTCAAGTGTGGCCAGAAAAAAAACCTCTCCTCAGCAGAAGACACATGAACGTTAACTTGAAGTTTGCCAAAAGGACCTAAAGGACTCTCAGACCGTAAGAAACTTTTTCTGGTCTGTTAAAGGGGTACTCCGCCCCTAGCATCTTATCCCCTATCCAAAGGATAAGATGTCAGATCGCCGGGGTCCCGCTGCTGGGGACCCCCGGGATCTCCGCTGCGGAACCCCGCTATCATTACTGCACAGATCACGCTCGCTCTGTGCGTAATGACCGGCGATACAGGGGCCGGAGCATTGTGATGTCACGGCTCCGCCCCCTCGTGACATCACGGCCCGTCCCCTCCATATAAGTCTATGGGAGGGGGCGTGGCCGCCATCATGCCCCCTCTCATAGACTTGCATTAAGGGGGAGATCGGTGACGCCACGAGGGGGCGTAGCCGTGACATCACAATGCTCAGGCCCCTGTATCGCTGGTCATTACGCACAGAGCGAGTAATGATAGCGGGGTACCGCAGCGGAGATCCTGGGGGTCCCCAGCAGCGGGACCCCGGCGATCTGACATCTTATACCCTATCCTGTGTATAGGGGATAATATGTCTAGGGGCGGAGTACCCCTTTAAAACCATAATTGAACTTTTTGGCCCCAATTCCAAATTTCATGTCTGGATTAAAACCAAGCACTGCCCAGTACCATCCCTATAGTGACACACAGTGGTGGCAACATCATGCTGTGGGAGTGTTGTTCAATGGCTGAAACGGGGGAGACTGTGAGGGTTGAGGGAAAGATGAATGAAGCAAAGTATAGAGATATTCTATACCTCAAAACACAGTCAAGACAACACAGGAGCGGCTTAGAGACAACTCTGTGAATGTCCTTTAGTGGCCCAGTCAAAGTCCTGACCTGAACCCAATCCTACATCTCTGGAAAAACCTTAAAATGGCTTCCACAGATGGTTCCCATCCAATATGACAGAGCTGGAGAAGATCTGCAGAGAAGAATGGCAGAAAATCCTCATTCAAGAAGACTGGGGGCTGGAATCTTTAGTGCTTTGAAGGAAAACGATCATCCTATTCACCTTCACTAAACCCAATACACTAGATTATAGTGTGGGTGAACAGGAGACCAATGAGGAGTCACTGACTGCTATACGTACCTGCACCCTGGAGATCTGTCCCTCCGAAGATCTTCTTCCATCATCCGTGAATAACACTGGAGGTGGGCCCGCCGGCTTGATTTGAATATTTATTGTTACGGGTCATGTGAGCGCTCAGTCGGAGGGACAGATCCCCAGGGTGCAGGTACGTATAGAAGTCAGTGACCCCTCATTGGTCTCCTGTTCACCCACACTATAACCCAGGGTATTGGTTTTAGTGTGGGTGAACAGGATGACCGTTTTCCTTTTAACTAAGTACTGAGTAAAGGATATGAATACTTATGTCCATTTAATATTTAAGTTTTTCTCTAAATTTTGTTTTTCAATAAATTAGCAAAGTTTTCCAGCATTCTGTTTTCACTTTGTAATTATGGCGGATTGAGTGCAGAACGATGCGGGAAATGTTGATATTTATAAATTTTTTTTGGCTGCAACATAACAAATTGTGAAGAAAGTGGAAGGGTCTGAAAACTTTCTGAATGTATTGTACATTATAAGAAAAGGTCACATTTGTAATGATCACTTTACACTTATGAATATTGGAATAATGTTTGCTGTAAGGAACGTTTCCATTCTGTTCCCTGAACAAGATGAACATTATATACAAAAAAAGATAAACAAGGATGCCAGGCCTGCGTGCGCTATGTAATTTATCACTCTTTACAGCAGTTTTTCAATTTTGTGTTCCCATAACAACAGCAGAAACATGTAATTACAATCATGCTTATCTACAATGCATTAAACATTATTAAAAATAGAACATTGTGAGAATATTCTGTGGAGGCAAGAAAGTCATTGTCATTGTGCTATCTGGTCCTGCTCGCCTCGTAGCACACACGATGACTGGGTCAAAAGGGCTCTGAACATCTCCAAAGGAGCAGATATGTGCAATACTACATGACTAATGTGTCAGCCAGAAATGAATGGTGTAAGAAGGTCCTGTACACTGTCACACGGCCTTGTTCCATGGACAGCTGGGAAGTGTTATGCCTCCTTATATCATGCAAGACAGGGGTCTCAAACTCCCGGCCCGCGGAACAAAATTTTGTGGCCCGCACCGGGGATGTGTAATTTTTATTGCCCGGGACATGCAGTTCCGGGTGCTGGGCAGGTAACTTCTTCAGGCATTTAGCCCTGCTTCGGGCAAGCAGCACTATATAAAGACTTCACCCCTGCCCCCTCCAATAGAGCCCATTACCTTTACTTACTCCGCCCTCCTCCCCCCCACCTCTGGTTGGCCGACCAGCCCGAGTCTGATGAGGGATGTCGCGCATGTGACGTCCCTCCGCAGACCTGTGCAGGAGGACGTCAGTGACGTCACTTGTCAGGCTGCCGCCGGAGAGGAGAAGCGCAGGACAGGTAAGTGTGTCTGTGTGTGTGCCTGTGTGTGTGTGTCTGTCTGTGTGTGCCTGTGTGTGTGTCTGTCTGTGTGTGTCTATGTGTCTGTCTGTGCCTGTGTGTGTTGGGGGGTGGGCACAATGCTACCTAATGTGGGGAGCATGCTACCTTCCTAATGTGGGGAACATGCTACCTTCCTAATGTGGGGAACATGCTACCTTCCTAATGTGGGGAACATGCTACCTTCCTAATGTGGGGAAACTGCTACCTTCCTAATGTGGGGAAACTGCTACCTTCCTAATGTGTGGGAACCACTACCTTCCTAATGTGGGGAAACTGCTACCTTCCTAATGTGTGGAAACCGCTACCTTCCTAATGTGTGGAACATGCTACCTTCCTAATGTGGGGAAACCGCTACCTTCCTAATGTGGGGAACATGCTACCTTCCTAATGTGGGGAAACTGCTACCTTCCTAATGTGGGGAAACTGCTACCTTCCTAATGTGTGGGAACCACTACCTTCCTAATGTGGGGAAACTGCTACCTTCCTAATGTGTGGAAACCGCTACCTTCCTAATGTGTGGAACATGCTACCTTCCTAATGTGGGGAAACCGCTACCTTCCTAATGTGGGGAAACTGCTTCCTTCCTAATGTGGGGAAACCGCTACCTTCCTAATGTGGGAAAACCACTACCTTCCTAATGTGGGGAAACCGCTACCTTCCTAATGTGGGGAAACCGCTACCTTCCTAATGTGGGGAAACCGCTACCTTCCTAATGTGGGGAAACTGCTACCTTCCTAATGTGGGGAAACCGCTACCCTTCTAATGTGGGGAAACTGCTACCTTCCTAATGTGGGGAAACCACTACCTTCCTAATGTGGGGAAACCGCTACCTTCCTAATTTGGGGAAACCACTACCTTCTTAATGCGGGGAACATGCTACCTTCCTAATGTGGGGAAACCGCTACCTTCTTAATGTGGAGAACATGCTACTTTCCTAATGTGGGGAAACCTCTACCTTCCTAATGTGGGGAAACTGCTACCTTCCTAATGTGGGGAAACTGTTACCTTCCTAATGTGGGGAAACCGCTACCTTCCTAATGTGGGGAAACTGCTACCTTCCTAATGTTGGGAAACTGCTGCCTACCTAATGTCCCCCCCCCCTCCCAGAAGTAGCACCCCCCATCATCCATCAGCTCATGCTATTACCACAGGGGGGTAGGGGGAATGGGGAGGGGGGAGTTTGCTGGTGGATGATGGTGGTGCTACTGCTGTGAGGAGTGCATGATGGGGGGCATTATATGTGAGGGGCGTATGATGGGGGCATTATATGTGAGGAGCGCATGATGGGGGCATTATATGTGAGGGGGGCATGATGGGGCATTATATGTGAGGGGAGCATGATGGGGCATTATATGTGAGGGGGGCATGATGGGGCATTATATGTGAGAGGTGCATGATATGTGAGGGGTGCATTATATGTGAGGGGCACATGATGGGGCATTATATGTGAGGGGCACATGATGGAAGCATTATATGTGAGAGGTGCATGATGGGGGCATTATATGTGAGGGGCGCATGATGGGGGCATTATATGTGAGGGGCGCATGATGGGGCATTATGTGTGAGGGGTGCATGATGGGGCATTATATGTAAGGGGCGCATGATGGGCGCATTATAGGTGAGGGGCGCATGATGGGGCATTATATGTGAGGGGCGCATTATGGGGCATGATATGTAAGGGGCGCATGATGGGGGCATTATATGTAAGGGGCGCATGATGGTGGCATTATATGTAAGGGGAGCATGCGGCTAAGCCTCACCCAGCCGCTATCTACAGTGACCCCCAGATAATTTGGGTTTGAGACCCCTGATGTAAGACGTTTCTAAATCTTTTTTTGAAAGGAGAGGATCAAAGGTGGCTTTTTACAAGGGGTAAAGATTGAGGTTGGTGCCCACGCACCACAAAGTAATACATAAACATATGTGCACACTTATGTAGAAATAAGCAAAGCACACCAGCTCATCTCCGTGTCCAACAGGTGCACGGACTGGTGTGGATCCACCGCAAAGCAATGATAGCAAAAAGAGGAATCTGCAGTACCACCAAACTTTTATGAACGCTGCTTCATTATTATAAATCTTCAGGGCACATGGGACTAGGTAGATAGTGATGCGTTTCGGCTTGTTAAATACATACTCATTTATGAGTAAGGCTTGGTATTAACCCTGAAGATTTATAATAAATAAGCAGCGTTCATAGGAGTTTCGTGTTGCTGGACATACCTCTTTTCGTTACATACTTTTGTACATACAAGTGGTTTACCCTTTAAAAATCAGTGTTTTACTCCAACTAGGAGTCCTGGATACTGACTGAGAATATATGCCAACCCAGAAACCTCACCAAAAGGAAATCATTGCCCTTCATCACTACAAGACAAGATGTTGGCTGGCTAGTGAGTAGCCAATTGTTGTAGAACGAAAGTCATGTTTTTCCATAAGGAGAGTGTCATAAAGATGTGTTGTGACTTTTAGGGCATTTATGCTGTTCTTTAGTTTTGCAACAGCTGGTGGGACACTGGTTAGAAAACACTGTTCCAGAAATACATCATTCTCTGCAGTAAATATGTATGAGGGAAACTGTCTGAATATTCACTGGCCAGTATGAGGTAAATATATACTATGTACTGCTATAGCTTCTATATTACAGTCTGTAACACTGAGTTGAGGGGGAAGGATATTATTCCCTATAATAACACTGTACGCTGTGTGAGGAGAGAATAAATAACTTCACCATTATGAAGAATACACTCTGAATGCAGCACAGGAATGAGCATCTGCACTAAAGACAGACATAGATTTTCATATGAAAAGGGAAGAGGATAAAAAGAAGGCAGTAGCAATGAAATAAGGATATGTCTGCATTATTTTTTAAATTTACTTAAACCTAACAAAATATTAAGTTCGCTGTGGAAAGTGGATCATGGTAAAACTCATTTAGTCCCACAATACAAAGTTACTAGCCAGCCAACATTCTGCCCTGTACTGAGGAAGTGCAACAACCCTGAATCTGCTGTTTGCAGATGGATATTTTTTCCTTATGGAGAAATCTATGGCTCAGAATACATTCCCAGTCAGTTTCCAAGACTCCTAGTTAGAATGAAACTTTGACTTCTAAAGGAAAAAAACTATTGAAAAAACTTTTTACATATCCTTCCTAACTTTAAATCTGTTTAATTTTTTTGGCACCAGTTGATTTAAAAGTTTCATCATGTGGTGCAAGTCATGTGGTGCACGAAAAGCTTTTGGTGTAAACAATACTAGAATTCTAATGCATTGGCAATAATAAATCTGAACCATTGTGTGCACTGCTAAAACTGTGTGCATCCGTGTTAATATTAAAACTGTAATATAGGTTAATGCTGCTGTAATGAAGGGCAGCATAAAGTAATGATAGAGATCCTGTTTTCAGCAGTGTGTTTATCAGGTGTTGTCAGCGGTGGTCAGGGTTAGGCTGCTTTCACACTATAAAGTTGTTCCGTTTTAAAGACCGTTATAACGTCCCGTTAGGAAAACCCTTAAAAACGTCTCTTACAAAATCCCAATACGCCCGTTACAAAATCCCATTCAAGTCTATGGGATTTTGTGATTAGTCGTTATCACCCGTTAGGAATAACGGACGTTATTTGTGACGGGAGAAAAAATGCTACATGAACTAATTTTTCTCCCGTCACAAATAACGTCCGTTATTCATAACGGGCTGTAACAGGTGATAATGGCTAATCCCAAAATCCCATAGACTTGAATGGGATTTTGTAACGGCCGTATGGGATTTTGTAACGGACATTTTTAAGGGTTTTCCTAATGGGACGTTATAACGGGTCTTTAAAAAAGAGCAACTTTATAGTGTGAAAGCAGCCTTAGTCTGCAGCTTATAAATACAGAGGACTCCAGAGTGCATGAACATACAATGTTATGAAAACTATACCATAAGTAAGTGGCCCACAGCTGAAATCAGGGTGCCATCATACTTCCAACAGATAGGCCATAAACCTGGTGACAGATTCCCTTTAATCCCTTAATGACTCAGGAAATTTAAATTTTTGCTATTTTATTTTTTCTCTTCTCCTTATAAGAGTCATAACTTATATTTTTTACATGAGGACTTATTTAAATTTCCATTTTCTGACCTCTATACACTTTTTTTCTTTTCTGTCTACTGAGCTGTATGTTGTCCTAAGCCCCCTTTCCTAACAGTGATCGCCGCGATTGGACAGTCAACTCAAATAGGTCAATCCAGCCTCTGGTCACCCTGGACTTCTAGGAGGGAGGTGGCAAGAGTGCCACCTCTCGGTCACTGTGATTGGTCAGTCAGGACCGACCAAACAAAGCAGCAGTGGTGAATATCAATTTCTAAAACAAAAATAGAGAAACAGAAACATAGCCGCACATCCACAATTTGTATTTTGATCTACTTGCTTCTCAGCATCAATTCAAAAACTAACAAGTAGTTAGCATACATTTTGATGTAAAAAGTACAAGCCCACTCGCCACGTCAAGGCGACCTATTCAGAGTGGGTCCCTAAACTGACACTGGCGTAGTGCTGGGCGTCGACCACTGCCACCGCAACACCAAGCCCAAAAGGGAGAATGACCCAGTGGCCATTGCTGTCCGATCAAACCCCTGGCTTCGGGCCACTCCCCCCCCACAGACAAAGCAACACAGTAACAATGACCGGCGCAGAACACCACACCAGTGTGAACACCTACCATGTGCTGGGAGAATGTTAGGAGGAAACCCTTATGCAACAGACCCATATGAGAGCTTGTTTTTTGCGGGACCAACTGTCCTTTGTTATGACATAAAATGTATAAAATATATTATCTGTGTGGGAAAATTGAAAAGAAAACAACAAATTACGGTAAAAACTACTTTTTTTCTGTGGGTTAATACGATTAAAATGATACCAGTGTTTAGATACACTTTTATTATTGTATTGCTTTTAAAAAGCGTAAACTTATTTTGCAAAATAAGTATGTTTAATTCCTGTGCCAGCTACCGTGCTATAACGTGGGGTCACGCGGTGTATCGGACATCAAAGTTAATCGCTGCGTCTAAATCGTTAAAAAAAATGCTTCCCGGCAGCTCAGTTGGTGTTCCGATAAGCTGAGGACACAGGAGGAGGGTCCCTACCTTCCTCTTCGGTGTCCGATTGCCAATTGATTGTTCCATGCCTGAGATCCAGGCTGGAGCAATCGAGTGCCGATAACACTGATCAATGCTATACTATGTGTGTATGGAATTCAATTAGTGTATGGAATTCAATCAGGTATTGCATGTTATAGTCCCCTATGGGGACTATAAATGTGTAAAAAAGAAGTGTAAAAAAAATAGTTAATAAATGTGATTTAACCCCTTCCCTAATAAAAGTGTGAATCACCCCCCTTTTCCCATTTAAAAAATAAATAAAAAATATGTAAATAAAAAAAAATATAAACATATGTGGTATCATCACGTGCGTTAATGTCCGAACTATAAAAATATATAATTAATTAAACCGCACAGTCAATAGCGTACACGTAAAAAAATTCCTAAGTCCAAAATAGCATATTTTTGATCACTTTTTATACCCTAAAAAAAGTAATAAAAAGCAATCAAAAAGTTCGATAAAAACAAAAATGGTACCAATAAAAACTTCAGATCACTGCAAAAAAAAAGAGCCCTCAAACATCCCTATATGCGGAAAAATAAAAAAGTTATAGGGGTCAGAAGAGGACAGTTTTAAATATATAAATATTCGTAAAACAAAATCAAACCTATATAAGTAGGGTATCATTGTTTGGACCTACAGAATAAAGATACGGTGTAATTTTTACCAAAAAGAGCACTGCGTAGAAACACAAGCCACCAAACTTGTTTTTTTCAATTTTGTCCCCCCAAATATTTTTTGGGGTTTTCGCTGTAGATTGTTTGGTAAAATGACTGATGTCATTACACAATTGGTGGCACAGAAAACAAGCCCTCATATGGGTCTGTAGGTGCAAAATTGAAAGAGTAATGATTTTTGAAAGGTAAGGTGGAAAAAACAAAAGTGCAAAAATGGAAAAACGCTGAGTCCTTAAGGGGTGAAAATTGCTCTATTTTGAATACCTCTCCCATCATCATCTACAGGACGTAAATGTATGTCCTGGTGCCTTCAGTACAAGGACGTACATTTACGTCCTGTGTCATTAAGGGGTTATGGCTACACCAGCATGTAAGTGCATTAAATAAAAAAATTTGGGGGGGAAAACTACACCCCAAGGAACGTAACAAGGTGTGCACTGCAGTGAGCATTTGGACCCCAAAGGTGATTCCAAAATTTTTGCCATGGCCAATTTCCCAAAAATCTGTCATACACCTTTGATGTCCAAATGCTCACTTAACATACCTTGTTAAGTTCCTTTGGGTGTAGTTTTCACAATAGGGTCACTTGAAGGGGTTTTATATCTGAATATTGTATATGTGAATCAATATCTAATTTATGTGACATGGCCATCTTCCTTACAAGCGCAGAATTTCAAATCTAGAAAAATGCTAATTGTTTTATTTTTTCACCAATTTTCTTTTTTTCCAAAAAGAAATGCTGCAAGTATTTTACCAAATTTAGCACTAACCTAAAGGCAGGGTCCTTAAAGGGGTACTACCAGGAAAAACTTTTTTTTTTTAAATCAACTGGTGCCAGAAAGTCAAACAGATTTGTAAATTACTTCTATTAAAAAATCTTAATCCTTCCAGTACTTTTTAGGGGCTATATACTAAACAGAAATCCAAAAAGAAATGCATTTCCTGTGATGTCCTGACCACAGTGCTCTCTGCTGACCTCTGCTGTCCATTTTAGGAACTGTCCAGAGAAGCATATGTTTGCTATGGGGATTTTCTCCAGTTCCTAAAATGGACAGAAGAGGTCAGCAGAGAGCACTGTGGTCAGGACATCACAGGAAATGCATTTCTTTTTTGGATTTCTCTTTAGTATACAGCCCCTAAAAAGTACTGGAAGGATTAAGATTTTTTTAATAGAAGTGATTTACAAATCTGTTTAACATTTTTTAGTCCCCCTAGAGGCATTGATCCATTGGACCTGTACTCTATTGGTACAGCCTGTCATATCAATAGCAGATCCCTGTCAGCCATGGACGCCTAGCAAAGGCCTCGGGCTCCAATGACAATGGATAGGCTGCGCGCTGTCATTGGCTGTCCGGGCATGCTGGAAGTTTTGCAACAGCTGAAGGCACCCCGGTTAGGAAACACTGCCTTACAGGTTCAATCAATTAACCTTTTTAAAGTGGAGAACCCCTATGATTCCACATTATAAGTTTTTTTTAACTCTGTATGCTACATTTTTACGCAGAATCAAATGCTACAAGTATTTACTTTTTTTTTTTTTACTCTGTATATGCAGCATCAAATGCTACAAGTCTTTACTTTTTTTTTTTTTGGATAATTTTAATGTAGGGAAATTATTCATACAATCCCACACACTGAGTAACACACTAGTATGGGCTGTGAGTCAGATAACTCTATTAATAATGTATTTTATCTATGTGCAGCACAGATCCTGGCTCTCACTGAGGGATAGATGAAATCTCGACAGTCAGTTAATGTACATATCCAGTAATACCGCTCTAATCTCTCCTTTTTAATGCCGTGATTCACATTAGTGGGAGGACACAGATAAAAAGCTTCAGTGATTCATTCACTCTCATTTTCAGATCAGAAAGCTTATTTCTGGTAGAGTAAACTAAAATGGGGTTATCCTGTGAAGCATTTTCATACTAAAAAGTTCAGACATGATGTTAATAGTTATTTTAAAGTAATATGCTGAGCTTCAAGCATTACAAAATAACCATTTAGATTGTTTATTGCTCCCATGTGGCTTTCCTTAGTATAATTATTAAAGGGTACCTTTCATCTGAAAAACTTTTGATATATTATAAATTAACGTATGCAGAATAACTTTCCAATAGTACGTTATAAAAAAATATGCTTCTTTCTATTTAATTTTCCACTTTGAAAAAAATGACCACTAGGGGTCCCTACCAGTCCTGGCCACAAGCCTTTTTTTTTATAGGTTTCAAACTCTGGAGTCCTAAATCTCAGACTGCAGCCGGGACACAGACAAGCTCAGCACTGCTCCCTGGCAGTGCTTTTTTCACAGACAAACTATTCAGAGGTATTATCTGTATCCTCTTATTGCATTCTACATTACTATGCTGGTGGTTTTCCAAGTGGCAGATTTGCTTTAAAGGGGTACTCCAGTGGAAAACTTTTTTTTTAATCAACTGATGGCAGAAAGTTAAACAGATTTGTAAATTACGTCTATTAAAAAATCTTAATCCTTCCAGTATTTATTAGCGGCTGTATACTACAGAGGAAGTTCTTTTCTTTTGAGATGTCTTTTCTGTCACAACTACAGTGCTCTCTGCTGACACCTCTCTCCATTTTACAAACTGTCCAGAGCAGCGTATGTTTTTTTTTTCAATTAAAAGTTTATTGAGTTTCAACATAAATCAAAAAACAAACCATGCTGCTATAGACAACACTAGCACAAGGATATAACAACAGGTGTAAAATCATCATAAAAGAGTAAAAACAGGAAGAAATGAGGGGGGAGGGGGTAAAGGCAAACGGTATTAGACGCGTACATGACTCAACCATGGCTCCCATGTGGTTATGAACTTCTTTTGTGATCTGTCAGATCTGCTGGACAGTTCTTCGAATCGACATATCTGGTGTACCTTGGCCGTTCACTCCGCAACAGAGGGCGGTACAGTGTTTAGTCATTTTAGCGGAATTAAGGATTTGGCAGCAGCCAAGAAGTGAGCAAGGAGAGGATCCTTGTGCAAACGATAACCCACAGTGGGTCTACCCAGAAGGACCAGATCAGGGGTCAGCACAATAGGCGAGGGTACAATAGCATTAATTGTCGATTCCAGATTTTTCCAAAATGTCTGAATGGTAGGGCAGGCCCACCAGATATGTGTAAGACTCCCCACCTGTGTTCCGCTCCTCCAACCTGTCAGAACAGCATATGTTTGCTGTGGGGATTTTCTCCTGTTTTGGACAGTTCCTGACATGGACAGAGGTGTCAGCAGAGAGCACTGTGAAAAGAAATCTCAAAAAGAAAAGAACTTCCTCTGTAGTATACAGCTGCTAATAGGTACTGGAAGGATTAAGAATTTTTAATAGAAGTAATTTACAAATCTGTTTAGCTTTCTGGCACCAGTTGATAAAGAAAAAAAAAAAAATGGTTTCCACCAGAGTACCCCTCTATGAATGGGGTTTCTTAACATTTATCTTCTGCAGCTTTGCAGACATTTTATTATATGCTGTGCAATTTTGGGGGCATCCACTTAGTAAAGGATTTTGTGCCCATTGAGCTCAATAGCAAAATAAATATCTCACCATAGCAGTGTTTCCCAACCAGTGTGCCTCCAGGTATTACAAAACTACAACTCCCAGCATGCCTGGACATTGCAACATATGGAGGCACCCTGGTTGGCAAACTCTGCACCATAGAATAGGTGTATAGTTATAGGAAGCAGCTGCACATGAGGGGACCCAATGGCACTTCTGCCACGTAAGATGATGTGGGGAGGCCTTGTTATAGATCTTGCACTGATGCCTGGCATGGCTGACTCCAGGGTCATATCGACCCTTCAGAAATACAGTGACAGTGGCCCTCCTTATATCCACCCAGTATATTATACAACAGTGTCCCTAGTAATGTTCAAAAATATTATTTTCAATGCATTAAAAAAAAATATATAGATATAGCTCTCAGTCATTTTTTTCCCAAGAACCCAAAAATAAACGATACATGTGAACATACCCTTTGAAAAAAAGAGGCTATATACCAGTCAGTCAGGGCAGATGATCTGTGTCGCCGACTTTTGGAAATAGCTTTCCCTTACGCAAGCTAGCGTTTGGCTCCTTTTAGAACAAAGGAGACGTGCCTGTTTTGCAGACAGATGTTTCAGGGCTCTTGCCCCTCATCAGTACAGCACAGGGAGCAGTCTGCCAATAGGACTGTGCTGTGGGCCCGAAGTAGGTAATGTTTCTTCTTGAGGAGAGCATCATAACGGTGCGTGGAGACTTGTAGGCCATGCATGTTTCATTGATAATTTGTATATCCTTCTCAGAGTTCTCAGTGGAGCATGAATATACTATTGTGGCAAATTCACGCTACGGAATATCTGCCCGGAAAAATCTGGGCAGAGATTCTGAGGGCAACCTGAATCAGTCGGCGCTAGGACCAAGCAGACATTGCCAGTCCCCATAGAAGACAATGTATGCTGTTCAGTTTTCCTCTGAAAGACTGAACAAGTTCATTTTTGGGAGGAGAAATTTCAGCAACAGGTTTGTGTGCACTGTGCAGTAAATTCCCATTGACAGCAATAGGACTCTGCTGCACTGAAATTTTAAAGCAGAATTCTGCTTGGAAATTCAGTAGTTTAAATGCACCCTAAGGGTATGTTCACACAACAGAATTTCCGTGTGGAATTCTGTGGAAGAATTCTGCCGGAAATTCTGCCGTAATTTAATGTAAATTGATTTGAATGGGATTCCGCAGTCCCATTCAGACAGCAGAATTTCCTCTGCAGGCACTCCACATTCTGTCAAAATATAAGACTAGGCAGAAGAAGACGATGATCCAGCACTTTATGTACGATAGCTTTATTGAAGATCACATGACACTGTTAAAATCGACCATACCACAAGATGCGTTTCGAGCGCATCCACCACAGTGCATGTGTATATATATATATATGCCCCCCGCACAGCGCTATCATATATCCACCGCAGCGCATGTAGATATATATTATATATGCCCCCCGCACAGCGCTATCATATACACACCGCAGTGCATGTGTGTATATATATATGCCCCCCGCACAGCGCTATCATATATCCATCGGAGCGCATGTGTATATATATATATGCCCCCCGCACAGCGCTATCATATACACACCGCAGCGCATGCAGATATAAATTATATATGCCCCCGCACAGCGCATCTATACACATATGCCCCTGAAGTGCTATTAATGACTAATGCTTGTCATTGATAGCGTTTCAGAGCCATATGTGTATAGAAGCGAAGTGGGGACCAGACATATAGCGTTATCTGGTCCCCACTTCGCTTCTATACACAGTCCTCCTGAGTACAAACACCACAGCTGCCCCATCGCCTCCCCCATCCCCGGTGTTATAATTACCTGTTCCCGGGGTCTGCGATCCTTCTGGCTCCGGCGTTGTTGCTGTGCGCTGTCACTGTGCGCACTGACAGTGATGTCGCGTTGGGGACGTCACTTGTCATTGCGCAGCGCAGTGCACAGCAACAACGCCGGAGCCAGAAGGATCGCAGACCCCGGGAACAGGTAATTTCCCTGCTCTTAGCTGTCGGGTTTTGGTGAAGAAAAATTCACAGCTTTTCCTGTGAGTTTTTCATCATACTCCGAGTGTTTTTTATTTTTTGTCGGTAACACGCCCCTTTTTGTGATAACCACGCCCATTTTGACGGGTTTAAAAAACACTTAGAGTGATGATATATTTTGTCGGGTTGTGCGACCAAATTTGTGTCGCATGGGCTATGCGACAAAAATCTGGTTGCACAACCCGACAAAAAAGGTCGGGTTGACATTAGTAAATGAGGGCTAATGTGTGCCTTGCCGGGCACTGATCCGTGCACTACACTGGAGTGGTGAGCTGGATTCATTTTCTTCTATCTTCCAAAATATAAGACTAGTCTTATATTCTGTGGAATCCCACGGAGGAATCCGCAATTCTGTTCAGCAAACTTCCGTTCTGCGGCTATGTTCATATGGCGGAAATTCTACTATTCTGCTCAAATTCAAAGCAAAATTTTTGCAGTTTTGTGGAAATTGAACGGAATTACAGCAGAATTTCTGTGTGCGCAAAACAGAGAATTCTGACAAAATTCTGTGTTTTGCGCAAGTCTTATATTTTTGCAGTATCCAGAAAGCAGAATTTCCGTGACAGAATTTTCGCAGCAGAAATCCTGCAGTGTCAATAGGACTGCAGAATCCCCATTCAATTCAATGTGCAGTAAATTTTGTGGAATTTCCAAGCTGAATTTTCTGGGGGAATTCTGCACGGAAATTCTGCCGCGTGAACATAGCCTAAATCTCCACACACCTTTATGGCGTTTTCTTCAAGGAAAAACATTAACCATTTGATCCCATGCTGCTAAGTTTGTAATTTAGCCTGTTAATTGTCAGGAAATGCAGTAAGCATTTTATTTTTACAGAATTCGGTTAGGGCTACAATTGTGGCCGGCAACAGAGGTTGCATGAACAAAGATCGCAGTGTAGATTGTGCTGCGTCATGGCTAAGCACAGTAAATGGGCTTGTGCTGCGACCCATAAGCGGCCATGACCCAAAAGTCACAAGAAATCAATTTGGGATGTTTTCTTTTTTTTTTAACTATTGTCAGGTCAAGGCCCTATTTACTTTTCTTAGCACGACTCAGAATGATCTGCGCAGAGCGACACGCCATTTTTCGGTAGACTTGAACTTGACTATAATTGTCATGTAGCACTATCCTAATTATTGCCTAAAAGCAGGAAAAAAACTGCTGCATTATTGTCATGCCATTTGCCATTATTGTTATGCCATTTATCACCATAAAATATGTGACCCCTTTATCATATGGGTGGCTATGGGAATAACAAATAGGTCTGTGTTAAATACTATTTTGTGACATTGATAATAAAGCGCCTAGAGCTATCGAAAAACTACAACTCCCAGCATGCCCAGACTAACAGGCATAAAAAAGTAGCAAATTTTGCAACAGCTGGAGGCAATCTGGATGGGAAACACTGTAATAAAAGGGTCATAAATTATTTTTTATTTTTTTTGTGCCTATATTTTAAATAAGCATAAACTCCTTCCACATTGTCATGTACATGTCCTTTGGATGAATTGCCCTTTTTCCTACATCACAACATAACATGAACAAGATATTGATATGCTGTTTCTGCAACTCCCATTTACTTCTATGAGAGTTACGGGAAGAGCATAAAACAGTCCACTCGGCTGTTATTTAGAACCCCGGCCACCGCAACCAGGTCAGATGTGGCCAGGAGTATCCTGTTCTAGAGATAGGTGTAGGTCCAATAGGTGGAACCTAAATCTATCAGACATTTATGGCATATCCAATGGATGAGATGAGAATACCCCTTTAAATGGGCACTGTCAGAATCCCCAAAAAAATTATATGTTGAACATCTTGGCAAAACTTTAACCTTTCTATAATATTTCATAAAAAAAGTATCTCCTTTTTATAGAAATCATGGCTTATAAAAAAAAGACCACTAGGGGTCGCCATACCATCCGGAACATAATCTTGTCCGTCTGCAGCATCATCTTTGTCCCAGCTGAAGCACAGGCTGGGACAAAGTCCAAGAAGTGAGAGCGGGACTAGCACTCCTTTGTGTCCACTCCTGTGCTCAGACTGCAGTATGAAAACAGAGAGGTAAATGTTACAGTGCAGCCTGCAGTGACTGAATAAAAAGACCTAGCACAGAACAGCAGACTCAGGGAGGAAGTGAATGCATGGAAAGTGAGGGCGGACTCAGCGCTCACCTTGGACATGCCCCTTCCTGAGCAGTGGATGTCAGAATGAGTGAGCAGAAGAACGGAGGGAATTGTGAGCCAAATACAGAAGCTAGACATCTAAAAAAAACACATGTAAAGCATCTGTATGACCGAGTGAGTGACATAGAGAAGCATTATTTTTTTTTCTGTGATATAACAGATTCTTTCTGATGAACAAATTAAAGGAGAACTATCATGCAGAAAAACATATCTCCTATCCAAAGGGTAGTAGATTAGTTTTTGATTGCAGTGGGATCGACCACTAGCCCCCCTCTGCGATCTCCTGCATGGCACCCCGGCTCTCCTTGGAAAGGGGGCGTGTCAACTCCGCATGAAGCGGTGGCCGACATGCCCCCTCCATGTATCTCTATGGGAGAGCCGGAGATACAGTTATAGGCTATCTCTGGCTCTCCCATAAAGAAACATGAAGGGGGCATGTCAGCCAAAGCTTCGTGCAGGGGTCAACACGCTCTGGGAGAGCTTATCCCTTATCCTTTGGACAGGGAATACGTTTTTCAGCATGATACTATCTGCTTTTTTTAGCATAGTCATTTCAAGACTACAGTGATCCCTCAACTTACAATGACCTCAACATACAATAGTTTCAACATACAATGGTCTTTTCTGGATCATTGTGACTTGAAACCAGACTCAACATACAATGCTAAGGAAAGTCCAGATCTGTGAAACGTGTCAATGGCTGGAAGAACCGACCAATCAGAATGGACATTCACTGGTAAAACCCCTGTATTACTGAAGCGTATGCACTGACTGGTGTCTGGTAGCGCCCCCTACAGTACAGGGAGGTATTACATGTTCTGTACTACTCTTTACCTGTGCCAGGGTTAGCTGCTCTTTTGGACACCAGGTGGCTCCATTTCCCTTTTTTAGGACACTGTGTGTACTGTACAGGACCCTGAAGAAGCTCCTGTCCTCTACATAGACAGTGATTACAGCTCCCAGCAGATCTCTCTAACATTTATATGTAATGACTTGTTTTATCTGTATTAGTTATCTACTTATTTTTCTTCAATCCTCACTTTTTCCTATTTTTGGATGACATTTTGTCGGCTTCAGAACCAATTACCAGATTTCCATAGAAACATACAATGTTTCAACATACAATGGTCGTCCTGGAACCAATTAATATTGTAACTTGAGGGACCACTGTATAGAGTTAAATAAAGAACAAGTTGTTTCACTGCTACGGGGACAATAACGTTAGTGTAAACAGCTGGATATAAGTGAGTACCCCTTTAGAAACAAAATATACACAAACAACAACAAAAACGTGGTCTCAAATGGCTGGAGGTGCTCAACCCCAAATGCAGTTGTGCATATATACTGGGGGAGCAGATCCTGCCCTTGTGGTCCATTGCTAGGGGCGATCCCCAGCATAAAAATGCATACAATGGAGGATGCCTGCAGCGGACTACAAGTGCCACAATAGAATCCTACACCAGATAAGCGGTGTGGATGTGTAACAATTAGAATACAATACAGGAATATGGGTGCACTACTGTGGTAGATGTAGATACACCGAACAGTGTTCATCTACACATTAATACTATGTAGTTAAATTAACCCTGCTTCTTCCACCACATTTAGCTACGAACGTAGAATTTTATCATTTCCATATCACATCGGGTAATGTTTTATTAAGATAATCCATTTGTGAGCCTCTGGTCTCCGGAGATAAGTATCCAGCGAAGCGGATAAAACTGATGTCCCCACGAGACAAGCAGGAGGCCACAGTTCATGCTGCTCACTATAAATTCCTTTATGAAAGGTACAGTGTTCTGTATCCTGCTAGAAGATGGAAAACGGCAGGTCCCCGGAGAGCCGCCATCTCTGACTACCTTACTGGGCTACTACAAAGGGAATATAAATGACTCCATGTGCACTAAAATACCTCATTCCTACAGGCAAATCTATACGACTGCTTATGTAGATAACCAAGTAAGGCATGTGGAGCCCCGATGGGAATATGTGTTAATCTGGAGCAGCGTTTCCCAACCAGGGTGCCTCCAGCTGTTGCAAAACTACAACTCCCAGCATGCCCGGACAGCCTTTGGCTGTCCGGGCATGCTGGGAGTTGTAGTTTTGCAACAGCTGGAGGCCCCCTGGTTGGGAAACACTGATCTGGAGGTTAGGAAAGAAGTTCTACCATGGTGCCCCCACAGCTGTAGCAAAACCACAAATCCCAGCCTACCCAGACTAACAAGATGTCATAAAAAAGTAGCAACATTTTGCTCAAAACACAGGAAAAATTTTATTTGTTTTATCTTTAGCAAAATGAAACTTTAGCAAAAATGTTTTTACTTTATCTTAACCTCACAAAATGTGCAAGATTTCGCCAAGCTGCATTGTTGTTATTAAGATATGAAAAGACTGGAGATAAATGAGAAGAATTCAGATATATTTTATATATTTAATATGTACATTTAGTTGGCCTATGGTAGTTACAAAACTACAACTTCCAGCATACCCGGAGACAGATGTTGGCTGTCCAAGCATGCTGGGTGCTGTAGTTTTGCAACAGCTGGAGGTCCACGGTTTAGAGATTTAAGCTTTATACTATTAAAATAGTCAAGGTCGGCAATAAGTTGTAGTAGGCAAACCCATTTTCTTTGAGATTTTTTGCTGCCATCTTGTGTTGGAATATGAATTTGCAGGTGAAATAAAAAAAAAAATCTACAGACCAATCTAGGACGGGGTATGAGGTCGGGATGTGAGGACGGGATATGAGGATGATATATGAGATCGGGATATGAGGACGGGATATGAGGCTGATGTATGAGGTCAGGATATGAGGCTGATGTATGAGGTCGGTATATGAGACTAATGTATGAGGTCAGAATATAAGGACGGGATATGAGGCTGATGTATGAGGTCGGGATATGAGGCTGATGTATGAGGTCAGTATATGAGACTGATGTATGAGGTCAGGATATGAGGACGGGATATGAGGCTGATGTATGAGGTCAGTATATGAGACTGATGTATGAGGTCAGGATATGAGGACGGGATATGAGGCTGATGTATGAGGTCGGGATATGAGGCTGATGTATGAGGTCAGGATATGAGACTGATGTATGAGGTCAGGATATGAGGACGGGATATGAGGCTGATGTATGAGGTCGGGATATGAGGCTGATGTATGAGGTCAGGATATGAGACTGATGTATGAGGTCAGGATATGAGGCTGATGTATGAGGTCAGGATATGAGGACGGGATATGAGGCTGATGTATGAGGTCGGGATATGAGGCTGATGTATGAGGTCGGGATATGAGGATGGGATATGAGGCTGATGTATGAGGTCAGGATATGAGGTCGGGATATGAGGCTGATGTATGAGATCGGGATATGAGGCTGATGTATGAGGTCGGTATATGAGACTGATGTATGAGGTCAGGATATGAGACTGATGTATGAGGTCAGTATATGAGGCTGATGTATGAGGTCAGGATATGAGGACGGGATATGAGGCTGATGTATGAGGTCGGGATATGAGGCTGATGTATGAGGTCAGGATATGAGACTGATGTATGAGGTCGGGATATGAGGCTGATGTATGAGGTCAGGATATGAGGCTGATGTATGAGGTCAGGATATGAGACTGATGTATGAGGTCAGGATATAAGGACGGGATATGAGGCTGATGTATGAGGTCGGGATATGAGGCTGATGTATGAGGTCGGTATATGAGACTGATGTATGAGGTCAGGATATGAGACTGATGTATGAGGTCAGTATATGAGACTGATGTATGAGGTCGGGATATGAGGCTGATGTATGAGTTCTGGATATGAGGAAGTGATACGAGGATCGGATATGAGGTCGGGATATGAGGCTGATGTATGAGGTCAGGATATGAGGACGGGATATGAGGATCGGATATGAGGACGGGATATGAGGCTGATGTATGAGTTCTGGATATGAGGAAGTGATATGAGGATCGGATATGAGGTCGGGATATGAGGCTGATGTATGAGGTCAGGATATGAGGATGGGATATGAGGTCAGGATATGAGGACGGGATATGAGGCTGATGTATGAGGTCGGGATATGAGGCTGATGTATGAGGTCGGTATATGAGACTAATGTATGAGGTCAGAATATAAGGACGGGATATGAGGCTGATGTATGAGGTCGGGATATGAGGCTGATGTATGAGGTCAGTATATGAGACTGATGTATGAGGTCAGGATATGAGGACGGGATATGAGGCTGATGTATGAGGTCAGTATATGAGACTGATGTATGAGGTCAGGATATGAGGACGGGATATGAGGCTGATGTATGAGGTCGGGATATGAGGCTGATGTATGAGGTCAGGATATGAGACTGATGTATGAGGTCAGGATATGAGGCTGATGTATGAGGTCAGGATATGAGGACGGGATATGAGGCTGATGTATGAGGTCGGGATATGAGGCTGATGTATGAGGTCGGGATATGAGGATGGGATATGAGGCTGATGTATGAGGTCAGGATATGAGGTCGGGATATGAGGCTGATGTATGAGATCGGGATATGAGGCTGATGTATGAGGTCGGTATATGAGACTGATGTATGAGGTCAGGATATGAGACTGATGTATGAGGTCAGTATATGAGGCTGATGTATGAGGTCAGGATATGAGGACGGGATATGAGGCTGATGTATGAGGTCGGGATATGAGGCTGATGTATGAGGTCAGGATATGAGACTGATGTATGAGGTCGGGATATGAGGCTGATGTATGAGGTCAGGATATGAGGCTGATGTATGAGGTCAGGATATGAGACTGATGTATGAGGTCAGGATATAAGGACGGGATATGAGGCTGATGTATGAGGTCGGGATATGAGGCTGATGTATGAGGTCGGTATATGAGACTGATGTATGAGGTCAGGATATGAGACTGATGTATGAGGTCAGTATATGAGACTGATGTATGAGGTCGGGATATGAGGCTGATGTATGAGTTCTGGATATGAGGAAGTGATACGAGGATCGGATATGAGGTCGGGATATGAGGCTGATGTATGAGGTCAGGATATGAGGACGGGATATGAGGATCGGATATGAGGACGGGATATGAGGCTGATGTATGAGTTCTGGATATGAGGAAGTGATATGAGGATCGAATATGAGGTCGGGATATGAGGCTGATGTATGAGGTCAGGATATGAGGATGGGATATGAGGTCAGGATATGAGGACGGGATATGAGGCTGATGTATGAGGTCGGGATATGAGGCTGATGTATGAGTTCTGGATATGAGGAAGTGATATGAGGATCGGATATGAGGTCGGGATATGAGGCTGATGGATGAGGTCAGGATATGAGGATGGGATATGAGGCTGATGTATGAGGTCAGGATATGAGGTCTGGATATGAGGCTGATGGATGAGGTCAGGATATGAGGATGGGATATGAGGCTGATGTATGAGGTCAGGATATGAGGATGGGATATGAGGCTGATATAAGTGGAAGTAATATGAGGATGGTATAGATATGAGGACGGGATATGAGGCTGATGTATGAGGTCGGGATATGAGGCTGATGTATGAGGTCGGTATATGAGACTGATGTATGAGGTCAGGATATGAGGACAGGATATGAGGCTGATGTATGAGGTCAGGATATGAGGTCAGGATATGAGGCTGATGTATGAGGTCAGTATATGAGACTGATGTATGAAGTCAGGATATGAGGTCAGGATATGAGGCTGATGTATGAGGTCGGTATATGAGACTGATGTATGAGGTCAGGATATGAGGACGGGATATGAGGCTGATGTATGAGGTCAGGATATGAGGTCAGGATATGAGGCTGATGTATGAGGTCGGTATATGAGACTGATGTATGAGGTCAGGATATGAGGACGGGATATGAGGCTGATGTATGAGGTCAGGATATGAGGCTGATGTATGAGGTCAGGATATGAGGACGCGATATGAGGCTGATGTATGAGGTCAGGATATGAGACTGATGTATGAGGACGGGATATGAGGCTGATGTATGAGGTCAGGATATGAGACTGATGTATGAGGTCGGGATATGAGGCTGATGTATGAGGTCAGGATATGAGGCTGATGTATGAGGTCGGTATATGAGACTGATGTATGAGGTCAGGATATGAGGACGGGATATGAGGCTGATGTATGAGGTCAGGATATGAGACTGATGTATGAGGTCGGGATATGAGGCTGATGTATGAGGTCGGGATATGAGACTGATGTATGAGGTCGGTATATGAAACTGATGTATGAGGTCAGGATATGAGGACGGGATATGAGGCTGATGTATGAGGTCAGGATATGAGGCTGATGTATGAGGTCAGGATATGAGGCTAATGTATGAGGTCAGGATATGACACTGATGTATGAGATCGGGATATGAGGCTGATATATGAGGTCAGGATATGAGGATGGGATATGAGGCTGATATATGTGGTCGGGATATGAGGATGGTATAGATATGAGGAAGTGATATAAGAAAGGGATATGAGGCTGATATATGAGGTCAGGATATGAGGACGGGGTATGAGGCTGATATATGATGTCAGGATATGAGGACGGGATATGAGGCTGATGTATGAGGTCAGGATATGAGGTCGGGATATGAGACTGATGTATGAGGTCGGTATATGAGACTAATGTATGAGGTCAGGATATAAGGACGGGATATGAGGCTGATGTATGAGGTCGGGATATGAGGCTGATGTATGAGGTCGGGATATGAGACTGATGTATGAGGTCGGGATATGAGGATGGGATATGAGGCTGATGTATGAGGTCAGGATATGAGGACGGGATATGAGGCTGATGTATGAGGTCGGGATATGAGACTGATGTATGAGGTGGGGATATGAGGACGGGATATGAGGCTGATGTATGAGGACGGGATATGAGGCTGATGTATGAGGTCGGGATATGAGGTCGGGATATGAGGCTGATGTATGAGGTCGGGATATGAGGACAGGATATGAGACTGATGTATGAGGACAGGATATGAGACTGATGTATGAGGTCAGGATATGAGACTGATGTATGAGGTCAGGATATGAGGACGGGATATGAGACTGATGTATGAGGACAGGATATGAGACTGATGTATGAGGTCAGGATATGAGACTGATGTATGAGGTCAGGATATGAGACTGATGTATGAGGTCAGGATATGAGGACGGGATATGAGGCTGATGTATGAGGTCGGGATATGAGGACGGGATATGAGACTGATGTATGAGGTCAGGATATGAGACTGATGTATGAGTTGGGATATCAGGTCGGGATATAAGGGATATAAGGACACGTTATGAAGACGTGCAAAGAGGACAATATATGAGGAGGAGATATGAGGTCGACATATGAGGAGGGGAAGAATCTTGTTTTTCCTTATGCCACCATTTTATAATCTGATGTATCTGGGGCCTCCAGCTGTTGCAATACTACAACTCTCAGCAAGCCAACAGTAGGAGTCCCACTGGTTGAAAAACTGTATTATATCACTATAGGATACGCATAGGAATTTTTATTTCACAAAAGGATAGGTTATAATGCACTGTATCTCTATCATTAAATTATTTTTTATTTGGTATCCCATACATTTTGAGGGGTATGTATGAAGGCTTTTACACTGTTTTTTTGACTGTGTTTTGTCGCTATTTCAGTTATATGTTACTTTTTGCAACAAACAGCTGCGCCAAATGATTTAGAACATTATCACTGATTTGACAATGCTAGTGGTGATTTCAGTTAAAATCATGCACTCGTTTGGAATTCGTTATTTGCGACTTTTCGTTTTAGCGCAAATTTTGTTGCAAATACCTTCATTAAGGTGCAAATCCACACCAAAAATAAAATGACAGAGAAAATAGCTACAACAATAGAAAGTAGAACATTTAAACAGTGCCCAACCAAAAAGTGGAAAAAGGACTCTGAACAATAAAAGGAGCAACCTGATTGGTTGCTAGAGGAAAATGCAACACTTTTCCAAGGCAGAGGTCTGGATGAACATCCCCCCTAATGCACAAATTAAAAACAGCAAAAAAGGCCCTGGCTGTGCAACTTCACCTCTGTAAACCAGCCAAAGTCCCAAGGCCAGATTTAAAGGGGTACTCCGCTGCTCAGCGTTTGGAACAAACTGTTCCGAATGCTGGAACGGGGAGCTCGTGACATCACAGCCCCGTCCTGCCACCTCAATGCAAGTCTATGGGAGGGGGCGTGACGGCTGTCACGCCCCCTCCCATAGACTTGCATTGAGGGGGCGGGGTGTGACATCATGAGGGGGCGGGGATATCACATCACGAGCTCCCGGTGCCAGCTCCAGTGTTCGGAACAGTTTGTTCCAAATGCTGAGCAGCGGAGTACCCCTTTAACTGCCACACAGTCAGAAAGTTCTGCCTGGAATTCTGGGGAAGGAGTCTGCGCCTTTTCTGGGGCTGCATTTGTGCCAATATTACAAACTTGCGTGCGACAATTGATAATTTTGGCGCAACTATGCTCCATTTGATGCAAAAAAACATACATAAAATCACACATTACAACACCATTATTGATACATACCCCCCCCCCCCCTTGTCTGTATTCACATAGTACCATAAACCTGAATTTTTTTTTTTGCTGCGGCTGTGAAAACCACAGCAAAAAAAAAAAAAAAAAAACAAGTGTATTACATGCAGTTCATTTTGATAGAATTTGATAGGGACAGTGATTACTGTTCATGATTTAGAATGAGCTCTCGTATGGGGACTTCACATGATGCTTAATGGGGTTGTTCGGTTTTAGCAAAATTCAGCAAAAGAATTATTTAATTGCCAACCTGTCCTCCTTACGTTTCCTCATGGGTCAATACAACATGTGAGGTAACTAGCTTACTTAAAAACATGATATTGTGACACTCTGAGATCTACAGTATATGCTAGAAACAATCTGATTGGTTGCTATGGGCAACTCAGCAACTTTTCCTCTGGACATGTTTTTATAAACCTCTCCTATAGGGGGATATGGTGTCCATTTTAGGACATCGTCAGTCGTCAGACGTAACTCCGTCCTCCGTCAGGTGAAACGGCGTCCCGCCTCCTCCCTCGGACCAATCGCCGTCAGTTGTCAGCCGCATCTCCGTCCTCCGTCATGTGAAACGGCGTCCTGCCTCCTCCCTCAAACCAATCGCCATCCTCCTTCGGCCACAACTCTATCCTCCGTCATCCGAAACTTCATCGTCAAAAACGCTGTCATGCCTCGAGAGACAATTCTCCCTCAGACGCAACTTCCTAGCAGAGCCGACGCTGCACAGCATTGTATAGCAGAGTCAAAACTGTGAAACTTGCACGTGTGTACTACAGACACTACATATGCTACAGAGTCTGTATAGCAGAGCCGACATTGAATCGAGTGTACAGCAGAACCCGTATAGCAGAGAGCCGACACTGATTCGGCTCTGCTATACGGCAGGAAAGATTTTCGTCTGAGGGATGACAGAGTTTCGGATGAGAGACTTTAGGATGACAAAGGAGGGAGTTGCGGCTGACGTCTGACGGAGATTGGCCCGAGGGAGGAGGCGGGACGCCGTTTAACCCGATGGGGGACGGAGTTACGTCTGACGACTGACAATGTCCTAGAATTGACACCATAGGGGGAGATTTATCAAAGCCTGTCCAGAGTTGTCCATAGCAACCAATCAGATCGCTTCTTTCATTTTTGAAAAGGCCTCTGCAAAATAAATGAAGCAATCTGATTGGTTGCTATGGGCAACTCAGCCACTTTTCCTCTGGACAGGTTTTGATAAAGCTCCCCATATGTGTCTACATGTGGCCATCTAATGGTTGTGATGTGAATTGCAGCCTTTTAAGAGATTTGCTAGCATGACATTAAATTGGATTGAACAAGCCGGTACAAGGACCGCTCGGTTATGCGCCATCTACGTAGACATCAATGCATTTCCAAGTGAATTCAACTGAAGGAATGAACACGTTCATTCTTACTGTGGAGTCCGGTACTTGAATTTCACCCTGGAAATTCTGCCGTGTACACAGTGTAGCAGAACCCTGTTGCAAAAAAAATGGGAGGTTGCTGCACTGGAATTTCCGAGTGGATTTTGCTGGGAAATGCTGCAGAGTGAATGGGTCCTTAGGGTAAGTTCACACTATGGAATTTCCTTGTGAAAGTCTCCTCTGTAGTTCTAGCCCACAGATCCCATTCCATTGCTGTTTACTTGTTGAACCTGTTAGGCCATGTTCACATGTCAGAATTTTACCACTCAAAAATTCGAATGCAGCATACTGTTTTCATTAAGACTCTGCTGCACCACGCACAAGGCAGAATTTCTGTGGCAGAAACATCTGCCGCAAAAATCCTGATCCCAGCCTCCATCAATTCTTTTGGGGGAATCTGCTCGGAAATGCATTGCCGCTTATGGCGCATGTGGTCCTATGGATAGGTATCTTCTATGGATAGGCAGGTTTCTGGGCAGATATACTGCAAAATTTAGAAGGTGTGAACATGGCCTTAGGGTGAGTCTGCATTTTCAGGTTTTTAATTGCAATTAATGCATACAAAGCCAAAAATTGATCATATATGGGGGACATGTATAAAGCGAAAACGAAGGATTCACCTGTTTTCAGATCCATTTCTGGCTTTGCATTCAGTAATTGCAATTAAAAACCCCTTGCTGGGAGTTGTAGTTTGGAACAGCTGGAGAATACTTCCATACAGTCATGGCCGTAAATGTTGGCACCCCTGAAATGTTTCTAGTAAATGAAGTATTTCTTACAGAAAAGGATTGCAGTAACACATGTTATACTATACACATGTTTATTCCCTTTGTGTGTATTGGAACTAAACCAAAAAAGGGAGGAAAAAAAGCTAATTGGACATAATGTCACCAAACTCCAAAAATGGGCTGGGGAAAATTATTGGCACCCTTAACAACAGCAAAACAACCGCAAAACATCATTGAACCTCCACCATATTTCACTGTAGGTACTGTGTTCTTTTCTTTAAAGGCCCCATTCTGTAGAATGATGTGCTTTACCATAAAAGCTCTATCTTGGTCTCATCTGGCCACAAGACGTTTTCTCAGAAGGATTTTGGCTTACTCAAATTCATTTTAGCAAAATGTAGTCTTGCTTTTTTATGTCTCTGTGTCAGCAGTGGGGTTATCCTGGGTCTCCCGCCATAGCGTTTCATTTCATTTAAATGTTGACGGATAGTTCGCGCTGACACTGATGCTTCCTGAGCCTGCAGGACAGATTGAATATCTTTGGAACTTGTTTGGGGCTGCTTATCCACCATTCGGACTATCCTGCTTTGACACCTATCATATTTTCTCTTCCGTCCACGCCCAGGGAGATTACTTACAGTGCCATAGGTTGCAGACCTCTTGATAATGTTGCACACTGTGGACAAAGGCAACACACAATGCAAAGACTAAGTGAACTTCTCTCCTTTTTATCTGCAGTCAGGTGTGATTTTTATGTTGCCCACATCTGGTAATTCCCCCAAGTGAGTTTAAAGGAGCATTACATGCTTGAAACAATCTTATTTTTCCACAATTTTAAAAGGGTGCCAATAATTTTGTCCAGCCCATTTTTGAGTTTGGGGTGACATTATGTTCAATCTGCATTTTTTCCTCCCTTTTTTGGATTACTTCCAATACACACAAAGGGAATAAACATGTGTATAGCAAAACATGTGTTACTGCAATCCTTTTCTGTGAGAAATACTTCATTTTCTAGAATAATTTCAGGGGTGCCAACATTTACGGCCATGACTGTAAGTGTCTATTGGTGGCCACACAGTGGTTATAATGTGTACTGCAGCCTGTTGGGGGTTTTGCCAGCATGTTGTAAATTGTATTGAACAGGTATCATAATAAATTGGAATTCCTAAAGTTACATTCACACGGGCGGGCGGAAAATCTGTACATTGACCTTAAGAGTTCTGCTACAGGAAACAAGCACGTAACCCGCCTGTTTCAGCATACCCTTAAGGGGTTATCAAGTATTAGAAAAATTAGCTAATTTCTTAAAAAAAAACAGCATCACACTTGCTTTCATGGGGTATTGCAGCTCAATTTAATTAAAGTGAACAGAACCAAGTTGTAATACCTCCACACAACCTGAGGAAAGGTGTTGTGCAATTATTTTTGCTATTGCACTCCTTATGATAAATTTAAAAAAACTTTCTAATGTACTTTGTTTAAAAAAATTAAGTTTTCTATGTTTTATTTGTGTTTTAAAAAGCTGCCACTAGGTTTGGAGAGTCTTGATGTTGGTTGCTAAAAGTATCATATAGACTAGGTCCACACTATGGTTTCCGAGGGCAGTCGGTGCTAGGAACGAACGTAGATTGCCCTCCCAATGAATGCCAATGCCAGGCAGATTCCGCCTAATGAGCAAGGTCCTTCTTTTGCGGGGGGAATTTCAGTGGCGGAAATTCCATTTCCAGTCTTAGCAGAAAGATATGACATTAAGGGCATGTTTACACAGTGGCATTTCCAGGCAGAATCCGCAGTTAGAGAAGACATGAAAAGAACATCTGCCGCAGAAATTCTGCCATGTGCACAGTGCAGCAGAATCCTAGTGAAAACAATGGGACTCTGCTGGCGTGGAATTTCGCTCTGAAATTCTGCCATGTGAACATAGCCTTAGGCTATGTTCACACAGCAGAATTTCCGCCAAGGATTTCCGCATTGAAATATGCATGCGTTTTAAGCCTTTTCACTTTAAAGGGATTTCATAGTCCCATTCACAGCAGAGGATGTTCCGCAGCTAAAATTCCGCATTCCACAAAAAAATTGTCATGTGTTATATTTTTGCAGAATTCGGCCGCGAAAGGCTATTGAAGTCAATGGGGCATTTTTGTCTGCTAAAATGGTGTGAATTTTTTGCAGAAATTCTGCACGAAATTTAACATTTGCATTAAATAGAGGCACTTATTTTAACGTGCACTGTGTATTCATGCGGAAATTCTGCATGAATTTCACAGAAATTCAGCATTTGCAGAAAAATTTAGAATTCCGGCCGAATTAATGCGGCCGCGGAATTCACGTATCTATGTAGAATTTCTGCTGTCTGAACATAGCCTTAGCCCGCGTGAATTGCGATCTATGTGAATTGATTCTGTGCAGAATTCAGCTGTTTTTTTTATCATTTGCGGAATTTGTGTGGAAATTTCCGTATGATTCCGCATCTCAGTAAAAAGAAAGACTGCATGCATTCCGCGCGAATTCTATCGAAATCGAGCCGCATTGACCAATGGGATTCCGCAGCCAAAGTCTGGAAAAATATAAGACCAGACTTATATTGCTTATTTCAGCAGCAAAATTCTGCATGTGGAAATTCTGCTGTGAATGACAGTGCGGAATCCCAATAAAGTAGGCAATAAATTTATACAGAATTCCGTGCAGAAAACACATGTGGAACTCTGCACAAAACTTCCATCCTGTGAATGCGGCCTAAATGAACTCTGCATCCCCATTGGTTCTGTGCAGAATTCCTCAGTTTTTTTATCATCATATGCAGAATTTCTGCACGAATTCCACAGCTCAGTAAAAGATAGACTTTACTTATTTAAACAGATAAGATTCCGCATAGAATCTGCATGCATTCTCTGCGAATTCCACTTAAATTCTGCAGAAATCAAGCCCTACTGACTTCAACGGGATTCTGCAGTGAAAGTCAGGAAAAATTATACTGGACTTTTCTTTTTCCGGAACGCAGAATGCAGAATTTTAGCAGCAGAATTAAAGTTAAAGGGCAATAAATTTATGTGGAATTCCATGCAGAAAACACATGTGGAATTCTGCGCAGAATTTCCGCCATGTGGCACAATTTCTGCACTGAATTCTGCATGAAAATTCTGCATGAATTTATAGCCAATACACATGAATAGGATAATGCTGTCAGAATTATGCTACTGAAATATCATTGAAGTGAATTGGCTATAAATTCATGCAGAATTCCATGTAGAAATTCTGCCGTGTGAACATGGCCTTAGGCTAAGTTTCCACTTAGAAAAAATGCCAGAAAAAAAAGCCATGGCATTTTCCTGTGTTTGGCATTTTTTTCTTGCGTTTTTTCTGGCATTTTTGCCTTTGAGTGCAAATTGCATTTTTGGTCTCAAAATTTTATTAATTTTAAAACAGGGACCAATTTATGTGGGCAGACCTAAAAATGTAGCCAACAATAATAAAAAAAAGTAGAAAGGGGCCATTTAAATGTAAAAATTATATATTGTTTTATATATTGTATTTTGTTTTAAAAATTAAATATATTAATTTTGTTAAACTTTTTATTAATAATGTATTTTAATGATGTGTTTAATAAAGTGTGTGTTTTTAACTTTTTTTTCTTTACTTTTTAGGTAGTACTACTACTCCCAGCATGGAACACAATGTTCCATGATGGGAGTAGTAGTACATGTACCAGGATTGGCACCCGCTGTGATCTGTCCTTAAAGGGGTACTCCACTAAAAAACATTTTCAATCAACTGGTGTGTTACGCCTAGCGCTCCGGGTCCCCGCTCCTCCCCGGAGCGCTCACGGCGTCTTTCTCCCTGCAGCGCCCCGGTCAGTCCCGCTGACCGGGAGCGCTGCACTGTCATGGCCGTCGGGGATGCGATTCGCACAGCGGGACGCGCCCGCTCGCGAATCGCATCCCAGGTCACTTACCCGTCCCGGTCCCCTGCTGTCTTGTGCTGGCGCGCGCGGCTCCGCTCTCTAGGGCGCGCGCGCGCCAGCTCTCTGAGACTTAAAGGGCCAGTGCACCAATGATTGGTGCCTTGCCCAAATTAGCTTAATTGGCTTCCATCTGCTCCCTGGCTATATCTGATCTCCTCCCTTGCACTCTCTTGCCGGATCTTGTTGCCATTGTGCCAGTGAAAGCGTTCCCTTGTGTGTTCCTAGCCTGTGTTCCAGACCTCCTGCCGTTGCCCCTGACTACGATCCTTGCTGCCTGCCCCGACCTTCTGCTACGTCCGACCTTGCTTCTGTCTACTCCCTTGTACCGCGCCTATCTTCAGCAGTCAGAGAGGTTGAGCCGTTGCTAGTGGATACGACCTGGTCACTACCGCCGCAGCAAGTCCATCCCGCTTTGCGGCGGGCTCTGGTGAAAACCAGTAGCCTCTTAGAACCGGTCCACTAGCACGGTCCACGCCAATCCCTCGCTGACACAGCGGATCCACAATCCGCAAGCCGAATCGTGACAGTAGATCCGGCCATGGATCCCGCTGAGGTGCCGCTGCCAAGTCTCGCTGACCTTACCACGGTGGTCGCTCAGCAATCGCAGCAAATTGCCCAACAAGGACAGCAGCTGTCGCAGTTGACCACCACGTTACAGCAACTTCTGCCTCTGCTACAGCAACAACCATCTCCTCCGCCAGCTCCTGCACCTCCTCCGCAGCGAGTGGCCGCTCCTAGCCTCCGCTTGTCCCTGCCGGACAAATTTGATGGGGACTCTAAACTCTGCCGTGGATTTTTGTCTCAGTGTTCCCTGCATATGGAGATGTTGTCGGACTTGTTTCCTACAGAACGGTCTAAGGTGGCGTTTGTAGTAAGCCTTCTTTCAGGAAAGGCCTTGTCTTGGGCCACACCGCTCTGGGACCGCAATGATCCTGCCACAGCCACAGTCCAGACCTTCTTCGCTGAAGTCCGGAGTGTCTTCGAGGAGCCAGCCCGAGCTTCTTCTGCCGAGACTGCCCTGTTGAACCTGGTCCAGGGTAATTCTTCAGTGGGCGAGTACGCCATCCAATTTCGTACTCTGTCTTCCGAGTTATCATGGAATAACGAGGCTCTCTGCGCGACCTTTAAAAAAGGCCTATCCAGTCGCATCAAGGATGTGCTGGCCGCACGAGAGATTCCAGCCAACCTGCAAGAACTCATCCATTTGGCTACCCGCATTGACATGCGTTTTTCTGAGCGACACCAAGAGCTCCGCCAGGAAAAAGACTTAGATCTCTGGGCACCTCTCCCACAGCATCCTTTGCAGTCTACGCCTGGGCCTCCCGCCGAGGAGGCCATGCAAGTGGATCGGTCTCGCCTGACCCAGGAAGAGAGGAATCGCCGTTGGGAAGAAAATCTCTGTCTTTACTGTGCCAGTACCGAGCATTTCTTGGTGGATTGCCCTATCCGTCCTCCACGTCTGGGAAACGCACGCACGCACCCAGCTCACGTGGGTGTGGCGTCTCTTGGTTCCAAGTCTGCTTCTCCACGTCTCACGGTGCCCGTGCGGATTTCTCATTCAGCCAACTCCTCCCTCTCAGCCGTGGCCTGCTTGGACTCTGGTGCCTCTGGAAATTTTATTTTGGAGTCGTTTGTTAATAAATCCCGCATCCCGGTGACCCGTCTCGTCAAGCCGCTCTACATTTCCGCGGTCAATGGAGTCAGACTGGATTGCACCGTGCGTTACCGCACAGAACCCCTCCTGTTGTGTATTGGACCCCACCACGAAAGGATTGAGCTCTTCGTTCTCCCCAACTGTACCTCTGAGGTCCTCCTCGGTCTGCCGTGGCTCCGGCTTCATTCTCCCACCCTTGATTGGACCACCGGGGAGATCAAGAACTGGGACTCTGCCTGCCTTAAGAAGTGCCTCTCCCCCCCTCCCAGTCCCGTCAGGCAAGCCTCTGTGCCTCCTCATGGCTCCCGTCCTTGTGTCACCCTGCCCCGTGCCTATCTTCACCCTCTGCCCTCCCTCCCCATCCCTACTCCTGCTGTACTGCCTGCCGTTGAGGAAACCCACCATTCTTTCCCGGTGTCCTCATCCCAGGGGAGGCAGTTACCGGACAAAAAAAAGGGGAGACCTAAGGGGGGGGGTACTGTTACGCCTAGCGCTCCGGGTCCCCGCTCCTCCCCGGAGCGCTCACGGCGTCTTTCTCCCTGCAGCGCCCCGGTCAGTCCCGCTGACCGGGAGCGCTGCACTGTCATGGCCGTCGGGGATGCGATTCGCACAGCGGGACGCGCCCGCTCGCGAATCGCATCCCAGGTCACTTACCCGTCCCGGTCCCCTGCTGTCTTGTGCTGGCGCGCGCGGCTCCGCTCTCTAGGGCGCGCGCGCGCCAGCTCTCTGAGACTTAAAGGGCCAGTGCACCAATGATTGGTGCCTGGCCCAAATTAGCTTAATTGGCTTCCATCTGCTCCCTGGCTATATCTGATCTCCTCCCTTGCACTCCCTTGCCGGATCTTGTTGCCATTGTGCCAGTGAAAGCGTTCCCTTGTGTGTTCCTAGCCTGTGTTCCAGACCTCCTGCCGTTGCCCCTGACTACGATCCTTGCTGCCTGCCCCGACCTTCTGCTACGTCCGACCTTGCTTCTGTCTACTCCCTTGTACCGCGCCTATCTTCAGCAGTCAGAGAGGTTGAGCCGTTGCTAGTGGATACGACCTGGTCACTACCGCCGCAGCAAGTCCATCCCGCTTTGCGGCGGGCTCTGGTGAACACCAGTAGTGACTTAGAACCGGTCCACTAGCACGGTCCACGCCAATCCCTCTCTGGCACAGAGGATCCACCTCCTGCCAGCCGGCATCGTGACATGGTGCCAGGTAGTTAAACACATTTGTAAATGACTTCTATTTAAAAATCTTTATCCTTCCAGTACTTGTTAGCTCCTATTTGCTCCACAGGAAGTTCTTTTTCGATTTAGTTTCTGTCTGACCACAGTGCTCTCTGCTGACACCTCTGTCTGTCTCAGGAACTCCAGAGTAAGAGCAAATCCCCATAGCAAACCTATCCTGCTCTGGACAGTTCCCGACATGGACAGAGGTGTCATCAGACAGCACTGTGGTCAGACAGAAAATAAATTCAAAACGAAAAGAACTTTCTGTGGAGCATACAGCAGCTGATAAGTACTGGGAGGATTAAGATTTTTAATAGAAGTAATTTACAAATCTGCTTAACTTTCTGGTATCAGTTGATTTAAAAAAAATGTTTTCCAGCGAAGTACCCCTTTAACTGCAGGTACTACTGCTCCCAACATGGAACACACTCTGCTCCATGCTGGGAGCTGTAGTACCTGCATTAACAGAAGTGACACCAGCTGCGATCGTGCTGTAAAATGTATAGATGCAGGCGGCACAGCACTGTAGTATATGCCGTATATATACCTATTCATATATGCCATGTATGTATACCTATTTGTATATGCCGCTGAGAGTTGTGGTTGGCTGGAACCATCTGGCCAATCACAGCTCTCAGTGGGAAATATGAATCTGTGATGTGAAGATAACTTCACATTGCAGAATATAGTGCAGGGGAGCGGAGAAGAGGCCGTGCCGCCTGCTTCTATAGAATATATCGGAGGATCACAATGGGTGTCCGAAGTGACACTCGGGGCGCTCTGTCTATTAGTACAAGTACTATTACTCCCATCATGGAACAGTCTGTACCATGCTGGGAGTAGTACTACCTAACAAATGTAAAGAAATTTTTTTTTTTTTTCGAAAAAAGTAAAAAAAACAACACGCACTTTATTAAACACATTATTAAAATACATTACTAGTAAAAAGTTTAACAAAATGAATTATAAAAAAATATATTATTTTTACATTTAAATGGCCCCTTTCTAAATGTTTTATATTGTCGGCTACATTTTTACTTCCCTACCTGCCCACATAAATTGATCTCTGTTTAAAAATTTATTTGTTAAATACAAATTTTTCCATCCCTACTGTACTTTTTTTTTTCTTCTTCTTCTTCTTTTTTTTATAGTATCCTACAAAATTTTATTTATAAAGGTATCTCCATCCCTTTTTTGGATCAAGTGATGTTACTCAGTACCTATGTGTCGAGGACCTATATGTACCTAACAAATAGCATTTATATGTTGCTCACTTGCTTTTTGTTCTTGCCTTATGGAGGGGGCGTGTCCATCTCTTTCCCTCACTGTGGATGACTCATCTGCTCTGAGTCTGGGAGCTGCCTGGCAGTCTGCAAATCCTTGCACAGTACTTTTTATGCATACAATTTCTATCTGTTCCTAGTAAAGCTGGATGCTAATCAACATAGCTGTCACTATGTATGTAATTCTGCTTTCACAGACTCCTTCAGGAAAAAAACAAAAACTAAAATTGGAGAGCGGACAAGATCTACTTTAAAGTGCATACAGTGTCATTAAGCATACTTCTTCACACTTACTTCACTGAGAGGGGTCTGTGCGTCCTAAACCCCCCTCAATCCTTTAGGACGCACAGCCCCTCTCAGTGTAGTAAATGTGAAGAAGTATGCTTAATGACACTGTATGCACTTTAAAGTAGATCCTGTCCGCTCTCCAATTTTAGTTTTTTCTATTTTCCCATTCAGGGTGATCTGGAGCCGACCGAAATGGATTGTAGCGGATAAGGATCCACACGAGATACTCAATATAGGCGTTTCAAGTGTGTGAGTGGCTTGTAAAAGACCACTCACCAAGTGTAAGTTTGTTTCTTTATTTTTACAGTCAGAGGTGCTTGTGTGGTGAGAATTTCTTGGGACCGCTTTTTCTGTACGTTCATACTACATTGTCATTCAGGAGTCAGAGAAAGCTTTGGCTGTTCAAGCATGCTAGGAGTTGTATTTTTGCATTGCAATAGCTGGAGCTGCAGAGTTTATAAAGCACTGTGTGTTAGAGCAATGTTGCAAAACTACAACTCCCAGCATGCCCAAACATCCTTTGTCTGTAGTTTTGCAAGAGCTGGAGGCACACCGTTGGAGAATACACAGCTCTAACACAGAGTTTTACAAAGATTGACAACCCAGCTGTAGCAAAACTACAACTCCCATCATGGGAGTGGTAGTTTAGGAACATCTGAAGGCTGTAGTGGTGCAATGGTGATCTCCTATACTGGATACCAAGACTCTTTACAGCCGGTATCTAGTATGCTGCAAAATACAGAGTAGTCTTTCTGCATAAAGATAGATGACTCCTAGTGGCAGCTATTTTCATTTTTGATTTTTTAGTAAAGTTGACATTTTTTTTAAAATAAATGTATATTTAAAAAAGTCATCTTATCAGTAGTGCTAGAAAATATAAAAAGTTTTTCATATTGACAGTGCATCTTTAAATGCTCAAAGGTACAAACTCACTGAGCCAGAGGAAAAATGGCTGCGTGTTTGATGTGGGTCCACTATAACATATTCATCTACGGTTAATCCAGTCTAATCCACCCGCGGATAATCCCGCTCTGTATATGGCTATTTTAATGCGGTTCATGTCTCATTTCGGCTCGGACAGGTTACCTTCTACCTTTCCTTGACGCGACTTCATCTCCTCCAAGACCAGCTGGATGTCAGGTTTAAGATGCATTATGGTTACCTCCGAATGCGTATGTCATGTTAAAAGTTGAAGTGGATATATAATTTTTATTTTATAATAGATTACAGTAAAAAGTTTATCGTGTTCAAAAAAAAAAAAACAGTTCAACTTCTCTAAGCTAAGGCATGAAGCATCCTCTAGATGGCGGTATATATTCACATGCCTACTACACATCTTCGCTTTGCCTTTCACATGAAGCTAGTTTGGTCTTTCCCAACCATGGTTGCCTCCAGCTGTTGCAAAACTAAAATTCCCAGCATGCCCGGACAGCCTTTGGCTGTCCGGGCATGCTGGGAGTTGTAGTTTGCAACAGCTGGAGGTACCCAGGTTGGGAAACACTGATCTAGTTACTTAGGTTTTAGGAGGGTTCACACTGCAATTTGGGGTTGTTTAAAGTGGAAAACTTCTATTTTTAAATGAACTGGTGCCAGAAAGTTAAACAGATTTGTAAATGTCTTCTATTAAAAAATCTTTATCCTTCCAGTACTTATTAGCAGCTGTATGCTACAGAGGAAATTCTTTGCCTTTTGAATTTCTTTTTTATCTTGTCCACAGTGCTCTCTGCTGACACCTCTGTCCGTGTCAGGCACTGTCCAGAGTAGCACAGGTTTTCAATGAGGATTTTCTCCTGTTCTGGACAGTTCCTGATACGGGCATCAGGTGTCAGCAGAGAGCACTGTGACAAAAACTGAAATTCAAAAAGAAAAGAATTTCCTCTAAAGCATACAGCTGCTAAAAAGTCCTGGCAGGATTAAGATGTTTTAATAGAAGTAATTGACAAATCTGTTTAACTTTTTGGCACCAGTTGATTTAAAGGGGTACTCCCATGGAAAACATTTTTTTTAAATCAACTGGTGCCAGAAAGTTAAACAGATTTGTAAATGACTTCTATTAAAAATCCTTCCAGTACTTTTTAGGGGCTATATACTGCAGAGGAAATGCTTTACTTTTTAGATTTCCTTGATGTCATGACCACAGTGCTCTCTGCTGACCTCTGCTGTCCATTTTAGGAACATTCTCCAGAGCAGGAGAAAATCCCCATAGCAAACATATGCTGCTCAGGACAGTTCCTAAAATGGACAGGAGAGGTCAGCAGAGAGCACTGTGGTCATGACATCAGAAAAATCTAAAAAGAAAAGATTTTTTAATAGAAGTGATTTACAAATCTATTTAACTTTCTGGCACCAGTTGATTTAAAAAAAAAAAAAAAAAAAGTTTTCCACGGGAGTACCCCTTTAAAAAAAATTAAAGTGTTTTCCACTGGAGTACCCCTTTAACATACACATTTGTATCCTATTGTACGTATATATCGATACATCAACAATGACTTCAGTGGTGTAATGTAGACAAACGCATTAGGGGACATATTCAAAATTTTGTGTGATTTTTACGCCATCTTTAAATGAATTTTGAGAGCCAAATACTTGGTGTGCAGCTCGAGAAAAGGGGCACGAAAATCATACTACATTTTTAAAGGAGTTTACATTTTTAAAAAAGTTTACACGATACAATCCAGTTTTGCTGAGGTGGTGTAAGATTTGGTCTAGATTACAGGACACTTTCATACCCACATTTGCACGAAAATTCTGGCAGAAAGTTTACACATCCTTTGTAATGGTGTGAAAACATAAAAAATTTAGATTATTTATTTATTTAATTTTTCCAAGGTCATATTTTGCATTCTAAAACTCAACATTGCAAAATACAACTATCAGTATTTTTAACCTATATTACCATAAATTCTTTAAAAAAAACAAAAAAACCTGGTGTGGCTTATTTTGAACCGGACGCATGTTTAGGTTTGCTGTACTATCATGGTACCATGCGCATTTTTCTTGCAAGTTTTGATGGCAAATAACCGAAATTGCTGCAAAAATGTTGCAAATATCCCTGTAAAATTAGATAAATATTGACAGCAATTTTGGTTCTTCATGGTTCAAATATGGACCTGCCGCAAACAAAACACTAAGCGTGAACACAGCCTAGAAGCAAATATATAACTTACCTCCTTAACAAGTATATTTTCTTTCCTTTTTTTTTTTTTTTTTTTTTTTTTTTTTGGGGGGGGGGGGGGTTCTGCTTTACTGGATTTTTTTTAGTAGGTGAGATAGGACATGTTCTGCCATGTTCTGAAGCTTTCCAGGCCGACAGTTCTTGTTTCTTGTACGTGTGATTTGCTTGAATTTTGGGGGATTTTTACCATATATTGGTGCAATCTTTAATTTTAGAGCAAACTTTTAAAGGGGTACTCCCGTTGAAAACTTTTTTTTTTTTTTTAAATCAACTGGTGCCAGAAAGTTAAACAGATTTGTAAATCACTTCTATTAAAAAATCTTAATCCTTCCAGTACTTTTTAGGGGCTGTATACTAAAGAGAAATCCAAAAAAGAAATGCGTTTCCTCGGATGTCATGACCACAGAGCTCTCTGCTGACCTCTGCTGTCCATTTTAGGAACTGTCCAGAGCAGCATATATTTGCTATGGGGATTTTCTCCTGCTCTGAACAGTTCCTAAAATGGACAGCAGAGGTCAATAGAGAGCACTGTGGTCATGACATCACAGGAAATGCATTTCTTTTTTGGATTTCTCTTTAGTATACAGCCCCTAAAAAGTACTGGAAGGATTAAGATTTTTTAATAGAAGTGATTTAAAAATCTGTTTAACTTTCTGGCACCAGTTGATTAAAAAAATTAAGTTTTCCACGAGAGTACCCCTTTAAAAAGGGACACAAAACTGAAACCGAAACCTCACATATTTTCAAAGCAACACAAGTGAGCTATGAAAATGTGGTGAGAAAAACTACAACTCCCAGCATGCCTGGACAGCCGAAGGCTGTCCAGGCATGCTGGGAGTTGTAGTTTTCTCACCACATTTTCATAGCTCACTTGTGTTGCTTTGAAAACACAAGTTTGAAAAAATTTCGGTGACATAAATTACACAGATTTTTTTATATGTCTCCAATTGTTTCCCTTTCTTTCCTGTATAGTATAGCGTAAATGTACAGAAAAAAAAAACACATGTTGCATTAAATGTTATAATGTAATTCTATGGGAAACGGTTTCTGCTACGTGTTTACTATAGGACTGTGACCTCATTTAGACAGGTCAATTGGGAAGATTTATCAAAATCTATGCATAGCAACCAATCAGATCGCTTCTTTCATTTTTCAGAGGCCTTTTCAGAAATGAAAAAAAAAAACATCTGATTGGTTGCTATGGGTTACTGGTCAACGTTTCCTCTGCACATGTTGTGATAGATTTCCCCTAATTACCAGGTGTAAGGGTGCGTTCCCACAGGGCGTATACGCAGCGTATTTGACGCTGCGCGAAATATAATGCAGCAGCGGGAAACACGCTGCGTATTCCTTGCTCACTATACACACAGGACTTTCCGGCAGCAGCCCTATGTGTGTAGTGAGTTTTGGAGGCGGGGCCGTGTGCCGGCGTGTCTGTGACGCGTGGTCCCGCCTCCAAAACTCACTGTACGCATAGGGCTGCCGCCGGAAAGCCCTGTGTGTATAGTGAGCAAGTAATACGCAGCGTATTTCCCGCTGCTGCCGTAAATTTTGGGCAGCGTCAAATACGCTGCGTATACGCCATGTGGGAACGCACCCTTATAAGGGTTTGATAAGTCCTGAGGCCAGTGTTTCCCTATCCACCACGCGGAGGTGGCCTCATTCTTTTTTTTACATGTTTTGTACTTGCCACAGCAGCGTGCACCCGTGTATTGGGTTTAGGTGCTGGCTACATTTTTGTCTTTTTTTTGTTTTTGCTATATAATATCATAGACAGCACAACACAGACAATATACAGACGCTACAAGGGTAAAGGTCTTAAAGTAATGTCCAGTAACCTGTGTCTGAGACGTCTTAGGCCTCATTCACATCACGTTTGGTGCAATTAGAGGCATGGATACGTCAGGAAAATGTTAAAATGACATGCTGACGTACCCCTGATGGGACAGGCAGGGACCTTTTCATTTCAATAGCCTGAGAGTAGTCAGCTAGTGACTATGTTCAGTCATTTTCCCAACATCTCTGAGTATTGTCTCGGACTGAAAAAGGCTGCAGGACACATTTCTCAGTTCCAGTCAAAGCTGACATGTTGTTTGTGAGAAAGGCTCCAATATGGGGATTGTGGGGGGGGGGGGGGGGTCACAGAGGTCAGACTTTACATTTTATTTTTATATAACGTTATATGGAAAACTTTTTCTAATAAGCAACAAAACATCTCTATATCTTGTGCAGACATCTAAGCCAAGAGTCCATTTAGACACAGATAGGCATTATCTTTAGACTATTTGGAGATGCTGCTTGTCTGGAGTCCAGCACTGCAGTGTGTCACTTTTCACAGGCCTCCTTCGCCTTCACCTTTGCCTGTGTTTCTTTTGATGCATTTTGTTACTATTTTATGGGGTCTGTATTTGTTTAGGGGGTTTAGTTCAGAGCCTGCATTTTTTAATACATTTGTGCTGCTGCAGAAATGAGAGGCCAATTATCAGAAGATCATCATGGCGGTCCAGGCCAGATGGAGAAAAAAAGGAAAGGGAATGTCTGATCAGAGAAGACGTTCCCTGTTTTCGTTGGATTTATAGAGGAGCGATCACCTCTTCTGACAACTCTGTTATACTTAATGCTTGTATTATACAAACAGTCTCTGTATAGCCCAGGCCTCATTAACAACTACATTAGTTCATTACCATTAACCTTAAAGGGGTACTCTGGCACTTAGACATCTTATCCCCTATCCAAAGGATAGGGGATAAGATGCCTGATCGCAGGGGTCCCGCCACTGGCACCCTGTTAAAATCAGTCCCCGGAGCGTGTTTGCTTCGGGTCTGATTACTGTCAATCACAGGGCCGGAGCCTTGTGACATCAAGGCTGCACCCCGTGTGATGTCACGCTCCGCCCCCTCAATGCAAGCCTATGGGAAGGGGCGTGACAGCTGTGCAGAGTGCAAGATCACGAGGGTCCCCAGCAGTGGGACCCCCGCGATCAGGCATCTTATACCCTATCCTTTGGGTAGGGGATAAGATGTCTAAGCGCCGGAGTACCCCTTTAAAAACTAAGGCTATATTCCCACTACCGTTATGATGGAGAATAGCGGGAGAAAAAATACTGCTTGTGCCTTCTTTTTCTCCAGCTAATCCCGTCAAAAAACAACAGCGCCCAACAGCCCCCATAACAGTAGATGGGAGCCGTTGGGACCCATTGTTGCCCGTTGCTCACCGTCAAGAATGGCCTTTAGGGTATGTTCACACTATGGAGTGTGAATGGAATCTCCGCTCGCTGAATTCTGCCTGGCAGTCGGCGGTGGTGGTAGGACTGCACGGCACTGCGCCGTCACCATTGATGGCTATGCAGTGCTCGCAGACTTCCGCGCAAAGAATGAACATGTTCTTTCTTCGCGTGGAACAATTTCAGCGGTGGAAAGACCCATTCACACAGATGCTACCATTCACTGTGCGGACTTTTACTCGCCCTTAAAGTCACACAAAAAAAAAGATTAACGGCCATTCTTGACAGTGAGCAACAGCAGTGTGAAATTGGCCTAACCTGTGATGCTTATCTAATGTCTAATCCTATATATATCCTAATCCCTTTGTATATACAGTAGATCTAAGCATAGATCTAATTTTCAGTCAAACTCAGTCACACCAGATGCAAACATCTGTAGAAAGCACTATTTAAAAAAAAGGTGTGCTCAAAAATGTGTATGAAGAATCCTGGAAACAGGATCTGATGATATGGAGACTGGAATCGAGAAAGCGTAGTCTAGGCAAACATCCACTGTGGAAATTCTGTAGTGTGAATGGTGCAGCAGAATCCCATTGACAACAATGGGAGGCTACTGCACCATATTTTCCAAGCAGAATTCTGCACGGAAAATCTATAGTGTGAATGGGCCCATAGTGTGTCACAGCTGAAGAAAACAGACGAATTTCAAACAACCCGTTTAATGTATTTGGATGTGTCTTTGAAACTTGAATAAAAAATGTGCTCAGTGTTCTGCATCTTCTGTATGTATTTAAGAAAATTAATCTTTTTGTACAGAAACAAATAAAATTGTGTTATTGTAGGTAAGAGTTCAAACTGCGTTTTTGTCTCCATTTCAGAGACAGTATATTTAATTTTGTTTTATGCAAAAACATAGTCAACCACACTATTGTGTATGCAAAAAACATGATATATTACTAGCCTTTAAAAAAAATTTATGTAGGTCAATGGGAAATTGATTATGATGTGTGGCATTTTTAGCATCTAACTTGTAAAGTTTTCTTATATAATGTATACATTAAATGGAGACAAAAACGCAGTGTGAACACACTCTAACTTGTCGTTCTATCTGATGTATTCAGCAGTAACTGAAAGATAACTGAAATATTAAAGGGGAAGTATCAGATTTTATTGATCACTATAACTTACAATGATAATTTAACAAGCCATTTAACTATTGATGATTCGTGCACAATCAGGGTGTGAGGTCAAACAGGCTGTGCTCAGCAGAAGAGGCTGGAATGCATTACTGATATGTCCCTATGTGTCCACTCAATACACACAGGCCTCTCCTTTTACATGTGTTCAGTTAAGGAGGACCTGTGGTCAACCCCCAGAAATTAAGATTTTACTGTCATTTAATAGCTTGAGGTGCCCTGATTACACACCTTGATGTACCTTTCCGTTCCTGATATATGTTGATTGAGGGATGTGTAAACCTAGCACATTGAGGGATGTGTAAACCTAATACACACCCCCTGACTGTATAAACCCACCCATCACCTGATTACTCAAATTATTAAAATCAAGTTTACGCCCATCTGTTTCCCGGAAGGGCGTATCAATAAACTGTAAATAGATGTGTGATCAGGGCACAATAAGCTATTTACTGAAATTAAATCTCATTGGGTTGACTACAAGTCATCTTTACTGTTAGGGGCAGCGCTCCGGCAATGCATCCTGGCTGTGAGCGCTCACCTGTTTCTGCTGTCCCGGGACTCACGGTGCGGCTGTGCGCGCTCCCCATCCTGTGCCCGTGGCAGCTCCGGGACTCGCTATGCCGGACACGCCCGCATGCGAGTCCCGAGCATCCTCTTACCTCGCTCTGCACCCAGCAGTTCCTATGTCCTCCTTCGCCGGCGCGCGCATCTCCTTCCCTTAGGGTGCGCGCGTTCTGGCATTGCTAAATCTAAAGGGCCAGTATACCCCTAATTGGTTCTTCTCTGTGCGGACTCTGTATTAGCCCAGCACCTCCCTAACATGGTGCCGGACCTTTGTGCTTAGTGCCCTAGGGAAAGCGTTTCTGAGTTTGTGCCATATTAGTATTTTATGACCTCCAGCTTGTGACCTGACTTTGCTCCTTTGCCGCCTGCCTCCTGACCTTCTGCTTGTGACCCGACTACGCTTCTTTGCTGCCAGCCTTCTGACACATGCTATGTCTGACTACGCTTCTTCTTTTTGCCAAGTTCATCTGGGCATCCTGTGTGGACGGATCGTGTCAGGAGTAGCGACCTGGGTGCCGCCTGCCGCAGCAAGACCATCCAGCTTTGAGGAGGGCTCTGGTGAAAACATTTACTATCTCATAGAAGAAAAACTATTTCCATAGAAGTAGTAGTACTTGTTGTTTTAAAGGGGTACTCCGCTGCTAGACATCTTATCCCCTATCCAAATGATATGGGATAAGTTTTCTGATCGCGGGGGTTCCACTCCTGGGGACCCCCGAGATCTCTCACAACACCCGGCGTTCTAAATAAATGCTGAATTCCTGCAGCAGTGGTCGTGATTTTATGAGGGGGATGGGCGTGGTTGTGACGTCACAATCACGGTCTACGGCTCCAAGCATTCTGAACAAAATGTTCAGAATGTTGGAGCACAGGAATACCCCTCTCCGGTGGAAACCTTTTTTTTTTTTTTTTTTTTTTAATCAACTAGTGTGTGAAAGTTGAACAGATTTGTGTTGAACTGAATTTTTTATAGAAGTAATTTACAAATATGTTTAACTTTCTGGCACCAGTTGATAAAAAAAAAAAAAAGTTTTCCACCGGAGTACCCCTTTAAGTTTCATAAGATCCCAACTTTGACTTTATAATCTGAGCTGAGAGAAGACAGTGGATTGACATTTAGACTTCCTGCTCTAAAACATCCTAAAGCAGGGGTGGGGAACCTCTGGCCACTTCTTATTGAAAATCGTTGCAGCCATTCAGGACATATGAGGAAGAGGGGATGAATATTTATGAAGGGGTGGGGCTATTAAATGAAGGGGGCGTGAATGATCATAGGCCCGCATGGTCAGAAGAAAGCTTTACGTACACAGCAGCAGCGCCTCCCAGTGTAGTTAAGAAGTAAAAAACATCTGAGCATCAAGATGAATATCTCCTAAATGGCTGCACCGATTTTCACCTGGTAGGAAGCATTTGAATCAGCATCACCGGCACTATTTACCTGCTTATTCATGTTAGTGCGGTTGACCCTGCTGTCAGTTTTTTTTTAATTCTTTAATTTCTCAGCAAAAACATTGGGAGGGATTTTCTGGCATATAAAAGTGGCAGATTTTAGCACAATTTTGTTTATCTTATACTTTCTAAAAGTTACCAGAAAGGTTTGTGGAGTTTAGTGAGAGCAGGGGGGGGGAGGGGTAACAAATTTACCATAACATGTCAGACATTGGCAAAAAATATGGCATAACATTACGGCTACTTATACGGAAGTGATTTGCTTGTCTGACTAATAGACAAATACAAGGTGCATCAACTTCATTAAAGGGATATTTCAGATATTGTTTTTACTATATAACTGTGTTGAAAGTGCAGTCAAATAGGAAAAGATCCTACACTTACCTTCCTCACTACCCCCCGTTGCCACCTATGTCATGGTGTTGGTCCCTGTTACAAACCTGGGAAGGAAGTGCTTTGCAGTGGGCACCAACACAGTGGTTTAGAGGTATGTGCTTCTTAATACATCTATGGCATTTTACTCCAGCACACTTTGGGTTTGCCTGAGTACTGCTACATGTGCATAAATGCTGCTGATTATCCGCAGAGGAAAAGTGGAATTTCTGCAGCAAATTTGATGTGCATTTACTGCAGGAACTCCTGCTGATTCCTGGACTGCGTGCTTCTGTACTATAGTAAGCTGGGCTGTATATAGTATTGTATGCATCACCGCTCACTTAGTGTACCCTCAATTATAAAGAAAAATTACTATAGGACAAAAATGTGCACTATAATAATTTTTTAGCTTACTCTGTACAGTGAAGTAAAGTAATTTATAGAAATTGCAGTGCACATTCTTGCCGTACCCTCATTTTTCTTCATAATTGGAGGTCCAAATCCATCAATCTGCCTGAAACGAAAACAGTCTAGTTTTGTCCATAACAACCAATCACAGCTCAGCTTTCATACCTTAATGGGCTCTGGAAAAATTAAATCATATCTGTGATTTCTCGTTCTTCGGCTAATCAGGTCAATTTGACCCATCAAAAAATCATTGGCCATCATCATTGGTCACAGTTGAGCAGATACCATTGCCTATCGTGAATGTCCTTACCCTATCTTATCTACAAACTGGTGTCATCTGCCACTGTAATCTTGTCTGTCATGATAAGGAGGACATTGCTGGACAGTGATCTGTACAGATCAGGAGGTCTCAGTTTACTATAAGAATAAGTGGCCAAAAAGAGGGATTTCAGGAAAAAAAAATAATAAAATAACAAGTGGTGGTGTGGAAAATTGTAAAAAAACAAACATAAACCCCCACTAAAAATTCATTGAACTGTGACCCTAACTTATTGATCGGTTGGAGACCAAAAAAGTGTCACAATTTAAGTGTCGCCCCTTTCCAGAAGCCACACCCCTTTTTTTTTTTTTTAAATCACTGCATGTAGTGCAAACAAGGCAACATACTTTTGAAAATGTGTGCTGTCCCACTCTTTTGACCAATCTGGAGCAGTTTACAGAAAACAAAAAAAATATTTTGTTTTAAATACTCCCCCCACTGTGCCATTTCATTTCCTATATGGAACTGCCATATAGACCTCCATTGTAATTCTATACACTATTTGCTTAAAGGGGTACTCTGGTGAAAACAAATGTTTTCAAATCAACTGGTACCAGAATGTTATATAGATTTGTAAATTACGTCTATTTAAAAATCCTAAAGGGGTACTCCGCCCATAGACATTTTATCCCCTATCCAAAGGATAGGGGATAAGATGTCTGATCGCGGGGGTCCCGCCGCTGGGGACCCCCGCAATCTATCATGCCGCACCCACCTGTAACAGCTTCCGGAAGAGCTGGAGGCCCTCAGGCTAGTTCCATCCCAACCACGGGGGCTGAAGATCGTGACGTCACGCCTCTGCCCCCGTGTGACATCACACCCCGCCCCCTCAATGCAAGTCTATGGGAGGGGGCGTGACAGGGAGGGATCTTCAGCCCCTGTGGTCGGGATGGAACTAGCCTGAGGGCCTCCAGCACTTCCGGAAGCTGTTACAAGTGGGTGCGGCATGGTAGATTGCGGGGGCCCCCAGCGGCGGGACCCCCGCAATCAGACATCTTATCCCCTATCCTTTGGATAGGGGATAAGATGTCTAGGGGGCGGAGTACCCCTTTAAAGAGTACCTGTCACCAAACCATATATTCTAAACTAACTCAAACCTGTCACCAAACCATATATTCTAAACTAACTCAAAAATTTTCTGAGCTTTAAAAAGCTCTGTATCATACCTTTCCCCTTGCTCACAATGTGGGTGTTCCCCAGCAGGCGCGGCATCACTGAAGCCTGTGAGAGCTTCCTGAGTTTGGTCTTCTGCCAGGCCAGGAGGAGACCAAACTAACTGTATGACTTGCGGCAGGGAACAGAACTGAGCCACCTAGTGGCCATTTTTTCTATCACATTAAAAAACATATTGAGGTTGAGAATTTTAACAGCAAGTAAATAGCAAAGTGTCTTATAATTACATAAGAAACAATATATTAAAAGTTTAGTTTGGGCCTCTTTAAAGGGTACTCCTTAAAGGGGTTATCCAGGAATAGAGAAACAGAGCTACTTTCCTTCAAAAACCGCTCCCCGTCTGTCTCCAGGTTGGGTGTGGTTCTGCAGCTCAGTTCCATTAAAGTGAATGTAGCCAAGTTGTAAAACCACACCCAATCTGGAGACAGACATGGAGTTCTTTTTCAAAGAAATTAGCTGTATTTTTCTATTCCTGGATAACCCCTTTAAGCCATTCCGTACTTATCACCTGCTGTTTGCTCTAGAGCAAGTTGTGTAGTTCTTTCCAGTCTTATTACAGTGCTCTCTGCTGCTACCACTGTGTGTGTCAGGAACTGTCTTGGGTATGAGACAATGCCTATAGCAAACCTCTCCTGGTCTGGACAGTTCCTGACAGGGACAGAGGCAGCAGCAGAGAGCACTGGGTCTTTCTGGAAAGAACTACACAACTTTCTCTGTAGTATACAGAAGCTGATACATACTGGAAGGATTGAGATTTTTTACAAGTCTGTTTGTTTTAACTGGCAGGATTTGAAAAAAAAAATTCCCACTGGAGTACCTCTTTAAGCTGTGGAGAATGGAGGTGAAGGGGCACAGTGCATATAGCTGCACACTTCTGCACTGTTTGGTGGTTTTAACTGCTACTAAGCGCTTTGTACTACATTATTTTTGCTATGTATTTTAGTAATGTCCCTGTATACCAATTTTTATTTATGCATCTGTATGGAGGGTTTAATTGGTCAATGTATGGCAGTACATTTGATTACCGTACTATACAGCACTTATAATTAGCTACCGTGCGGAATTGTTTTTATATACCGTATATCAAAATGCCATATGATGGGTGGCAATAGGAGGGCATCATCCAATGTAAGGCTCTAGTAATTGGAAGAAGACTACTGTCATCTATAGTTGGGGTTCCACCAAACATTGGATCATAAAAATGCCACAAGGGGTTAACCAGCTAATGTACCAAGTGATTTCAGACAGGTAAATGTTACACTTATCTCTTAACTCAATATTAACACTGGGTCACTTGGTATCTGGGTAATGACGGAAACAATGAAAACTAGAAACTAGATGCTGATGATATCACTGATAATAAAAGTTCAGGTACCAGACTCTGACCTCACTACTAACCACCAGGGACTGGACTCTGACTATACCACTAACCACCAGGGACTGGACTCTGACTATACCACTAACCACAGGGACTGGACTCTGACTATACCACTAACCACAGGGACTGGACTCTGACTATACCACTAACCACAGGGACTGGACTCTGACTATACCACTAACCACCAGGGACTGGACTCTGAATATACTACAAACCACAGGGACTGGACTCTGACTATACCACTAACCACAGGGACTGCACTCTGACTATACCACTAACCACCAGGGACTGGACTCTGAATATACCACTAACCACCAGGGACTGGATTCTGACTATTCCACTAACCACCAGGGACTGGACTCTGAATATACTACAAACCACAGGGACTGGACTCTGACTATACCACTAACCACAGGGACTGCACTCTGACTATACCACTAACCACCAGGGACTGGACTCTGAATATACCACTAACCACCAGGGACTGGATTCTGACTATTCCACTAACCACCAGGGACTGGACTCTGAATATACTACAAACCACAGGGACTGGACTCTGACTATACCACTAACCACAGGGACTGCACTCTGACTATACCACAAACCACCAGGGACTGGACTCTGACTATACCACTAACCACCAAGGACTGGACAAACCACTAGGGGCTTAAAACTGACTTTACCACAAACCACCAGGGTCTGAACTTGGACTGTACCACTAACCACCAGAGACAGGATGCAATCTATAGCACTAACCACAGAAGACCAGACTATTACTATAAGACTAACCACTCGGGATCAGACTGTACCACCAGCCACTAGGACCGAGATGCTGACTGTATAAATAACTACAAAGAAAAATTCTCAAATGTTTCATGGATACTAAGTTCCAAATGCTGAATGTTAAATTAACCCCCAGACACTGAAATAGTTGGAAATGAATTATAAAACACAATGGCAGACATATCACAGGGTATGTGGTAGGTTGGTTTAAACTTCTGACATTTCATAGAGGCTTAAACATATTTATAATTGCACATTTACATGTTAGGAAAAAAAATGATACTTCCCCTTTAATATCAGACATTAGGTTTATATGACATGGATGTGTTGCCTACCTTGGTTGATGCTTCCCGTTCCAGTTTTATGGGGCTCTGAAGGTGAAAAGATTATACACACACATCAGCATGGACTATGAATATAAAATGTGGATATAGGTTTTCATAATATTTTATATGATGAAACGTATTTGCAACCCCCGTTATGGGATTTATAAAGACAAAAACTAAAAAAGCAAAACACTTTAAAAAAAAAAAAAAAAAAAAAAAAGGTTAATATTTGAAATTCACTCTAACTACGGCATTATGGAGGGCTATCTGCAAAAAATTATGTGTAAACTACGTCCGATAATATGCGGTCAGCGTATGAAAGGTAAATGCCCAATAGGTAACATGAAAACATACATATGGAGAGATTCACTAAGCAGTAGTCAGGATGGGGACAGAAACCCATGAGGTTGGAAATGTCAAGACTATACAAGAAGTCAGGAGAACCTTTATGTATCTACGTACTGAAGGATACACACGCATTAGAGTAGAAGCCTCTGGAGGACGACTGCTGGAGGGCCGGTAATTCTTTCATAGACTGGGTTCACACTTAGTATTTTGGTCAGGATTTTTGGCAGAAAACCAAGAGTGGAAAGAACTAAAACGACTTACCAAAACACTGACCTACACGAGCTCCAAAATAAGGAGCAAATACTGACCAAAATAGTAGGGATCGACCGATATCGATTTTTTTAGGGCCGATACCGATAATCTGTGGCCTTTCAGGCCGATAGCCGATAACTTATACCGATATTCCGGTATAAGTTATCGGTTATTTCTCCACCCCCCCACCCCCGAAGAAGCGGCTGCAGATCATTGATTTAAAGAGGGCGCTTTAAATCAATGAACTACAGCGGCTTTTGCGGAGCAAGAGACCGTCACCGCCACCCGTTTCTCTCCCCCTGCCTGTCCTGGAGTCCAACCCCCCCTCCCCCCCCTATCCTCTGGCCAGAGACCGCTGCCGCCTGCTTCTCTCCCCTAGTCCAACCACCGCCGCTGCCCCATTGCCTCCCCCATCCCCGGTTTTATAATTACCTGTTCCCGGGGTCCGCGCTACTTCTGACTCCGGCGGCGTCCTGAGCTGTCACTGTGCGCACTGACGGTGATGTCGCGTTGAGGACGTCGCTCATCATTGTGCGGCGCACAGTGTAACGCAGGACGCCGCAGGAGCCAGAAGTAGCGCGGACCCTGGGAACAGGTAGGGGGAGGGAAGCGGGCGGCAGCGGTCTCTGGCCAGAGGATGGGGGGGGGGGGTTGGACCCCAGGACAGGCAGGGGGAGAGAAGCGGATGGCGGCGGCGGTCTCTGGCCCCGCAAAAGCCACTGCATTTCATTGATTAAAAGCGCCCGCTTTAAATCAATGATCTGCAGCCGCTTCTACGGGCTGGGGGGGGGGGTGGAGAAATAGCCGGTAACTTATACCGGAATATCAGTATAAGTTATCGGCTATCGGCCTGAAAGGCCACAGATTATCGGTATCGGCCCTGAAAAATCGGACCATTATCGGATTTTCGGCAAGGTAATTGCCAATACCGATAACGTCCAAAATCGTGGACATCAGCCAATAATATCGGCCAAACCGATAATCAGTCGATCCCTACAAAATAGTAGTTGTGGACCCAGCCTAGGAGATATATATGTTTGTTTGTGGTAGTCACCTCTTGATGTAGTTACCATAGTGAACGGAACACAGTTGCGATCCAAGAGCATCCGATGCCTATTTCCAGACAAATCTTTTATAACCTCAGACACACCAGTTATAAATCCATACACCAATTATTAGTTCTTAGGGCTAAAACACAGATTGCTGATAGTAAATTTACTCAAAAACTTCTGTAATTATTAAATGGGCCCCAGCATCCGGAACAGTTTCTTTAAAGGGGTACTCCACTGCCCCAGCGTCCGGAACATTTTGTTCCGAATGCTGGGTGTGGGCTGCGAGGGTTGTGACGTCACGGCCACACCCCCTCAATGCATTACCTGTTTCTTATTGGTAAAATAGAAATCTAGGTCAAGCATTAAAAAGAAAGGGTCTAGACTGTTCTGCAACACCAGGCACCGGGTATTAGAAAGGACGGGCTCACATTATGATTCATGCCTCCGAGGCGCGGATACATTGGCAGAATCTCATATTCAGCTGCAGTTGTGCTCAGCACGGGCCCCCATTCAATTCTATGACCCTAATGACTACATTTTCTGAGCACACCCAAATTTTGACTCAAACTGGAAAGTGCAGCAAGGCATGCTTTTCAGTCCGGGTCTAAACTTGGATACGCTTGAATAATGACAATTACTACACCTGCAACTTAAACTTTGTGGTCCATCTTTTGACATCCCCATGTGATCTTCACAATGTAGGTGTATTAACCAACATAAATTCACCATGAGGGCAAGACCGTCCCTAAACACTTCACAGAGGCCTGTCACAACCTTTCACAACTTAGGTTCCGGACAACCTCAACAACCAAGATATGGGGGTTACTGCATACAACAACTTAAACATAACGAAATGCACTGGATTTACACCCTTTAACCTCGATTCTGATCTTCTACCATTTTTTTACAGGAAATCTGTCCGCTGTATTTGCTGCTAAGAGCTGCAGACAGCATTGTATAGCTGGTAGAGTATACAAGCAAACTGTACCTTTCTTGGAGCCGATGATGGTTGCCAAGCAGAGCCGAGCTTCTCAAGTGCCATACCCTGACACGACTCCTCAATCGCCCTCACTTCCCAACCGCTCCTTAACCGATGTACAGGGCTTGGCTTTAAATGAAGTAGGAGCTGGGAGGTAAAAGTGAGGAGGTGATCCAGACTGTGGAACCTGAGCGGTTCTGCTCCGCCTCCTTGAAACTTGAATTGAGAACTAAAAAGGCAATTTATGTTTGGTAACTACCATCAGCTCCAGAAAAGGTTTGATTTCATACTCAAACAGCTATGCCATGGTGTCTGCAGCTCTTAGCTGACAAATTCCCCTTAAAACCTAGCACTGTCTTCATCCATATACCTAGGCTGTCAACTCGGCAGTTGTGAAAAACACTCATTGCTCAAAAGGAAAGCCTCCGGTTAACACCCTATTGACAATTTAGGCCTCAATAGCCAGATGCTGAAAGTAACAGCAATGATAGCTGGAGAACAGGGGCCTAGAAAGAAGAATACAAAAATAAATAAATAAAACTAAATCCATACAGCAGCTTATCCACATGGATGATGACAGCGCAGGTTTCTTTCAAAGGTTCTCTTTAAGTATTATTGATTGGGCTTACCATAAATTGTGTTGGTATGCTGCATTATCCTGCATTACATTATTATCCTCCACTGTGGATCATCGGTCCTGGACATGTAAATCCTGTTTTTGTTTTTGTTGTTCCCTGTGTACCACTGACCATATAACTAATTGTTGTGTACTGCAAATATCCAGTTTTTACATACACTTTTCTATTCTATTCATATAGAGCCTTTCAAAGCCATATAAGTATGTTTATATGCAGTGTCCTGTTTCCAGAAAAATCTCTTTGTTTTTGTTATAGTGCTGTTACTTTGTTTCATTGCATTTGTTCTATACTGTTATTTCCTATGTATTCTACCAAATTCTGATCATACGAGTATACTGTGCACTGTCCACGTTGCTGACATCTAATGTCAGAACCTGTAAGTGCATTTGAGAGAGGTCTATTTACTAACATTGGTACATATACTTTATACTGTAGAATAGGGATGTCCCGATACCATTTTATTAACACTGAGTACCAATACTTTTTTTTTTAAGTACTCGACTATACCAATTTCCGATACTTTTTTCTATGTCCAGGGTTCTTTTTTTAATGGGAAAAAGTACAGTTTTTTTTTTGTTTTTAATAGAGGAAGGGCTTTTTTATATTTAAAAAAAAAGATATTATTTTATTTAAAAGGGGGGAATTCATACTTATATTAGGGAAGGGGTTAATTCAAATGTATTATTTATTTATTTATTTTTACAAATTTTTTTTCTCACTTTTTTTTTGTCCCCATAGGGCACTCTTACATGCAATCTGTAGATTGCATACACTGATCAATGTTATGCCATAGCATAGTATTGATCAGTGCTATTGGCGCTTCTTTACTATTGCCTGCCATGGCTAGCAGCAGTTAAGGAGCGACGATTGGATGGCACAGAGCATGGTATGAGACCTCCAGCAGCCCTCACAGCTGATCGGGACACCGCGATTTCACGGCGGTGATCCTGATCTCATCCCCGAGCTAACCGGCGGTTAAAGGGGTTATCCACCATAAGGTGATTTTAGTACGTACCTGGCAGACAGTTATGGACATGCTTAGGAAGGATCTGTGCTTGTCTTGGGGATAAATGGCTATGTTGTGAGATTACCATAATACTGTGGCTAGCTGTATGTGAATTGGTATTTCCTGTTTGACTTTTCTTTTTTTGACTACAAATCCCACAATTCCATCTTCCTCCCTCCCACACATCAGCCACCCCACCCATTGAAACATAAATGAGCTGCATCCATTCAAATCAGTGTGGTTTTCAATCAGGGTGCCTCCAGCTGTTGCAGTTTGATCTCTCTCACACCAAGCAATCCTTGCACCCATTGAAGCAGACAGGCTCCCTGTCATCATTTTGTATGCTGGTAAAAATAAATATTGGGGTGAAAATCACAGAAGAATTGTGAGAAAACCGTCACACACAGGTACAGACACTATATTATGAACTACGCTAACTTTACAGCCCCTGTAGCATAGTCAAATAAAAAAAAAATCCTGGAACACCCCTTTAACTTCAGGACTTTTAGATGCCATGATCAACTTTGATAGCAATGTCTAAAAGGTTAATGCCGGACATCACCGCAATCGGTGATGTTCGGCATTAGCCACAGGTACCAGGTAGGACGCAAGCTCAGCTGCTGGGCACGCTGCATAGTTCAGCGATCAACTTTGATCGCAACGTCAAAAAGGTTAATGCTGGACATCACCGCGATCAGTAACGTTCGGTATTAGCCCCAGGTCCAGGCTATGACGCGTTTAGCTGCTGGGCCCGCTGCATAGTTCGGCACCTCCGTGATACCTGCCGGCGGGGATCCCGCCAGCAAGTATCGGATTAGGTATCGGGGACACTATTGGTCCTGATACCAGTATCAGTATCGGGACATCCCTACTGTAAAACATACTACAGTGTGTTGGTGGAGCCTCCCTCGCCCATCTTTCCTCTTATCTAGAAGGCAGGAATCTGGTTCAGACCACTTTGTTGTGTTTAGTGAGGAAGCCTCTGTTTCCTTCCCTCTATAGTTGGGCCTCAATTCTTACCCAGAAGATAATTGGCATGGAGATAAATACTGGACTCAAGCAAAGAATCTAATCACCTGATATATACCCCCAGTCCTATCTAAAAGTATATAAAGTATTCTCAAAAGAATTTTACCTCAATATAAAGTTTTCTAAGCATAGGGGATACGGAGCACAAGAAACTCTTTGCATTTCTGGTACCTGTACCTTCAGGCCAGGTACAGGTCATCATGGCTATCACATCACAATTTTTGTAACAACCTGCATACCGCAAAGGGCACTGCAGCTAAAGTATCATGAGTACTTTATAAGTAATTCCCCCACTAAGAACATACAAGTAAAGATCACGTTACTTGAGTATTTCAGAACTGTTCCCTAGAGGGGTAAATAATGTGCCTAAAATCCCACACAAACATGCCACTGCTCTACTGCTACAAAGGGGTACCTCTTCACATGTGCTATTGCACTACTCTGTAAAAGAGACTGTACATTTAAAAGTTTGCTTGAATTTCCCTTGCCAATTTTCTTTATTGAAGAGGTTATCCACCATAAGGTGATTTTAGTACGTACCTGCCAGACAGTAATGGCCATGCTTAGGAAAGATTCGCACTTGTCTTGGGGCTAAACAGCTATGTTGTGACATTACCATAAAGCTGAGACTATCTTCTTTGTGAACTTTTCTTCCTCCCACAAATCAGCCACCCCACCCATTGAAACATGTGATATCTTCAATGCAATAGACCAGTGTTTTCTGACCAGGATGCCTCCAGTTGCTGCAAAAACAGAATAATATTCCTAACATCCAGCGGTCTCTCCAGCCATTGAAACAAAGACAGCCTCCCTCTGATCACCTGACTAGTGATGTAATGTTTCAAGCTGCACTGCAACCTGGAAAAGCCTGAGATGACACTTATTTTGTATGCTGTTAAAAAAAACATTGGGGTAAAAATCACAGAAGAATTGCGAGACCACCATCACACACAGGTAGACACACTTTATTATGAACTACACTAACTTTACAGCACCTGTAGCATATTCAAATACAAAATATCCCAGAATACCCCTTTAAAGAACTGTTATTCTGTTAAATTGGGCGTGGTCACGTAATTTTTTAGTTTTTATATATATATCTTTTGATCACCTTTTTCTGTTGATGTGGCAGGCATGGGATTGGCTCCCCCTATACCAAAACAAACAAAAACTATAGCTTACCTATCAACTTTCATACAGATACATAAAAGTAAAAAAGTGGGGATAGAATATGGTGATGCAAATAACTTTTGTTTAATCAAGAAAGGTAGTAAAACTAACCAAAAACTATATAAATTAGGTATCGCTGTAATCATACTGATCCACACAGTCAAATTCACAGTAACATCAGCAGTCCACTCCTATTATTGTCCTGTACTTTCTGGAAGGCACAATGGCTGTGTTTAATTTTTCTCCACTCCATTCTATGCTCCCTCCTATCGACATGCCACTGCTGCATAAACTCCTGCCTAGGGTGTGCATGCCTTTTTTCGTACTGGAATGTCGGTCTTTAATATCAAATAACCTGTGGTGATTGTTTAGGGAACAGGCTTGGGTGTGGACAGTGGCCTCTTAAAGGGCCACTCTAATTAAAATCAATTTTTGTTATTGTACTCCTTAGTAAATAAAAAATATTTCTGATATACTTTGTTTTTAAAAAAATATGACGTTTTCTGTGCTTTATTTGTGCTTATAAAAGCTCAAGAGCACATTTTCCACCATCTTATACACAGACTTTGGACCGAAGCCCAAACACAGGAAGTGCAGCCTGGAGTGCTGAGGGGGGGGGGGGGGGGTGTCCAGCCTCATCCAATCATAGCTCCTCTCACACTTAACTGCCATATGCTGTTGGTTGGATACACACCCCTTAGCACTCCAGGCTGCGCTTCCTGTGTTTGGGCTTCGGTCCACAGTCTGTGTATAAGATGGGGGGAAAAGTGCTCTTGAGCTTTTTTAAACACAAATAAAACAGAAAACTTAATTTTTTTAAACAAGGTATATTAGAAATATTTTTTTATTTACCATAAGAAGTGCAATAGCAAAAATTGATTTTAATGAGAGTGACCCTTTAAGAGGCCACTGTCCACACCCAAGCCTGTTCCCTAAACAATGACACCAGGTTATTTATATTAAAGACTGACATTCCCGTACGTCTCTGTTACTTTGTAGTAGGGATCGACCGATTATCGGTTTGGCCGATGTTATCGGCTGATATACACGATTTTGGACGTTATCGGCAATTACCTTGCCGATAATCCGATAATGCCCCCCGCACCACACCCCCCACCGCACCGCCCCGGCCAGAGACCACCGCCACTGCCGCCGCTGCCCCATTGCCTCCCCCATCCTCAGTTTTATAATTGCCTGTTCCCGGGGCCCGGGGTCCATGCTACTTCTGGCTCCTGCTGCATTCTGCGTTACGCTGTGCGCTGCGCAATGACAAGTGACGTTCTCAACGCGACGTCACCGTCAGTGCACACAGTGACAGCTCAGGACGCCACTGGAGCCAGAAGTAGCGCGGACCTCGGGCTATGGGAACAGGTAATTATAAAACCGGGGATGGGGGGAGGCAATGGGGCAGCGGCGGTCTCTGGCCGGGGTGGTGCGGAATAAGAACCAGCAGGGGGAGATAGGCGGTCGGCGGCGCCGGGGGGGGCTTGGGGGGGGGGGGGCTTTTTAGGTGTACTGAAATAGCCGATAATTTATACCGGAGTATCGGTATAAATTATCGGCTATTGGCCTAAAAGTCCACAGATTATCGGTATTGGCCCTAAAAAATCGATATCGGTCAAGCCCTACTATGTAGACCTGATAAATTATGAACTTTTCTTGCCTGGCCTGACCTTTTTGTCTCTAACTATGCTACTTTGCTTTCAGCCCAGGATCTTGGTCAGTACTCGGATTTGCCTGAGTCTCGCACAAGTGCCTTTTGGCCCACTGGGCCAGCCAGCACCCATACTTGGACCACCCCAAAGGTAGCAGTCCAAGTATGGGTGGTTAAATAGTGAAAACTAGGGGGATACTTAGACAATGCCCTCAGGAGTGGCCCAAAGCCAAACCGGTTGGGTGGCACAGTGGGTCCATACCTGTTGCCTGTTGTTTTGTTTCATATTACAGTCAGTATAATATTAATGTGCATTGGCTCTTAAAGGAGGAAAAAACAAAAAATACATTAAGATGAACCCTTAAGGGTTCATTATCTTGGTGTAGGTGTGCTACTTTTTAAATTATATTGTACGACCTGTGAAGTCATGTGATTAAGTTGCGATACCTTGTGATGTCATGAGGGTAGGAAGAGGGAATAGCACCCTAAAAATGTTACATTTTAACGTTAATGTTCCAAAAATTTAGTGGAGCTCAACCCCAAAGTAGTACGCCATTTTTTGCTCTGGTGGACAGGTGACCTCTGGTCGATATAGCAGATGTTATACAAAAGGCATTTAAAGCAAATATTGGGAATACATGCTGACATCTTTGCTGAGATTACTACATTAAGAAGAAAATAGTGAAAATATATCAAAGTGCAGTTGTCACGATTCGGCTTCCAGGTAGTGGATCCTCTGTGCCAGAGAGGGATTGGCGTGGACCGTGCTAGTGGACCGGTTCTAAGCCACTACTGGTTTTCACCAGAGCCCGCCGCAAAGCGGGATGGTCTTGCTGCGGCGGTAGTGACCAGGTCGTATCCACTAGCAACGGCTCACCTCTCTGGCTGCTGAAGATGGGCGCGGTACAAGGGAGTAGGCAGAAGCAAGGTCAGACGTAGCAGAAGGTCGGGGGCAGGCGGCAAGATTCGTAGTCAGGATGGGTAGCAGAAGTTCAGGTACACAGGCTTTGGACACACTAAACGCTTTCACTGGCACAAGGCAACAAGATCCGGCAAGGGAGTGCAAGGGAGGAGACTAGATAAAGGCAGGGAGCAGGTGGGAGCCAATTAAGCTAATTGGGCCAGGCACCAATCATTGGTGCACTGGCCCTTTAAGTCTCAGAGAGCTGGCGCGCGCGCGCCCTAGAGAGCGGAGCCGCGCGCGCCAGCACATGACAGCAGGGGACCGGGACGGGTAAGTGACCTGGGATGCGACTCGCGAGCGGGTGCGTCCCGCTGTGCGAATCGCATCCCCAACGGCCAAAACAGTGCAGCGCTCCCGGTCAGCGGGACTGACCGGGGCGCTGCAGGGAGAAAGACGCCGTGAGCGCTCCGGGGAGGAGCGGGGACCCGGAGCGCTAGGCGTAACAGTACCCCCCCCCTTAGGTCTCCCCTTTTCTTTGACCGGCAACTGCCTCCCCTGGGATGAGGACCCCGGGAAAGAATGGAGGGTTTCCTCAACGGCAGGCAGTACAGCAGGAGTGGGAATGGGGAGGGAGGGCAGAGGGCGAAGCCGGGCACGGGGCAGTGTGACACCAGGACGGGGGCCATGAGGAGGCACAGAGGTTTGCCTGACGGGACTGGGAGGGGGGGAGAGGCACTTCCTATGGCAGGCAGAGTCCCAGTTCTTTATCTCCCCGGTGGTCCAATCAAGGGTGGGGGAATGAAGCCGGAGCCATGGCAGACCGAGGAGGACCTCAGAGGTACAACTGGGGAGAATGAAGAACTGAATCCTTTCGTGGTGGGATCCGATAGACATCAGGAGGGGTTCTGTGCGGTAACGCACGGTGCAGTCCAATCTGGCTCCGTTGACCGCGGAAATGTAGAGCGGTTTGGCGAGACGGGTCACCGGGATGCAGAATTTATTGACAAAGGACTCCAAAATAAAATTCCCGGAGGCACCAGAGTCCAAGCAGGCCAAGGCTGAGAGGGAGGAGTTGGCTGTAGGAGAAATCCGCACGGGCACCGTGAGACGTGGAGAAGAAGATTTAGAACCAAGAGATGCCACACCCACGTGAGCTGGGTGCGTGCGTGCGTTTCCCAGGCGTGGAGGACGGATAGGGCAATCCACCAAGAAATGCTCGGTACTGGCACAGTACAGACAGAGATTTTCTTCTCTACGGCGATTCCTCTCTTCCTGGGTCAGGCGAGACCGATCCACTTGCATGGCCTCCTCGGCGGGAGGCCCAGGCATAGACTGCAAAGGATGCTGTGGGAGAGGTGCCCAGAGATCTAAGTCTTTTTCCTGGCGGAACTCTTGGTGTCGCTCAGAAAAACGCATGTCAATGCGGGTAGCCAAATGGATGAGTTCTTGGAGGTTGGCAGGAATCTCTCGTGCGGCCAGCACATCCTTGATGCGACTGGATAGGCCTTTTTTAAAGGTCGCGCAGAGAGCCTCATTATTCCAGGATAGTTCAGATGCAAAAGTACGGAATTGTATGGCGTACTCGCCAACGGAAGAATTACCCTGGACCAGGTTCAGCAGGGCAGTCTCAGCAGAAGAGGCTCGGGCAGGTTCCTCAAAGACACTTCGGACTTCAGCAAAAAAGGACTGGACTGTGGCTGTGGCAGGATCATTGCGGTCCCAGAGCGGTGTGGCCCAAGACAAGGCCTTTCCTGAAAGAAGGCTTACTACGAACGCCACCTTAGACCGTTCTGTAGGAAACAAGTCTGACAACATCTCCATATGCAGGGAACACTGAGACAAAAATCCACGGCAGAGTCTGGAGTCCCCATCAAATTTGTCCGGCAGGGACAAGCGGAGGTTAGGAGCGGCCACTCGCTGCGGAGGAGGTGCAGGAGCTGGCGGAGGAGATGGTTGCTGCTGTAGCAGGGGCAGAATTTGCTGTAACATGGCGGTCAACTGCGACAGCTGCTGTCCTTGTTGGGCAATCTGCTGCGATTGCTGAGCGACCACCGTGGGAAGATCAGCGAGACTTGGCAGCGGCACCTCAGCGGGATCCATGGCCGGATCTACTGTCACGATTCGGCTTCCAGGTAGTGGATCCTCTGTGCCAGAGAGGGATTGGCGTGGACCGTGCTAGTGGACCGGTTCTAAGCCACTACTGGTTTTCACCAGAGCCCGCCGCAAAGCGGGATGGTCTTGCTGCGGCGGTAGTGACCAGGTCGTATCCACTAGCAACGGCTCACCTCTCTGGCTGCTGAAGATGGGCGCGGTACAAGGGAGTAGGCAGAAGCAAGGTCAGACGTAGCAGAAGGTCGGGGGCAGGCGGCAAGATTCGTAGTCAGGATGGGTAGCAGAAGTTCAGGTACACAGGCTTTGGACACACTAAACGCTTTCACTGGCACAAGGCAACAAGATCCGGCAAGGGAGTGCAAGGGAGGAGACTAGATAAAGGCAGGGAGCAGGTGGGAGCCAATTAAGCTAATTGGGCCAGGCACCAATCATTGGTGCACTGGCCCTTTAAGTCTCAGAGAGCTGGCGCGCGCGCGCCCTAGAGAGCGGAGCCGCGCGCGCCAGCACATGACAGCAGGGGACCGGGACGGGTAAGTGACCTGGGATGCGACTCGCGAGCGGGTGCGTCCCGCTGTGCGAATCGCATCCCCAACGGCCAAAACAGTGCAGCGCTCCCGGTCAGCGGGACTGACCGGGGCGCTGCAGGGAGAAAGACGCCGTGAGCGCTCCGGGGAGGAGCGGGGACCCGGAGCGCTAGGCGTAACAGCAGTTCTGTCTGGATCATCCTTAGAGAATCTCTCCTATTGCGTTTTTATGAAGAATATGTCTCATTGAACACTGGCACAAACCATGGCTTGAAATGAAGGCACCACAATTGGTCGGATGCACCAGCGGCAGATATTAGGGATGGACATGACAAGCAAACATGCACCAACACTCAGCAACAGAGATATGGCCGATGGCCAAGAATGGATTCCTATAGTGGAGTATCTGAACACCACATTACATATGTTATGATCTACTAGTGTAAGACAAAGAATGTAACTAAGTGCTAAATGTTGTATTTTTTGTATTTATAATCGGTATAAGAGATAAAGGACACAATTATTATTAGGTATTTATACTGGTATACTGATTATCTTACCTTCATGGGTGCGAGCTGTATAGGTGTAATACAGGATGGATCCACCATAGGCTTGGGCCGATTGGCTGTGTCTGCCAGCAAACTTTGCCATTGTTGAGGAAGGCCAATAAACTTTTGTTCTTTGTGATCGAATCCAGTGTGAACCCTGTGTTCAAAGTTTGAAGGCCCTGAAATTTCTATTTTTTTCTTTTTCTTCCCAAACATTTTGGGCAATCCGGTTAAACCTGAAAAAAAAACATGACATGTCCTTAGTAAGAGTTTTAGTTGTACCAGTCATCAAACCATATTTTCTAAACCAACTCAGATTATATTCCCCAACTACTCCTAACACCCTACTGCCCTTAAAAAAATTCTGAGCTTTAAAAGGCTCTGTATCATATCCTTCCTCTTTGCCCTTGTGTGAGCTCCCGGCAGGAAAAAGTGGGCATCCCCCAGCAGGTGCAACGTCACTGAAGCCTGCGAGAGCTGTGCCTCGCCATGCCCCGCACGCACTTCCTGAGTTTGGTCTCCTGCCAGGCTGGGAGGAGACCAAACCAACTGTTTGACTTGCGCAGGGAACAGAACAGAGCCAACTAGTGGCCGTTTTATCAATCACATTAAAAAACATATAAAGGTTGAGAATGTTAACAGCAAGTAAATAGCAAAGTGTCCTATAATTACATAAGGAACAATATATTAAAAGTTTAGTTTGGTGACAGATACTTTTTAATAGTGAATCAAACTGTTCACTGAAAAAAAAACCACTGCTAGTATATACAGGTAATAAGAAGTAGTAAAAGTGAGTATTAAAATTTTTTGTGGCAAAGTACAATAAGCACTTGTTGAGAAGGACTCAGTCAGAAGAAGTTGAGCTCCAACCATAACACAAACAAACCAAACACCTGAGAAATTGGACTAGTAGAATTTCCTGATAAACAAGGAAAAGTCCCCAATTCCTTTCCAAAAATCCTGATAAAATCCCCAGAAAAAAAAACCACACCACACCACACCAAAACCAAAAAAAATCTATGTATGTAGTCTACTTTATATTTCATTATAGACTTTAATGTAACATCAGGCTACTAAAAAAAAAAAAAAAAAAAACACCATGAAAATGTAGAGAGTGTAAAACCATTGCAAAGATGAATTGCAACCAAAAGAATTTTTATGGTTACTTTGTGAGACACATACACTAGAGTAAGCTGCATATCCATGGGAAAATGCTTTTTACAGGAGATAACAGGAAACTTTTTAAAGGAAATGTGTCACCAAATGTTATTTAATATATTTTAGAGGTTAAATACATTTTTCACATTTTAAAATATTTTTGGAAATATATTTAAATGTTTTAACTTTTTACAAATCATAAAAAATTAAATAATTACTTGTCATATTTCCCACTGTTGACCAGCAGTTAGGTCCTAACATGAGGGATCTGGTGAAAACAAGCAACTGCTGCAAATTCTGCCTTGCTTGTCTACACCTCCCTCTTGTGTCTATGTGCAAATGGAGAGGGGGAGGGGATTTTGTCGTTTTTTCAATTCCACTAGGCAGAGCCATTTTGTTGGTGATTGAAGAGTGGTACAGACTACCAGAGTTTGTATTTGTTTGTTTTTTTTGTTTTTTTATTTTGACTTTTTTACAGGTGTCAAAGTCCTGTGTTTTCATAGGACAGAAAGACAATCTGCATTTGTCTGTCCTGTTAAAAAAAAAACAGATCCTGAAACTTATCAAAAGGACACAAACTAACGGATCCACAAAAATGAACCACGACCAGTTAGTGGATCATCTGTAATAAATTAATAAGGTCAACAGGAAAGAGAAAAGTCATCTGCACAAAGCCAACCCCAGCTGTATCAGCTGTAATGGAAAAAGGTGCTGGCTTAGCTATTGAACTGAGCCACACAGCCAGCCCCCTTCAAGCACATCACTAATCCCCTGCTATACCAATCGCTGTGCACAAGCCCTGGAAAAATTTAGCTTTACCTGGTCCCCTTTATTCCACTCCCTTAAAGGTGTACTCCGTGTGAAACATCTTATCCACTATCTAAAGGATAGGGAATAAGATGGTAGATCGTGTGGATCCCGCCGCTGGGGATGCCCGCAATCTCCGGGCCGGCAGCGGTGGCGTCCAGAACATGGAAGCTTGCAGCTTCCACGTTCATGACAATTCACCACGCCCCCTCCATTCATGTCAGGCTACATAGCTGTCATGCCTCCTCCCATAGACGTGAATGGGGGGCGTGGCAGCCGACATTGCCAGTCATGTGCCTCAGCACCTGTGCTGACTTGGCACCAACCTAAAAAACTGGGCTGGCCTAGGAAGGGGATGCAAACCCCCCCCCAACCAAAACTGCCTTTTAACCCATTAAATCCTAGGCCCGATAACAGGGCTTACTAAAGTGCCAAGCAAGCTTGGTCTCACCATGAAGGTTAACTATTTTCTGGATTCTTTCACTCAGCTTTCCCTGGATAGGATATATGCTTCTGAAAACCTGGTGTCCACATACGACAAGTACCCTGCGAAAATACAGCGATCTCTTATGGCCATTCCTGTCACTGTCTCAAAATATGTACCAAGGACCTGTTATGTCTCCTGTTATATCTGTTTTAGTAATACCTGTATTTCTCATTCACTTGAATGAGACTGTTCTGCAATATCAAGTACAGTCGCTACCAAATGTATGAATCTGTGTCTGATAAGCAACAAAGAACAAACACTTTTGATTAGGGAGGTGAGACTTAGTGGAAAAGGAGCATGGCCTCATGAGGAAAATTGTATTGTGCACCATGTTTTCAATAAGTGTACAGTTAGACAAAAGACTGGCTTTATATGATGCCCTCTTCACCATCCTCTAATAGCAAATGTAGAGGTACATAAGGATTGAGGTCTTGGAATTTAACTGTCCAATCCTGTTCTCTGGGAGATAAGCTACTAGAGGTGTCTGGCAGTGGCTTCCCATTCCTCTCCACTGAAAATACATGCGCCAAGGGTTTATGTGTATATAAGGGAAAGAAAAAGAGATAGCTAAATGAGCACTTGGCTGACAAAAATCTAATATGTATGGCTTAAAGGGGTTATCCAACATAAGGTGACTTTAGTAATTAAGTGTCATGCTGTAATGGACATGCTTATACAGGATTTGTGCTTGTGTTGGTGGTAAATGGCCATGTCCTGTGTCCCCATCAAACTGCTGGCTTGTTTTTGGTAACTGGCTACTTCCTGTTTCTGTGGCCTCCCTTGCATTTGAATCCCCGTGATCCTTTGTTTCAAGGTGGGAGGTGACTTGTTTACCTCCCACACACCGGTAACCCTGCCCATTGCAGCACAGCCACACTCCCTTTGATCACAAGACTTGCTCGAAATCACATGACCCACAATCTGTGTATCTGCGGGATGATGAATGCATGTACATGTGCGCCGGTAATGTCATCAGGGGACTGGCTTCAAACACAACAGACAAATCGCCATGCCCCCTTTTAGCAACTGACTTGTGATGTATTGTCTCGGGCCGCACAGCAAGCTGGGAAAGGTCAACACTCATTTTGACCACACTCATTTGTAGGATACAGAAAATGAACTTCTGGGGAAAAGAAAGACAAAGAAATTCAATAACCAGTCCCCAAACACAGGTGTAAAGCATATTAGTAACTAACTTTGCTGCCTCTCTCTCACATTCAAAGAACCAAAAATCCAGGAATACTCCTTTAAGGCTGCTGGCCACTTTAAAGGAAAACTGTCAGCCCGATCACCCACCCTAAACCCAGAACACTGGGTTTTAGAGTAGGTGACCAGGAGTGCACAGAGGGGTCACTTACTAAATTCCGTCCACTGGTTACGAAGATATGGGCTTTCAAAGGTCCATTGTTTAGTCCAGTAATTTGCGCTGTGGAGGCGGGCCCCGCTGACTGGTCACCTCTGCCTCCATTGGTCAGCTCATATACTGGCCCCGCAATTTACATATTCATTATCTTCGGCTCCACGTCCTAGTGATGTGGAGTTACCAGTCACATGAGCGCTGCGCTCTGTCAGTGCGGCGCATGCCCAGTGATACCGCGTAGAGCGGTCACAGCAGGGAGAGCTCTCACGTCATGATGTAATCTTAAGCAATCTGTAAGCAATCTTCAGGCGCAAGCGCTCTACCGACAGGGCGCAGGGCTCATGTGACCAGTGACAGTCACTTCACTAGGACGAGGAGTCGAAGATAATGAATATGCAGATTGCGGGGGGCAGTATTATGAGCTGACCGATGGAGGCAGAGGCAACCAGTCAGCGGAACCCGTCTCCACATCGCAAATTACTGGACTAAACAACGGACCTTTCAAAGCCCATATCTTCGTAACCAGTGGACGAAATTTATTAAGTGACCCCTCCTGTGCACTCCTGGTCACTCACTCTACAGCCCAGGATTTGGGGTGACAGATCGGGCTGACAGTTTTCCTTTAAGCTGACCACCATCTTGTTGGATCATCCGGAGGCAACATTTCTGCCACAGACAATAACATGTCGCCACTGCTTAATATAAAGCAGTAGTTAGTAAAAGAATATAAGCATCTTCTGTGCCATGTCTAATACACAGTACTGAAGGGCAAACACTGGGCACTCATTTGCCTCCATGATACTAAAGCCATCCAAAAAAAGAAGTGAACAGGGCATATAACATACAATTCTTGATGTAGTCATTCTTATCATTCACCAGTCCACCCAGCTCAGTCACTGTGAAAAGCTAGAGTTTTGCCCCAAAGGAGGTAAAATACAATAAATTATTTAATTCCAGCCTGCCACATCAACACAGTGCCATTACTCACCATAAAAAATGCATAGAAGACTTCTAGTGCAGAATTCCTTCTGTGAGCTTTTCTTTACTCATTCAACACTATAAAATATTTATTTTCTGTCCTATATTATTTTCTGTCCTATATTGTATATCCTTCATGTATGTTTAATGTATATTTCACGTATAAAAAAAACACACAGGGAAACACATTATACATACTCTGATGCCCCATTATTGTAAATCTGCATCTCAGTAGTCACTGACCACTTAGGCTGGGGCTACAGGGCAATTTCTGGACACGTGATCAAAAATCACCAGGTCACACTATGCGTTATGACTGAGACATTGCCGTCACAAGAAATCCATCAACTCCATTAACTTGCATGAGTTGCAAGGCCGAGCCCTGTTTTTAAATCTTGTTTCTGCGCTGTGCGTACAAATTGTGTTCAGGTGTGAGATTCGGAAACAGGGCTTGGCTTCTAGCTGACTGTCAATCAAGCAGGGACAGGGAACCCCCGCCATCTCTTTTGAAGCACCCTGTGTCATCTGCTGCATGAAGCGAACTTCGCTGATGATGGGCGATACAAGGGCCGGAGTATTGTGATGTCACGCCCTCGCCCCCTTATGACGTCACCCTGTCCCCTCAATACAAGTATATGGGAGTGGATGTGACGGTCCCTCCCGTAGACTTGCATTGAGAGGGCGGGCTGTGATGTCACAAGGGGCAGGGCCATGATGTCATGATACTCTGGCTTCTGCACATGGGTTGCCTCTATGAGATGCTCACTTTAATGGAGCAAAATTAGGAAACTGTCAAGTACCCAACACTAAAGACATTATATAGCATCTAAGCCAGCTTGTGACTCTCCAGCTGTTGAAAATTACAACTCCCATCATGTCATCACAGCGTTTGTCTATCAGCACATAATAGGAGTTGTAGTTTTACAAGAGGTGGAAAGACAAAGGTTGGGGATCACTTACATAAGCCTTAACCAACATTATTGATTTCATATCAAATGAAACTGATACGTACATTTTGTAATATTACGGTTAGCCAATATAGAGGCTAACCATATAATTCTCTGCTTCTGAAAATTAGGGCAAATCGGTTAAAGGGGTATTCCGGCTTTATACATCTTATCACCTATCCCCTGCAATTTCCGTGCAGCCCCCCCCGGCATTCTGTGCCGGTGCTATATCCAAGACGGGGACGTGACGTGACGTCACACCACGCCCCCTCCACTCATGCCTATGGGAGGAGGCGTGACGGCCATCACACCTTCTCCCAAAGACATGAATGGATTGGGCGTGGCCGTGATGTCACATCCCCCTCTCGGAGGCAGCACCCAGCACAGACTGCGGGGGGCTGCACTGAGATTGCGGGGGTCTTCAGCAGCAGGACCCCTGCGATCATACATCTTATCCCCTATCCAAAAAATAAGATTTATAGAGTGGGAAAACCCCTTGAAATGTAGCCTGATGTGAATACTATCTTAAAAATACAGTTAAGTAACAGCTTGATATTCCCTGGTGGCTACACCACGTCATCTAGATCTACATGTGTGATCTTACTATCCAATGACACCTGATGACACATATGGTAGCATGTAGTTTATAAGAAATCATTGTTTAAGATGAAAAGAAACTTACCACTTAGGTATATCATGATGAGCCTCGCGCTCCCTCACTTTGCCTCTAAGCACATAATCTTTGATTGAGAGTATTTCTGGAACTCTATAAGATTATTCAAAGAAGGATGAGCTTACCGATGGGCGCTCACTGGGTTAAAATGAGCAGTCAGCTCGCCGCTCGTAGAGATGCCAGTAAAAGTGCACACGACAGCACAATAATTCACACAGCCCTGTCCCTTGCTTTACTGGAAGTTGTAACTGGATCATTGTTACATTCCAGTCACAGTCAGCTGCTTTAGGACAAAGTTTTGTTACTGTCCAATCCATTCCTGACATACGGGAGAGAGGAGAAATGACAGGAGTTCCAACGAAACAGCCAAAGATTCCTGAATATCCATCGGCATGTCTGGTTTGCAAAATATGCTTTAATGCAACAGGTTCCTTTAACACAATAGGCTATGGCCATTTTTCTACCAGCGATGTCATCTCAACTCAATATATGATCATCATTCATGTTACAATTAATCCTGTATTATTAAGCTGAACAATCCTAGGCTGCGATGTACGTCAAATGTAGACAAATTCAATAGAAAACATATTACTCAACAACCATGCAGATGACAAGGAGTTAATAATAAAGATAACTGAGATGTACAAAGCAATGGAAAAATGAAATATGTTTTAACGGTTCCTGTCATTTTAACAAATTTTGCATAGACAAAATTGTATCTTCTGTTATCAAGATAGTAGGGGTTGTGTCTGTGAACACACATACACAGGCTGCAGAGACAGATAGAGGCAGCACAGACAATTGTGTAAGAGATTTTTTTTTTTATAAACAGTTTAGACTGCTTATTGCTGCTTTATAATGGCTCCCAGTTTACGGTGTGTGCATAGGAATGTAAGATCGCCTCCTGTGTGTGTGCACTGCATGGCAGATACCATAGCCATTAGGCTCTACCCACCAGGGCCATACAAGTTATACAAGTTATATTATGGATAGAAATAGTGCTGCTTCTCATGTTAAGGGCAGCTTATCCTGAAAAGTTGCCCTACAGGTACATTTTAAACTTTCCTTGATTGTATTTCCCAGTTTTTGTAAACCTTATAAAGCCAAGACAGAATCTGAAGAACCGTACATAATCTAGTTAGGCCCCCACTTCACTGTCAAGGACCTGGAGGGACATCTGGATGCCATAAGAGTAGAAGCCCCCATACACATTAAAGAAAAGCTGGCCAAACCAGAACTGGCTATCCTGTAGATACGTGACGTTATCCAACTTTCCCCCACTCCACAATGAATGATGCTGGGCAGGGGTCAAGTCCTGGGGAAAAAAAGTGATTTCCACTCAAGGGCTTGTCCGGCAGGACTCCTGCTAATGGGAACAGAGATCTTACTGTGGAAAAAGTGAAGGAACTTAGTTCCCACACGTTCCTGCAGGACTTGAGCCCTGATGCTGGGGGAAAAAAAGGATTAGGGATGTTTAATTTGAACATCCAATCGCTTTGTTCTTCATGGAGATAATCCACCACCAGAGGTGTTTGGCAGCAACTTAGATTCCTTTCTCTATTGACAACCAGTGTGCATGAGTATGAGAGGTTGGGGGGAATAGTAGTTAGCTAATTGATGGTTCAGACATTAGCCGTTGATGGTGAATACTTAAGGGATCCCCTTGATGCTTGTATAACTGTAAACTGCATATATGAGACAAGAGAAGAAAATGTTATACGTGATCTATAGCTCACAAAACTTAAAAGGGGGTAAAGGATAGGGGATAAGATGTCTGACCGCCGCTGGGGACCCCCGCAATCTCGGATGCAGCACCCCAGACATTCAGTGCACAGAGCGAACTTCAATCCGTGCTGGATGACTGGCGATGCGGGGCGGAGGCTTGTGACATCACGGTCACACCCGCTCGTGACATCAAAGCCATGCCCCCTCAATGCAAGTCTATGGGAGGGGGCGTGATGCCAGGTGCCCAGCAGCGGGACCCCCGTGATCAGACATCTTATCCCCTATCCTTTGGATAGAGGATAAGATGTCTAGGGGAGGAGTACCCCTTTAACATCTAGAGAATGCTGTGCAACCCTAAAGCTGACCAATCATGTGAGATAGCTTTAGGCCAAATACTTGTTCAGCCGACAGCTTTCTCTCCGGATTCCCCGTGCACACTTGACTAAGGATGGTAGATGGTAAAAAGCCACTGCCAGAGACCTCTATTTGTGGATAACTTTGCAGATAATAAAAGGATCAGGCACTTGAAGTCCCACATGCCTGATCCTTCTCTCCACTGACATCTGCTGAAAAGAGTTGAAATGCCTCCATTAATATTAAAGGGGTACTCGATGGAAAACTTTTACTTTTTTTTTAAATGAACTGGTGCCAGAAAGTTAAGATTTGTATTTAAAGACTTATATTTAAAAATCTTAATCTGTTCATTACTTATTAGCAGCTGTATGCTACAGAGGAAATTATTTTCTTTTTTAATTTCTTTTTTGTCTTGTCCACAGTGCTCTCTGCTGACACCTCTGTCTGTGTCAGGAACTGTCCAGAGCAACATAGGTTTGCTATGGGGATTTTTTCATGCTCTAGACAGTTCCTGATATGGGCATCAGGTGTCAGCAGAGAGCACTGTGGACAAGACAAAAAAGAAATGAAAAAACAAAAGAATTTCCTCTGTAGCATACAGCTGCTGATAAATACTGGAAGGGTAAAGATTTTTTAAAGGGGCACTCCGCCCCTAGACATCTTTGGATAGGGGATAAGATGTCAGATCGCAGGGGTCCTGCTGCTGGGGACCCCCGGGATCTCGGCTGCAGCACCCACCTGTACGGCTTCAGGCAACGCTGGAGGCTTCGGATCCTGACCACAATGGCGGTAGAGCGTGACGACACGACTCCGCCCCGTGTGACATCACGCCCCGCCCCCTCAATGCAAGTCTATGGGAGGGGGCGTGATGGACCTACCATAGACTTGCATGGAGGGGGCGGGGCGTGAAGTTACACGGGGCGGAGTTGTGATGTCACGCTCTTCCGCCATTGTGGTCGGGATCCGAAGCCTCCAGCGTTGCCGGAAGCTGTACAGGCGGCTGCTGCAGCCGAGATCCCGGGGGACCCCCGCGATCTGACATCTTATCCCCTTTCCAAAGGATGTCTAGGGGCGGAGTACCCCTTTAATAGAAGTAATTTATTATTTAGCAAGATTGCTAAAGTTATTTTTTGACAAAAGAAATATAATGGAGGTTTTGTTATGCTTTGGGGTTCTGTTTCAGCAGATTCATCAAAACCTGTCCAGAGGAAAAGTTGCTGAGTTGCCCATAGCAACCAATCAGATCGCTTCTTTCATTTTTTGAAAAGGTCTCTGAAAAATGAAAGAAGCCATCTGATTGGTTGCTATGGGCAACTCAGCAACTTTTCCTCTGGACAGGTTTTGATGAATCTCCCCTAGAGAATAGATTCTACCAAATATCAAATCAGGGAAATCAATGTCCTAGAATCAATAAAGAAAGAAAAAGAGGCTGAATGTTCCATGATATGATCCAAAACTATTTAAAGTACCCTGTCCCTAGGAGTAACAACCTGAAGTTGCAAAACTACAACTCCCAGCATGCCTGGACAGCCAACGACTGTCCAGTCATGCTGGGAGTTGCAGTTTTGCAACAGCTGGAGGCACCTTAGTTGGGAAGCACTGGTCTATGTAGAGGACAGGAGCTTCTTCAGGGTCCTGTACAGTACACGCAATCTCCTAAAAAAGTCAAATGGAGCCACCCCCACCTGGAGCAGCTATCCCTGGCACAGGTAAAGAGTAGTACAGAACATGTAGTACCTCCCTGTACTGTAGGAGGCGCTACCAGACACCAGTCAGTGCATGCAGGTGTTTTACCAGTGAAATGTCCATTCTGATTGGTCGGTTTTTCCAGCCAATGACAGGTTTCACAGATCTGGACTGTCTGTACATTGTATGTTGAGTCTGGTTTCAAGTTACAATGGTCCAGAAAAGACCATTGTATGTTGAGGCCATTGTAAGTTATCACCTCAAAGTTGGAAATTGTAGATGAGGAAATTGACTAAAAAGATGGAAATTTACTAGGGATGTCCCGATACCATTTTTTTAAGACCGAGTACGAGTACCAATACTTTAATTCTAGTACTTGTCGATACCAAGTATGAGTACTTTTATTTTAAAGGGAATCTGACAGCAGGGTGACCCGGTCTCTGCCGCTGCTTACCGTATGATATGTGGGTCCTTGTTGTGTACAATGGAGGCGGCTGATGTAGTATGAGCCAAGATTTCTCTCTTCTCCATTGGGCAGAACAAAAAATTAGCATTATGGGCTAGACCGATGACCACATGGTGAGCAGCGGTAGAAATCGGGTCACCTGCACTATCTACCTGTAAATTCAAGTCAGCGCAGGTGACTCTGCTGTAAGATTACCTTTAATAATAGGTTTTATCCCCCTGCAGACGTTAGTAGCAGTCCCCCTGTAGAATGCAGCCCCCCCCTTGTAGACAGTGCCCCCCCTTGTAGACAGCAGCCCCCCTACAGATGTTAGTAGCAGCCCCCCTGTAGACCGCAGCCCCCCTTTAGACAGCAGCCCCCCTGCAGATGTTAGTAGCAGCCCCCCTGTAGACCGCAGCCCCCCTTTAGACAGCAGCCCCCCTGCAGATGTTAGTAGCAGCCCCCCTGCAGATGTTAGTAGCAGCCCCCCTGCAGACTGCAGACCCCCTTTAGACAGCAGCCCCCCTGAAGATGTTAGTAGCAGCCCCCCCGCAGATGTTAGTAGCAGCCCCCCCTGTAGACCGCAGCCCCCCCTTTAGACAGCAGCCCCCTGCAGATGTTAGTAGCAGCCCTCCTCTAGACCGCAGCCCCACTTGTAAACAGCAGGGCCCTCCTTCAGACATTAGTAGCAGGCCCCCTGTAGACCGCAGCCCCCACCCTTGTAAACACCTCACCTGCGGCTGTCCTCTGATGGGTGCTGCTGCCCCGTTCTCCCGTCCTCCCAATGGCGTTCTATGGAGGAGCATGTAACATACACGTCACTCTGCTTCCTCCGTAGCATTACGCTGGGCGCAGTGGAGGAGGTGGAGTGACGGGAGAATGGGGCAGCGGAGTGGCAGCAGGTATCGGATTTGGTATCAGGGAGATTGAACGAGTCTCCGATATCAGGGAAATGGCTAGTATCGGCCCTGATACCGATACTAGTATTGGTATCGGGACATCCCTAGTATTTACCTCCATTGTACCTGAGGAACCTGACCACTGCAGATTGAGAAATAAATAAAAATTAAATAATTAAAAATCGAAAAACCTCTCACATCCTTATCCAGCTCAACAAGCCAAAGGTTGGAGCACCCCTAGAAACAACTATATATATATATATATATATATATATATATATATATATATATATAAACTATAGGGTCCTTACCCCTAGGTGTTGCGCTCAGGGCACAACACCTACAGTAGCGTCTGGAGAGAAAGATGCAGGAAGGCTGCCACAAGGAACTCCCGGGGGTGACATCAGTCAATCCAGTAGGGGAATGATACGAGCATGTAGAAAGTGGTTCCTCTGAATAAAGGCGCTTCTCCCTAGATGTCTAATGAAGATCCCAGTTCGGGATTGAAATGCGTTGCAATATAATAAAATATTAACCATACATCTACTAGGAGAGGCGCCTTCATTCAGAGGAACCCCTTTCTACATGCTCGTATTATGAAAATATTTTGTATCTCCATTTTGTGTTGAAGGAATTCTACCACTTTCTGGAAAGAAAACCAATATATGTCGGGTTGGCGTTATCTGACTCATGTCTATCATCTGCACTTGACCATCAAGAATATACCACCTTACACCAGTTACGAGATGCTACATAGGGAGTACACTGGGGGTACTATGGTCACCTTCATTTGCAGTGCAAACCCCAGATGACTGTGCCATAGAGGGTCTGGTGGAAAGTCCCCCCTCCCTCCTTTTTAGAACCATGGTCAGACTGCCCCATCATTTCCGCTACCTGCCCATCCCACTTAGCCATATCATACACTCCCCCCCAAAGTTGTTGCATAAATACCTGTTGTGCTGCAAATAATATACATAGGAAAACAACAGTACTCAAACCCCTGTGCTCCAGATGTCTAAAAACAATAGCAATGTAACATTATTACTGAATATACTGTGCACCAATTCCCACACCCCTGCTGCTTCCTATTGTCTCCAATTGAACATGTGACTATGGAAGCCAACTACATGCTGCAATACATACTGGCATATCCACGGCATCCAGCAGATTGATTGTGCAATTAGGTGTCCATGTAAAACATGTCCCCCCAAGACGTGGCAGGGAACAACAACATTGGTGGCTCAGGTGGGGCACAGAATTTAAAAAGGTGCAAATACAACAATTTGGTAGTTTTAAACATTTGGTAAAACATGGGCATTATTCGCAGGGTCGGAAAACCGTTGGGTAGGTTCCCGTATAAAATCAGCTGCTTGTTTCCCGCAGTTAAAACCATTCACTTCAATGGGTAGGAACATTTCGCAAGTGGGTAGCAACATTACTAAAGTGGAATGTCAGCTGAGGGAAACCCACAGCAGATTATTTACATGTGAACGTACTCTTAGGTGCATCTCTACATTCTGGACATGCAGCTAGTTTCTGCAGTACAATTACCGTATATACCCGAGTATAAGCCGAGTTTCCAGCACGATTTTTCGTGCTGAAAACTCCCCCTCGGCTTATACTCGAGTGAACTGTGAGGGGTGGCTTAGCTGTGAGGGCTTAGCTGTGATGGGATGGTCCGGGCAGTCCATCTTCGGCCATCTATGCTGCAGAGACCATCCGGTGGGGAGGGTTAGTTGTTCCGGGCTGTCCATCTTCACCGGGAGGCGCTCTTCTCCGCTCCGGGCCAGCCCTGAACAAGTCACGCTGCATTGACGCCACCGCGCAGGGATGTTCATGCGCAGGGACGTCACTGCGCATCGTACTCAAGGCAACGTCACTAGTCCGTGACCGGCCCGGAGCGGTGAAGAGAGCCTCCCGGTTAAGATGGACAGCCTGGAACGACTAACCCTCCCCACCGGACGGTCCCTGCAGCATAGATGGCCAAAGATGGACGGCCCGGACCAACTAACCCTTCCTTCCCACGAGAAACTGGGAAGGTGAGTAGAAAACAAATGGGTCTGGATGGTGACGAAGGCCACAGTGGTCTTCAACCTGCGGACCTCCAGATGTTTCAAAAACTACAACTCCCAGCATGCCCGGACAGCCGATGGCTGTCCGGGCATGCTGGGAGTTGTAGTTTTGCAATATCTGGAGGTCTGCAGGTTGAAGACCACTGAAAGGGATTGACAGGCGCTGATGATGACGAGGGTGATGATGACAGAGTGATGATGACAGGGTGATGATGATGACAGGGTGATGATGATGACAGGATGATGATGATGACAGGATGATGATGATGACGACAGGGTGATGATGGGGGGATGTTAATGACGGGGGTCTGGATGATGACAGGGGGGGATGATGACATGGGGGGATGATGTATTTCCCACCCTAGGCTTATAGTCGAGTCAATAACTTTTCCTGGGTTTTTGGGGTGAAATTAGGGGCCTCGGCTTATATTCGGGTCGGCTTATACTCGAGTATATACAGTACCAACAAAACTTTGCTGGCTGCATTTTTCCCAGATTTGTATATCACCTTAACCTCTGGGCATTCTGCCTCCAAGATTCAGATGACATACGTAAGCAAACGGCTATGACTATTTCTGCAGTATATAAATACATACAAAAGAGCTTCAAGTACCTTCTAAGTGTCAGGCTCTTCATTTCATCGTTTCTATAAAAAGACTCCCAGCTTTATCATATGGCGTTCCAGGGCTTGTGAGTGTCAAGTTGGATTTTGTAAAATATTTAAGCGGCAATGGCCTAGATTTATCAAGCAGTGGAAAAATGGATTTTAAATGAGACAGAATGATATTAGGAAACGTCTGCATAGGGAGGATACTGGTGACAGGACACAGTCATAGAGCACCTCTGGTTTGGAGGCAGTTCACCTAAAATATTAGGGATTTGTGTAAATCACAGGCCCCAATAAAATGAATACAAAATAAAGCTTAGAGTGCCCCTTATATTGCAACTTAATTAATTCTAAATAAGAAGAGGCCTCTAAAAACCTTCAGAAAATAATCCAAACTTTCCCTCAGGTATTTCAGCACAGTTTCATGACATCAGCGCTCTATAATAAAAGAGCAAAAAAAAACATACTTACCTAGCCCTGGTCCATCGGTGGTCTCCCTCTTCTCTCTTCTTTCTGATTCCGAGACAAGAACTGCTGACTCAGCCAATTTTAGAAAAAGGGATTGGCTAAGCAGGCAGGTCCTGCAACAAGTGCATGTCTCAGAAGGAGGAAGTAGAGAAAAGATTAGGGGACCAAACAGAGCTGAACGAGAGCTGTGGGGATTGGAGCTAGGTAAGTATGTTTTGTTTTCTTTCTTTTTTCCCCCCATTATTATTATTATTGAATTTTTTTTTAAACACCAGCTATCCTCTTTAATACTCACAGACCCAGCATTAAAAGGCACTTTCTTAAATTCAATATGTGGCTATGCAAGGGCTTGACACATTTGTTAAGAATCTAGAAGCCAGCACAAAATGTTAGGAGACAGGATGCCGCACATCACATAATGTGACGTCACTATGCAACGGGACATTATGTGACGTCATATGATCTGTCTTTGCTGTCCCCTCATCTCCCCCTGTGTCAGTCATCAGTGTCCTTTCATCTCTCTGTCACATTTATAACTGTCCTCTTATCTCCCCCTCCTTCATGTATCAGTTATTACAGTCCTCTTACCTGCAACCTGTGTGTTATTATTGTCCCCTCATCTCTCCTGTGTGTCAGTGATACCTGTCCCCTAATCTCCCCTCATGTGTCAGTCATTCCTGTCACTCATCTCCCTCCCATGTCACAGTCATTGCTGTCCCTCATTTTCTTTATGTCACATTCATCACTTTCCTCTCATCTCTCTGTGTGTCACAGTCATTATTGCCCCCTCATCTTCCCCTTGTATCACAATCATTACTGCCCCCTCATCTTCCCCTTGTGTCACAATCATTACTGCCCCCTTATCTCTCCGTGTGTGTCACAGTCAGTAGTGTCCCTCTCAGCTCCCCCCTGTATGTCAGCTATTACTGTCCCCCTCATCTACCTCCTGTGTATCACAGTTATAACTGTCCCCTCATCTCCCCCTGTATGTCAGTTATTGCTGTTCCTTCACCTTCTATCTGTGTGTCAGTTATTAATGTCCCATCATCTACCTCCTGTGTGTCATAAGTGTCCTCTGTTTTAAGGGATGAACACTTATTTGAAAAGGTTGCCACCATGAAATTTTTGGTCATCATAGCGACCTGGCACCCGGGATGCGTCATAGCATAGCCCTGGGCTATGCATTTTTTTTATTGAACATGGCCCAACAGATGGAGGGGCCAGAATTTTGCAGAGAGTGAGGAATATATTAGAAATACACATAGCCTAGATTAGAAGTCCCCACATTTTTATACCTTGTGAGCCCCATTTACCTCTGAATGATGGTTGGGAACCACAATTAACCCAAAAATGTTGGTTCCATCGGCGGTAGGACTGCTTGGAAATGTGCTGCCTCAATAGACAGAAATGCATTTTCAAGCAAAATCCACAAAAGTTTGAGAAGAATCAATCTTACAAACAGGTGGCGCACAGTCAAGGAAACTGCAGCTGAATACAACGCTGGCGTCCAACTTGTTCCTTAGTACAGATGGCTATGACAGCAGATGACCAGATCTAGTGCTTTTGCTAAAGGAAACAGGAAGGCAAGTGGACAAAAGAACACAAAAAGGGTATCACTGAGCAGTGAGATAACATTGGTCAGAGGAATCAAGATTCTGTCGCATTATCCTGATGGAAGGATCAGAATTAGGCACAAGCAGCATGAATCAATCGGTCAGGTGTCACCAGTCAGGTGTCAGCAATTCATTCTGTTAAATATGGTGTAATGTTGCGGGGAATGTTTTCTTGGCATGCCATGGGTGCTCTGATACATGTGAATGGATGTTTTGTACAGGCAGGGCTCATCTATACATTGTGGCTTACAACGTGTATCCCTCCCTGGCAGTTGTCTACCCTATGGCACAAAAACACTTTTAGGAGCACAATGCATTATGCCATAAGGTCTATATAGCCATGAATTGGTTTGAGGAACATTAAAGGGGTACTCCCCTGAAAGACATTTTTTTTTAAATCAACTGGTGCCAGAAAGTTAAACAGATTTGTAAATTACTTCTATTTCAAAATCTTTATCCTTCCAGTACTTATCAGCTGCTATATGCTCCACAGGAAGTTCTTTTCTTTTTGAATTTCCTTTCTGTCTGACCAAAGTGCTCTCTGCTGAGACCTCTGTCCATGTCAGGAACTTTCCAGAGTAAGAGCAATCCCCATAGTTTTGCGCACTCCGAGCCAGAGGAAGCACATACATGTGCAAAACTAGTTGCCGCCCCCTGCACGCCCCCTGCCTGTTTCCATCCACAGCTCCCTGTGTACCTGCGTAACTGTCCAATTCCTGCACAGAACGCTACAATAAAAAAGAAATTGTTCATCCCAGCAAGATTCCTGGTGAGTGCGTTTTCCATCTCGTCTCTTTGTACAGTTTAAAACATGAACAGAGCCTGAGGTCTTCTGTTCATCCCAATGCAGCAACAATGTGAGGGCAGAAGTTGTCCCCGAGCAGGCTTCAGTGATGTCATGCCTGTTGGGAAACGCCCACTTTTTCCTGCTGGCAAATTGCACTATGCCAGCAAGAAGAAAGGTATGATACACAGTTTTTTAACCCCTTAAGGACATAGCGTTTTTTCAGTTTTTGCACTTTTGTTTTTTCCTCTTTACCTTTAAAAAATCATAACCCTTTCAACTTTGCACCTAAAAATCCATATGATGGCTTATTTTTTGCGCCACCAATTCTACTTTGTAATGACATCACTCATTTTACCCAAAAATCTATTTTTGAAAAAAAAAAAAAATCATTGTGCGACAAAATTGAAAATAAAATGCAATTTTTTTTAACTTTTGGAGGCTTAGTTTTCTACGCAGTACATTATTCGGTAAAAATGACACCTTATCTTTATTCTGTAGGTCCATATGATTAAAATGATACCCTACTTATATAGGTTTGATTTTGTCTTCTGGAAAAAAATCATAACTACATGCACAAAAATGTATATGTCTAAAAATTTCCTCCTTTGATCCCTATAACTTTTAAATTTTTCCGCATATGAGGACTTGAGGGCTTATTTTTTGCGCTGTGATCTGAAGTTTTTATTGGTACCATTTTTGCTTTGATCTGACTTTTTGATCGCTTTTTATTTTTCTATGGTATAAAAAGTGGCCAGAAATACGCTATTTTGGACTTTAGAATTGTTTTGCGCGTACGCCATTGACTGTGCAGTTTAATTAACGATATATTTTTATAGTTCGGACATTTCTGCACGTGGCGATACCACATAGTTTATTTTTATTAACACTTTTTTTTATGAGAATAGGGGGGTGATTCAGACTTTTATTAGGGAAGGGGTTAAATCATCTTTATTAACTTTTTTTTATGCAATGTTATAGCCCCCATATGGTGCTATAACATGCACTAGGGCTGGGTGGTATACCAGTTCATACTGAATACCAAATTTTTTTTTGCTCACGATATGAATTTTGCCCATACCGCAATACCGGTTGGGCCCCTCCCCCCCTCGAATGAGTGAATTATCCGCCGCAGCGTGCTGTCTTCACATCGGGGAACTAATCATATTTGACCCGCGAGCGCTATTCTGCTCCACCCCCCCATATGAATTATCAGCTGCGCTGTCCTCACATCTGTTCCCACATCATGTCACCCGCGTGCGCTCCTCTGCTCATCCTCATACGAGTTGCGGGCCACTGGCGCTAGAAATCTGTACTACAAGTAAGGCTGCAAAAATAAACAAAACAAACTTTAACTTACCTTCCGACGTGGTCCCTCCTCATGGTCCCTCCGCTGCGGTCCTGGGGATGGGAACGTCACAGAGCCGTCAGCCTATCACCGGCCGCAGCGATGTCCCGCCTCGGCAGCTGATAGGCTGAGCCCACTGTCATGTAAGGAGCATACATGACAGCGCGCTCAGCCTATCACCGGCCACAGCGATGTCCCACCCCGGCCGATGATAGGCTGGCGGCTCTGTGACTTTCCCGTCCCAAGGAAACAGTAAGAGGACAACAGCGCAGGACAGTGAAGACGGTAGCAGAGCAATGGGGGAACGTAGGCAGGTTAGTTAAAGTTTATTTTGTTTATTTTTGCAGCCCAGAAACGTTATTTGTAGTACAGATTTCTAGCGCCGGCGGCCCGCAACTCACAGGAGGATGAGCAGAGGAGCGCACGCGGGAGACATGATGTGGGGACAGCGCCCAGGTCACATGGGGGGGGGGGATACCGTTAAATACCGTGGAACTGCCATCACTTAAAAAAATACCGTGATACACGTTTTTGATCATACCGCCCAGCCCTAACATGCACTACATTGATTCAATACACTGATCAATGCCATTGCATTGCATTGATCAGTGTTATTGGTTGGAGCAATCAATCGCCGATCGGACGCGCAGGAGGCAGGTAAAGCACCCTCCTAATGCGTCCTAGATTATCAGGACATTGCGTTTTCACCGCGATGGTCACGATCAGCCCGTCTGAGCTACCAGGAAGCTTTCACTTTCACTTTAGATGCGACGATTAACTTTGATCTCTGCGTCTAAAGAGGTAATGCAGGACATCTGCTTGAACAGCAAGGTCCGGCATTAGCCAAGGGTCCTGACTGCTGATAGCAGCCGGGACCGTGCGGGTATGATGCAGGCTCAGCTCCTGCGTTTTGCAGCAAGGGATTAAAGCTCTGAAATAGTTTTTAAGGGCAGGAGGGGTGTTAGGAGTAGTTAGGGAACATAGCCTAAGGAAGTTTAGAACAGTTTATTTGGTGACAGGTATTTTTTAAATCTGCAGATTCAAATCCTGCACATCAAATATGTAAATAAACCCTAAATTATGTTTTTCTTGCTTCCCTGGCTTTCACAGACCACAGATCTTAAAGGGGTTATCCACCATAAGGTGATTTTAGTATGTACCTGGCAGACAGTAATGGACATGCTTAGGAAGGATCTGCGCTTGTCATGGGGCTAAATAGCTATAATGTGAGATTACCATAACACTGTGGCTAGCTTTTTGTGAACTGGTATTCCCTTCTTTGCCTACAAATCCCAGAATTCCATTTTCCTCTCTCCCACACATAAGCCACCCCACCCATTGAAACATAAATGAGCTGCATCCATTCAAAAGACCTGTGGTTTTCAACCAGGGTGCCTACAGCTGTTGCATTAGTTGCAGATTGATCTCTCTCCCACCAAGCGATCCCTCCACCCATTGAAGCAGACAGGCTCCCTGTCATCAGCTGACTAGTGAGTCATATCTCGGCCGCATTGCAACCTGGGAAAAATCTGAGACAACAGTCATTTTGTATGATGTTAAAAATAAATATTGGGGTGAAAATAACAGAAGAATTGTGAGAAAATCGTCACACACAGGTACAGACACTATATTATGAACTATGCTAACTGTACAGCCCCTGTAGCATAGTCAAATAAAAAAAATTCCTGGAATACCCCTTTAACCCAATAGGGCATGTCTGGGACGAGGTAGAATGGGCATGTCAGGAAAGAATGTCAGGGCCTCCAGCTAGTTTGCATTAAAGGGGTTGCCCACTTCCAGGGCATTTAAAAAAAAATGTCAATGATAATGATGTAACTTACTGCTATCAGTACTGTTAGACATGGCCCCCGCTCTGCATAATGAATAATGAGAAGCTCTGCCAGCACTTGCTACCCTATCTCTTTGATACATTCGGAAGGAGATCCTGTCCATATCATGGAATTCTATGGACACCAGGAGACCAAGTCTAACGGTACTGATAGCAATACGTGACTTATCATTATCATTGTCACATGTTTTACATAAATGTCCTAGAAGATGAAGGTCTCTATTAAGGTGTCAGTTTAGTGTATGTGGCTGTTATGGGACCTTTGAAGAAAGACAGTCCTTTACTAAAGAACCTGAAGTGAGAATCTGAATGTGGTCTTCACAGTTACTGATGTTGCAATGTGGAAAATGTCATAAAAATTGAATAGAGTCCTTACAACTCCTGTTCGGGATGTTAGAATGTGGTTATGTCAAGCAGTACCTCAAACAGAACTTATTTGTTTAGCTTTGTACACCAATCACTTTCCTTACCTATCTTCTCCAATCTCATTAATTTAATAACTCATTTGTTAGGTCACATAGTCATCCTCCTGGAACCTTGACACCCACAACCATGACACTTTGCCAATAAAAAAGCCTGTATATCACACAGAGCAGCCAGCAGAGAGTGATATACCATCAGGAATTACTTAATCACCATCTAACAATTTCCAGCCCATAAAGCATACGCAGGGTAAATAAATAACCGTGATTCAGATTTTTAGCTGGTATTACTCATCATAGTCCTCAGGGAGCTAAATGTCAACGCTGTGATGCTAGTCATGTAGATTCTATACAACTTATCTACGAGAAGGCTCAGAGGAGGAACATGCAGAGCTCGTACATACAAGCCAAAAGAACAGATGAGTGTGCAAGGAAACAGCAATGCAAAGCAAGTACTAGGTGTACCGATAAAAAATACAAGTACTAGGTGTACCGATAAAAAATACAAGTACTAGGTGTACCGATAAAAAATACAAGTACTAGGTGTACTGATAAAAAATACATGTACTAGGTGTACTGATAAAAAATACATGTACTAGGTGTACCGATAAAAAATACATGTACTAGGTGTACTGATAAAAAATACATGTACTAGGTGTACCGATAAAAAATACACGTACTAGGTGTACCGATAAAAAATACATGTACTAGGTGTACTGATAAAAAATACAAGTACTAGGTGTACCGATAAAAAATACAAGTACTAGGTGTACCGATAAAAAATACAAGTACTAGGTGTACCGATAAAAAATACAAGTACTAGGTGTACCGATAAAAAATACAAGTACTAGGTGTACTGATAAAAAATACATGTACTAGGTGTACTGATAAAAAATACATGTACTAGGTGTACCGATAAAAAATACATGTACTAGGTGTACTGATAAAAAATACAAGTACTAGGTGTACCGATAAAAAATACATGTACTAGGTGTACTGATAAAAAATACAAGTACTAGGTGTACCGATAAAAAATACAAGTACTAGGTGTACCGATAAAAAATACAAGTACTAGGTGTACTGATAAAAAATACAAGTACTAGGTCTACTGATAAAAAAAAATACACGTACTAGGTGAACCGATAAAAAATACAAGTACTAGGTGAACAGATAAAAAATACAAGTACTAGGTGTACCAATAAAAAATACAAGTACTAGGTGTACCAATAAAAAATACAAGTACTAGGTGTACCAATAAAAAAAATACAAGTACTAGGTGTACCAATAAAAAATATAAGTACTAGGTGTACCAAAAAAAAATACAAGTACTAGGTGTACCGATAAAAAATACAAGTACTAGGTGTACCGATAAAAAATACAAGTACTAGGTGTACCAATAAAAAATACAAATACTAAGTGTACCAATAAAAAATACAAGTACTAGGTGTACCAATAAAAAAAATACAAGTACTAGGTGTACCGATAAAAAATACAAGTACTAGGTGTACCGATAAAAAATACAAGTACTAGGTGTACCGATAAAAAATACAAGTACTAGGTGTACCAATAAAAAAAATACAAGTACTAGGAATACCGATAAAAAATACAAGTACTAGGTCTACTGATAAAAAATACAAGTACTAGGTATACTGATAAAAAAAATACACGTACTAGGTGAACTGATAAAAAATACAAGTACTACGTGTACCGATAAAAAATACAAGTACTAGGTCTACTGATAAAAAAAAAAATACAAGTACTAGGTGTATTGAAAAAAAAAGATACAAGTACTAGGTCCTCAAATAAAAATAATACAAGTTCTAGGTAGGGATCGACCGATTATCGGTTTGGCCGATATTATCGGCCGATAATCGTGATTTTGGACATTATCAGTATCGGCAATTACCTTGCCGATATGCCGATAATGCCCCGGCCCCCGCACTGCCCCCACACCACCAGCCGCACCGCGACGGCCCCCCACCGACCCATTGCCGCCGTTCCTATGGTCCATGTGTCTGCTGCAAAGCATATCTCTAAAAGTTGTTAAAGTGGTACTCCACCCCATAGACATCTTATCCCCTATGCAAAGGATAGGGGATAAGATGTCTTATCGCGGGGTCCGCAGCTGGGACCCCCACAATCTCTGTGCAGCACCAGGCGTTCGTTTAGAATGCTGGGTGAGGGGGCAGGGGTCGTGACGTCACGATCATGCCCCTCATGATGTCACTCCACACCCCCTCCCATAGACTTGCATTGATGGGGGTGTGGCGTGACCTCACAAGGGGGCACGACCATGACGCCACGACCCCCGCTGCCTGCTCCAAGCGTTCGGAACAAAATGTTCCAAACGCTGGGGCAGCAGAGTACCCCTTCAACAGCTGCCCAGGTAAGATGGCTGCCCCCATGATGATGATGATGATGATGAAGACTTTGAATGCAGTCACCACTAGTGAAGAGGTGTTCCAGGCCTGAGCACTTCGGGGGCTTCGTAACAACTCCTTGAAACTTGGCACCAGAGAATAAAAAATGTTTTCCATGTTATGAATGCACTGTTATGAATACAGATATATGAATAGTACCGTGTGTCTCCAAGTGCCAAGGGATTTTCCCATCTGAGAAAGCTATCCCATATTCACAGGGGCCGCCCACAATCTCGAAAAATAAGGACCCAAGTCTCCCACTAGAATGGAGTTGTGGGTCGCGGAAGCCATGAAAATAGTAAAAGAATGGAGCAGCGAATTCGTGATCTGCCGCTTCATTCTAATAGGGTGGGGGGTCAATTAGCTATGATGTCGGAAACCAAAGGAAGCTGATGCTTTTTGTGGGGGGATCGGGAGCTTCTGTTCAGGACAAACAGCAGCATACATCCATATACACAGTGAGCTTTCTCTGCTCTATAGTATTATTATTTTGTGATATTTGGTACTTTGAGTATTACTTTAATCCCAGTTTAACTGTATGTCATAGACAAGTCCGGACAATTTACAGCTATCACACTGATTTCTATGAGGATTCTGTGATATGTATTCTTCTGAAGTATTTTGCCAGCAATTAGACAATTTATATCAATAACAGACAAGGACAAAGCACCACTAGACAATAAATCCAGGGTATATGAAACATTGCTTTTGTAGGTAAGTTAAGTAAAAAGAAAAAAATGTTGCCTCTATCTGGAGTGGCATGTGGTCATCGTCTATTGTTGGTCAAGGTTGGAAATGGAACAAATGAAGAGCAATCAAAATGATAACCAGTAACACTAAAATAATATAAAAGTCTGCACCTTTTATTAACTCTACCGTTCAATTTTCTGCAGGAAAATCCGCCAAACAAGTGCCATTTGTCAACTGTATGGCGCTTATGCTTGTGGCAAATTTCTCGGCACAGCTCATTTCTTGCTGAATTTCCTCAGTGTAAACAGGGCCTCAGATAGCTGTTAGGGCAAGGAGACATAGTTCAATGAAGTGCTAAGGGCTGGAACACTTCCTCGCTTCTCCTTCCATCACTGTCATTGTTTGATTGACAATCAGGGTTCAGCTTCCTGTGCTGTGAATACAAATTATGTGCGGGTGCGAAATTCAGAAAGAGGGCTTGGCTTCCAGCTGACTGTCAATCAATGTATAGATACAATAGAATTATACAGTGTCCCTATCAGCATGCCATCATATAATAATTAGACCAAGTACTGTATCTGTCGGTAGCATGCTGAACACGTCCCCACGCTCCTACCACCTGAGGTGGTAGGAGCGTGGGGACGTGTTCAGCATGCTACCGACAGTTACAGTACTTGGTCTAATTATTATATGATGGCATGCTGATAGGGACACTGTATAATTCTATTGTATCTATATATTGGGTTCCCCACATCCTGCCTTTGTGTGTATGTGGGGGGGCATTTTTAAGGGTGGATATTTTTATGGGTTTTTTCTACCTATTGTTATTGATTGTGATTAATAAAGAGATGTTGGTTACATAAATTAATTTTTTCTGGGCTAATTTTTGTAGGTATATAATTGAGTTTTGGATTAGCCGCTAGGCTTGTAGGTAATATATATATATATATATATATATATATATATGACTGTCAATCAAGCAGGGATAGGAGGTGGAGCAAGGAGGCGTTCCAGCCCTCAGCACTTCAGGGTCTTGGGAACGCCTCCTTGACACTTGGCACTAAAGAATAAAAGCATTTTTCTATGTTTAAGAAGTACAGACAGATATGTAAAAGGTCCCATATGTCTCCTTGCCCTAACAGCATCTAACCCTGTCAGCAGTTTCAACAGTGAATTATAACAGACAGATTCCTTTAACCTTTTACATTTCAGGTTGAACTTGGTTTAAAAATGCCGCCTTGACCCATGTTACTAGTCATTGAGGAGGGTCCTGGCGACTGCTCTCTGCCCTGCATGCGCTGAGTGACTCTTCTCTCCTTATACAGAGACATGTCACTCAAAGGCAGACTGAGCACACAGGACCCCCCGCAATGACTAGTAATCCGGGACCAGGCAGCATTTTTACACTATGTTTTCTCTAAAAACACCCGGGCATTTCATAGTAAATCATAAGGTGTCGGGATTGCGTTTGCTGCACCAGTTTTATTCCGCCTGCAGTTCGGGCAGCATAAAACTGGGTCGAGAGCAGCCGCCAGGACCCACCCCAAAGATTAGTAACCATGGGCCAGGCGGCCTTTTAAAACTATGTTTTCTTTTGAAACAGCCAGGCATTTCATAGTAGATCCCAGTGTGTCAGGATTGCGTTGCCTGCACCAGATTCATGCTGCCTGTATATATATACCCCTTTAAAAATGAATAAAATGTAGAACTCAGTATATACAATAAAAGCAGCTACAGTGTATACATAGGAAAAACATCCAGTATATGTCCTTGGCTGGAATACAGACAGCAGAATAAAATGTATTCAGTACTGAAACAATATTCAGTGTTCTGCATTTGTAAAGCAAATCAGTTACATATCCGTCAGTCAACAAAGCGTCGGGCAGAAAATTAATTCTGTGCAGCATTGTGTATGCTAATTCTATAGGATCTCTCCTAGAATGAAATGTACTAAAGTAAAAAAATAATCAATGAAACTTAGACAACAAATTAGTCATCAAACCATCTGCTATAGCAGTGGTCTCCAAACTGTGGCCCTCCAGATGTTAGAAAACTACAACTCCCAGCATGCCTGGACAGTCAGCGGCTGTCCAGGCATGCTGGGAGTTATAGTTTTCTACCATCTGGAGGGCCGCAGTTTGGAGACCACTGTGCTATAGTATTAATACCACTAATAGGTAAAGTAAATAACATTGATTATCCTACTATAATTTAGATATATTTAACACATTGCAGAAGCAGAATGGCATCCTAAGCAGGAGATTGGAGGAGAACTCTGGTATATACAGTAAGTACTTATCTACGGGATAGGGGCCAAGTGTCTGATCACGGGAGGTCCCAGCGGCACCCGGCTCTCCCCATGCACGAAGCAACCTCCGCTCTGTGCACGGATCACTGTCGACCACCGCACAAAGCGTTGCCCAACACACTCCTCCATGTATCTCTATGGGAGAGCCGGAGATACAGCGCTCGTGTATCTCCGGTGTAATGAAGAAAACTGTGTCCCTGTAACGGAATGTGACCCTTCGCACAGGGACACCATTTTCTGCTTTACAGCTGACTCCCCCTCACTCACTAACCTTAATCCTAACCCCTTATCCTAATTCTAACCCCTAATCCTAATTCTAACCCCTAATACTAACTCCTATCCTTTATCCTAAACCTAACTCCTAACCCCTAATCCTAACCTCTAATCCTAATTCTAACTGCTAATCCTAACTCCTATCCCTTATCCTAACCCCTAATCCTAACCCTAAACCCTATCCCTAATCCTAACCTCTAATCCTAACCCCTAATCCTAACCTTTACCCCTAATCCTGACCCCTATCCTTAATCCTAACCCCTATCCCTAATCCTAACCCCTAATTCTAATTCTAACTGCTAATCCTAATCCTAACTCCTATCCCTTATCCAAACCCCTACCTCCTAACCTACTTATTCTAACCCCTAATCCTAACTCCTATCCCTTATCCTAAACCTAACTCCTAACCTCTAATCCTAACCTCTAGTCCTAACAACTAATCCTAACCCTTACCCCTAATCCTGACCCCTATGGCTAATCCTTACCCCTCTCCCTAATCCTAACCCTAATACTAACCCCTAATCCTAACTCCTATCCCTTATCCTAAACCTAACTCCTAACCTCTAATCCTAACCTCTAGTCCTAACCCCTAATCCTAACCCGTACCCCTAATCCTGACCCCTATGCCTAATCCTTACCCCTCTCCCTAATCCTAACCCTAATACTAACCCCTAATCCTAACCCTAAACCCCTAATCCTAATTCTAACCTCTAATCATAACCCCTAATCCTAACTCTAACCCCTAATCCTAACCCTAAACCCCTAATCCTAATTCTAACCTCTAATCATAACCCCTAATCCTAACTCTAACCCCTAATCCTAACCCTGACCCCTAATCCTAACCCCTAACCCTAATTCTAACCTGTAATCCTAACCCCTATCCCTAATCCTAACCCTATTCCTGATTCTAACCTCTAATCCAAACTCCTGATCCTAAATCCTAACTCTGACCCCTAAACCTAACCCCTAACCCTAATCTTAATCCCCACCCCTAACAGTGATCAGCGCTGAGTGGGTCTTTTTTCACTTCACTGGCCCTTCTGTAGAGTTAAATGGAGGGGCGTGAGGTGGTCGGCAGTAATCTGTGCATAGTGCAGAGGTCGCTCCATGCATGGGGAGAGTTGGGGAGCAGGAGAGGAGATTTTGGGGGTCCCAGTGGTCAGACCCCCATGATCAGATACTTGTGTACCAGAGTTCCCCTTAAAGCTGCCTGGTGAGAGGCACATCAGCCCACATTTAAGCAAGGTGTCTCACTGCCCAGCAGGGATAAAAGGTTTTGCCTTGGAATGGCTCCGTGACGTTGTAACTCTTTTATGAGAAGAAATCTTGGCCTCTCTTTCCCTCCTTCATTCTCCCTGTTAATAACATTAGCACATTATTTATTACTTCAATGAACAGGGAAAGTATTTTAGCATGCTTCAGGATCAACTAGAAAGAACAGGCTTTAGATATCCTCAGGAGATGACTGACAACCTGCTCAGATTGGCATTCAACCCTCTTCTCTTTTCTGAGCTGCAAATATAAGTCTATGAATAAAACTCATATAGCAAAATCCTGAAACATAAAGGTTATAGATATGAAACAACATACTAATATAGCAAATTACTTTTCTGGTAGAACTTCTTGTATTACTGAGGTTAAATGGGTTATCCGGTGGAATAAAAAAAAGAGGCAGACAAGGTACATTTTTTTTTTTAGTTTTTTAAATTAATAAATAAATGTATAAAAAGTAGTACTCAAGGTGATAAGTAGTGATGGATAGTATCACTGCTTACCTTCGCCAGCGTTACACTAGACAGCACCGCTGTATTTTGTATAGGAGCACAGACTCCCATTACTTTAGTGACAGGAGTCCCTGCTCTGGGCTGTGATGGTGGCTATACAGCTGTGGGTGCAGCTGAGGCTGAACAGAAGGTATACATTGTAAGCCTCCTGCCCAGTAAGTATTTAAGTAGTAATACAGTGTGTCGGGGTCTGATTAACTTGGGGTCTATTCTGAGATATAAATGAATTTATCAAAACGGTGTGGAGGGGTCTAAACTAATTTAGTAATTGAGTCTGAATTAGTTTATAGGTCTGGTGAGAGGTTTTGATTACTTTAGGCTTGGAGTGTAAGAAGGCAATGGGTGTAGACATGCTATGCTATCCAAATGGCTTGGCTTTGGGCCATGATCAGGACCACAGCCTAAGTATCTTCTAGGTTTTAACCCTTTATCCTGCTCCAGGATGCAGAAGCAAGGCACATCAAGCTTGGATCCAGGAGTAGGTTGTGGGCAGGTTGCAATGCAGCATAGTCAGGAACTAGAAGAGAAGTCATGGCAGGTGGCACAGGTATATAGTCCACAATCCAGGTCAGGCACAGGAGAGGAGGAACGTAACACAGGGGTCAAGCAGACGTGAAGTCAGGTCATACAAGAACATCAGGATCATGAATATGGAACACCTTATTGACAATTGACACTAGTGAACCAAAATATTACTCAGAAGCAGAAAGGGGCTGTCTTAAATAGGTGATGGTGCTAGTCTATAATAGAAAAGTGGACAGTTTGTGGGTGAGTGTACTGCTCCTTTAAATAGCAGAACAAGCACATGTGCGCACTCTAAGAGCCAAACCTGAAACTACAGTACAGTGCAGGAGGAAGCTGCAGCATGGTGGTGCGCAGGAGCAGAGAACAGGACATCGGGCAGGACCTGGCAAAAGCTGGCCACTGGGATAACAAGGGGTTTGATTTTAGGTCAAAGTTAATTTAGGAATCAGGTCTAAAAAAATGTTGGGGTTTGATGTGTAAACTAATTATGGGATCTGATGTATGGGGTCTGAATACATTTTGCTGTATGGAATTTGAATTGATTTTGAGGTCTGCCATATTTGTGACATCTGGAGTCTGACATTATTTGTAGCTGCCCTCTACTATAGTTTATTGAAGTTCCAAATAAAAAATGTACTTCTGTTAACTTAGTATTTTAAACAAGGCATTTTTTTAACCCAGACAACCCATTTAAATGCACTAGAAGTGGAAAGAAAAATAACCTCTAGTACATGAGGCGCTGCTTAATCCAGATTTCCAAACCTTAGGTATTCATCTAGTGCTGTCTGCACTTGTTTATTGAAATAAAACGAAAAACACAGGAGTATAATGACGCGTTTTGGGGGTTCTGTTCCCCCTTCCTCAGATTGGGCATTGTCATAAAAAAACTTTTGATATTTGATAGAGATTTTAGACCCCAACCGATTACGAGAAGAAAGAGCCAGGAGAAGTGTGCTCTCTCCCAGCTATGTGTCACGTGACCTGGATGGACTCATGGACCTCGTCCTGGTCTAATAGACATAGAGCTGGGAGAGAAGCCCATGGCTGCCTGCTTCTCTATCTGCTTGTTCTTGTCATTGGTCAGACTCCGAATGCTCAGACCCCGACCGGTAAAAACATTTGACAAGTTCCTACGACATTTCAAACTTTTTTTTTCTTTGGCAGGTATGCCTTAAGCCAGGTGTTTCAGTTGTTCATTATAATTTCATTAAAGTTAATGGACTTTCTACCAATTAGGTTACTCGGATCTGTATGGGCACAGAACAGTCCTACGTTCTGACTATGGTGGGAGTCCAAGCTCAATGATGTTTTCTTCTGATATGCGTCAATGACATATGATAGTTAAAGGGTACTCCCCCCCCTAGACATCTTATCCCCTATCCAAAGGATAGGGGATAAGATGTCTGACCGCGGGGGTCCCACTGCTGGGGACCCCCGCAATATAGCACGCAGCACCCACCTGTTACTGCTCCGGAAGTGCTGGAGGGTCTGGCTACCGACCACGGGGACGGAAGATCGTGACGTCACGACTGCGCCCTGTGTGATGTCACGCCCCGCCCCCTCAATGCAAGTCAATGGGAGGGGGCGTGATGCCCCCTCCCATAGACTTGCATTGAGGGAGCGGGACATGACATCACACGGGGGCGGAGTCGTGATATCACGATACACCGTCCCAGTGATCAGGAGGCATAACACTGAGAGCCTCCAGCGCTTCCTGCAGTGCTTACAGGTGGGTGCCACATGCTATATTGCGGGGGTCCCCAGTGGCGGGACCCCCGCGATCAGACATCTTATCCCCTATCCTTTGTCTAGGGGTCGAGTACCCCTTTAAAAACAAAGCTTTATTTTAATATATTCATATATATATACACTTCTCCTTCTCTCACACTTTTTTCCCCATTAACATTAGTTGTCTTGCATGTGAGTCATGAGAACATTTGTTCCAGGGATATTCCTGTGGTGGGTAGGCGGCAAGTCTCACCTCCTTCTCCCTTCAAGTCTTTGCTGCCACAACCCACAGGGTGGAATGATTCCATGCATATAAAACAACGGATTAAACAAAACTTATGTCCAGGTTGGTAAAATAAAGGTGTTTTTAATAACCCACTCCTTTTGGGGCATGTTTGGCTACATTTTAGCCCTATTAATAATGCCGGATGATAACTTTAACATTAAAACCAATTGTTATTGATACATTTCTACTTTTGATTAATACTTTAAAATTGTACAATGAGCACCTATACAACAGAACTCTATCTACTGACACGTCATAGAGCAGTGTTTTTCAAACAGTGTGCCTCCAGCTAATGAAAAACTACAAATCCCAGCATGCCCAAACAGCCAAAGGCATGCTGGCAGTTGTAGTTTTGCAACAGCTTCCATGCACTGATCCAGTGTTTCTGAACCGTACTGCCTCCACCTTTTGCAAAACTAAAACTCCCAGCATGCCCCACCGGTCTTTGGCTGGCTGGGCATGATGAGAGTTGTGGCTTTGCAGCAGCCTCCATACACTAATCCATTTTTTCCTGACTAGTGTGCCTCCAGCTGTTGCAAAACTACAACTCCCAGCAAGCCCAGACAGCTTTTGGCTGTCCAGGCATGTCGGCGTTGTAATTTTGTAACAGCCTCCACGCACCAATTCAGTGTTTCTCAACTTGGAGGCTGTTGCAAAACTACAACTCTCAGCATGCCAGTCAAAGACTGTTCGGGCATGCTATGACATACTATGAGGAGTAGTTTTGCAACAGCTGGAGGCACTCTGGTTGGGAAACACTGGATTAGTGCATGGAGGCTGTTGCAAAACTACAACTCCGAGCATGTCAGGACAGTCTTTGGCTGTCCAAACATGCTGGGAGTTGTAGTTTTGAAAAAGTCTCCATGCATTAATCCAGCGTTTCCCAACCAGGGTGCCTCCAGCTGTTGCAAAGCTACAACTCCCAGCAAGCCCAGACAGCCAGCAGCTGTCTGGGCATACTGGGAGTTGTAGTTTTGCAAAAGCTGGAGGCACCCTGGATGGGAAACACTGCTCTAGCTGTTGCAAAACTACAACTCCCAGCTTCCCGGAAAGCCAAAGGCTGTCCAGGCATGTTAGGAGATGTAGTTTTGCAACAGCCTCCAAGCACTAGTCTAGTGTTTCCCAACCAGGGTGCCTCCAGCTGTTGCAAAACTACAACTCCCAGCATGCCCAAACAGTCTTTGGCTGTCCAAACATGCTGGGAGTTGCAGTTTTGCAACAGTCTCGATGCATTAATCCAGTGTTTCCAAACTAGGGTGCCTCTAGCTCAGTGTTTCCCAACCAGGGTGCCTCCAGCTGTTGCAAAACTACAACTACCAACATGTCCGAACAGTCTTTGGCTGTCCAAACATGCTGGGAGTTGTAGTTTTGCAACAGTCTCGATGCATTAATCCAGTGTTTCCAAACTAGGGTGCCTCTAGCTCAGTGTTTCCCAACCAGGGTGCCTCCAGCTGTTGCAAAACTACAACTACCAACATGTCCGAACAGTCTTTGGCTGTGCGGGCATGCTAGGAGTTGTAGTTTTGCCACAGCCTCCATGCAGGATATGTACCCTTCGCTGACTCTGTATTTTGTCTATTTTCCATAGCATGCAGTGGATTGTAAAGCTACATTCTGCATGCGGCATGCATGGCTGATCCTTGGCCAACATACTGTTTCTATGTCATAAAGTACCAAGCCTTCAATAATTCACAAGAGGAATACGGTACATACCGGCAGCGCGCGGAGTCTAAGAACAATTAACCTCATCCTCCCATCTCGCAGGACGGATACGTCTTCTATCAGCAGGTTCCCGTATCAAAGACGACTATTGTCAGATCACAATAAATATCACAAAAAACAGGATTTGCGGAGTCTGACCCTGATAATCTGAAGCCATCTGTTCTACTTAATAGTCGCTTCTCATCACCACGGAAACAAGTCAACTGTGCTGACAAAAAAAGAATGGGAGGCAAGAGACAACTGGGGCACTTCCAGGCAGCCCAGAGAGATGCCTACAATCCATATGAGCATGTGGGAGCGCTGCAAACAGTAGAGGGTGGCCATATGGAGCGCCCGGCATAACCACAGGACGGCCTGGAAGCCGCTACAAAGTAACAGAAAAATATCAGCGATTATTTGCTTATGTGCTTCCCGATAAACAAACGTTCTAGGTCATCACATTACCGTACACCAGTGTTTCCCAACCGGGGTGCCTCCAGCTGTTGCAACACTACAACTCCCAGCATGCCCGGACAGCCATTGGCTGTCCGGGCATGCTGGGAGTTGTAGTGTTGCAACAGCTGGAGGCACCCCGGTTGGGAAACAGTCCCGTACACAGTACCCAATGGTCGGCCTGTCGGAACTCTACAGAACCTTTTGTTATATAAGATTATGAAATTGATCAATGTAGTTTACATAAAAGAAGTATAAGGCTATGTTCACATCAGCGTTGGGCAAATCTGTTATGAAATGAGCGTTATTGTCACATAACGGATCTGAAACTTTCATATGTAAATTTATAAAAAATAATAATAATAATATTTACGCTAAGTTTCCAGTTGTTTTTATTTTTCTGGTAGTTTTTGGAAAAGTGACGCTGCAGTTTATGAGCCACAGTCAGAAGTGGATCCATTAGGGAGGAGAAGTGTACCGTATATACTCGAGTATTAGCTGTTCCGAATATAAGCCGAGGCCCCTAATTTCACCCCCAAAAACCCAGGAAAAGTTATTGACTCGACTATAAGCCTAGGGTGGGAAATACGTCATCCCCCCATGTCATCATCCCCCCTGTCATCATCCAGACCCCCAGTCATTATCACCCCCATCATCATCACCCCGTCATCATCCAGACCCCCGTCATTAACACCCCCGTCATCATCACCCTCATCGTCATCACCCTCATCGTCATCACCCCCCTCGTCATCATCCCCCTCGTCATCATCCCCCTCGTCATCATCCCCCTCGTCATCATCCCCCTCGTCATCATCCCCCTCGTCATCATCCCCCCTTCATCATCCAGACCCTCCTTTTGTTTTCTACTCACTGGGCCGTCCATCTTATGCCATCTATGTTGCAGGGACTGTCTAGTGGGGACGGTAGTCATTCCGGGCTGTCCATCTTCACCGAGAGGGCCTCTTCTCCGCTCTGGGACAGCCACGGACTAGTGACGTTGCGTTGACGACGACATGCACATGAACGTCCCTGCGCGGTGGCATCAACGCAGCGTTACTAGTTCAGGGCCGGCCCGGAGCGGAGAAGAGGGCCTCCCGGTGAAGATGGACAGCCCGGAACGACTAACTCTCCCCACCGGACGGTCCCTGCAGCATAGATAGGCAAGATGGATGTCCCGGACCATCCCCTCACAGCTAAGCCAGTATGTTCACTCGAGTATAAGCCAAGGGGGGGCGTTTTCAACACGAAAAATCGTGCTGAAAAACTCGGCTTATGCTTGAGTGTATACGGTAAGTCGTTCTTTATGTCCTATTCCTTTTGAATACACTTCTGGCTTTGGCTCAAAATCTGCCAGAAAAAAAAAACAAGTGGAAACTTAGTCCTAATGGATCTAAAACTGATGTTAATGGAAGTCATCGCTCTGTTATTTGTAAAAAAAAAATGTTGTTAAAATTAAATATTAAATAACAGACTGTTAACATCCATTATAATTAGAGTTGAACGAACTTACAGTAAATTGGCTCGTAGCGAACCTCGCAGCTCGGCTGTTGATTACTTTAGCCTGCATAAATTAGTTCAGCTTTCCAAGGGCTCCAGTTGCCTGGAAAAAGTGGATACAGACCTAAGAGACCTAAGACTGTCATCCCGGACTTTTCTAGGCAACCAGAGCCCTTGGAAAGCTGAACTAATTTACGCAGAGCCGAGCTGCAAGGTTCGCTACGAGACCATCTGCTGTAAGTTCACTCAACTCTAGTTCTAATCTGTTAAAATATCCGTTTATTACCATCAATGTTCGTTATTTTTGAAACATTTCCATTCTGGTTTTTTTTCTGAGCATGCTCAGTAGCAAAAACAGATGTAAAAATAAGGCACTGCTCTCATTGTGCTCCGACCTGTTCTGGAACACAACTGACCACCACTGGGTCCTGACGGATTCCATTGACTTGAATGGGGTCCATTGGGGATCCGGTAGTTTAAGGGTGCGTTCACACGCTATTACTAGCAGCGGGTTTCATGCTGTGGGAAACCTGCTGCGAGTTACACTACCATTGATTTGAATGGGTCCACAGACAGTCCGCAATAGTGTCAGATTTGCGGACTGTCCGCAGACCCATTTAAATCAATGGTAGCGTAACTCTCAGCTGTTTTCCCGCAGTGGGAAACTCGCTACTAGCGTGTGAACGCACCCTAACAGAGAAAAAATAGTTCATGCAACGGATGACAGCGGAGATCTTAAAAAGTCTATAGAAATGAATAGGATCCGTTAGCTTCATTTTTTTGGTATGCTACGGTTTTCAGTCCGGCAAAGCGTATACGGGGCAAAAATAAGCTGACCGGAGTTACAATCCAAGGCTGGGTCCACACCACAATTTTGCAATACAGTTCCCGTATATGTTTTCAATTTGAAAACCATACGGAACCGTATTGAAAACCGTATGCATTGACTCTCCATTGTATACTGTATGCCAAAAGATGCATCCGGTTGTGTCCGTTTTGCATCTTGTATGATTTTGTCAGGTTTTTTTCCCGTACCCAAAACTGTAGCCTACCATGGTTTTTGGTCCGGGTGAAGTTTTTTAAACATGGGAACCGGGAATTAATGGGAACCGTACAGAACCGTATGGGCGTACGGTTTCATCTGGTTTGCACCATACGGTTTTTGACTTTGCAGTTTTTTTCTTGGAATTTTAATCAAACAAGTGAAAGTTTATTCATAATGGAATAAAAAATTAAAAACGTATACGAACTGGACATCACTTTTCAAACCGTATACGGTTTGCAACTGTATACGGATTCAAATTTGTACACGTTTTGATACAGTTTAGTAAGGTTTTGAGGAATCCGTTTTTTCTTTTTAATCAAAAACCTGATCTGGGAACTGTATTGCAAAAACGTGGCGTGAACCTCCAGCCTAACTCCGGTCGGTTCATTCAAATGAATGAGATACGGGCGGGGTCCGGCTGGGATATGGGAGCGCCCGGCTTTCACATCTCCCAGCTGGATCCGGTGACCATAACTGCAAAACGTAGTGTGAATGCACCCATATACAGGTCATAATGCAGTATACCTCAGCTGCTGTGGAACCTCTTTTGGAAGGGTAAGCAGATCTTCCTATCTGCATCATCTTAGGCTGTGTTCATATCCCATTTGTGATGTCCACTTAGCTAAAAAAAAGTTTCTGCCATAACATTAAAGAGGTTGTGCCATCTTATAAAGTTATACCCTTCGGATAGGAGATAAGTTATATTGCAATACAGATCTCCTTAAAGCAGAATTTTCATGCAGAACTCCATGTAGAAATGCTGTTGTGTGAACATTGCCTAAGTTTTCAGCTGTCTGGGCATGCTGGGAGTCTTAGCTTTGTAACAGGTGGAGATACCCTGTTTGGGAAACAATGGCCTATACAGAGGTTAAAGTGGTATTCCAGGCAAAAACTTTTTTTTATATATCAACTGGCTCCAGAAAGTTAAACAGATTTGTAAATTACTTCTATTAAAAAATCTTAATCCTTTAAGTACTTATGAGCTTCTGAAGTTAAAGGAGTAGTCCAGTGGTGATTCAGTGGTGAGCAACTTATCCCCTATCCTAAGGATAGGGGATAAGTTGCAGATCGCGGGGGGTCCGACCCCTGGGGCCCCCCACGATCTCCTGTACGGAGCCCCGACAGCCCGCTGGAAGGGGGCGTGTCGACCTCCGCACGAGGCGGCGGCCGACACGCCCCCTCAATACAACTCTATGGCAGAGCCGAAGCGCTGCCTTCGGCAATCTCCGGCTCTGCCATAGAGATGTATTGAGGGGGCGTGTCGGCCGCCGCCTCGTGCGGGGGTCGACACCCGCTATCTCGGCGGAGAGCCGGGGCCCCGTACAGAGAGATCGCAGGGGGCCCCAGCGGTCGGACCCCCCGCGATCTCAAACTTATCCCCTATCCTTAGGATAGGGGATAAGTTTTTCACCACTGGACTACCCCTTTAAGGTTGTTCTTTTCTGTCTAAGTGCTCTCTGATGACACGTGTCTCGGGAAACGCCCAGTTTAGAAGCAAATCCCCATAGCAAACCTCTTCTAAACTGGGCGTTTCCCGAGACACGTGTCATCAGAGAGCACTTAGACAGAAAAGAACAACCTTAACTTCAGAAGCTCATAAGTACTGAAAGGATTAAGATTTTTTAATAGAAGTAATTTACAAATCTGTTTAACTTTCTGGAGCCAGTTGATATATATAAAAAAGTTTTCCTGGAATACCCCTTTAAAGTTCCAGCCTTCCATCTGCAGTATACCTCCCAACGTATACCTCCAATGAAAAGCTGACAACGTAATGTGAACAGAATCTTAAGGGTAGACTCAAACATGATGTTTTTCTTTAAAAAACCCAATAAACATGCCATTGCTAAAGCATGCCTTTATTTTTATTTTTGCCTAAATGGCTGGGGAGTCACTAGTGAAATATGAAATGTCCTCCCTACATGTTTTTTTTTTTTTACTCTTCAGTGGTGTTTTTTTGGCTCAATTGTAAATCTCTTACAATGGTGTTTTTTTCTGATTTTGTGTTGTTGTTTTTTTCTCCCACAGACCTATAACAATTCAAATTTCTACAAGTGTGTGGGCCATTTGCTCTGTTTTTTTCCTCACATTCTTTAACAGAAACCCTTAAATCACATGATGACTTGTAATGAGAAAAACATTAGTAGAAAAATGACAGAAAAAATAAATAAAAACACCCAAATATTGTAATACACACTACTGAACTGTATAACACTCACTGCTGCTGATGAAGAACATCTCAGTGTGATCATACACATTAGAGCAGTGTTTTCCAACCAGTGTGTCTCCAGCTGTTGCAAAACTACAACTCCCAACATGCCCGAACAGCCTTCGGCATGCTGGGAGTTGTAATTGTACAACAGCTGGAGGCAAGCTGCTTGGGAAACCCTGCTCTATATAATCTTATTTTATATGAAGGATAGCCTTATACCTATCCCATGCTTAAAGGGGTATTCCAGGCCAAAGCTTTTTTTTTTATATATCAACTGGCTCCGGAAAGTTAAACAGATTTGTAAATTACTTCTATTAAAAAATCTTAATCCTTCCAATAGTTATTAGCTTCTGAAGTTGAGTTGTTGTTTTCTGTCTAACTGCTCTCTGATGACTCGCGTCCCGGGAGCTGTGCAGTTCCTATGGGGATATTCTCCCATCATGCACAGCTCCCAGAACGTGACCTCATCATTGAGCAGTTAGACAGAAAACTTCAGAAGCTAATAACTATTGGAAGGATTAAGATTTTTTAATAGAAGTAATTTACAAATCTTTTTAACTTCCCGGAGCCAGTTGATATATAAAAAAAAGTTTTTGCCTGGAATACCCCTTTAAACTCCTTCACTGTATTTGCAGCTACCACTTCTGCAGGTAGGCTATTCCATGCATCCACTACTCTCTCAGTAAAGTAATACTTCCTGATATTACTCCATAAACATTTCCCCTCTAATATAAAACGGTGTCCTCTTTGTGGTAGTTTTTCAGAATAAAACAATATGACTGCTATTACAGGGATAGGCACTCAGCTGTCCTGGAATCCTAAATGGCAAGGATGTCTAGTTGTATTGTGGTGGCCAAGGACAGCATTAGCAATAGCAGAACCGGTCCATGACATAGATGTGAACAATAACTGATCTTCTTGACAACATAGTAATAAATAAGGGTGCGTTCACACGGCTGTCTGTCCCCGTTTTTTTTTTATCCCCCTTTCGGTTCCATTCTTGCAGGCTGTAAACGGATTCAAAACGTTTTTTAAAAAATCCCATTCATGTTTTTTTTTACAATCCGTTTGCACTCATTTCCATTTTTTTGACAGCATAAAAAATGAAACATGCAGTATTTTTTCTTCCGTAGAAAAAACAGGTACAGTAAATTTAACATTGAAGTCTATGGAAAACGGATGAGTCTTTAAAGGAGTAGTCCAGTGGTAAACAACTTATCCCCTATCCTAAGGATAGAGGATAAGTTGCAGATCACGGGAGGTCCGACCGCTGGGGCCCCCTGCGATCTCCTGTACGGAGCCCCGACAGCCTGCGGGAAGGGGGCGTGTCAACCTCCGCACGAAGCGGAGGCCGACACGCCCCCTCAATACAACTCTATGGCAGATGTATTGAGGGGGCGTGTCGGCCGCCGCTTCGTTCGGGGGTCGACACCCGCTATCTGGCCGGAGAGCCTGGCCCTCGTACAGAGAGATCGCAGGGGGCCCCAGTGGTCGGACCCCCCGCGATCTCAAACTTATCCCCTATCCTTTGGATAGAGGATACGTTTTTCACCACTGGACTACCCCTTTAATGTCATCTGTTTGCATCCGTTTTTTCAATCTGTTTTTTGATCCGTTTTAACTTTTGAGCATGCTCAGAACAAATAAAAAATATGTTTGGGTTTATTAACTGAACAAAAATGGATACAAACGGATAACATCCGTTTGCATCCGTTTTTGTCCGTTTTTTAAAGTCGTTTTTAATTTTGACGGGAGAAGAACGGAACGGGTCTAGACGGCTGTGTGAACGAACGTAGCCTAATAAAATAGATTTTTTTTCAACAACACAGACACAATGTTTCGAGGGGATAGGACCTGAAGAAGAGGTGTGCTATCTTCTGGAAACGTGTTTTCCTTGTGTAGTTGTAATAAATATATTTTATTATTTATTACTATTTTGTCCGGAAGATCAATTACTGTTTATATTGATGTTTGTGGGTTAGCACTGAATCAGCATCTGTTTTCTCCTGTTGGACCTATTACGCTATTGTAAACTTCTTCTACCATCCTGGGACTCTGGTGTACGTGTTTGATGCTGGCGTCTCCCCGGTGTATATTTAAGGCTATCATAGGCGGTAAGCACACCACCTTCTGCAACGCTGACTATACCACTTAAATGGGCACGCTCATTAAAACTAATTTTTGCTATTGCAATCCTTATGGTAAATAAAAAATCTTTCTAATGTACTTTGTTTATAAAAATTAAGTTTTCTATGTTTTAATTGTGTTTAAAAAAGCTGCTACTAGGTGTCTCCCTACTTGTCCAGAGCACATTTCCGCCCATCTCCTGCACAGACTTTGGACTCCTGCTGGCCTGGCAGAAGTCCAAAATCAGGAAATGCTAAGGGGGTGGGTGCAGCCTTAGCCAAGCATAGCTCATCTTACACTGAACTGCTCTGGGCTGTGTGTAGCAGAGTGAGGGTGGAAGTTCTCTCCTGTATGGCTTCAGATGATGTCACGCCTGCTGGGGAACACCCATTTCCCAGTCTGTGAATCTGAGACATACAGAGCAATATCAAGAAGGAAGAAAACTAAAAAATAATAAATATAAAGGCAGGGGGTTGTTTATCATGATGGGGGCAGTGAACTGGGAGAATTATAACATTTAACAAGATCATGAGAGGTACATGCATTGGGTTTTACTGAACAGCTGAATAGGTATTTAGTCACATGGAGGCTCCTAGCCAATAGATGCAGGAGCCAGTCCCATGTTTAGGTGCTCCTTTGGGAACAGAGGAGCACCTAAAGGTGTTCTAATCTGTCCGATCTTTGCCTTTGCCAAAACCACATGTGTTGTAAAGTCAAGCACACCTTAGAAATAGGCCACATGTCACCAGTTTAGTTTGAAAAATAGTTGTCTCCTGACCCTAGTTCCTGTCCCGTTGCAAGGATATAGTCTACATTTTAGCACTCAAGAGGGATTATTTCTCCAAGCAAGGATACAGTTAAACAAGGGCCTTGCTGTATTTACTGGATCTCATTTTAGCTTCTGTTCAGACCAATGCTAGCCTGTTGAGACTTTCCTGGATACGTTTCTTTGAGTGTTGTGAGCTTGTGTGTCACAGAACGTTAAAGGGGTTGTCCCAGCTTGCTCATCCGGCTTTCTCCAGCTCCCCCTGCCCTTCTGAAGTGGTAAGAAAAGCCAAAAGCAGCCGAATCCAGCAAAATTACGCAATTTAAATAACTTTCATTGACTTTAATGGGAGTTACGGAAACTGTGTAGCCCCATGAGCCACGATGTATACGTAAATTCAGCAAATACATAAACAGAATAGCCTGCAGGGCTACGATGTTTGTGCAAATACCCTTAAAGTCGTAACTGTGTAAATTGCTTAACTTCGCAGCTTCGGCTACTTTTGGTTTTTCTAACCACCTCTGCTGCTGCAAACAGGCAGGAGCTGGCCGAAAAATCCGTCAGGATCAAGCTGGGACACCCGCTTTAAGATCAGCATGCACCTGTATTAGACATATTCATGTACAAGTGTTCAAGATTTCAAACATTCAGCTACGCTGCTAACAAAGCATTACTTCAAGGGACAGTGACTAAATGTTTACTCTCCCAATCTTAAGCAATACTATCAAAAGCTGTATTTTAAGAGACTGTCCCTTATTTACTAAGAGTGTTGTGTAGGTTTCTTTGTGGGTTGTAATTCCTTACAATTTATTTTCCATGGTATTTACTAAGGTTTTCTACATTTTCCACTTTCCCTATATTTTGCTTTTTTTACACATGCTCTGATCTGTCAGGTTTTCCTCAGCTGAAATCCACCACATTTTCTGTGGAAACCTTAGTAAATATGTTGGGTTTTTGTGAAAATGTCAGGGACACGGCCCTTTTTGATGACCACGCCCCTTTTCAGATGGCCACACCCCCTTTTCGGGTTTTCTTAGCAAAATGCAGAGTTACCGTAGTCAGGTTTTTTTTCAATTCTGGCGCAAATTCTGGCGCAGGCAGAATTTCTGGCGCAATGCGCCAGAACTTGGCGCACAACCCGACAAGACATGTGGGGTTTGCAATAGTAAATGAGGACCACTGGGTATTTCTAGAGTTCCGGAGTTGCAAGTTATTTACCGAGATCCTGGCTTCAGAGGTCTTATTCCTGGGCTTTGTATACCACAACAGCTTTATTTAGATAAAAAGATTGTGCTTCACAGAGGAACATTGGGTTAACACCACTTAGCTATGTGACTACTACTCTCATCATATCCCACTACTTCATCCCTAGTGCTTACCACATTACATCCATTTGAAGTGCTGTTTTCATATTGGATATTCAATTGTCACTATTATTACCCGAACACATATACCACTTAGAGCTGTGACATTGGGCTCATTCATTGGCTAATTAAATGTAGTTATGCTGGTTAAAAACCAATGTCGGCAATACATGTTCACACAGGTGGATCTTTTGCAAGTGGGAAAATCCACAGCAGGCCCCACTGAAGCCAACATATTCTGCTGTGGATTTTCCCTTGCGGTATGTTCCCACATGAATATTTTGCTGCAGATTTTCGAATGCAGTGTTTTCCAACCAGTGTGCCTCCAGCTGTTGCAAAACTACAACTCCCAGCATGCCAGGACGGGCATGCATGGAGTTGTGGCTGTTCAACAGCTCATTTTTCCGGAAACGCTGCTCTAATGGTTAAGAGGCATTCAGACTATGAAATTTCCGAGTGCAGATCCACTCAGAAATTCTGCTTGGAAATCCCGGTGCAGCAGCCTTTTGTCTCCAATAGGATTCTGCTGTACCCCACGCACATTGTAGAATTTCCGCAAAATCTAAATTGCGGACTCCACCGAAAAAAATTACCACATGCATTCTTTTGGTGGATCCGATCGGGCATGCACTGCCGTCAATGGTGACAGCACATGTCTGGGCAAAGTGCCTCGGCGTCCAATGTGCATGAAATGTCAATTTCTCCAGGCAGACATTGCTTAGTGTAAATACACATTAAGGCCCCTTTCACACTACCAGTATCATCCTGTAAAAACCTCCATTATTACTCCCGGCAAAAAGTCCTGAGAACGTCCCTCGAAAAATCCCATTCATGTCAATAGGATTTTTTGAACATCCTTTTGAATCAGGCATGTCCATTTTTACTAATGTCAGCTATTTTTGCCGGCATAAAAGACGGTGCATGCACTCATTTTCTGTCCGGCAAAAAACAAAATGGTGAAAAACCGGATGTTAAAATTTAACATTGAAGTCTATGGGAACCGGATATTAAAAAAAAAAAACATCCGTTATCAGTTATGGTCAGGTTTTTTAACATCCCTTTTTCCTACTGAGCATGCTCAGTACAGCTTTACATAAAAAAGTTAAAAACCTGATTAAAAAAACGGATGTAACTGGTAATAACGGATGATAACGGATGAACAACATCAGGTTTTTTAAGAAAAAAAACATAAAAAATAACGGTTGATGGTCATCAGTTATCATCCTTTATTACCAGTTATTGCATCCGTTTTTTTTTTTTTCATCCGTTATTGTAAAATAACAGCAGTAAAAAAGCAGGATGATACTTGTGGTGTGTAGCAAAATACACAAAAATCTGGACGTGTGAATACAGCCTTATAAAAGATGTGTGGCCAATAATGATGGAAGTAGAGGGCCATACAAACAATCCTGCCATCTCCTTGTGCAATAGGCAGGGCCGGATCATCATTGGCGCTCTTGGAGCACCTGCTCCGGGCCCCATGCCCGCAGGGGGCCCCTGTCGCAATCAGGACATCCCTGTGTCCCGAAAAATCTTTTCAGGACACAAGGATATCCCGGCGGTTACCTCTCTGCGGCGGCCCCCGCATTAACTTTAAAAACGCAGGGGCCGCCGGGAGGTAGCGCACGCAGGGACGTCACTGGCCCATAGGCCATAGCGGAAGGTCGTGACCCCGGTCCCCGGGGTCCCCGGACCGGAGAAGTGGTGGTCGAAACACTGAAGTGGGGCAGTAAACAGGCATACAGCCTCCAGCCATACACTATATGGCTGAAGGCTGTATGTCTGTAGGGGAACTATACTGCACCTAATGTGGGGAACTATACTGCTCTTAATGTGGGGAACTATACTACACCTAATGTGGAGAACTATACTGCACCTGTGGGGGGAACTGTACCGCACCTAATGTGGGGGGAACTATACTGGACCTAATGTCGGGGGAACTATACTACACCTAATTTGGGGGAAACTATACTGCACCTGTGTGGGGAACTGTACTGCACCTAATGTGGGGGAACTATATCGCACCTAATGTGGGGAAACTATACTGCACCTAATGTGGGGGTACTAGATTGCACCTAATGTGGGGAACTATAATGCACCTAATGTGAGGGGAACTATACCGCACCTAATGTGAGGGGAACTATACTGCACCTAATGTGAGGGGAACTATACTGCACCTAATGTGAGGGGAACTGTACTGCACCTAATGCGGGGGAACTGTACTGCACCTAATGTGAGGGGAACAATACTGCACCTAATGTGGGAGAACTATACTGCACCTAATGTGAGGGGAACTATACTGCACCTAATGTTGGGGACTATACTGCACTTAATGTGGAGAACTATACTGCACCTAATCTGGGGAACTATACGGCACCGGAGGAACGGTGGTCGGAACACTGAAGTGGGGCAGTAAACAGGCATACTGCCCCCAGCCATACACTATATGGCTGAAGGCTGTATGTCTGCAAGGGAACTATACTGCACCTAATGTGGGGAACTATACTGCACCTAATAGGGGGAACTATACTGCACCTAATGGGGGGGACTATACTGCACTTAATGTGGGGAGAACTATACTACACCTAATGTGGGGAGCTAAACTGCACCTAATGTGGGGAGAACTATACTACACCTAATGTGGGGAGCTATACTGCACATAATAGGGGGAACTATACTGCACCTAATGGGGGGAACTATACTGCACCTAATGTGGAGGAAACTATACTGCACCTAAGGTGGGGCAACTGTACTGCACCTAATGTGGAGGAACTATACTGCACCTAAGGTGGGGGACTATACTGCACTTAATGTGGAGAACTATACTGCACCTAATGTGGGGAACTATACTGCACCTAATGTGGGGGAACTGTACTGCACCTAATGTGGGGAACTATACTGCACCTAATGTGGGGGAACTGTACTGCACCTAATGTGGGGGACTATACTGCACCTAATGTGGGGGAACTGTACTGCACCTAATGTGGGGGACTATACTGCACCTAATGTGGGGAACTGTACTGCACCTAATGTGGGGAACTATACTGCACCTAATGTGGGGGAACTGTACTGCACCTAATGTGGGGGACTATACTGCACCTAATGTGGGGAACTGTACTGCACCTAATGTGGGGAACTGTACTGCACCTAATGTGGGGAACTGTACTGCACCTAATGTGGGGAACTGTACTGTACCTAATGTGGGGGACTATGCTGCACCTAATGTGGGGGAACTATACTGCACCTAATGTGGAGGAACTGTACTGCCAACCTAATGTGGGGGAACTGTACTGCCAACCTAATGTGGGGAAACTACTGCACACCTAATGTGGGGGAACTAAACTGCCAACCTAATGTGGGGGGACTTATACTGCCAACCTAATGTGGGGGAACTGTACTGCACCTAATGTGGGGGACTATACTGCACCTAATGTGGGGGAACTGTACTGCACCTAATGTGGGGAACTAATACTGCACCTAATGTGGAGAACTGTACTGCACCTAATGTGGGGAAACTATACTACACCTAATATGGGGGAACTATAGTGCACCTAATGTGGAGAACTGTACTGCACCTAATGTGGAGAACTGTACTGCACCTAATGTGGAGAACTGTACTGCACCTAATGTGGAGAACTATACTGTACCTAATGTGGGGAAACTATACTGCACCTAATGTGGAGAACTGTACTGCACCTAATGTGGAGAACTATACTGTACCTAATGTGGGGAAACTATACTGCACCTAATGTGGGGTAACTGTCGGGGGGGCCCCATCATAATGAAGAGCTCTGTCTTCCAGGAAGCCTTAATCTGGCCCTGGCAATAGGGAATATGTGGCCGGTCATAATTGAAGTCAAGGCCCACGCAATAGATAAGCGGTGCCATAGGCGCCATAAATAAGCACCAATTTACTTGCACGGGGCAGCCACCCTGCAGAACACCACCCTAGCGACAACCATGATAGATGCAGACAATACATGTGCTCAGATTACATAGCATCAATACAAAAACATACAAATCATATGTTTATTATTTACGGAACTTCAAGTGCAACTAACCCTTCTATGAGGATACAGCAAAAAGTGCTTCAAAACGGGAAATTTCTCAATGAAACGAAGCGACGAACCGGAAAGGAGAAGCCACAGGTCAGCAAAAAGTGACTCGAGATCATGGCAAAGGTGGGAGCATGCAGGGGGGGGGGCACCTTACTATATTTTGGATAAGGTATTTACATACTTGGGGTAGTGAACTTATATCTATGACTCCATATCTGTAGGACTGTAACGGGTCAGAGTTATAACTATTAATATATATATATATATATATATATATATATATATATATATATACTTATGGTGAGTGTGTATATTGGTGGAGATATATATATTATAGTGCACAAGACACAAAGTAAATATATAGACAGGATACATAATGTTACATGACATTGTATTATAACAACTATAGAGGAGACTTATCAAGTAAAATACTGACTGGGATAGAGGACAATATAGAAACCATCAGCAGGCGGGTGACTAGTTGGGAATCCCAGTTTGTTACTAGTTTCTGCTCTCTCTATGACAATGTTTCCAAACCAGGGTGCCTCCAGCTGTTGCAAAACTACAACTCCCAGCATGCCCGGACAGCCGAGTTGTAGTTTTGCCACAGCTGGAGGCAGCCAGTTTAGGGAACACTGATGTATGGTAATATAAGAGGCATAGATATGATGTAGATAGAGACCAAGGCCCGGGAGAACTGTGCAGCTCCATAGAGGCTGATGCCCGGCGCTGATCCCAGGGTGGCACAGGGGGCACAAGGTGACTGCGGCCGGGAGGGAGGTCACATCTGTGCCAGAGGGGAAAGTGATGGAGTCCAGGACTCCACATAAGTAGAAAGTCCTGCATGATGGTGTCATGGCAGGATGGCACACTGCGGGCACACCGGCGCCGTGCCCAGGATGCAACAAAGCCCGGCCGAGCGCTGAGCACCGGGGGGCACCGCAGGGATGACGGGCGCCGCTATATACAAGGCGCAGGGAGGACAATAGGGAGACAGCGGAGGAGCCCGGCCCGGGGAGGATGCGCGCCTCCCGCCTGGTGCTGATGCTGGCGCCGCGCTCACACCTACCCGCTGCCGTCAGGAAATCCGAGGCATCCCGCCTGCTCACTCGGCTCTCAGCGCCATCTTCCCGCTGATCCCCGGGGTCCGGGCATGTGCCGGCCCAGGCTGCTCGCTCCCGACCCACGGCCATCCCACAACGGGGGAAATAGGGAGAGCACGGCGGAGAAGAGGCGCGCCCCCGACCTCCAGAACGCGGCTGGGCTGAACCGGAGGCGGGCGGGCGCCGCGCAGGAGCTACCTCAGCACCGGCCTGCACCAGCCCGGGCCATACTGCTATATACCGGGTCATACTGCTATATACCGGGCCATGTACTGATATATACCGGGCCATATACTGATATATACCGGGCCATACTGATATATACTGGGCCATACTGCTATATACCGGGCCATACTGATATATACCAGGCCATACTGCTGTATACCGGCCATACTGCTATATACCGGGCCATGTACTGATATATACCGGGCCATATACTGATATATACCAGGCCATACTGCTATATACCAGGCCATACTGATATATACCGGCCATACTGATATATACCAGACCATACTGATATATACCGGCCATACTGCTATATACCGGGTCATACTGATATATACCGGGCCATGTACTGATATATACCGGCCATATACTGATATATACCGGGCCATACTGATATATACCGGCCATACTGCTATATACTGGGCCATACTGCTATATACCGGGCCATACTGCTATATACCGGGCCATACTGCTATATACCGGGCCATACTGATATATACCAGGCCATACTGATATATACCGGGCCATACTGCTGTATACCGGGCCATACTGCTATATACCGGGCCATACTGATATATACCGGGCCATACTGATGTATACCGGGCCATGTACTGATATTTACCGGGTCATACTGCTGTATACCGGGTCATACTGCTGTATACCGGGTTATACTGATATATACTGGGCCATACTGCTATATACCGGGCCATACTGCTATATACCGGGTCATACTGCTGTATACCGGGCCATACTGCTGTATACCGGCCATACTGCTATATACCGGGTCATACTGCTATATACCGGGCCATACTGATATATACTGGGCCATATACTGATATATACCGGGCCATACTGCTATATACCGGGCCATACTGCTATATACCGGGCCATGTACTGATATATACCAGGCCATACTGCTATATACCGGGCCATACTGCTATATACCGGGCCATACTGCTATATACCGGGCCATACTGATATATACCGGGCCATACTGATATATACCGGGCCATACCGCTATATACCGGGCCATACCGCTATATACCGGGCCATACCGCTATATACCGGGCCATATACTGATATATACCGGGCCATATGCTGATATATACCGGGCCATACTGATATATACAGGGCCATACTGATATATACCGGGCCATACTGATATATACCGGGCCATACCGCTATATACCGGGCCATACCGCTATATACCGGGCCATACCGCTATATACCGGGCCATACCGCTATATACCGGGCCATATACTGATATATACCGGGCCATATGCTGATATATACCGGGCCATATGCTGATATATACCGGGCCATACTGATATATACCGGGCCATATACTGATATATACCGGGCCATATACTGATATATACCGGGCCATACTGATATATACCGGGCCATACTGTTTTACCAGTGAATGCCCATTCTGATTGGTCGGTTCTTCCAGCCATTGACACGTTTCACAGATCTGGACTGTCTGTAGCATTGTATGTTGAGTCTGGTTTCAAGTTACAATGGTCCAGAAAGACCATTGTATGTTGAAACTATTGTTACCTGAGGCCATTGTAAGTTGAGGGATCACTGTATAATGATACTGTATATACTGGTCTATACTGCTGTATAATGCCATATAATGGTCTATACTTATATATACCGGGCCATACTGCTGTGCAATATTATACACCAGGCCATACTGCTGTGTAATGCTATATACCGGGCCATACTGCTGTGTAATGCTATATACCGGGCCATACTGCTGTGTAATGCTAAATACCGGGCCATACTGCTGTGTAATGCTATATACCGGGCCATACTGCTGTGTAATGCTATATACCGGGCCATACTGCTGTGTAATGCTACATACTGGGCCATACTGCTGTGTAATGCTGCATACCGGGCCATACTGCTGTGTAATGCTATATACCGGGCCATACTGCTGTGTAATGCTATATACCGGGCCATACTGCTGTGTAATGCTATATACGGGGCCATACTGCTGTATAATGCTATATACCGGGTCATACTGCTGTGTAATGCTATATACCGGGCCATACTGCTGTGTAATGCTATATACCGGGCCATACTGCTGTATAATGCTATATACCGGGCCATACTGCTGTGTAATGCTATATACCGGGCCATACTGCTGCGTAATGCTATATACCGGGCCATACTGCTGCATAATGCTATATACGGGGCCATACTGCTGTATAATGCTATATACCAGGTCATACTGCTGTGTAATGCTATATACCGGGCCATACTGCTGTGTAATGCTATATACCGGGCCATACTGCTGTATAATGCTATATACCGGGCCATACTGCTGTGTAATGCTATATACCGGGCCATACTGCTGTGTAATGCTATATACCGGGCCATACTGCTGTGTAATGCTATATACCGGGCCATACTGCTGTGTAATGCTATATACCGGGCCATACTGCTGTGTAATGCTACATACTGGGCCATACTGCTGTGTAATGCTGCATACCGGGCCATACTGCTGTGTAATGCTATATACCGGGCCATACTGCTGTGTAATGCTATATACCGGGCCATACTGCTGTGTAATGCTATATACGGGGCCATACTGCTGTGTAATGCTATATACCGGGTCATACTGCTGTGTAATGCTATATACCGGGCCATACTGCTGTGTAATGCTATATACCGGGCCATACTGCTGTATAATGCTATATACCGGGCCATACTGCTGTGTAATGCTATATACCGGGCCATACTGCTGCGTAATGCTATATACCGGGCCATACTGCTGTGTAATGCTATATACGGGGCCATACTGCTGTATAATGCTATATACCGGGTCATACTGCTGTGTAATGCTATATACCGGGCCATACTGCTGTGTAATGCTATATACCGGGCCATACTGCTGTATAATGCTATATACCGGGCCATACTGCTGTGTAATGCTATATACTGGGCCATACTGCTGTATAATGCTATATACCGGGCCATACTGCTGTGTAATGCTATATACCGGGCAATACTGCTGTGTAATGCTATGTACTGGGCCATACTGCTGTGTAATGCTATATACCGGGCCATACTGCTGTATAATGCTATATACCGGGCCATACTGCTGTGTAATGCTATATACCGGGCCATACTGCTGTGTAATGCTAAATACCGGGCCATACTGCTGTGTAATGCTATATACCGGGCCATACTGCTGTGTAATGCTATATACCGGGCCATACTGCTGTGTAATGCTATATACCGGGCCATACTGCTGTGTAATGCTATATACCGGGCCATACTGCTGTGTAATGCTATATACCGGGCCATACTGCTGTGTAATGCTATATACCGGGCCATACTGCTGTGTAATGCTATATACCGGGCCATACTGCTGTGTAATGCTATATACCGGGCCATACTGCTGTGTAGGGTCACCACCCTTCTTGCAAAAAGAATACTGGCCATTCTAATTTGCATAAATAATTATATATGCGTGACATCACAGGAAGTGATTGAAGAGATACATTACATATGCAGGGAAAATAAAAAAAATTTCCTCCTCGCCTTTTAAAATCCATACTTCTTTCAATTTTCCACCTACAGACCCATATGAGGCTTGTTCTTTGTGGGACTAATTGTACTTTGTAATGTCATCATTCATGGCGAGGCATCCCAAGCTTCCTTAACCCCTCAAATGCCACATTAGGCTGGAATTCCAATGAGGATTTCTTTACAAAAACGCCGTAAAAACACAATTTTTTTCAGCAAAAAAACGCTGCATCCAGATGTTAGCTGATAGTCAGTAGTAAACTGCAAAATGCCAGATCCACTTGGCGTTTTTCAGTTTGGCTTTTTTTAATCCTTTTGGCGTTTTTCAGCAATTTTGGGCTCAGAGGCTGGATTTTCAAAGCGCCCAACAAAACCTAGTTTGGCGGGTTTTTTTGGACAGAAATCAGGGCGTTTTTCCCCCATAGAAGTCTATGGGAGAGCAAAGACGCCAAGAAACGCCATGTTGGTTTTAACTTTGGCGTTTTTGCCGGCGTTTTTTAATTCTTTTTTTGGAATTTAGCGACCCAAAAAAGTGATGGAGATACCTTTTTTATTAAAATTTCATAGAGTACCATTAAAAAAAATTATAAAAAATCATATAGTAGTGATGGAAAAAATTGTATTTAACGAAATGTATCTTTTTTATAACGACATTTTTATTAATTATTAAACAGGGATCAATTTATGTGGGCGGGCAGGGCAATAAAAATTTAGTGTGTGTCTTTTCCCTTTTTTGTTTACATTTTTTAAGCAGTACTACTACTCCCAGCATGGAACACACTATTCCATGATAGAAGTAGTAGTACATGTGTTACGCCGAGCGCTCCGGGTCCCCGCTCCTCCCCGGAGCGCTCGCTACCGCAGCGCTCCGGGCAGCTCCACTGACCCGGTGCGCTGCGATACCGTCTCCAGCCGGGATGCGATTCGCGATGCGGGTAGCGCCCGCTCGCGATGCGCATCCCGGCTCCCGTACCTGACTCGCTCTCCGTCTGTCCTGTCCCGGCGCGCGCGGCCCCGCTCCCTAGGGCGCGCGCGCGCCGGGTCTCTGCGATTTAAAGGGCCACTGCGCCGCTGATTGGCGCAGTGGTTCCAATTAGTGTGTTCACCTGTGCACTCCCTATTTATACCTCACTTCCCCTTCACTCCCTCGCCGGATCTTGTTGCCATTGTGCCAGTGAAAGCGTTTCCTTGTGTGTTCCTAGCCTGTGTTCCAGACCTCCTGCCGTTGCCCCCGACTACGATCCTTGCTGCCTGCCCCGACCTTCTGCTACGTCCGACCTTGCTTCTGTCTACTCCCTTGTACCGCGCCTATCTTCAGCAGTCAGAGAGGTTGAGCCGTTGCTAGTGGATACGACCTGGTCACTACCGCCGCAGCAAGACTATCCCGCTTTGCGGCGGGCTCTGGTGAAAACCAGTAGTGACTTAGAACCGATCCACTAGCACGGTCCACGCCAATCCCTCTCTGGCACAGAGGATCCACTACCTGCCAGCCGGCATCGTGACAACATGTACTAATTGACAGATCACCCGGGTCCGTTGTGATCCTCCTGTATAATGTATAGATGCGGATGGCCGCTCTTCTATGGTCCCCTGCACTGCCGTATATATACACCTATTCATACTTTCCGCAGAGCTGTGATTGGCCAGATGGTTCCAGCCAATCACAACTCTGTGGGAAATATGAATAGGTGTATATATACATCAGTGCAGGGGACCATAGAAGAGCGGCCATCCGCATCTATACATTATACAGGAGGATCACAACGGGTGTCAGGAGTGTCTGTTTATTAATGCAGGTACTACAACTCCCAGCATGGAGCAGAGTGTGCTCCATGTTGGGAGTAGTAGTACCTGCAGTTAAAGGACAGATCACAGTGGGTATCACTCCTGATACATGCTGTGATCGTCCTTTCTATTGCAGAGATGCGGAGCGGCTTTCGCCTGTGCTCCGCATCTCTACACTATACTCTGGCTGGTGCGAGATGGAAATTTGTGCCACGTGCAGACTTGCCTCCGCTCCCCCCCTCAGCTCTCCGAAGTTAGAGCTGGGGGGAGGGCAGAGCGAAAGAAGAGCAGGGGGAAAGAGGAGGTACATGCCTTCCTCATCTCCCCTCTCCCTGCTCTGCCTTCGGAGGATGCAGGTCTGCACGGGAGAAAGAAGACAGAGCAGGGGAGAGAGGATGTACACAGCTCCTCATCTCCCCTCCCCCTGCTCTGCCTGTGTTCACTGAACAGGAGGATGACAAAGTGCACAGGCTGGGGATGTATAGGCTGCAGGGGCTGGGGGATAAATCTCAGTGATGTTAATAGAACATCACTCATTCATATTTCCCTCAGAGAGCTGTGATTGGCTGCCACCGGCCAATCCCCACTCTGGGCAGATATGAATGAGTGATGTTCTATTCACATCACTGGCCGGCCCGGAGTATAGAGCAGAGATGCGAGGATTGTATACAGCCGCTCCGCATCTCTGTTATATTATGGAGGATCGCATTGGGTGTCAGGAGTAACACCTGGGGCGATCTGTCTTCACACTGAGTAAATCAAGAGTAATTCACGCCGAAAAATTTACGAGCGGAAAAAAGAATTTTATTTCCGCGCGAAATTTGCGCAAAATTTGTGCAGAATTGTACGCGGAAATGGGGGAGAAAGAAGTGAAGGGTTTTTCAGCCATTTCGGCTCGAATTCCGTGCAAATTGCGTGTGAATTCCATGCGAAAACGATGTCGGGCGGAATTTGTTTTTACCATTGACTTCTATTGGATTCTGCTAGCAGATTCCGCTTGAAGAATGAACATGCTCATTCTTCAAGCGGAACGGAATTCAGCGTCGGAATTCCACTTGCAGAATTTTTGCAGTGTGAACAGGACAGCGGTAAAAACATTAAAGTCAATGGGCAGAGGAGATGTGCATTCGTTTGGAGCGGAGAATTCAAGGGGAATTACTCGAGTAAATTCCTCTTGAATTACTCCGTGTGAACGCACCCTATTAGTACAGGTACTACTACTCCCATCATGGAACAGTCTGATCCATGCTAGGAGTAGTAGTACTACCTAAAAAATGGAGAGAAAAAAGTGAAACACACACACTATTAAAAATTAATAAAAATGTCTTTATAAAAAGATAAGTGACAAGTGTAGGGGCTGGACTGACCCCCAGGGCTAGAAATCTCTTGTATGATTACTATGTGCTGAATTTCATTTATGTAGATTATTAATAGCCCTAGTTGGTCCCATCAGCCCCTATGCTTATCACATATGTTTCCCAACCAGGGTTGGTAATGACACCAGTCCAAAGCGGGGACCATGCCCCCTCCATGTATCTCTATAGCCGTTCGGAGAGGGCACAGCTGCCTCCGCATCGGGGGCTTCCGATTCTACGCAGTGCACTTTTCAGTGCAAATGACTCCATATCTTTATTCTGTAGGTCCATACGTTTACAAGGATACTTAATTTATATAGGTTTTATTTTATTTTACTACTTATAGTTTTAAAATTATAACTACATGCACCAAAATTAGCATGTTTAAAATTGTCATCTTTTGACCCCTATAAGTTTTTTATTTTTCTCTATACGGGGCGGTATGAGGGCTTGTTTTTTGCACGGTGATCTGAAGTTTTTTATCAGTACCATTTTTGTTTTGATGAGACTTTTTGATCGCTTTTTATAAATTATATGCAATTTTGGACTTTGGATTTTTTTTTATGTGTACGCCATTAACCATGCAGTTTAATTGACATATTTTTGTAGTTCGAACATTTACGCACGCGGCGATACCACATGTTTTTTTTTATTTTTGTTGTCATATATATATATATATTATTTTTTTTTAAATGGGAAAAAGGGGGGGGGGTGATTCAAACTTATTCAGGAAGGGGTTAAATCACATTTATTCACTTTTTTTTTTTTTTTACTCTTTTTTTAGCTCCTATAGGGGACTATTACATGCAATCCTTTGATTGCATACAATGAACAATGCTATGTCAAAGCATAGCATTGATCAGTGTAATCCCCCTTGTTCCAGCCTATAGCTCAGGCTTGGAGCAATCAAACGCTGATCGGACAGTGAGGAGCAAGGTAAGGCACTTCCCGCTGTCCTCTCAGCTGTTCGGGATGTCGCGATTTCACTGTGGCGGTCCTGAACAGCCCACTGAGCTAATCGACAACGGCAAGCTCCCAATCAAAGTCAACTTTGATTGAGGCGTCTAAAGGGTTAATACCTGATATCAGCCCGATCGGCGAAGTCCTGGTTGATGATAGCAACCGGGACCCACTGGGTATGATACGTGCTCACCTGCTGAGCACGCGTCATACAGCGGGAACCCGCGGTGGACGTAAATATACGTCCATTTGCGGGAAGGGGTTAAAGGTGTTATCCGGGAACAAAAAACCATAGTTGATTTCTTCCAAAAATAGCCCTACACTTGTCCTTAGGTTGTGTGTGGTGCAGCTCAGTTCCAGTTGTTGCAGCTCAGGTCGTCTTGAGTGAATTGCAGACGGAACTTCGAATAACAGAGTCCGAATAACAGAGTTCTTCATTTCCTTGTTTCCTTCTCTGTATTATTCTTTTTTTATCGTTTTTATCACAAGAGAACAAATACAGACAATACAAACATACTAAACATAACCACCTGGAAAACAGGAAAACACAAAACAAGAAAATAATTCATACTCTCTTTCATATCATCTCTTTCATGACTACTATTACCTATTTTTTATGACCAGAGGTTAGCGGGTATATCTGCCTCTTTCTAAGGCCCCTTTCACACTATAAAATTCATCCGTTATAAGAGTCCGTTAGAAAAACTTTAAAAACAGATGTTAAACGTCCATTACAAAATCCCGTTCAAGTCTATGGGATTTTTTTGATTATCCGTTATGACCCATAATAGCCCGTCATGAATAATGGACCTTAGTTGTGACGGAAGAATTAACGGCACATGCACTAATTTTTCTTCCGTCACAAGAAACGGGTAAATTACCGTTATTTTTAACATTGAAGTCTATGGCAAACGAATGAGCCTTTATGTCATCCGTTTGCACCTGGTTTATAATATCCGTTATTACTTCTGAGCATGCTCAGAAGAGGTGACATCAGCAGACTCCTGCAGTGCTGAGGGACTACTACTACTCCCATCATGGAACAGACTTGTTTCCATGATGGGAGTAGTAGTTCCTTGGCTGCGGGAGTCTCCCAGTGGCTGGGGAGGCTACATTAGTGTTTGTACTACAACCCCCCTCATGGAACAGATGGGGGTTGTAATACAGGGGCTGAGTGATTGATCGCACCTGGTCTCACTTCTGAGACTCGATGTGATTAGAAGTTATGAAACAGGGGAGCGGGCGGCATGCTGCGCTCACCTGCGATGTACAATGTATTTATTTTCATTTTTAAAGTCCCCGCCGGGAGCCCTGAATGGCCGGTACTGAGGAGCCATTCAGGGCTCCCAGCGGGGTTTTCAAATAGAAGTGCTGCGTTGGGGAAAGATATATAGAATCACTAGGGGGGGTATATATCATGCCCCCACAGCATTTCTATATATCTTGTCCCCCGCGTCGCATTTATATATGCTCCCCCCACAGCACTTTTATATATGCTCCCCCCGCAGTGCATTTATATATGTCCCCCCCCCCCCCCACGCAGCGCTATCATAAGCCCCTGGCAGCGCTATGAATGAAAAGTATTCTACAGCAGAGCATCTGACCAGCGCGATGTGCTGCTGAAAGAATACTTGTCGTTCATAGCGCTGCAGCGGCATCTGTATATAAATGCACTGCAGGGGTCAGGCATTTGTCCATATGTCTGGCCCCCACAGTGCTTCTATGATCAAATGCCTTTGCAGCGCTATGAATGACAAGTATTCTACAGCAGCTCATGGCACTGGCCAGATGCGCTGCTGTACAATACTTTTCATTCATAGTGCTGCGGAGGCATATGATTATAGAAGCGCTGAGGGGTCCAGACATATGGATATATGTCTGACCCCTGCAGCACATCTATATACAGATGCCACTGCAGCACTATGAATGACAAGTATTCTTTCAGCAGCGCATCGCGCCGGCCAGGGGCTTATGATAACACTGCGGGGGGGGAACATATATAAATGCGTTGTGGGGGGGGATCATATAAATGCGCTGTGGGGGGCAAGCTATATAGACGCGCTGTGGGGGGCAGATATATTACCCCTCCCCCCCAGCGATTCTATATATCTTTCCCCACCGCAGCGCTTCTATTTGAAAACCCCACCAGGAGCCCAGAATGACTCCTCAGCACCGGCCATTCAGGGCTCCCGCCGGGTATTTAGATTTGAAAGTAAATACATCGTACATCGCAGGGGAGTGGAGCATCCCTGTTTAATAACTTCTAATTGCATTGGGTCTCCGAAGTGAGACTGTTACGCCGAGCGCTCCGGGTCCCCGCTCCTCCCCGGAGCGCTCGCAACATCCTCGCACCTGCAGCGCCCCGGTCAGATCTGCTGACCGGGTGCGCTGCGATTCCTCTCCCAGCCGGGATGCGATTCGCGATGCGGGTGGCGCCCGCTCGCGATGCGCACCCTGGCTCCCGTACCTGACTCGCTCTCAGTCGGTCCTGTCCCGGCGCGCGCGCGCGCCGGGTCTCTGCGATTTAAAGGGCCACTGCGCCGCTGATTGGCGCAGTTGGTTCAATCAGTGTGTTCACCTGTGCACTCCCTATTTATACCTCACTTCCCCTGCACTCCCTCGCCGGATCTTGTTGCCATCGTGCCAGTGAAAGCGTTTCCTTGTGTGTTCCTAGCCTGTGTTCCAGACCTCCTGCCGTTGCCCCTGACTACGATCCTTGCTGCCTGCCCCGACCTTCTGCTACGTCCGACCTTGCTCTTGTCTACTCCCTTGTACCGCGCCTATCTTCAGCAGTCAGAGAGGTTGAGCCGTTGCTAGTGGATACGACCTGGTTACTACCGCCGCTGCAAGACCATCCCGCTTTGCGGCGGGCTCTGGTGAATACCAGTAGTAACTTAGAACCGGTCCACTAGCACGGTCCACGCCAATCCCTCTCTGGCACATAGGATCCACCTCCTGCCAGCCGCATCGTGACTGTAGATCCGGCCATGGATCCCGCTGAAGTTCCACTGCCAGCTGTCGCCGACCTCACCACGGTGGTTGCCCAGCAGTCGCAACAGATAGCGCAACAAGGCCACCAGCTGTCTCAACTGACCGTGATGCTACAGCAACTACTACCACAGCTTCAGCAATCATCTCCTCCGCCAGCTCCTGCACCTCCTCCGCAGCGAGTGGCCGCTTCCGGCCTACGACTATCCTTGCCGGATAAATTTGATGGGGACTCTAAGTTTTGCCGTGGCTTTCTTTCACAATGTTCCCTGCACTTGGAGATGATGTCGGACCAGTTTCCTACTGAAAGGTCTAAGGTGGCTTTCGTAGTCAGCCTTCTGTCTGGGAAAGCTCTGTCATGGGCCACACCGCTCTGGGACCGCAATGACCCCGTCACTGCCTCTGTACACTCCTTCTTCTCGGAAATTCGAAGTGTCTTTGAGGAACCTGCCCGAGCCTCTTCTGCTGAGACTGCCCTGCTGAACCTGGTCCAGGGTAATTCTTCCGTTGGCGAGTACGCCATCCAATTCCGTACTCTTGCTTCCGAATTATCCTGGAATAATGAGGCCCTCTGCGCGACCTTTAAAAAAGGCCTATCCAGCAACATTAAAGATGTTCTGGCCGCACGGGAAATTCCTGCTAACCTGCATGAACTCATTCATCTAGCCACTCGCATTGACATGCGTTTTTCCGAAAGGCGTCAGGAGCTCCGCCAGGATATGGACTTTGTTCGCACGAGGCGTTTTTTCTCCCCGGCTCCTCTCTCCTCTGGTCCTCTGCAATCCGTTCCTGTGCCTCCCGCAGTGGAGGCTATGCAAGTTGACCGGTCTTGCTTGACACCTCAAGAGAGGACACGACGCCGCATGGAGAATCTCTGCCTGTACTGTGCCGGTACCGAACACTTCCTGAAGGATTGTCCTATCCGTCCTCCCCGCCTAGAAAGACGTACGCTGACTCCGCACAAAGGTGAGACAGTTCTTGGTGTCAACTCTGCTTCTCCACGCCTTACTGTGCCTGTGCAGATATCTGCCTCTACCTTCTCTACTATGGCCTTCTTGGATTCCGGATCTGCAGGAAATTTTATTTTGGCCTCTCTCATCAACAGGTTCAACATCCCGGTGACCAGTCTCACCAGACCCCTCTACATCAATTGTGTTAACAATGAAAGATTGGACTGTACCGTGCGTTACCGCACGGAACCCCTCCTAATGTGCATCGGACCTCATCACGAAAAAATTTAGTTTTTGGTCCTCTCCAATTGCACTTCCGAAATTCTCCTTGGACTACCGTGGCTTCAACGCCATTCCCCAACCCTTGATTGGTCCACAGGAGAGATCAAGAGCTGGGGTACTTCTTGTGTCAAGGACTGTCTTAAACCGGTTCCCAGTACCCCCTGCCGTGACCCTGTGGTTCCCCCTGTAACCGGTCTCCCTAAGGCTTATATGGACTATGCTGACGTATTTTGCAAAAAGCAAGCTGAGACTTTACCTCCTCACAGGCCTTATGACTGTCCTATTGACCTCCTCCCGGGCACTACTCCACCCCGGGGCAGAATTTATCCTCTGTCCGCCCCAGAGACTCTTGCTATGTCTGAATACATCCAGGAAAATTTAAAAAAGGGGTTTATCCGCAAATCCTCCTCTCCTGCCGGAGCTGGATTTTTCTTTGTGTCCAAAAAAGATGGCTCCCTACGTCCTTGCATTGATTACCGCGGACTTAATAAAATCACGGTAAAGAACCGCTACCCCCTACCTCTTATCTCAGAACTCTTTGATTACCTTCAAGGTGCCCACATCTTTACCAAACTGGACTTAAGAGGTGCTTATAATCTCATCCGCATCAGGGAGGGGGACGAATGGAAAACCGCATTTAACACCAGAGATGGACACTTTGAGTATCTGGTCATGCCCTTTGGCCTGTGTAACGCCCCTGCCATCTTCCAAGACTTTGTTAATGAAATTTTTCGTGATCTCTTATATTCCTGTGTTGTTGTGTATCTGGACGATATTCTGATTTTTTCTGCCAACTTAGAAGAACACCGCCAGCATGTCCGCATGGTTCTTCAGAGACTTCGAGACAATCAACTTTATGCCAAAATGGAGAAATGTCTGTTTGAATGTCAATCTCTTCCTTTCCTAGGATACTTGGTCTCTGGCCAGGGACTACAAATGGACCCAGATAAACTCTCTGCCGTCTTAGATTGGCCACGCCCCTCCGGACTCCGTGCTATCCAACGTTTTTTGGGGTTCGCCAATTATTACAGACAATTCATTCCACATTTTTCCACTATTGTGGCTCCTATCGTGGCTTTAACCAAGAAGAATGCCAATCCTAAGTCCTGGTCTCCCCAAGCGGAAGACGCATTTAAACGGCTCAAGTCTGCCTTTTCTTCTGCTCCCGTGCTCTCCAGACCTGACCCATCTAAACCCTTCCTATTGGAGGTTGATGCCTCCTCAGTGGGAGCTGGAGCGGTCCTTCTACAAAAAAATTCTTCCGGGCATGCTGTTACTTGTGGTTTTTTTTCTAGGACCTTCTCTCCGGCGGAGAGGAACTACTCCATCGGGGATCGAGAACTACTGGCCATTAAATTGGCACTTGAGGAATGGAGGCATCTTCTGGAGGGATCAAAATTTCCAGTTATCATTTACACCGATCACAAGAATCTCTCCTATCTCCAGTCTGCCCAACGGCTGAATCCTCGCCAGGCCAGGTGGTCGTTGTTCTTTGCCCGTTTTAACTTTGAAATTCATTTTCGCCCTGCTGACAAGAACATTATGGCCGATGCTCTCTCTCGTTCCTCGGATGCCTCTGAAGTAGAGGTCTCTCCGCAACACATCATTCCTCCTGACTGTCTGATTTCCACCTCTCCAGCCTCCATCAGGCAAACTCCTCCAGGGAAGACCTTCGTTTCTCCACGCCAACGTCTCGGGATTCTCAAATGGGGTCACTCCTCCCACCTCGCAGGCCATGCGGGGATCAAAAAGTCCTTGCAACTCATCTCTCGTTTCTATTGGTGGCCGACTCTGGAGACGGATGTTGTTGATTTTGTGCGGGCCTGTACTGTCTGTGCCCGGGATAAGACTCCTCGCCAGAAGCCTGCTGGTCTCCTTCATCCTCTGCCTGTCCCCGAACAGCCTTGGTCTCTGATTGGTATGGACTTTATTACAGACCTACCCCCATCCCGTGGCAACACTGTTGTTTGGGTGGTCGTTGATCGATTTTCCAAGATGGCACATTTTATTCCTCTTCCTGGTCTTCCTTCAGCGCCTCAGTTGGCAAAACAATTTTTTGTACACATTTTTCGTCTTCACGGTTTGCCCACGCAGATCGTCTCGGATAGAGGCGTCCAATTCGTGTCAAAATTCTGGAGGGCCCTCTGTAAACAACTCAAGATTAAATTAAACTTCTCTTCTGCTTATCATCCTCAATCCAATGGGCAAGTTGAAAGAATTAACCAGGTTCTGGGTGACTATTTACGGCATTTTGTTTCCTCCCGCCAGGATGACTGGGCAGATCTTCTACCATGGGCCGAATTCTCATACAACTTCAGAGTCTCTGAATCTTCTGCTAAATCCCCATTTTTCGTGGTGTACGGCCGTCACCCTCTTCCCCCCCTCCCTACTCCCTTGCCCTCTGGTTTGCCCGCTGTGGATGAAGTGGCTCGTGATCTTTCCACCATATGGAAAGAGACCCAAAATTCTCTTCTACAGGCTTCATCTCGCATGAAAAGGTTTGCCGATAAGAAAAGAAGAACTCCCCCCATTTTTGCTCCCGGAGACAAGGTATGGCTCTCCGCTAAATATGTCCGCTTTCGTGTCCCCAGTTACAAACTGGGACCACGCTATCTTGGTCCCTTCAAAGTCTTGTGCCAGATTAATCCTGTCTCTTACAAACTCCTTCTTCCTCCTTCTCTTCGTATTCCCAATGCCTTCCATGTCTCTCTCCTTAAACCTCTCATCATCAACCGTTTCTCTCCCAAACTTGTTTCTCCCACTCCTGTTTCCGGCTCTTCTGACATCTTCTCCGTGAAAGAGATACTGGCCTCCAAGATGGTCAGAGGGAAAAAAATTTTTTTGGTTGATTGGGAGGGCTGTGGTCCAGAAGAGAGATCCTGGGAACCTGAGGACAACATCCTAGACAAAAGTCTGGTCCTCAGGTTCTCAGGCTCCAAGAAGAGGGGGAGACCCAAGGGGGGGGTACTGTTACGACGAGCGCTCCGGGTCCCCGCTCCTCCCCGGAGCGCTCGCAACATCCTCGCACCTGCAGCGCCCCGGTCAGATCTGCTGACCGGGTGCGCTGCGATTCCTCTCCCAGCCGGGATGCGATTCACGATGCGGGTGGCGCCCGCTCGCGATGCGCACCCCGGCTCCCGTACCTGACTCGCTCTCCGTCGGTCCTGTCCCGGCGCGCAGCCCCGCTCCCTAGGGCGCGCGCGCGCCGGGTCTCTGCGATTTAAAGGGCCACTGCGCCGCTGATTGGCGCAGTTGGTTCAATCAGTGTGTTCACCTGTGCACTCCCTATTTATACCTCACTTCCCCTGCACTCCCTCGCCGGATCTTGTTGCCATTGTGCCAGTGAAAGCGTTTCCTTGTGTGTTCCTAGCCTGTGTTCCAGACCTCCTGCCGTTGCCCCTGACTACGATCCTTGCTGCCTGCCCCGACCTTCTGCTACGTCCGACCTTGCTCTTGTCTACTCCCTTGTACCGCGCCTATCTTCAGCAGTCAGAGAGGTTGAGCCGTTGCTAGTGGATACGACCTGGTTACTACCGCCGCTGCAAGACCATCCCGCTTTGCGGCGGGCTCTGGTGAATACCAGTAGTAACTTAGAACCGGTCCACTAGCACGGTCCACGCCAATCCCTCTCTGGCACAGAGGATCCACCTCCTGCCAGCCGCATCGTGACAGAGACTCTGTGCGATCAATCCCTCAGCCCCTGTACTACAACCCCTATCATGGAACAGAGTCTGTTCCATGATGGGGGTTGTAGTACAAACACTAATGTAGCCTCTCCAGCCACCGGTAGACTCCCAGAGCCAGGGAACTACTACTCCCATCATGGAAACAAGTCTGTTCCATGATGGGAGTAGTAGTAGTCCCAGCTGTGGGATTCTATATGCAGAGGTGTTACGGCCATACATGAGGGATGTTAGAACGGGTCTTAACGGATGAATATGCCTGTTATTTTGATGGATGTTATTCAGCCGTTAGCACCCGTTATTTCATCCGTTATTATACATCCGTTTTTACACAAAAAACGGATGTTTAATAACGGATGAATGCTCATAGTGTGAAAGGAGCCAAAGTCTATCATTACAGCATAACAGCTTATTACCATCATGGGGTAACCTGTGAAGTACATCTATATAGTTTCCATAGTCTCCAATTCTGTTCATATATTTTATTATGTAGAGAATTTTGTGCTATCAAACCCTCCATTTTATAATTCCTATGTACAATATCCTCTAGCTCAACAATATTTGGAACATTTTCTGTTTTCCCATCTCCTGGCTATTTGGGTACGTGCCACAAATAAAATATGTGTTATTACTGTTAATTCTGGAGTTAATAAAGTGTTTGTTGTTAACGATAGTAATGCCACTTCTGGCCCCCATTTACATTGACCAATAATCTTAATAATTAATACAAAGACCTGATTCCAAAACCTTTGAATTTCACCACAATCCCACCATATATGACGGAAGGAGCCCACTTCCGCTTTACATCGCCAACAATATTTTGAGACTTCAGGTGAGAATTGATTTAGCCGTAGTGGGACCCAATGCCATCTATATAAGATCTTTCTAGAGATATTAAGTGATTGTCACAATGGGAGACTCTCTTGTTTTCTTCTCTGAAATGTAACCCTGCAGTTGCTAGGCAACAGAGCACACACTTTCCCACAATCCCCCTTGCTTGTATGTGCAGTGATGACCAGATACTATTACCTTCAGGAGACTGCAGTTGTGCTGAGCATGTGTGACCACCATAGTGGGTCATAACCAAGGACAACAGTTATCAAAAACAAGCAGTCACATGGGGATTAGTAAGCTTGACATACGATCATTTCAACATACTCTCTCTCAGAGGCCATCGCATGTTGAAGGCAGCATCAACATACGATGCTTCTGTATGTCGAGGCCATCGCATAAACGGCTATCCGGCAGCGCAGACTGCTTCAGCTGCCACCGGATAGCCGTTTGCGGTGCCCCGTGTGGTCCGGTGACGATCACTTACCTGTCCTCGGGGCTCCGGCGCGTCCTCTTCGGGATCCCCTCCATCGTCGGCGCTCTCCATCGTCGTCATCACGTCGCTGCGCACACCATCCCGTCATCCAATAGTAGCGGCGTGCGTAGCGAAGTGATGGCGGAGACGGAGAGCGAGGATGCCGGGGAATCAGAGGCCTTGCCAGAGCGTCGGGGACACCCCTGGGACGCAGTGACACCGATGGAAGGCGACATCCAGGGCAGCGGTGACGTGTCCGGAGCGGCGGAGTACAACTTCCTATACCAGTGGTCTTCAACCTGCGGACCTCCAGATATTGCAAAACTACAACCCCCGGCATGCTGGGTGTTGTAGTTTTGCAACATCTGGAGGTCCGCAGGTTGTAGACCACTGTCCTATACTTTACATTGCACGGATCCCTCAACATACGATGGTTTCAACAAATGATAGTCCTTGTACATTTAAACTATGTTTCATTTCACAAAATACATTAGTCTTGACAATTTTTTTTTCTCAATGGGGCATACCCGGCTGCAAATGTATTTTCCTGTGTGAACCAATAAAGTTTTTCATTGCTGTACTTTTTGTCGATCTGTAGGAGCTGCTTCTGCTCTAGTGAGATGTTACTAAGGAAAACCATGTGTGGCTGACTGCTGCTTCTCCTGGCAATACCAGCTGGGACCTAGAGAAGGCCTTGTTGTTTATGTGAGACAATCCCTATAGAGAATCGCTGCAGCCGTTTTTGCATTTTTGTAACATACCATGATAATACAGCCAGGCCCAAACTCTATTTCCCAGGCAGCTTTACCATCCGGCTGAGACACCGTTCTGGTCCTGGTGCTTGTCCACATGACCAAGTTAGTGACTGTCGAATTTTCACTACTACTTTTGTGTGGATCAGAAGACACTTTTCCTATACATGTTTATGTTTCCTTTAAGGGATGACCTACTTGATGGTCAACATCTAAGGCACCAGATAATCTTGTGTCCACAGGCTCCTGAAATGTAAACACAAAACCGGCTACAAATTATTAAAGGGGTATTCCAGGAAAAAACTTTTTTTTATATATCAACTGGCTTCAGAAAGTTAAACAGATTTGTAAATTAGAAAAAGAGACAAAAATACCCAGACCTCAAGGAAGGTAAACTAAATGAATCAATTGAAGGAAACAAGGATCGTGCTTCAATTATAATAGGATATACAGATTTTATTAAAAATTGATATAAAATATTCCACCTCACAAGGGGCCCCTTGTGAGAGGAGTAGACAATGACCTAAACTAGACTATCACTAGTAAGTAATTAATATCACAGAATGCACTATTAAACTGGAACAGTTATAGACAAATTGCACTGAAATAGTGAAGGCAAAATATACTGATATGGACTGAAAGAGTTAAAGACCCTTGAATTGCCAGAAAGTCTCTTGGAAATCAGTCCTTTTCACTGGAGAGATGATAATGTAATATTGTAACAAGTTCCTCTTAATGGATGACAATGAAACAATGTTTGGTGTGTTAGACTGAGGAAGTATTAAAGTTCACAGTTGCTGGTTTCACTGTATCACTGTGTCAGGACAGATAACAGGCAGCTTGGTGGTACATTACCGGTCCTGAGAGCGGAAGACTCCCGTGAGGCTGGATTGGTGGTACATTACCGGTCCTGAGAGCGGAAGACTCCGTGAGGCTGGATGGATCTAGCACTTGGATGGTCACTGCAGGTGGGCTACCTCCGAGTCCCGGCGCTGGCAGGCGTCGGGGATGGACACTTTCAGAGGTGGCACTCGCTGATGGAAAAGTCCTGCCGTGGAGACCAGGTCTGCAACAGACCGGTGGTAGATGCCTCTGCCTCGTGAGGGTGGCGTGTGATGTCAGTGCCAGCACCTGCAGGATGTGCTTTGATTCCACAGCTCGCTGAGGATCCACTCCAAACTAGATGTAAATTATGGACCGGAGCGGCAGGATCAACAGGGTCCTCTCCGGACCGGACCAGCAGGGCCACAGAGGTATGTCCAGATAGAATTTAAGTGCCAAGTGCAGTCAGTGATAGTCCGCAAACTGACTAGACGCGGTTCAGGGTATATGAATGGACCCTTTCTTTAGTAGTCATAATTTTAACTGATCATACTCGCCATTTTATAGAAGCTTTGATCCAATCAGAAAATCACAAATGTAAAATAAAAAACGAGATCTGGATTACAAAATCACATGAATAAGCCATATATAAACCAAGAACTGGATTGATAAGAAGGTCGCAATGCAAGCAAGAAGCAATAGTGAACGTGAATAGGGGGCAAAACTTTGCGTTAAATTTTACAATTTAAGTAACATTATAGCATATGTATGTTCAATGTGAACTATGATTTAAATGTAAAAGTAGTAAGCCTGACATTATAATGGTATATCAAGAGAATAGTCAGGGTGAGAGTTGTAACCCTAGTTGGTGTGAACACCGTTCTATTATGAGATGTACCAATAAGATAAATTTTTAAAGAAAAATAAATATTAAATATATTTTATATTTATTTTTATATTTTATATTTATTTTATATTTATTTTTATATTTTATTTTTATATTTATTTTTATTTTATATTTTTATTTAAAAATGTATCTTATTGGTACATCTTATAATAGAACAGTGTTCACACCAACTAGGGTTACAACTCTCACCCTGACTATTCTCTTGATATACCATTATAATGTCAGGCTTACTACTTTTACATTTAAATCATAGTTCACATCGCACATACATATGCTATAATGTTACTTAAATTGTAAAATTTAACGCAAAGTTTTGCCCCCTATTCACATTCACTGTTGCTTCTTACTTGCATTGCGACCTTCTTATCAATCCAGTTCTTGGTTTATATATGGCTTATTCATGTGATTTTGTAATCCAGATCTCGTTTTTTATTTTACATTTGTGATTTTCTGATTGGATCAAAGCTTCTATAAAATGGCGAGTATGATCAGTTAAAATTATGACTACTGAAGAAAGGGTCCATTTATATACCCTGAAACGCGTCTAGTCAGTTTGCAGACTATCACTGACTGCACTTGGCACTTAAATTTTATCTGGACATACCTCTGTGGCCTTGCTGGTCCGGAGACGACCCTGTTGATCTTGCCGCTCCGGTCCATAATTTACATCTAGTTTTGAGTGGATCCTCAGCGAGCTGTGGAATCAAAGCACATCCTGCAGGTGCTGGCACTGACATCACACGTCACCCTCACGAGGCAGAGGCATCTACTACCGCTCTGCTGCAGACCTGGTCTCCACGGCAGGACTTTTCCACCAGCGAGTGCCACCTCTGAAAGTGTCCATCCCCGACGCCTGCCAGCGCCCGGTCTCGGAGGTAGCCCACCTGCAGTGACCATCCAAGTGCTAGATCCATCCAGTCTTCCGCTCTCAGGACCGGTAATGTACCACCAAGCTGCCTGTTATCTGTCCTGACACAGTGATACTGTGAAACTAGCAACTGTGAACTTTAATACTTCCTCAGTTTAACACACCAAACATTGTTTCATTGCCATCCATTAAGAGGAACTTGTTACAATATTACATTATCATCTCTCCAGTGAAAATGACTGTTTTCCAAGAGACTTTCCGGCAATTCAAGTGTCTTTAACTCTTTCAGTCCATATCAGCATATTTTGCCTTCACTATTTCAGTGCAATTTGTCTATAACTGTTCCAGTTTAATAGTGCATTCTGTGATATTAATTAGTTACCAGTGATATCTATTTTAGGTCATTGTCTACTCCTCTCACAAGGGGCCCCTTGTGAGGTGGAATATTTTATATCAATTTTTAATAAAATCTGTATATCCTATTATAATTGAAGCACGATCCTTGTTTCCTTCAATTGATTCATTTAGTTTACCTTCCTTGAGGTCTGGGTATTTTTGTCTCTTTTTCTAATATTTATTATTGGCACCATAGGTATAGGTACATTACCCATTTGTCCTCGGTTGGTGATATAATTGTGAGCTGCACATATTTTTTCCTCTTTTGTTTCCTAGAGATTTGTAAATTACTTCTATTAAAAAATCTTAATCCTTTCAGTACTTATGAGCTTCTGAAGTTAAGGTTGCTCTTTTCTGTCTAAGTGCTCTCTAATGACACGTGTCTCGGGAACCACCCAGTTTAGAAGCAAAGCCCCATTGCAAACCTCTTCTAAACTGGGCATTGTTAGGATTCGGTAGGCTGGAGGTGGATCCTCTGTGCCCGCTCGCGGATCGCATCCCAATCTACTTACCTGTCCCGGTCCCCGGCTGTCACGGCCTGGCACGCGCGGCTTCGCTCTCTAGGGCGCGCGCGCGCCAGCTCTCTAAGAGTTAGCTCACCTGCTCCAGGCCTATATTACCTCACTTCCCCTTCCCTGCATTGCCGGATCTTGTGCCTAGTGAAAGCGTTCCTGTGATTGCCTTACCAGTGTTACCAGACCTTCTGCCGTTACCCTTGACTACGAACCTTGCCGCCTGCCTTGACCTTCTGTTACGTCTGACCTCGCCTCTGTCTAGTCCTCCTGTTCCACGCCACTCTCAGCAGTCAGCGAGGTTGAGCCGTTACCGGTGGATACAATCTGGTTGCTACCGCCGCAGCAAGACCATCCCGCTTTGCGGCGGGCTCTGGTGAATACCAGTAGCAACTTAGAACCGGTACGGTCCACGCCAATCCCTCGCTGACACAGAGGATCTACCTCCAGCCTGCCGAATCCTAACAACGCCCAGTTTAGAACAGGTTTGCTATGGGGATTTGCTTCTAAACTGGGTGGTTCCCGAGACATGTGTCATCAGAGAGCACTTAGACAGAAAAGAACAACCTTAACTTCAGAAGCTCACAAGTACTGAAAGGATTAAGATTTTTTAATAGAAGTAATTTACAAATCTGTTTACATTTCTGGAGCCAGTTGATATATAAAAAAAAGTTGTTTCCTGGATAACCCCTTTAAACAAAAGCATGTAATACAATAAACCTTTAATTCTTTTCTAAATACAAATTTGCCCATAATTATGTACTGTAGTTGCTTGATAGATTTTACCAATGGGAGGTTCAGAGCATATTTCATCATGTGGTCTAGCACTGATAGGTCATTGTTTTATATAGGCAATCTATAACTGTAACCAAATACCAAACATTGAGTGATTGGGCTAGTGATAGATGGACCTCAGGGTAGTATTCGTGAAGAGCTGTCCGATCTCATTTTCTACTCCACTGGATAGATAGGTGACCACTGCGAGAAATGAAGCCCAAGTAATGCTCCGTATCATAAAGCAACTGTGAGTGATTTTGCCCTGGGAACATCCTAATGTCAGGGAGATACTATTTTAGGCGATTGCTAATAAAAAATAAATGATCACTCTATTTTTCTTTGTAACCATGAAGTATGGAATACTCTGGGATGGAGCAAAAAGTCCAATGATGGCTTTAACTTGAAATCCCTTTCACTCAATCGTCATGATAAAAATAGTAACAGAAAATGATAACAAAGGCGATTTATTCAAAAACAAAATTGTGGAAACTCTTTTGACAATGTGCAGACAGTAGATAGATAGAGGGGCGTGACCAAGCGGAGAACCAGCGAAACGGGACCGTCGTTCCACGAGCTTGGCCGAGCTCTTTCCTCTTCCCGACCTTGATTCCTGTATTCCATGTGACCCCTGGAATAAAGATACTCTTCTTTGGCATAATACTGGGTGAGTGCGTTTTCTGTACCTTCCTCTTGTTGAATTCTTTTGACAATGTACCATGTATGATTAAATGGATTTTTAAAGGTGACAAAAAAGTAAAAGGGGTACTCTGAGTGACTAAAACATATCCCCTATCCTGTGGCTAGGGTAAAAGTCTCTGATCGCGGTGGGTCCGACCACTTGGAAGCACCCCCCGCGATCTCCTGGGGTCCCATTTCATCCAGGGATTTGCTGAACAGGCCGTCACTCTTGCTTGTCTCGGAAGGTGGGGGCCACAGCATGCCAAGGACAGGTAAGTCATTGAACCCGAGATCTGAGGGGTCCCAGTGGTTGGGACTCCTGCAGTCAGACACCTATTCCTTATCCTGTGGATAGGGATATGTTTTAGTTACCTGGATACTCCGGTGGAAAAAAAGGCAAGGGGGGGTTGGCTTACTTCTTTCCAGCTTGAAAGTGGCACCCCTATCTTAGAGTCACAAGCTGCTGTGAAGGGAAAGGGGACAAAGGGAAGATGCCACTTTACAGTTAAATATACAGTAGGTGGGCTGGCTCTCTGTGGAGGTAGGGGAGACACAGTGGGTGGCAGGGGCTCTTTGGAGGAATAGAGGAGCACATAAAAAGTTTAGAAATTTTAAAATCTTAATCCTTCCAGTATCTATTAGCTGCTGTATGCTCCAGAGGTTGGTTCTTTTCTGTCTGACCACAGTGCTCTCTGCTGACACCTCTGTCTATGTCAGGAACTGTCTAGAGCAGGAACAAATCCCCAAAGCAAACCTCTCCTGTTCTGGACAGTTCCTGATGTGGATAGAGGTGGCAGCAGAGAGCACTGTGGTCAGACAGAAAATTACTATACAACTTCCTCTGGAGCATACAGCAGCTGATAAGTACTACAAGTATTAAGCTTTTTAAATAGAAGTAATTTACAAATATGTTCAACTTTTTGGCACCAGTTCCAGTTGATTAAAAAATGTTTTTTAAATTCCACCGGAGTACCGCTTTAAAAGGGTAATCCAGCTAACTAAAACATATCCCCTAACCACAGGATAAGAAATAGGTTTCTGACGAGCTAATTAGCAGGAAACCACCGGTCGTTGCTTCTGAGCCCCCCCCCCCCCCCCCCCCGTCTATCTCCTCCACCCCTTTCCTTTCCATGTGCCTGCATTGATTTAGCAATGGACACGGTGAGTGCAGGATTTTCATATCTTATTTACTGTCACTTATTCTGTTTATATCTGTGGTGATCTTAGAGTCAAGGGTTTGATTCCTGGTGTGAAGTCTTCCCAGATAAGGACTGCTTAATCCAAATCCTACGGGAAGCGGGAGTGCGTTCCGGCCGCTAGTGACTCAACTGCTTTCTCTGCCATTGTGTTGCTGTTCGTAGGTCCAGCATGTGATATGGATAAAACTTTCAATTTTATTAGTAGAAAATAACATGTTGTCTGCTATTTTTTTAAATAATGCATCTAAAAACATTGAACAGGCGGGTCAATGGCTTTCCCAAAAAGTTTTTTTTTAAATGTAATAATATGCATTGAGGGGGGGGGGGGGGGGGTTTATCATTATTGTCTGTGGAGGATATGTTTTACAGTCAAAAATTTTTACAGTCAAAAATGGCGCACTGCATATGACGAATTTGTCTGAGCTATACACAACTTGGGGAAATTACCTCAGCGCAGTCAATGTTCCCTATAGTTTGTAGGTGGCTGTGTTATGTGCTGCATTTTGCTGTATTGTATTGCTGACCTCTGCTCATCGCTTATAAATTTCTTATTTTTCTGTCTACGGGGATATATGAGGGTTATTTTTGCGCCATGATCTGTAGTTTATAGCAGTGCCATTTTTGTGTATATTTGATGTTTTGTTCACTTTTTTTTGGCATTATTTTGGGATGCGATGTGACCAGAAAATCTGTAGTTTTGCAATGTGGTATTTTTTTACATTTATACCATTCACCGCACAGGATTCTTAACATTTTATTTTTTATAGTTCGGACATTTCCGCACATGGAGATACCGAATATGTTGAGGGGAGGGGCTTACTCCCCTTTTCTTTTTTCTTTTTTTTTTTTAACTCAGGGAGCGCTGGGAGTTGTAGTTGGGTACCATATAGAAAGACACATATTAGGGCAGCAAGCCCCAACCTATGACTCTCCAGTTGTTGTAAAAGTAGAACTCCCAGCATGCCCTCACGGTCAGAGAATGCTGGGAGTTGTAGTTTTGTACCTTATAAGTGAATGTTTTTTGACAACAAAATTTTTGCTGTTTGAAGTGTGTACGTGCACCAAATGTATTAAATGGTGCAGGGCATGTGATAAATATGGGGGGGGGGGGGTACGTTTTTAATTCAGTACATCCCTTTATATGGTGAGTCCTCTGCTGTGCGGTGAAAAGGCGCAAAAAAGTCTCACGCAACGCTCCAATCTAAATCTCTTGATAAATTCCCCCCCATAGTATTTGTAGCTAGGTGTAACATTTAAATATAGGCATTTTAGGTTAAGTTATCTGTATTGTCTAGTTTTAATAAAACAACATTTTTTACTGGGTTTAACATAATCCAGTTGCCCATAGCAACCAATCAGATTGCCTCTTTCATTTTTAAAAAGGCCTCTGAAAAATAAAAGAAGCGATTTGATTGGGTGCTATGGGCAGCTGGTCAACTTTACCTCTGCACGTATATCTCCCCCAATGTGTGTAAATATATCGTAGATCATTGTTTCCGAACCAGTGTGTCTCCAGCTGTTGCAAAACTACAACTCCCAGCATGCCCGGACAGCCAAAGGCTGTCCGGGCATGCTGAGAGTTGTAGTTTTACAACAGCTGGAGGCACACTGGTTGAGAAACACTGTCATAATTATATTTACCTGAAAAAAAAAAACATGCACCGAGGTCACCTGACCAAAACAGGATCTGTGTTCAGCCGCCATTGTTATTTTCAGGTGAATACTACACATGTATGATTTTTTATAAAAAAAAATCACACATTGTGGGTCACTTTTTCTTACTCCTGATGAATGTACCTTAAAGGGTACTCTGCTGCAAGACAACTTATCCCCTATCCAAAGGATAGGGGAAAAGATGTCTGACCATGGGGGTCCCAATGCTGGCACCTCCACAATCTCCCGCAGCACCTGGAGCTCTAGACAAATGCCGGGTTCCTGCGGCACTGGTCGTGACCTCATGGCCACGCCCCCTCCATTAATTTCTATGGGAGGAGGCATGTCTGCAGACACTCCCCCTCCCATTGACATGAATGGAGGGGGCGTGACCACGACGTCACGATCACAGCCTTCAGCTCCAAGCGTTCTGAACAAAATGTTCAGAACGCTTGAGCACCGGAGTACCCCTTTATGGAGTGGCAAAATGCGTGAGATGGTATCCTCTATTGTCCCTTTTTTGCTAGCTTGCACTTTGATGTAGCTATATGGGAACACATCTGTGCTTGATCTTACACCCCATAGCAGAACTATTTTTACCATGTGCTTTATATTATGAGCATTGTATCCCTGTGAATTCCACCATTAAAGGTTGTATACATACAAGTTATTGGGATTGGCATAAGGTTATCCTTCATATAAGAAAGAGCCAGAGCCTATTCATAGTATTTAGGATATTGGGCAGTCTAGATGGACAGAATGGTTCTTATCTTCCGACACAGACTATAGGGGAGATTTATCAAAACCTGTCCAGAGGAAAAGTTGCTTAGTTGCCCATAGCAACCAATCAGATCGCTTCTTTCATTTTTGAAAAGGCCTCTGAAAAATTAAAGAAGCGATCTGATTGGTTGCTATGGGCAACTCAGCAACTTTTCCTCTGGACAGGTTTTGATAAATCTCCCTCTATGTCTCTATTTTTATTACGTCTATACACATTTGTGCATATACATTTCTTGGACCTAGGGGCAACGAGGTATATGTGTTATTATAGGTGTGATGTTACATTCTTATACTGGTCAAATTCCATTTGACACAGTCACCATTGGAATAAATTACTCGCATTAAGTAAACACAAATTACATTTATTATTAGGCTCATAGACAAATATGGCAGACAGAACAAATTAGTAAATCTTATGTAAATAACAGTTCTTGCTTAACCCCTTAAGGACCAGGCCATTTTACACCTTAAGGACCAGAGCGTTTTTTGCAATTCTGACCACTGTCACTTTAAACATTAATAACTCTGGAATGCTTTTAGTTATCATTCTGATTCTGAGATTGTTTTTTCGTGACATATTCTACTTTAACTTAGTGGTAAAATTTTATGGTAACTTGCATCCTTTCTTGGTGAAAAATCCCAAAATTTGATGAAAAAAATGAAAATTTTGCATTTTTCTAACTTTGAAGCTCTCTGCTTGTAAGGAAAATGGATATTCAAAATAAAACATTTTTGGGTTCACATATACAATATGTCTACTTTATGTTTGCATCATAAAATTTATGAGTTTTTACTTTTGGAAGACACCAGAGGGCTTCAAAGTTCAACAGCAATTTGGAAATTTTTCACAAAATTTTCAAACTCGCTATTTTTCATGGACCAGTTCAGGTTTGAAGTGGATTTGAAGGGTCTTCATATTAGAAATACCCCATAAATGACCCCATTATAAAAACTGCACCCCCAAAGTATTCAAAATGACATTCAGTAAGTGTATTAACCCTTTAGGTGTTTCACAGGAATAGCAGAAAAGTGAAGGAGAAAATTCACAATCTTCATTTTTTACACTTGCATGTTCTTGTAGACCCAATTTTTGAATTTTTGCAAGGGGTAAAAAGGAGAAAATTTTTACTTGTATTTGAAACCCAATTTCTCTCGAGTAAGGACATACCTCATATTTCTATGTTAATTGTTCAGTGGGCGCAGTAGAGGGCTCAGAAGGGAAGGAGCGACAAATGGTTTTTGGGGGGCATGTCACCTTTAGGAAGCCCCTATGGTGCCAAGACAGCAAAAAAAAAACCACATGGCATACCATTTTGGAAACTAGACCCCTCGGGGAACGTAAAAAGGGGTAAAGTGAACCTTACTACCCCACAGGTGATTCACGACTTTTGCATATGTAAAAAAAAAAAAAAAATGTTTTACCTAAAATGCTTGGTTTCCCAAAAATGTTACATTTTTAAAAAGGATAATAGCAGAAAATACCCCCCAAAATTTGAAGCCCAATTTCTCCCGATTCAGAAAACACCCCATATGGGGGTGAAAAGTGCTCTGCTGGCGCACTACAGGTCTAAGAAGAGAAGGAGTCACATTTGGCTTTTTGAAAGCAAATTTTGCTCTGGGGGCATGCCGCATTTGGGAAGCCCCTATGGTGCCAGAACCGCAAAAAAAAACACATGGCATACCATTTTGGAAGCCAGACCCCTCGGGGAACGTAAAAAGGGGTAAAGTGAACCTTAATACCCTACAGGTGTTTCACGACTTTTGCATATGTAAAAAAAAAAATTTTTTTTTTACCTAAAATGCTTGGTTTCCCAAAATTTTTACATTTTTTAAAAGGGTAATAGTAGAAAATACCCCCCAAAATTTGAAGCTCAATTTCTCCCGATTCAGAAAACACCCCATATGGGGGTGAAAAGTGCTCTGCTGGCGCACTACAGGTCTCAGAAGAGGAGGAGTCACATTTGGCTTTTTGAAAGCAAATTTTGCTCTGGGGGCATGCCGCATTTAGGAAGCCCCTATGGTGCCAGGACAGCAAAAAAAAAAAACACATGGCATACTATTTTGGAAACTAGACCCCTCGGGGAATGTAACAAGGGGTAATGTGAACCTTAATACCCCACAGGTGATTCACAACTTTTGCATATGTAAAAAAAAAAAAAAAAAAATTTTTACCTAAAATGTTGGTTTCCCAAAAATTTTAGATTTTTAAAAAGGGTAATAGCAGAAAATACCCCCCATAATTTGTAACACAATTTCTCCCGAGTACGGCGATACCCTATGTGGCCCTAAACTGTTGCCTTGAAATACGACAGGGCTCCAAAGTGAGAGCGCCATGTGCATTTGAGGCCTATATTAGGGACTTGCATAGGGGTGGACATAGGGGTATTCTACGCCAGTGATTCCCAAACAGGGTGCCTCCAGCTGTTGTAAAAGTCCCAGCATGCCTGGACAGTCAGTGGCTGTCTGGTAATACTGGGAGTAGTTGTTTTGCAACAGCTGGAGGCTCCGTTTTGGAAACGGTGGCGTACCAGACGTTTTTCATTTTTATTGGGGAGGGGAGGGGGGCTGTGTAGGGGTATGTGTATATGTAGTGTTTTTTACTTTTTATTTTATTTTGTGTTAGTGTAGTGTTTTTAGGGTACAGTCGCATGGGCGGGGGGTTCACAGTAGTTTCTCGCTGGCAGTTTGAGCTGCAGCAGAAAATTTGCTGCAGCTCAAACTTGCAGCCGGATACTTACTGTAATCCTCCGCCCATGTGAGTGTACCCTGTACATTCACATTGGGGGGGGGGGGACATCCAGCTGTTGCAAAACTACAACTCCCAGCATGTACGGTCTATCAGTGCATGCTGGGAGTTGTAGTTTTGCAACTGCTGGAGGCACACTGGTTGTGAAACACTGAGTTTGGCAACAAACTCAGTGTTTTGCAACCAGTGTGCCTTCAGCTGTTGCAAAAGCTACAACCCCCAGCATGTACGGACAGCGGAAGGGCATGCTGGGTGTTGTAGTTATGCAACAGCGGGAGGCATACTACTTTGGCTGGGGATGCTGGGGATTGTAGTTATGCAACAGCTGGAGACACACTGGTTTGCTACTTAACTCAGTGTGCCTTCAGCTGTTGCAAAACTACAACTCTCAGCAGTCACCGACAGCCAACGGGCATGCTGGGAGTTGTAGTTATGCAACCAGCAGATGCACCACTACAACTCCCAGCATGCACTTTAGCTGTTTGTGCAAGCTGGGAGTTGTAGTTACACAACAGCTGAAGGTACACTTTTCCATAGAAAGAATGTGCCTCCAGCTGTTGCAAAACCATAAGTCCCAGCATGCCCATAAGTGCATGCTGGGAGTTGTGGTGGTCTGCCTCCTCCTGTTGCATAACTACAGCTCCCAGCATGCCCTTTTTGCATGCTGGGAGCTGTTGCAAAGCAACAGCAGGAGGCTGTCACTCACCTCCTGCTGCTGCTTGATCGCCGCACAGGTCAGTCCCGCCGCCGTCGTCGCTCCTGGGGCCCCGATCCCAACATTAACCTTGGGGATCGGGGTCCCCAGCACCAGGGGTGCACGTCCCGCACCCGCTCACGCCCTCCGGAAGAGGGGCGGAGCGGGTGCGGGAGTGATACCCGCAGCAGGCGCCCTGATTGGTCGGCCGGGAATCCGGCCGACGAATCAGGGCGATCGTGAGGTGGCACCAGTGCCACCTCACCCCTGCAGGCTCTGGCTGTTCGGGGCCGTCTCTGACGGCCCCGATCAGCCAGTAATTCCGGGTCACCGGGTCACTGGAGACCCGATTGACCCGGAATCGCCGCAGATCGCTGTACTGAATTGTCCAGCGATCTGCGGCCATCGCCGACATGGGGGGGCATAATGACCCCCCTGGGCGATATGCCGCGATGCCTGCTGAACGATTTCAGCAGGCATCGGGCACCGGCTCCCCTCCGGCTAGCGGCGGGGGGCCGGGAATGGACAGGACGTACTCATACGTCCTCGGTCCTTAAGGACTCGGAAACGGGGGCGTAGGAGTACGTCCATTGTCCTTAAGGGGTTAAGTATTACAATAATGACAGTAAATAGAAAGAAAAAAGACCGGGGAACGGCGCCTCGTGTATTACCCTTAAACACAAACAGCAAGTGTAAATGTGGGAGAAACCCACGGCACTTATAGGTGGCTGCTCACCAGATGTAAATAGAAGTAACGCATATCACCCCAAATAGGGGTACTCACTGATGTCCAAAGGAGGGCTGCAAGCCGGAGGTCACAGGCACATACGTCCTGACGTAGTCATCAAACGGAAAATGGAAAAGGACCTCATTCATCCAGTCGCTGCCGGATAGGTCATCAGGTGCACAAAATGATGCAATGTATACCTTGGAATATTGTATACATGAAAGTTTATTAAAAAATAATAAACAACATACAGATTACGCGTTTCGAGGGTGACTCCCCTCTTCCTCAGATCAGGTGTGCTCAGCACACCTGATCTGAGGAAGAGGGGAGTCACCCTCGAAACACGTAATCTGTATGTTGTTTATTATTTTTTAATAAACTTTCATGTATACAATATTCCAAGGTATACATTGCATCATTTTGTGCACCTGATGACCTAACCGGCAGCGCCTGGATGAATGAGGTCCTTTTCCATTTTCCGTTTGATGAATAATGACAGTAGGAAGTGTAGGCATGTTCTTAGAACAATCTCACCAACTGAGGTTTGTGTGGGCTGGATTCATCATGGAAAGTTCATCTAAGATGGCTTCCTCCTTCATCAGACTGGATTGGCTCCACCTCAATAACCTCAGTAACATCAGTCTTGCTTCCTTGTTACTTCATGAATGATGCCCTCCTCGTCCTCCATGAATGAGGCTTCCTTCGTAACTTGTGAGGCAGTCGTCTTATATACCATACTTATGGGTGTGTTCTTTACATATGTGGGCGTGGTTATACTAAGTCTTATATCCATAAATATACTTGTCTCTATATATCTCCTCCTAGTGGGTTGGCTTGAGTATATATATTTACCTTAAGGGTGTATACATTATGTCATGCTTAACTTGCATTCTAATTGGACATTACTACCCTTCACATTAGGGATCGACCGATTATCGGTATGGCCGATATTATCGGCCGATAATCACGATTTTGGGCATTATCGGTATCGGCAATTACCATGCCGATAAGCCGATAATGCCCTGCCCCCCGCACCGCCCCCACCGCACCACGACTGCCCCCCACCCCGACCCGCCGCACCGCGGCCGCCCCCCCGACCCACCGCGTCGCACCCCCCACAGTAGTGCTGGGCGGTATACCGGTATGAATTTTTGCCCATACCGCTATACCGGTTGGGCCCCTCCCCCACCCTCCGAGTCAATAAAAAAATAAAATAAACTTACCAGTAATGGGGGTGGTCCGGGCCATCCATCCTTCCTTCCTTTAGTGTCCGGTGGCATTCCGGGTGGAGGGTGCACCGGTCCAGGCTGTCCTTCTCCGGGGGTCCTCTTCTCCACTCCGGGCAGGCTCCGGCCTAGTACGCTGCATAGACGCCGCTACGCCGTGACGTCAGGTGCGTCGCTACGCAGGCGTCACTGCGCAGCGGCGTCTATGCAGCGTACTAGGCCGGAGCCTTCCCAGAGTGGAGAAGATGACCGCCGGAGAAGGACAGCCCGGACCGGTTCACCCTTCACCCGGAATGCCCCCAGACACTACAGGAAGGAAGAATGGATGGCCCGGACCACACTGACAGGTAGGGGAGAGAAGCGGGTGGTGGCGGCCACGGCCTATGGCACCGCAAAAGCCACTGCAGTGCATTGATTTAAACACCCGCTTTAAATCAATGACCTGCAGCGGTGTCGAGGGGGGATAAATAGCCGATAAATTGTACCGGAATATCGGTATGAGTTATCGGCTATCGGCCCTAACCTCCACCGATTATCGTTATCGGCCCTAAAAAAACGATATCGGTCGATCCCTACTTCACATATATGGTAGGCCTGTGACTAAAATAGTATACTATGCATAGCTCTAGCTAAGCAATATCTATCTATAGTATTCAACTATAGCTTAACTTTCCTAAAGGTCATGGCATCCATCTTGTATCACAAAATACCATACCCTTAGCTCAATACCTTGCATGAGTTATATTGTATATTAAACATATAATTTTACATGTGAAAAGTCACCTAAGAATACACTTTCCTGCACCAAATTCACTAAAAGTCGTACGCACCCCAGGTAAAAATTTGTATTAATGTGCAAAAAGAAGCAAGTAAAAGATGGAAAAATCTCCAAAAGGCATCAAATTAAAGATTAGACATTCTTATAATATGTCAACAAAAGTTATATTTTATTTCCATCATTTACACTTTCAAAATAACAGAAAACAAAAAAAAATGGCGTCTGCAAAAGTTTGGGCACCCTGCAGAATTTATAGTATGCACTTCCCCCTTTGCAAAGCTGAGACCTGCCAGTGTCATGGATTGTTCTCAATCATCATCTGTGAAGACCAGGTGATGTCAATCTCAAAGGTTTTAAATGCCCAGACTCATCTGACCTTGCCCCAACAATCAGCACCATGGGTTCTTCTAAACAGTTGTCTAGAAATCTGAAACTGAAAATAGTTGACGCTCACAAAGCTGGAGAAGGCTATAAGAAGATAGCAAAACGTTTTCAGATGGCAATATCCTCTGTTCGGAATATAATTAAGATATGGCAGTCATCAGGAACAGTGGAAGTTAAAGCAAGATCTGGAAGACCAAGAAAAATATCAGACAGAACAGCTCGCAGGATTGTGAGAAAAACTATTCAAAACCCACGTTTGACTGCACAATCCCTCCAGAAAGATCTGGCAGAAACTGGAGTTGTGGTACACTATTCCACTATAAAGAGATACTTGTACAAATATGGTCTTCATGGAAGAGTTATCAGAAAAAAAAAACTCTTCTATGTCCTCACCACAAAAATCAGCGTTTGAACTTTGCAAGTGAACATATAGACAAGCCTGATGCATTTTGGAAACAAGTTCTGTGGACCGATGAGGTTAAAATTTAACTTTTTTGCCGGAATGAGCAAAGGTACGTTTGGAGAAGAAGGGGAACAGAATTTAATAAAAAGAAAAGCATGGGGGTGGATCAATCATGCTTTGGGGTTGTATTGCAGCCAGTGGCACAGGGAACATCTCATGAGTAGAAGGAAAAATGGATTTAATAACATTTCAGCAAATTTTGGATGCTAACTTGATGACATCTGTGAAAAAGCTGAAGTTAAAGAGAGGATGGCTTCTACAAATGGATAATGATCCTAAACACACCTCAAAATCCCCGGGGATTACATCAAGAGGCGTAAACTGAAGGTTTTGCCATGGCCTTCACAATCTCCTGACCTCAACATAATTGAAAATCTATGGATAGACCTTAAAAGAGCAGTGCATGACAGACAGCCCAGAAATCTCAAAGAACTGGAAGACTTGTAAGGAAGAATGGGCAAAGATACATCAAACAAGAATTGAAAGACTCTTGGCTGGCTACAAGAAAAAAAAGCGTTTCCAAGCTTTGATACTTGCCAAAGGGGGCAGTACAAGATATTAACTCTGCAGGGTGCCCAAACTTTTGCAGATGCCATTTTTTTGTTTTCTGTTATTTTGAAAGTGTAAATGATGGAAATAAAATCTAACTTTTGTTGACATATTATAAGAATGTCTAATCTGTAATTTGATGCCTTTTTGGAGATTTTTCCATCTTCCCTTGGCTTCTTTATGCACATTAATACAAATTTTTACCTGGGGTGCCTAAACTTTTGATTCCCATTGTATAATACTGCCAACCACTGTACCCCCTGAATATAATACTGCCACACACTGTACCCCATGAACATAATACTGCTAAATACTGTACCCCCTGAATATAATACTGCCAACTACTGTACCCCTTGAATATAATACTGCCAAAAACTGTACCCTCTGAACATTACACCCCCATGATCCCCACTATCCTCCTATATTCCCCTTCCTGAAGCTGGAGAGTCTGCTGCTCCCGTCGCTGCTGGGCCGTGGATACATCTTGTGAGGTCAGAGGCTGTGACACGCCTGGCCTGTCCGTCTGCCCCTGCGGCAGCAACACGGCCCGTGCCGGGGCCCTGTTACTGCAGCATATAGTCTAGTTAAGTGGCAGGCTATGGGGCTTAATTGTGACCCTTGCGACCTCTATAGCTATGCCACTGCCCAGACAGCCTTTGGCTAGAAGTTGTAGCTTTGCAACAGGGAAAATTATCTGCTGCTATTCTGCAACATTTTACCATAGGCTCCTTGTCTTATTAACTCATAGCCTACAACTGACCATACACATTAAAGTGACCTGAAACCACCAATTTAAAGGAAAACTGTCAGCCCGATCACCCACCCTAAACCCAAAACACTGGGTTATAGAGTGGGTGATCAGGAGTGCACAGGAGGGGTCACTTACTAAATTTCATCCACTGGTTTACGAAGATATGGGCTTTCAAAGGTCCATTGTTTAGTCCAGTAATTTGCGCTGTGGAGGTGGGCCCCGCTGACTGGTCTCCTCTGCCTCCATTGGTCAGCTCATAATACTTCCCCCCGCAATTTGCATATTCATGATCTTCGACTCCACGTCCTAGTCACATGAGCACTGTGCTCTGTCAGTGCGGCGCATGCCCAGCGATACCGTGCAGAGCGGTCACAGCAGGGAGAGCTCTCACGTCATTAGGACATGCGCTCCAGTGGATTAAATTTACTAAGTGACCCCTCTGTGCACTCCTGGTCACCCACTCTATAACCCAGTGTTCTGGGTTTAGGGTAGGTGATCGGGCTGACAGTTTTCCTTTAAGTAAGAGCCTCATGCCATCTAACATGTACGGACACCTCCTGACGCTCCCTTGATGGTAGACGTCAGAGGAGAGAACCATTCTGTATGCTGGATTGCAACATGCTCAATTCTTATGTTTTGGGAAAACAAATGTGACGCTAGCTTAGGTCTGTATCATAAAGCAATGAGAGATGGGCACATCTACATAAAACTGACCAGGGGTGCAGGAAATGCCGCAATAACAAACAATACAAGAAAAAGCTTGGCAGATACAAAACCCTGCACATCACAGACATATATGATAGATAGGAATTTTATTCATTACACAGACAAAAGCACTTCAAACCTGCACACAACTGGAGTGAAGGAAAATACATACTGTATGCTCAGGTATCACAATATAGTTTGTAAAGGGGTCCCCCAGACTAAAATACATAGCTCTGGGGCCAAAAAATATGCACCCAAATAGGGCTCTTAACACGATGTATATGTTACGCCGAGCACTCCGGGTCCCTGCTCCTCCCCGGAGCGCTCGCGGCGTTCTTCTGTCTGCAGCGCCCTGGTCAGACCCGCTGTTCGGGAGCGCTGCACTGTTACTGCCAGCGGGGATGCGATCCGCGTAGCGGGTCGCGCCCGCTCGCGGGTCGCATCCCAATCGTCTCATCTGTCCCGTTCCCCGGCTGTCACGTCCCGGCGCGCGCGGCCCCGCTCTCTAGGGCGTGCGCGCGCCGGCTCTCTGAATTTTAAAGGGCCAGTGCACCACTTATTGGTGCCTGGTCCAATCAGTTGTATCACTCCCATTCCTTATAAAAAAAAACACTTCCCCTTCCTGTCCTTGCCGAATCTTGTTGCCTTAGTGCCCTGAGAAAGCGTTTTGTGTATCCCAAGCCTGTGTATCCAGACCCTTGCCATTGCCCCTGACTACGAACCATTGCTGCCTGCCCAGACCTTCTGCTACGTCCGACCTTGCTCTTGCCTTGTCCCTGTGTACCCCGCCTGTCTCAGCTGTCAGTGGGGTTGAGTCGCTATTGGGTGGAACGACCTGGGGGTTACCTGCCGTTGCAAATCCATCCCGCTTTGCGGCGGGCTCTGGTGAAAACCAGTAACCCCTTAGATTCCGTTCCCCTGGTACGGCCCACGCCATCACCTCACTGACACAGAGGATCCACTTCCAGTGTCCTCTCTGCATACCAGTCCGGATCCTGACAGTATACATACAACCTCTAATGGAACATAGACATTTCTAGTGTTAAGAGTAAAAGTTAACTGGCAGTTTCTCTACCCATTGACTAGTAGGTGAGTGACAAATCACCTCAAAAACATATAATTAACCTCTAAATGTTTTTCAATAAAAAAAAAATAATAATAATTCTGATAAAGAAATGGTTGGACGGGTTAGAGGAAAGAGCACCCTCTGCCAGTGAGCATGTGGCAGTATCAGCACCAGTGAAGGTAGCAGCAAAAACAGTGTGACTGTCTCGTTTTCGGTCATCTTAGGAGGAGGAAGAGTCTGACAAAAAGAAGTTGATCTAGGTGTCTGTGGTTTCCTCTTTGTCTACAGTTACATGGTGCTGTGAAAATATCCTTCCAAGATGGTCTGTTCCAACATTTCTCTCTAGTACTGAACAGAAAGTTAGCAATAGCCACAAGGAGGAGTTGTGTGAGGACATTCAGCCTTTGGAGTGTGTTGCAGAGGTGGTGGAGGTGGAAGCTGTGGCCGAGCACAGCAATAGTTGGACTGGAGGTGGTAGGCGTTGCAGTTATACTGTAAGGGATTATGGTGGCTATGCTGAGGGGAAACAAAGAGCCCATAATCAGATATCAGTCATTCATACTGAGAAGTAGTGGGGATGATGAGAAAGAGTTTGATGATGCTGATGTCAGCGATGAAGAACAGAGCTGAGGTTAGGCCAGAACATCTGTCAAATGTACCAGAGGTAGGCCTGTTGGTCTGATGGCGAAGCTGCTGCATCTGTAGGCTTGAAAAAGACTTTCAGAGGAGTGGCTATATGAGGGGATTGGACTATGTGAGGGGATTGGGCTATATGAGGCGGAACAGCTATATGAAATTCATACAGCCAGGTGGTGGTGTACCTATCTCTCTCTACAGTATTCTGCCGTATGGAAATTCTTTACTATCTTACCAGATGCTGAAAACCAGGCACAATGCCCTCTCTGCAAAAAGAAATAAAGCATAACCTGGGTCTGATTTTAGGAATTACTGCTTTACATAAGCACATGGAGAGGCTTCACAATGCCTGGCTAGAAGTATCACCAGTCCACCAATGCCTTGTCCACTGACTACAGCTACCACTAGTCCACCACTGCCTGCTGTCCGTTGGCTGCAACTACCACTAGTCCACCACTGCCAGCTGACACTGACAGGTATATTGTGTGCATGAAGGAAAGAGATGAATGATTGGGCTATATGGGGGTGGGGGCTATATGAGGGGATTGGGCTATATGAGGGGGGGACAGCTATATGAGGGGGTACAGCTATATGAAATTTATACAGCCATTGCCCTTATATAGCCTTCGCCCTTTACATAGCCCAATACCCTCATTTAAGGGGTATAAACTTAATTCCTCCTACCCATTTCATGTACCTGGCCTGCACACGCTGTTACTCCCTCCATACGGCTGTGCCATAGAGTGCTGATGCACACTGCCCACAATCTCTTGGGATGCTGGAGGGTCCCAAACGAGGAGATGGAATGTGGGCGGACCCACTGCTGCCTTCACTGGAGCCATTGCCGGAAGCCAACAGAACAGGTAATATTCGTACAATTTCCCCAAAAGCTAAATTGACATAATTGCGATTCGATTGCGATATATCGTGCAGGCCTAGTCTAATGTAGTTGTTTTTCTCCACCCTGATATGAGCACAACAAATGTATTAAAAAGTCACAAGTACAATGATAAATTTGATGTCTTATCAGTACTTTGTACATGTCCTTAGTGTAGAGGTTTTTCTCACGTCCCCTTTTAGATGGTGTAGATATGCGCCTCGTTTGTGCTCTTTGCACAAAAATGTGCGACTTTTTACTAAAGTCGCAATTAATAAATACGTGACCACTGCATGGTAAAAAGGATAAATGGTATACTGCAAAACAATATTGTGAACAATGTCTATTTGAAAAATCCCACGGCCCAAAACAGCTCTAAATGCAATTATAAATGTCCCCCATAGTATTCGCACTCGGCACATTTATTGCAGATATTTCTAAGACTGTCCCATATAATCGAACAGGAATTGCAGAGATCCATGAACTTGCTATCAATACAACCCCATTCAGGTGTATGGAACGGATTTTTAAACACAAAAATGTCAGCATCAAATCTGCCAGGTGTGAACACACCCTAGTTATATCATCTGTTCGATACTAAGGGAATGCTACAAGCATGATTGGGAAAACTTGAGATCTGGCCATGAGAAACACTGGGATTCAAAACATTACTTTAAAGGAAATCTGTTATCAGTATCACCCGCACTAACCTGTCATACAGGCTTGTAGTGCGGGTGATACTGATCAAAAATATACATACAGCATCTGGAACCGCCACGCCGTTCTTCCATTATTGCTTGTTTTCAGGGTATGCATATTAGGTCTTTGGGGCATGGGCGGAGCATGGACCCGAGCTCTGAGCACTCTGACGTAATCTTCGGCCGGGCAGGCGCTCCGCCCTGCTCATCCATATGCATAACCCCCTCCCTGATCGCACGACTGTGCTACTGAGTGGTGCATGTGCCTTACAGTAGCATGGCCACACATGCAGGGAGGGGGTTATGCATATGGATGAGCGGAGCGCCCCCCCCCCTGCCGTAGATTACGTTCGAGTGCCCGGAGCTCGGGTCCAAGCTCCGCCCATGCCACAAAGACCTATTTTGCATACCCTGAAAACGAGCAATAACCGCCGAACAGCGTGGTGGTTCTGGACGCCGTATGTATCATTTTTATCGGTATCACCAGCACTACAAGCCTGTATGACACGTTAGTGTGGGTGATACTGATGACAGATTTCCTTTACAGTTGTTCAGATGGCTCATCAAATGTTGCAACACTCCTCAGATCCAGCAGGTGTCACTAAGAGAGCAATAATATGGAATGCATATGTTACGCCGAGCGCTCCGGGTCCCCGCTCCTCCCCGGAGCGCTCGCTACACTCTCCTCACTGCAGCGCTCCGGTCAGATCCACTGACCCGGGGCGCTGCGATACTGCCTCCAGCCGGGATGCGATTCGCGATGCGGGTAGCGCCCGCTCGCGATGCGCACCCCGGCTCCCGTACCTGACTCGCTCTCCGTCGGTCCTGTCCCGGCGCGCGCGGCCCCGCTCCTTAGGGCGCGCGCGCGCCGGGTCTTTGCGATTTAAAGGGCCACTGCGCCGCTGATTGGCGCAGTGGTTCCAATTAGTCTGATCACCTGTGCACTTCCCTATATCACCTCACTTCCCCTGCACTTCCTTGCCGGATCTTGTTGCCATCGTGCCAGTGAAAGCGTTTCCTTGTGTGTTCCTAGCCTGTGTTCCAGACCTCCTGCCGTTGCCCCTGACTACGATCCTTGCTGCCTGCCCCGACCTTCTGCTACGTTCGACCTTGCTTCTGTCTACTCCCTTGTACCGCGCCTATCTTCAGCAGCCAGAGAGGTGAGCCGTTGCTAGTGGATACGACCTGGTCACTACCGCCGCAGCAAGACCATCCCGCTTTGCGGCGGGCTCTGGTGAAAACCAGTAGTGACTTAGAACCGATCCACTAGCACGGTCCACGCCAATCCCTCTCCGGCACAGAGGATCCACTACCTGCCAGCCGGCATCGTGACAGTAGATCCGGCCATGGATCCCGCTGAAGTTCCTCTGCCAGTTGTCGCTGACCTCACCACGGTGGTCGCCCAGCAGTCACAACAGATAGCGCAACAAGGCCAACAGCTGTCTCAACTGACCGTTATGCTACAGCAGTTACTACCACAGCTTCAGCAATCATCTCCTCCGCCAGCTCCTGCACCTCCTCCGCAGCGAGTGGCCGCTTCTGGTCTACGCCTATCCTTGCCGGATAAATTTGATGGGGACTCTAAGTTTTGCCGTGGCTTTCTTTCCCAATGTTCCCTGCACCTGGAGATGATGTCGGACCAGTTTCCCACTGAAAGGTCTAAGGTGACTTTCGTAGTCAGCCTTCTGTCTGGAAAAGCCCTGTCTTGGGCCACACCGCTCTGGGACCGCAATGACCCCGTCACTGCCTCTGTACACTCCTTCTTCTCGGAAATCCGAAGTGTCTTTGAGGAACCTGCCCGAGCCTCTTCTGCTGAGACTGCCCTGTTGAACCTGGTCCAGGGTAATTCTTCCGTTGGCGAGTATGCCGTACAATTCCGTACTCTTGCTTCAGAATTATCCTGGAATAATGAGGCCCTCTGCGCGACCTTTAAAAAAGGCCTATCCAGCAACATTAAAGATGTTCTGGCCGCACGAGAAATCCCTGCTAATCTACATGAACTCATTCACCTAGCCACTCGCATTGACATGCGTTTTTCCGAAAGGCGTCAGGAGCTCCGCCAAGATGTGGACTCTGTTCGCACGAGGCGTTTCTTCTCCTCGGCTCCTCTCTCCTCTGGTCCCCTGCAATCCGTTCCTGTGCCTCCCGCCGTGGAGGCTATGCAGGTCGACCGGTCTCGCCTGACACCTCAAGAGAGGACACGACGCCGCATGGAGAATCTCTGCCTGTACTGTGCTAGTACCGAACACTTCCTGAGGGATTGTCCTATCCGTCCTCCCCGCCTGGAAAAACGTACGCTGACTCCGCACAAAGGTGAGACAGTCCTTGATGTCTACTCTGCTTCTCCACGTCTTACTGTGCCTGTGCGGATGTCTGCCTCTGCCTTCTCCTTCTCTACTATGGCCTTCTTGGACTCTGGATCTGCAGGAAATTTTATTTTGGCCTCTCTCGTCAACAGGTTCAACATCCCAGTGACCAGTCTCGCCAGACCCCTTTACATCAATTGTGTAAACAATGAAAGATTGGACTGTACCATACGTTTCCGCACGGAGCCCCTTCTAATGTGCATCGGATCTCATCACGAGAGGATTGAACTTTTGGTCCTCCCCAATTGCACTTCTGAAATTCTCCTTGGACTTCCCTGGCTTCAACTTCATTCCCCAACCCTGGATTGGTCCACTGGGGAGATCAAGAGTTGGGGGCCCTCTTGTTCCAAGGACTGTCTAAAACCGGTTCCCAGTAACCCTTGCCGTGACTCTGTGGTTCCTCCAGTAACCGGTCTCCCTAAGGCCTATATGGACTTTGCGGATGTTTTTTGCAAAAAACAAGCTGAGACTCTACCTCCTCACAGGCCTTATGATTGTCCTATCGACCTCCTCCCGGGCACTACTCCACCCCGGGGCAGAATTTATCCTCTGTCCGCCCCAGAGACTCTTGCCATGTCTGAATACGTCCAGGAGAATTTAAAAAAGGGCTTTATCCGTAAATCCTCCTCTCCTGCCGGAGCCGGATTTTTCTTTGTGTCCAAAAAAGATGGCTCCCTACGTCCTTGCATTGACTACCGCGGTCTTAATAAAATCACGGTTAAGAACCGCTACCCCCTACCCCTCATCTCTGAACTCTTTGATCGCCTCCAAGGTGCCCACATCTTTACTAAACTGGACTTAAGAGGTGCTTATAATCTCATTCGCATCAGAGAGGGGGATGAATGGAAAACGGCATTTAACACCAGAGATGGACACTTTGAGTATCTGGTCATGCCCTTTGGCCTGTGCAACGCCCCTGCCGTCTTCCAAGACTTTGTTAATGAAATTTTTCGTGATCTTTTATACTCCTGTGTTGTTGTTTATCTGGACGATATCCTGATTTTTTCTGCCAATCTAGAAGAACACCGCCAGCATGTCCGTATGGTTCTTCAGAGACTTCGTGACAATCAACTCTATGCCAAAATTGAGAAATGTCTGTTTGAATGCCAATCTCTTCCTTTTCTAGGATACTTGGTCTCTGGCCAGGGACTACAAATGGATCCAGACAAACTCTCTGCCGTCTTAGATTGGCCACGCCCCTCCGGACTCCGTGCTATCCAACGCTTTTTGGGGTTCGCCAATTATTACAGGCAATTTATTCCACATTTTTCTACCGTTGTGGCTCCTATCGTGGCTTTAACCAAAAAAAATGCCGATCCCAAGTCTTGGCCTCCTCAAGCGGAAGACGCCTTTAAACGACTCAAGTCTGCCTTTTCTTCGGCTCCCGTGCTCTCCAGACCTGACCCTTCCAAACCCTTCCTATTGGAGGTTGATGCCTCCTCAGTGGGAGCTGGAGCTGTTCTTCTACAAAAAAATTCTTCCGGGCATGCTGTCACTTGTGGTTTTTTTTCTAGGACCTTCTCTCCGGCGGAGAGGAACTACTCCATCGGGGATCGAGAGCTTCTAGCCATCAAATTAGCACTTGAGGAATGGAGGCATCTGCTGGAGGGATCAAGATTTCCAGTTATTATTTACACCGATCACAAGAACCTCTCCTACCTCCAGTCTGCCCAACGGCTGAATCCTCGCCAGGCCCGGTGGTCTCTGTTCTTTGCCCGATTTAATTTTGAAATTCACTTTCGGCCTGCCGATAAGAACATTAGGGCCGATGCTCTCTCTCGTTCCTCGGATGCTTCGGAAGTTGAACTCTCTCCGCAACACATCATTCCTCCTGACTGCCTGATTTCCACTTCTCCAGCCTCCATCAGGCAAACTCCTCCAGGAAAGACCTTTGTTTCTCCACGCCAACGCCTCGGAATCCTCAAATGGGGTCACTCCTCCCATCTCGCAGGTCATGTGGGCATCAAGAAATCTGTGCAACTCATCTCCCGCTTCTATTGGTGGCCGACTCTGGAGACGGATGTTGTGGACTTTGTGCGAGCCTGCACTATCTGTGCCCGGGATAAGACTCCTCGCCAGAAGCCCGCTGGTTTTCTTCATCCCCTGCCTGTCCCCGAACAGCCTTGGTCTCTGATTGGTATGGATTTTATTACTGATTTACCCCCTTCCCGTGGCAACACTGTTATTTGGGTGGTCGTTGATCGATTCTCCAAAATGGCACATTTCATCCCTCTTCCTGGTCTTCCTTCAGCGCCTCAGTTGGCTAAACAATTTTTTGTACACATTTTTCGTCTTCACGGGTTGCCTACGCAGATCGTCTCGGATAGAGGCGTCCAATTCGTGTCTAAATTCTGGAGGGCTCTCTGTAAACAACTCAAGATTAAACTAAATTTTTCTTCTGCATATCATCCCCAATCCAATGGACAAGTAGAAAGAATTAACCAGGTCTTGGGTGATTATTTACGACATTTTGTTTCCTCCCGCCAGGATGACTGGGCAGATCTCCTTCCATGGGCCGAATTCTCGTATAACTTCAGAGTCTCTGAATCTTCCTCCAAATCCCCATTTTTCGTGGTGTACGGCCGTCACCCTCTTCCCCCCCTCCCTACCCCCTTGCCCTCTGGTCTGCCCGCTGTGGATGAAATTTCTCGTGACCTTTCCATCATATGGAGAGAGACCCAAAATTCTCTCTTACAGGCTTCATCACGCATGAAGAAGTTCGCGGATAAGAAAAGAAGAGCTCCTCCCATTTTTTCCCCTGGAGACAAGGTATGGCTCTCCGCTAAATATGTCCGCTTCCGTGTCCCTAGCTACAAGTTGGGACCACGCTATCTTGGTCCTTTCAAAATTTTGTGTCAGATTAATCCTGTCTCTTACAAACTTCTTCTTCCTCCTTCTCTTCGTATTCCTAATGCCTTTCACGTTTCTCTTCTTAAACCACTCATCATCAACCGTTTCTCTCCCAAATCTGTTCCTCCCACTCCTGTTTCCGGCTCCTCGGACATCTTCTCCGTCAAAGAGATTCTGGCATCAAAAAAGGTCAGAGGGAAAACCTTTTTTTTAGTGGATTGGGAGGGTTGTGGTCCAGAAGAGAGATCCTGGGAACCTGAGGACAATATCCTAGACAAAAGTCTGCTCCTCAGGTTCTCAGGCTCTAAGAAGAGGGGGAGACCCAAGGGGGGGGTACTGTTACGCCGAGCGCTCCGGGTCCCCGCTCCTCCCCGGAGCGCTCGCTACACTCTCCTCACTGCAGCGCTCCGGTCAGATCCACTGACCCGGGGCGCTGCGATACTGCCTCCAGCCGGGATGCGATTCGCGATGCGGGTAGCGCCCGCTCGCGATGCGCACCCCGGCTCCCGTACCTGACTCGCTCTCCGTCGGTCCTGTCCCGGCGCGCGCGGCCCCGCTCCTTAGGGCGCGCGCGCGCCGGGTCTTTGCGATTTAAAGGGCCACTGCGCCGCTGATTGGCGCAGTGGTTCCAATTAGTCTGATCACCTGTGCACTTCCCTATATCACCTCACTTCCCCTGCACTTCCTTGCCGGATCTTGTTGCCATCGTGCCAGTGAAAGCGTTTCCTTGTGTGTTCCTAGCCTGTGTTCCAGACCTCCTGCCGTTGCCCCTGACTACGATCCTTGCTGCCTGCCCCGACCTTCTGCTACGTCCGACCTTGCTTCTGTCTACTCCCTTGTACCGCGCCTATCTTCAGCAGCCAGAGAGGTGAGCCGTTGCTAGTGGATACGACCTGGTCACTACCGCCGCAGCAAGACCATCCCGCTTTGCGGCGGGCTCTGGTGAAAACCAGTAGTGACTTAGAACCGATCCACTAGCACGGTCCACGCCAATCCCTCTCCGGCACAGAGGATCCACTACCTGCCAGCCGGCATCGTGACAGCATATTGTAGACTACATACACGATTTTGCACAATTTAGTGCCAACAATTTCCTACTGTGTTTCTTTATTTTCTTACAGAATGGGAAAATGTTTTTTGAGCCCACAGTGCTGCCTGGTATATTATGGGTCCCTGCTAACCATAAAAATGTACAGTAGTATGTCTAATAAATGATAATACCAGCGCTAAAATAGGACTTACAAGTTTTATTGTATAACTCAAATATGGGAGATGCGGTAGTCAGCAGATGCTGCTTTCACAATGATTAACAAGGGAAGCTAAAAAATTTTAAGGACATATAATTATATGGTCGCCCGAAAGCAACAAGTTGTATCATGTATAATATATCACTATGCCGTGTGGGAGGATAAAGGAGACCGTTCAGTCTTTGATACGATTCAGAGGTTTTCTGGTAATTTCGCCATACCATAGTGACGTCACTATCGGCAATCAGCTGACAACTATACTCTCCAGCGGGAACGTGCGCAGTTGAGACGCCACTGTCCGGGGCAGCCTCCCGCCCCCTCCCAGAAGCATTGTGATCAAACTCTTCCCAAAATCTTTTGGAATTAGAGAAGAAAGATCCCCACATGGAATAAACAGGACGAACTACAGATACTGATAGTACTATTATCCAGAAAGCTTTTTACCATGACTCGATAACGCCCTCAATTATAAACCACGAGTATATATACGTTTTCTAAAGGAACCACACTACTCTGGAAATCCATTTGTGGCACTGAGTTACGCGAAAATGAAGCAGCACATTGCACCTTATCTGCATACTACAGAACAAGTAGAATATGGTATGCCTTTTAATAATAATAATAATTCTTTGATTATTTTTCTACTTTGAATCATTAGTGTGCATACTATTTATGATCGTTTTCTATGTACATATTACAGTGACCACTCGACCTACGATGGCCCCGACATACGATAATTTCAACATGCGATGGCCTCTCAGAGGCCATCACATGTTGAAGGCAGCATCAACATATGATGCTTTTTTATATCGGGGCCATCGCATAAACGGCTATCCGGCAGCGCTGACTGCTTCAGCTGCCGCCGGATAGCCGTTTACGGTGCCCCGTGAGCTCCGGTGATGGTCACTCACCTGTCCTCAGGGCTCCGGCGCGTCCTCTTCGGGATCCTCTGCATCGTCAGCGCTCTCCATCGACGTCATCATGTCGCTGCGCACGCCGTCCCGTCATCCAATAGGAGCGGCGTGCGTAGCGAAGTGATGGCGGCGACGGAGAGCGCCGATGCCGGGGAAGCAGAGGCCTTGCCGGAGCGTCGGGGACACCTTGGGAACGCGGCAACAGCGATGGACGGCGACATCTTGGGCAGCGGTGACGAGCAGTGACGGTCCAGAGCGGCGGGGACAGGTGAGTACAACTTTCTCTAACAGTGGTCTACAACCTGCAGACCTCCAGATGTTGCAAAACTACAACACCCAGCATGCCCGGACAGCCAACGGCTGTCCGGGCATGCTGGGTGTTGTAGTTTTGCAACATCTGGAGGTCCGCAGGTTGTAGACAACTGTCCTATACTTTACATTGCACGGATCCCTCAACATACGATGGTTTCAACAAACGATGGTCCCTTTGGAATTGATTACCATCGTATGTTGAGGGACCACTGTATAGGTATCCAGATTATTGCTTTCTCAACTTACCTTTATCTTCAATCATAGAATATTAACAGGTACGTACATCTACCGAACATTGCAAAGTGATATATTAAACATGATCTAACATGTTGGTTTCGGCGACCATATAATTGTGATGTCCTAGTACGGGATATAGTCCCGTACAGTACTTAGGCCCTGTCTGGTTGAGTCCCTCTGTGTCTCTATAGTGTATCTGGACTACTGAGCGATACATGGACATCTATGCAAATATGCCATAGTAATATATTTTGCTCACTGATATGCACTATAATTGTTGTAGATGTCTGGTAGTTTTCTTGTAGGGGTTGTCCTGAACTAATCAGGAGCAGCAACACTTCACCCATCACCAACATCATGTACAGTCAACAGTAAAGTCGTGTACTACACATAGTCATAAGTACACATAAAGTCATGTGCACATGTTCCATGTACAGTAGGACTGTAACACTCACAACCACACAGTCCATAAAAATGTCATATGTCTAAAATGTCAAATGTAATTTCTTGTGTCCTCGTGCTCAGGATACTTTGCGGGCTAGAAGGTATTCCTGTTACTCACAAAAGAACGCAACAAAAAGTCAAAGGTAACAGAATATCAAATGTTGTCAAAAACATGTCTAACATTAGAAAATGTCTAGCATAAAAATAACTAGTGTTCTTGGGAGAAGTGTGTAATGCCAAGGGACCCCAGTAGTTAAGGCATTGGGCAGAAAGCCTCCGGCAACCCAATCCGCCAGTGTCATATCTAGTCATGTAAAGAATATTAAATATATGGTCAAATGTAATATGTATAGTCCCCTATGGGGACATAAAAAGTGTACAAAAAAAAAAAAGTTGAAAAATATAAAAATAAAAAGTAAACATATTTGGTATCGCTGCATGCATAAATGTCCGAACTATCAAAATATAATGTTAATGATAACGTACGGTTAATGGTGTAAACATAAAAAATTTAAAAAGTCCAAAAATACTGCTTTTTTGTCACTTTATTTATTTTAAAAAATTAATAACAAATTATCTAAATGTTTTATATATGCAAATGTGATATCGATAAAAAGTACAGATGACGGTGCAAAAAATTAGCCCTCATACCGCTCTATATACGTAAAAATGAAAAAGTTATAGGTGGTCAAAATAGTGGTCAAAATAGGGCGATTTTAGACGACTGATTTTGTACAAAAAGTTTTAGATTTTTTTTAAGCGTACAAAAATATAAAAGTATCTAGCCATGGGTATCATTTTAATCGTATTGACCCACAAAATAAAGAACGCATGTTATTTTTACCGTAAAGTGTACAGTGTGAAAACAAAACCCTCCAAAATTTGCAAAATTTGGGTTTTCATTTAAATTTCCTCCCTAAAAAATGTATTTATGGGGTTCGCCGTACATTTTATGGTAAAATGAAAGGTTGCATTACAAAGTACAATTGTTCACGCAAAAAACAAGCCCTTATATGGGTCTGTAGATGGAAATATAAAAGAGTTATGGATTTTAGAAGGCGAGGAGGAAAAAAGAAAACGCTAAAATAAAATTGTCCTGGTCCTTAAGGTTAAAATGGGCTTGGTTAAAGATGTTTAAAAGGGGTTAAAGATGATTAAAACAAAAAAATTGGAGCAGTACTACTGGTCCAAAAGACGGCAGGGCAGTCTTTTAACATTTTAATGCCCACATAAGTTGGGAACTGGACTTATCTGGGCATAAAGCTTACATTACTTGGTGCAGAGACTAACACAATATCATCTCACATTTCTGTCAGCACTAGACTGTAGCACTGTAACCGCACTTAATCTTATTGTTGCCTCATACAGATCAAGTGAACATTCCTACCTGTACCTATGACTAACTAAAACCACATTACTTCACCTGGACTTATATTCCTTTTTCCTCCACCAGCTTAGATGGCTCATCTTCCCTCAGAACTGATGGTGTCACTCTAGCTGGATGTGCCAAGGTAAATTGAGAAGAAAAGATATTGCAAGCCTCAATAATTTACTCTGAATCAACATCTACAGTGACTCTGTTTATACAGCCCAGGTAGTCCACTGTTTCCCTCAATGGTCCTAATTTACTAAAACCTGAGTGTTTAATGTGGCATGTTTTTCTTTTTACTCAGTTTTTTCCCCCCTGATTTACTAATCTGTTGCCATTCTTTATATGGGTCAAAAAGAATTTAAAAAAAAAGTTGTACAATGTAACATGTTGAAAGGCTGCGTTCACACAGCTGTCTGTCTCTGTAAAGTCAGACTACATTAGTGCTAATACTACTACCTCCATCATGGAACAGGGTCTGTTCCATATTGGGGGAAGCAGTACAGGCGTTGAGGGATTGATCGCAGCAGGGCTCACTTCTGAGACCCGATCCGATCAGAAGTTATTAAGCAGGGGATCGGGCGGCATGTTCCGCTCCCCAGCGATGTACAGTGTACTTTTACTTTCATTTTTAAATTCCCTGCCGGGAGCCCTGAATGGTGGAGCTTGAGGAGCCATTCAGGGCTCCCGGCAGGGTTTTCAAATAGAAGCGCTGTGGTGGGGAAAGATATATAGAATCACTGGGGAGGGGGGGGGGGGTATATGTCTGGTCCCCGCAGCGCTTCAATATATCTTGCCCCCAGCAGTCTATTCATACAGGTATTGTCCCCCTCAGTGCAATCATATGCCCCCCGCAGCGCATTTATATAGGTATTGTCCCTGGCAGCGCATGTGTATCTATATATCCCCCCAGCAGTGCTATCATTAGCCCCCAGCAGCGCTATGAATGAAAAGTATTCTTTTAGCAGCGCATCGGGCCGGGAAACAAGCCGGCCCAATGCACTGCTGAAAGAATACTTGTCTTTCATAGCACTGTGGCGGCATATGTACATAGAAGCACTGTGGGGCTAGTTAACGCTATATTCTGTCCCCCACAGCACTACTATAATCATATGCCTCCACAGCGATATGAATGAAAAGTATTTTAACAGCAGCGCATCCGGCCCGATGCGCTGCTGATAGAATACTTTCCATTCATAGTGCTGCAGAGGCATATGATTATAGAATTGCTGTGGGGGACAGACATATGGATATGTCGGTTTTGAGTAATTTCCCAACAGCTCAGATCTGTCGGGTTTTGGTGAAGCAAAATTCACACGTTTTCCTGTGAGTTTTTTCTTTTTTGTAGAGAACACTCCGCTTTTTCGGCTAACCACGTCCATTTTGACGGGTTTAAAAGCACACTCTGAGTGATGGTATTTTGTGTCGCGAAATTGTGTCACACAAAGTGTTGCATGGGCTATGCAACGCAAATTTGGTCGCATAACCAGAGAAAAAGAGTCGGGTTGACATTAGTAAATCAGCATCAACATTTACTGTATGGTTATGTTCACACAGGGGAAAAAAACAATAAAAATTTTTTGGGGTGGGTCCTGTTGATTTTAATGTAAACTTCCAAGTAAAACTACTCTGAAAAGTGGCATGTTACATCTCTTTTCAGTGCTGTCTTTTGTTGTCAATGGGAGATGGAAACTGCTTTTTTGGTGCAGTTTTTGCCTGTGTGAATATACTGTGTGACAGCTTCAAGAATTGGTTTACTGTACAGCAAAATAGTGTTGCAAACTGTTGGTGCAGTTTTCGGTGTACGCTGTTGCAATCACCCCTTTTACTGTTCTAAAAAAATATGGCACCTTGTCGAGCAAAGCACCTTGCAACAGCTAAAGGTTTGGGGCGCCCACCCCCATGTGAATGTACAGGGTACAATCACATGGGTGGGTTTACAGTGGGTTTCCTTCTACAAGTTTAAGCTGCGGGAGAGCTACGTCTCATACGGCAGTGTTCCCTAGACGGAGCCTCCACTGTTGCAAAACAACAACTCCCAGTATTGCCGGACAGCCAGTGACTGTCCTGGCAGGCTGGGAGTTTTGCAACAGCTGGAGGCTCCCTGTTTGGGAAATACTGCTGTAGGGTTTTGGTGGAGACAAGCCCAATCCTTGTATCCGGGTCCGCCCCTATTGCAAATTCCTAATGTAGGCCTCAAATGCGCATGGCGCTCTCTCACTTCGGAGCCCTGTCGTATTTCAAGGCAAGAGTTTAGTGCCACATATGGGGTATTTCTGTATGGAGAAATTGCATAACAAATTTTGGGGGGCTTTTTCTCCTTTTACCTATTATGAAAAGGAAAAGTTAGGGACTACACCAGCATGTTAGTGTAAAAAATATAAATATTTTTACACTAACATACTGGTGTTGCCCCATACTTTTCATTTCACAAGAGGTAAAAGGAGAAAAAATTTGTAGCGCAATTTCTTCCGAGTACGGAAATACCCCATATGTGGATGTAAAATGCTCTGCAGGTGCACAACAGGGCTCAGGAGTGAGAGAGCGCCATGTACATTTGAGGTCTAAATTGGTGATTTGCACAGAGGTTCTGACAAACGCAAGAAAAAAAAACACCCACATGTGACCCCATTCTGGAAACTACACCCCTCAAGGAACGTAACAAGGGGTATAGTGAGCCTTAACACCCCACAGTTCTTTGACGAATTTGGATATGAAAATTTAAAATAATATTTTTCCCTTAAATACTGGTGTTACCTCAAATTTTTCATTTTCACAAGGGGTAATAGAAAAAAAGCCCCTAAAAATTTGTAATCCCATTTCTTCTGAGTATGAAAATACCCCATATGTGGATGTTAAGTGCTCTGCGGGTGAACTACAATACTCAGAAGAGAGGGAGCGCCATTGGGGTTTTTGAGAGAGAATTAGGCTGGAATTGAAGGCCATGTGTGTTTACAAAGCCCCCATAGTGCCAGAACAGTGGACCCCCCCCACATGTGACCCTATTTTGGAAACGACACCCCTCAAAGAATGTAACAAGGGACACAGTGAGCATTAACGCCCCACACGTGTCTGACAGATCTTTTGAACAGTCGTCCGTAAAAAATAGAATTTTTCATTTGCACAGCCCACTGTTCCAAAGATCTCTCAAACGCCAGTGGGGTGTAAATGCTCATTACACCCCTTATTACATTCCGTGAGGGGTGTAGTTTCCAAAAGGGGGTCACATGTAGGGGGGGTCCACTGTTCTGGCACCACAGAGGCTTTGTAAATGCACCTGGCCCCCGACTTCTATTGCAACCAATTTCTCTCTCCAAAAGCCCAATGGCGCTCCTTCTCTTCTGAGTATTGTAGTTTGCTTGCAGAGCACTTTATAGCCACATATGAGGTATTTCCATACTCAGAAGAAATGGGGTTACACATTTTTGGGGTCTTTTTCTCCTATTACCCCTTGTGAAAATGAAAAATTTGGGGTAACACCAGCATTTTATAGAAATTTTTACATTTTTTAAATTTTTACGTCACACTTTAACAAAAGTTCGTCAATCACCTGTGGGGTGTTAAAGCTCACTATACCCCATCTTACATTCCTTGAGGGGTGTAGTTTCCAAAATAGAGTGCCATGTGGGTTTATTTTTACTGTTCTGGCACCATAGGGGCTTTCTAAATGCGACATGCCCCCCCCCCCCCAAAACCATTTCAGCAAAATTAACTCTCCAAAATCCCATTGTCGCTCCTTCCCTTCTGAGCCCTCTAGTGCACCCAGAGAGCACTTTAGATCCAGATATGAAGTATTTCCTTACTCTAGAGAAATGGGGTTACAAATTTTGGGAGGCATTTTTTCCTATTACCCCTTGTGAAAATGAAAAGTTTGGGGTAACACCAGCATTTTAGTGTTAAAAATGTAATCTTTCATTTCCATGTCCCACTTTAACGAAAGTTCGTCGATCACCTGTGGGGTATAAAGACTCAATTTACCCCTTTTTACGTTCCTTAAGGGGTGTAGTTTCCAAAATAGTGTGCCTTGTGGGTGTTTTTTTTTTTTTTTTTTTTACTGTTCTGGCATCATGGCGGTTTCCTAAATGTGACATGCCCCCCACAAACCATTTCAGCTAAATTCGCTCTTCAAAATCCCATTGTTGCTTCTTCCCTTCTGAGCCCTCTACTGCGCCCACAGAGCCCTTTACATTCACATATGAGGTATTTCCTTACTCAAGAGAAAAGGAATTACAAGTTTTGGGAGGCCTTTTTACAATTTACCTCTTGTAAAAATGAAAAACATGGGGCTACAATACCATGTTAGTGTAAAAAATGGAGATCTTGATTTTTCTCCTCCATTTTGCTGCTATTGCGGTGAAACACCTAAAAAGTTAACAAACCTTTTGAATGTCATTTTGAATACTTTCAGGGTGCAGTTTTCATAATGGGGTCCATTATAAGGGATTTCCAACATAAAGATCCTCATATTCACTTCAAAACGTAACAGGTCCCTGAAAAATTCTGATTTTGAAATTTACGTGAAAAATTGCTGCTATACTTTGAAGCCCTCTAATGTCTTCAAAAATAAAAACATGTCAACTTTATCAGGGGCGGACACAGACAGCAGAGGGTCCCTGTGCAAAGAATGTGCCTGCCCCCCCCCCCCCCCCCAGCACTGTGCCCCCTCATGTACCTAGACCCCACCGGAGGGCCTCCACTTACCACGCGCGTGTAGTGTCGCCACTTGCCTTGTCCACCACAGGTGGATGGAACGGCTCCTGAGGTGGGCTCCAGGTGGCCCCTGTCCCTCTCAGTGTGCGGCCCAGGCCCAGTGAGTACTCCCCCGGGTCAGCCTGACCCGTATCTAGCTGGGAGACAGGGGGCAGTGCTCCCCTTTACATTCGCACCCCTGGACTTAGGGGTTCATCTTCAGTGACTACAGCTCTGATGGGACAGTTAGGAAAATACACAATGATATCACTGACCTGAGTGACGTCTTCTCTGTTGTCTTTACTTTTATTCTTCCTCTGGTCCAGACACCAGGATTTCTTCCATCTTCTCTGCAGAGTCTGACACAAGGACATCATTGGTTCCTTAATTTGTCAGTAGATCCTCATCCTCTGTATGATGACAATAATCATTATAACCTTGCCAAATACTGTACCCCCTGAATATAATACTGCCAACCACTGTACCCCCTGAATACTGCCAACCACTGTACCCCTGAATATAATACTGCCAACCACTGTACCCCTGAATGTAATACTGCCAAATACTGTACCCCTGAATATAATACTGCCAACCACTGTACTCTATTAATATAATACTGCCAACCATTATACACCACTGAATCACCCCATACACCCCACGCACTCCTCATCCTCAGTCTCCTCATCACCCCATACACCCCACGCAACCCATCCTAAGTCTCCTCATCTCCCCCATACACCCCACACACCCCATCCTCAGTCTCATCCCCCCCATACACCCCACACAACCCATCCTCAGTCTAATCATCACCCCCATACACCCCACGCACCCCATCCTCAGTCTCATCACCCCATACACCCCACACAGCCCATCCTCGGTCTTCTCTTCTCCCCATACACCCCACACACTCCATCCTCGGTCTCCTCATCACCCCATGCACTCCATCCTCAGTCTCCTCATCACCCCCATATACCCCATCTTCAGTCTCCTCATCACCCCATACACCCCACGCACCCCATCCTCAGTATCATCACCCCCATACACCCCACGCACCCCATCTTCAGTCTCATCACCCCATTCACCCCACACAACCCATACTCGGTCTCCTTATCACCCCATACACCCCATCTTCAGTCTCCTCATCACCCCATACACCCCACACACCCCATCTTCAGTCTCCTCATCACCCCATACACCCCATGCACCCCATCCTCAGTCTCCTCATCACCCCATGCACCCCATCCTCAGTGTCCTCATCACCCCAAAATCCCATTGTCGCTCCTTCCCTTCTGAGCCCTCTAGTGCACCCAGAGAGCACTTTAGATCCAGATATGAAGTATTTCCTTACTCTAGAGAAATGGGGTTACAAATTTTGGGGGGCATTTTTTCCTATTACCCCTTGTGAAAATGAAAAGTTTGGGGTAACACCAGCATTTTAGTGTTAAAAATGTAATCTTTCATTTCCATGTCCCACTTTAACGAAAGTTCGTCGATCACCTGTGGGGTATAAAGACTCAATTTACCCCTTTTTACGTTCCTTAAGGGGTGTAGTTTCCAAAATAGTGTGCCTTGTGGGTGTTTTTTTTTTTTTTTTTTTTACTGTTCTGGCATCATGGCGGTTTCCTAAATGTGACATGCCCCCCACAAACCATTTCAGCTAAATTCGCTCTTCAAAATCCCATTGTTGCTTCTTCCCTTCTGAGCCCTCTACTGCGCCCACAGAGCCCTTTACATTCACATATGAGGTATTTCCTTACTCAAGAGAAAAGGAATTACAAGTTTTGGGAGGCCTTTTTACAATTTACCTCTTGTAAAAATGAAAAACATGGGGCTACAATACCATGTTAGTGTAAAAAATGGAGACCTTGATTTTTCTCCTCCATTTTGCTGCTATTGCGGTGAAACACCTAAAAAGTTAACAAACCTTTTGAATGTCATTTTGAATACTTTCAGGTTGCAGTTTTCATAATGGGGTCCATTATAAGGGATTTCCAACATAAAGATCCTCATATTCACTTCAAAATGTAACAGGTCCCTGAAAAATTCTGATTTTGAAATTTACGTGAAAAATTGCTGCTATACTTTGAAGCCCTCTAATGTCTTCAAAAATAAAAACATGTCAACTTTATCAGGGGCGGACACAGACAGCAGAGGGTCCCTGTGCAAAGAATGTGCCTGCCCCCCCCCCCCCCCCAGCACTGTGCCCCCTCATGTACCTAGACCCCACCGGAGGGCCTCCACTTACCACGCGCGTGTAGTGTCGCCACTTGCCTTGTCCACCACAGGTGGATGGAACGGCTCCTGAGGTGGGCTCCAGGTGGCCCCTGTCCCTCTCAGTGTGCGGCCCAGGCCCAGTGAGTACTCCCCCGGGTCAGCCTGACCCGTATCTAGCTGGGAGACAGGGGGCAGTGCTCCCCTTTACATTCGCACCCCTGGACTTAGGGGTTCATCTTCAGTGACTACAGCTCTGATGGGACAGTTAGGAAAATACACAAAGATATCACTGACCTGAGTGACGTCTTCTCTGTTGTCTTTACTTTTATTCTTCCTCTGGTCCAGACACCAGGATTTCTTCCATCTTCTCTGCAGAGTCTGACACAAGGACATCATTGGTTCCTTAATTTGTCAGTAGATCCTCATCCTCTGTATGATGACAATAATCATTATAACCTTGCCAAATACTGTACCCCCTGAATATAATACTGCCAACCACTGTACCCCCTGAATACTGCCAACCACTGTACCCCTGAATATAATACTGCCAACCACTGTACCCCTGAATGTAATACTGCCAAATACTGTACCCCTGAATATAATACTGCCAACCACTGTACTCTATTAATATAATACTGCCAACCATTATACACCACTGAATCACCCCATACACCCCACGCACTCCTCATCCTCAGTCTCCTCATCACCCCATACACCCCACGCAACCCATCCTAAGTCTCCTCATCTCCCCCATACACCCCACACACCCCATCCTCAGTCTCATCCCCCCCATACACCCCACACAACCCATCCTCAGTCTAATCATCACCCCCATACACCCCACGCACCCCATCCTCAGTCTCATCACCCCATACACCCCATACAGCCCATCCTCGGTCTTCTCTTCTCCCCATACACCCCACACACTCCATCCTCGGTCTCCTCATCACCCCATGCACTCCATCCTCAGTCTCCTCATCACCCCCATATACCCCATCTTCAGTCTCCTCATCACCCCATACACCCCACGCACCCCATCCTCAGTATCATCACCCCCATACACCCCACGCACCCCATCTTCAGTCTCATCACCCCATTCACCCCACACAACCCATACTCGGTCTCCTTATCACCCCATACACCCCATCTTCAGTCTCCTCATCACCCCATACACCCCACACACCCCATCTTCAGTCTCCTCATCACCCCATACACCCCATGCACCCCATCCTCAGTCTCCTCATCACCCCATGCACTCCATCCTCAGTCTCCTCATCACCCCATACACCCCATGCACTCCATCCTCAGTCTCCTCATCACCCCATACACCCCATGCACTGCATCCTCAGTCTCCTCATCACCCCATGCACTCCATCCTCAGTCTCCTCATCACCGCATACACCCCATGCACTCCATCCTCAGTCTCCTCATCACCCCATGCTCTCCATCTTCAGTCTCCTCATCACCCCATGCACTCCATCCTCAGTCTCCTTATCACCCCTGCACTCCATCTTTAGTCTCCTCATCACCCCATACACCCCATGCACTCCATCCTCAGTCTCCTCATCACCCCCATACACCCCACGCACTCCATCCTCAGTCTCCTCATCACCCCATGCACTCCATCCTCAGTCTCCTCATCACCCCCATACACCCCATGCACTCCATCCTCAGTCTCATCACCCCATGCACCCCATCCTCCAGTCTCCTCATCACCCCACGCACTCCATCCTCAGTCTCCTCATCACCCCATGCACTCCATCCTCAGTCTCCTCATCACCCCATGCAACCATCCTCAGTCTCCTCATCACCCCATGCACTCCATCTTCAGTCTCCTCATCACCCCATGCACTCCATCCTCAGTCTCCTCATCACCACATACATCCCATGCACTCCATCCTCATCACCCCATACACCCCATGCACTCCATCCTCATCACCCCATACACCCCATGCACTCCATCCTCATCACCCCATACACCCCATGCACTCCATCCTATCTCCTCATCACCCCATGCACTCCATCCTCAGTCTCCTCATCACCCCATGCACCCCATCCTCAGTCTCCTCATCACCCCATACACCCCATGCACTCCATCCTCAGTCTTCTCATCACCCCACGCACTCCATCCTCAGTCTCCTCATCACCTCATATACCTTAAGCACCTCATCAGTATTACACAGCTGACACCCCCCCCCCAGTCCTTCTCATCAACATTAAACCCCCTAATCACTACACCCCTGACCCCCCTTCTGGTCCTCCTTATCAACACTACGCTCTCCCAGACCCCCAATCCTCCTTCTCATTACACCACCAACCTCTTCAACACCTCTTCTGTCTTCTTCATCATCATTCCAATCCCCTCCCCAACCCCCCACCGCCCTGCACCTGATCGTCGCTCTCCTCACCTCATCTGCTCAGCGATGCGGCCGTGTGAGGCAAGAGGGTTTGCTGCTCCTGTCGCTTCTGCCGGGGTCAGAGGCCATGACACGTGACGTAAGGGGCTTGGAACAGACGTGCGTGCCTGCGCAGGGCACGTCTGTTCCCATCAGTCCCTGGCCTGTCCGTCTCGCCCGGCCGGTTTAAAGGTAAATTACTGCTGTCAGCGGCAGGTCCGGGACCTGTTGCTGCAGCATATAGTATGAAGTATTGGCAGGGGGCCCTGCAGGGGCCCAGACTTTGAGGCCCAGGCTGTGACCTGGGCCACTAGGTGGGCCCCCTAACACGCTGGGCCCCTGTGCAGCCGAACTGGCTGAACAGGTGATATGTCCGCCCCTGAACTTTATGATACCAACATAAAGTTAACATATTGTATAAGTGAATCAATATGTAATCTATTTGACATGTCCCCTTTCCTTACAAGTAGAGTGCTTCAAAGTTAGAAAAATGCATAATTTTCAAATTGACGTATTGACGAAAATTTACCACTAACATAAAGTAGAATATGTCACGAAAAAACTATCTCTGAATCAAATTTATAAGTACAAGCATCCCAGAGTTATTAATGCTTAAAGTGATAGAGGTCAGATTAGAAAAAAAAAATGCTCCAGTCCTTAGGGTCATAATATGCTCCGTCCCCAAGGGGTTAAAGGAAATCTGTCAGCTGTATTTGCTGCACACACCATTAGTGTGTTAGGGTATAGTTGTTAGGGTATACATGCAAACTGTACCTTAACTGGAGCTGATGGTGGTTCCCAAACCTAAAAAATCACCTTTTTATTTCTCATCCAAGTGTCAAGGAGGTGGCACCAAGTTGCTCAAGTGCCACAGCCTCACATGCTCCTCGCTTGCCCTCACCTACCAGCCTTATTTTAAAATCAAGGAGGTTCTGGGAGGTGAGGGCAAGAAAGGAGGTGTGCCAGTGTTTGGCATTAAAGTAGCTCAGCTCCACCTTCTTGACACTTGGCTGAGAAATAAAAAGTAGATTTTATAAGTGTGGCAACAAACCATCCGCTCCATGTACAGTTTGTCTTTATACCCTAATAGCTATTCAATGGGGTCTACTACTTTTGGCAGCAAACAGACCTGACAAATTTAAATGTGAGTATAGTATATTATCTATGGCACATTTCAGGTCTGGTGCTATAATGGTTAAGTTTTATTTAACATAAATTTTGCTATGTATAGCATAGGCATACATTCCATCCCAATCTAGTCAATGATCAATCTTTAAACCGGAATATCTGGTAGTTCCAGGCCAGCCTGGATGGGGGAATGCAGGAAGGTCATCCCAGTCCATAGACTTCTTGCATTCCTCCATCCAGAACCTACCTGATAAAGGTCCAGGTTGGATTAAAACTTCATTTGGTACTACTGGATATTCTGGATTAAAGATTGATCATTGACTCAAACCGGATAGACTGTATACTACACTGTAAAATCTGAACTTTTACCTATTACCTTTCTTGCACAAAACCTAAAGTGTTCTGTGGATAGTGTACCTATACATGACCTGGACTTTGCAGCCCTTCCACACAACACCTACTGCTAGCAACAATACACGTAAAAAGAGTTGTTATCCAGCTCACCCATGTTTTACTGAAGTCCACTATGTTAGTGCATTGATTAAATGTCCCGGATCCTGGAAACATGTAATAGCGAATTGAGCAAGTGCAAGGGTAAAATCTTTTATTTTATTTATAGCCTTTTAAAATAGCATATTACCTAGTGGCTGGTAGCAACAGATGCATTTCAGGTGTATCACAAAGTGCAGGTGTCACGATCACACCTTATCGGTCCAGCTAAGACGCTAGAGAGAGTGTGATGTTGCAAGGGTTAAAGCCGCCAGACCTCTGGGTTCACACTACTAGTCCCAGCAAGTCACCAAATTAACCCTTAGATAAACGTGTTTCCACCAGAGCTGCCTTCAGAAAGGTGAGCTCATATATTTAGAGATCAAAGACCAGAGCTGATTAATTAAACATTTAATCTGATAAAAGGTATCACAGTGCTATATATATATATATATATATATATATATATATATATATATATATATATATAAATAAACAAATGACATACAGGTACAAAAATATATAAAAGAGTTTTGCAAGACGAGTTCAGAAAACAAAAGATGAAGTTCTTACAGCATGATGATATAGCAGTCCATGAGAGTGAGTTCTAGCTGTTCTTAGGATGGTCTTGTCAGCTTGTTGCACAGCATTGAACACCCTGAGTCTAGCATTGTTAAAGATTATATATCTGCCTTTTTGAAAGGGAGACTCCATTCCCCCTCCCCTCTGATCCCACCAGGGGGTCTTCTCTCTTCCTGGCCCCTTATCTGTTTGATTATATGATGGGACCAGAGTGCATGACTTCAAAAATGCCTTTGACTTCAAAGGAGATGTAAACAAACAGCCAGACCCCCCAATAAAATGCAATACACAAAAAACTAAGGATACACCGTCTGAATGACCCCTCACCCATGTCTTTTAAAAACACATGTATGTTTCCATAATCAGGCCTTGGGCTTGACAGCAGGCTAAGAAAAAGAACACAGTAAATTCAGTAAAGCAACTCGGGTTGCCACCTGGCCGGTATTTTACCAGCACAGCCGGTATTTTGCCCCCCCCCCCCCCTACCGGTATTTTTTTATTTAAAATACTGGATTTGCATTTGCCGGTATTTATCCAACCAATCCTCCAACTCCCAGAATGTTGTACCATATACTATACCAGTGTTTCCCAACCAGAGCGCCTCCAGCTATTGCAAAACTACAACTCCCTGCATGCCCGGACAGCCAACGGCTGTCCGGGCATACTGGGAATTGTAGTTTTGCAACAGCTGGAGGCATCCCTGGTTGGGAAACACTGACCTATACTATATACTACCATATAGTCCAACATGCTGGGAGTTGTAGTTTTCGTTTGGGGCAGCTGGTGAGCCACAGGCTGTATCAGGGCATGCTGGGAGTATGTAGTTTTGCAACACCTGGAGGCATCCCTGGTTGGGAAACACTGACCTATACTATATACTACCATATAGTCCAACATGCTGGGAGCTGTAGTTTTCGTTTGGGGCAGCTGGTGAGCCACAAGCTGTATCAGGGCATGGTGGGAGTTGTAGTTAGTAACTAACTGCAACTCCCGAATTTAATTTAAAAAAGCAATCAAAAAGTCTCATCAAAACAAAAATGGTACTGTTAAAAACTGCATATCGGGGCGCAAAAAATTAGCCATAATACAGGCCGTATAAGGAGAAATAAAAAAGTTATGGGGTTAAGAATAGGACAAAATTTCCCCCGTATATGTGTATCCTGTGATATCACGACTATATAATTAATTATGCAAATTAGCATGGCCGGTATTTTTTTTATTTTTTTGCAAGAAAGGTGGCCACCCTTAAAGTCTTCCAATTGTTTTCAAGGGCATACTTTGGTTTGGACAAATCTTACATATTTGACATATCAGGTATGATCTTGGACCAAGATTTCCATAAGCGTTCTCATCAAATTCTGAAATATTTATTGCAGAAAAGACACCGCATGATTCCCAGGATTTGCATAAATTCTCCTTCCCTGTTAAACCTTTGTTTGACATCCCCTGGATGAATAAAAAGGCATTTAGCTTTATTTTATACGTGGCTGATCTATTAGATAAGTGAACAATATGACGGAGCTTTCAGGGTTGCTGTTACTGAACTACGGATAATAGCAAAAAAGAATGTATCCAATACAGACTTACTATTGCTTACATAACTGCTAGTCATGGTGGGATCTATACTGTGCAGTGGATCTTTACACTTAATTTAGTCAGCTGAACCTGCCACAGTCGGCACCTTAAAGGGGTACTCCGATACCACAGTTTTATGGTTATCTAGCATGCTTGTAGTGAGTTTAGCACTTTTGTAATTCACATGTTATACATCTGTCCACAGCATATCTGTTTTTTACTGACCTCTTTTCTGTGACGGAAGTTCAGTAGTTTTTCTGGTTGCTTTTGACTCTCGTCCACACCTGCGGCCATGTTTGTTCACTGTTATGGACAAGACGTCAGAGCTGCAGGCGTTGCTGTTTTTTTTTTCTCCTGCAATGGTTTCGCCCCTTTTCCACACCCCTGTAATGAATATTCATTGAATTGTTGCGGGAGGATGGATGTCTCCTCCCGCTGTCAGCCTGCCCTGCGCCCGGCTTGAATACCCTGTATCAGCTCTGCGGCTGACGTGTAAACCCTTCCCCGCCATGGGGACCATGCGCCCGTGGGGGAGATCGGCTATCATGATTCCCCCCCGAGGGAGCAAGATCCCCATGGCAGGGGAATTAGTAACATGTCAGCCGCAGCACTATTATGATTCCCCCCATGGCAGTGCCCACATCAGGGAATGAATGAATTGCCAGCCGCAGCACTGTCCCCACATCATGGAACAAATCATATGTGACCCGAGGGCGCTCCTCTGCTTCCTGATAACCCAACGCCCCCCCCCAAGCGATGTCCCCACAAGGGTTAATTGTGAGCCGCAGCAGCACTGTACATTGTCCCCATGTCGGGGATTGAATGAATTGTGAGCACGGGTGCAGGGCTTCTGATCAGCTTCTGTTCTCTGTCACAGTTAAGGGACATCTGTAATAATGAATGTGACATATTCCTTTGCCAGGGCCTGCAAAAATAAACAAAATAAACTTTGACTCACCTTCCTACGTTCCCCTGTTGCTACAGATAACGGCTTTGCGGTCCTCTGCTGTGATCCTCATGCTGTGACAGAGTCGTCTGCAAATCACCGGCTGCAGCAATGTCCCGCCTCTGCCGGTGATAGGCTGAGCGCACTGTCATGTAAGGAGCAGAGTTATCAGGAAGCAGACGAGCGACCGCAGGTCACATATGACTAGTTCCCTGATTTGGGGACAGCGCTGCGGCTGGCAATTCATTCATTCCCAGTTAACCCTTGCAGAGACTTCGCTTTGGGGGGGTGGGGGGGCAGGAAGCAGAGCAGTGCCCGCGTGTCACATTGTGGGGACAGCATGCTGCGGCTGGCAATTCTTTCATTCCTGGATGTGGGGACTGTGGGGTGAGAAGCTGACAGTGAGGGTGGGAGGACTATACTAATGAGCAGGGCGAGGAAAGGGAGTGCTAAAGGGGGGGGGAAACGCCCACAAACAGGGCTGGGCGGTAACGCAAAACAAGTTGGGCAGGGCAATGAAAGAGGAGACAGGCTACAAGGCATGCTGGGAGCTGTTTCTGAAGCAAAGACAAAACGGAAATAGATGCTACACTACATGGACACACTTTTGCAAAGAAAGGAAAAGAAAGACAAACAAAGAGCAAGAACGAGACCAGAGATAAGAAGAAAACTCACCTGCAAGGGTAAGTAGAAACTGAAAAAACACATTGGCCACCGGAGTACCCCTTTAACCCCTTAAGGACGCAGGACGTAAATGTACGTCCTGGTGCGGTGGTACTTAACGCACCAGGACGTACATTTACATCCTAAGCATAACCGCGGGCATCGGAGCGATGCCCGTGTCATGCGCGGCTGATCCCGGCTTCTGATCGCAGCCAGGGACCCGCCGGCAATGGCCGACGCCCGCGATCTCGCGGGCGTCCGCCATTAACCCCTCAGGTGCCGGGATCAATACAGATCCCGGCATCTGCGGCAGTGCGCGATTTGAATGAATGATCGGATCGCCCGCCCGCAGAGGTCCCCTCTCCTTCCTCCGTGCGGCTCCCGGCGTCTCCTGCTCTGGTCTGTGATCGAGCAGACCAGAGCAGAAGATGACCGAAAACACTGATCTGTTCTATGTCCTATACATAGAACAGATCAGTATTAGCAATCATGGTATTGCTATGAATAGTCCCCTATGGACTATTCAAGTGTAAAAAAAAATGTAAAAAAATGTAAAAGTTAAAAAAAAGTGAAAAATCCCCTCCCCCAATAAAAAAGTAAAACGTCCGTTTTTTCCTATTTTACCCCCAAAAAGCGTAATTTTTTTTTTATAGACATATTTGGTATCGCCGCGTGCGTAAATGTCCGAACTATTAAAATCAAATGTTAATGATCCCGTACGGTGAACGGCGTGAACGTAAAAAAAAAAAAGTCCCAAATTCCTACTTTTTTAATACATTTTATTAAAAAAAAATTATAAAAAATGTATTAAAAGTTTTTTATATGCAAATGTGGTATCAAAAAAAAGTACAGATCATGGCGCAAAAAATTAGCCCCCATACCGCCGCTTATACGGAAAAATAAAAAAGTTATAGGTCATCAAAATAAAGGGATTATAAACGTACTAATTTGGTTAAAAAGTTTGTGATTTTTTTTAAGCGCAACAATAATATAAAAGTATGTAATAATGGGTATCATTTTAATCGTATTGACCCTCAGAATAAAGAGCGCATGTCATTTTTACCATAAATTGAACGAAACCTTCCAAAATTAGCAAAATTGCGTTTTTCGTTTTAATTTCCCCACAAAAATAGTGTTTTTTGGTTGCGCCATACATTTTATGATATAATGAGTTATGTCATTACAAAGGACAACTGGTCGCGCAAAAAACAAGCCCTCATACTAGTCTGTGGATGAAAATATAAAAGAGTTATGATTTTTAGAAGGCGAGGAGGAAAAAATGAAAACGTAAAAATTTAATTGTCTGAGTCCTTAAGGTCAAAATGGGCTGAGTCCTTAAGGGGTTAAATGGGCACTGTCAGAATCCAAAAACTTTTTATTATACTGTATGTTGCAAATCTTGGCATTAACATAACATGAACATTAACCTTTCTAATATACTTCATAAAGATGTTTTATCTCCTTTGAATAGAAATCATGGCTTATGAATATAGACCACTAGGGGTCCCCATACCATCCAGGACATAATCCTGTCCGGCTGCAGAATTATCTTTGTACAAGCCGAAATACAGGCGAAAACAAAATCCAGTACATGTATGTGTGTGTTAAAAAAATGTCAGCATCAAGAAAACTTTTCTTATCTACAATGGAGAAATTATCATGCCAGGCTTTTATATTAAAAAGTGGATTATTTATTAACTAATGAGTAAATATGGCACTTATACATACATAGACATTGTCACGATCACACCCTATCAGTCCAGCCAGGACATCAGAGAGAGTGTGATGGTGCAAGGGTTAAAGCCGTCAGACCTCTGGGTATCCACTACTAGTCCCAGCAAGTCACCAAATTAACCCTTAGATAAACGTGTTTCACCCGAGCTGCCTTCAGAAAGGTGAGCTCATATATTTAGAGATCAAAGACCAGAGCTGATTAATTAAACATTTAATCTGATAAAAGTTATCACAGTGCTGACTATATAAAAATACAGGAACAAATGACATACAGTTACAAAAATATATAAAAGAGTTAAGCAAGTTCAGAAAGCAAAAATGAAGTTCTTACAGCATGATATTATACTAGTCCATGAGAGTGAGTCTCCAGCTGCTCTTAGGATGGTCTTGTCAGCTTGGGGCACAGATCTTAACCACTGACTCTAACATTGTTACATATTATATATCTCTTTTTTGGAGGGACTCCATTCCCCCCTCCCCTCTGGTCCCACCAGGGGGGGGGGCATCTCTTATCTCATATATGGGACCAGAGACCCCTTACATCCTGCTACTTCAAAGAAAACTCATGACTTCAAAAAGAGGAAAACAGCAGACAGGCCCCAATTGACTGCAATACACAAAAACAAAGGATACACCGTCTGAATGACCCCTCACCCCCCAGGTCTTAGTTTATACATAGATGCAATTATAAAACACATGTATGTTTCCATAATCAGGCCTTGGGCCCGACACCTCCCCCTTAAGATGGAGACAGAGAGATCTGGCCCTCCAGGCTGATAGATCTGTCTCCCTTAACCGTCTATTTCTCTTCTTGATGCATTCCCAGGCAAAGATGGCACTGAAGGGGCCTAGTACCTGATTAAGCTGCCTTTCTCTCACCTGGGCCTCTAGCATGCCTTTGGAAAGGGACTCCCAGTACAAGATATCATTTTCCCAATATACCCGAAGCCCATCTGTGTCAACACCTGTATGTTCAGCACGTTGTCTCAGCCCTTCAAGGGAAGGGTCACTGCGCAGAGCTCCCCGGAAATGCTCATTTCCCTCCTCCTCCTTAGGCTCACAGGATTGGGACATAAAGCTCACTGCTGATCCCTCATCCTTCTTAGGCTCACAGGATTGGGACATAAAGCTCACTGCTGATCCCTCATCCTTCTTAGGCTCACAGGATTGGGACATAAAGCTCACTGCTGATCCCTAATCCTTCTTAGGCTCACAGGATTGGGACATAAAGCTCACTGCTGATCCCTCATCCTTCTTAGGCTCACAGGATTGGGACATAAAGCTCACTGCTGATCCCTAATCCTTCTTAGGCTCACAGGATTGGGACATAAAGCTCACTGCTGATCCCTCATCCTTCTTAGGCTCACAGGATTGGGACATAAAGCTCACTGCTGATCCCTCATCCTTCTTAGGCTCACAGGATTGGGACATAAAGCTCACTGCTGATCCCTAATCCTTCTTAGGCTCACAGGATTGGGACATAAAGCTCACTGCTGATCCCTCATCCTTCTTAGGCTCACAGGATTGGGACATAAAGCTCACTGCTGATCCCTCATCCTTCTTAGGCTCACAGGATTGGGACATAAAGCTCACTGCTGGTCCCTCATCCATACATGTTACCAGGGGCACACCAACCCCTCCCCCTAGCCCATCTCCACTAGGTTTTGGCATTGGCAATGCATTGTCACCACATTTTACAATACACCCCATTCCACTTTTGGAAAACATTACTGGTTCAGTCACAGGTAAACAATTATCAATCCCCTGCACCCCCTCCCAGTTACCACGTTTCACAGTGTCTCCCAAAGTCTTGCACAGTACCTCAGAATGAACAGGGCTCTCTCCTAGCCCATCCGGTGTGCAGGTAGTGTCCTCTGGAGCATAATGACAGAGCATCCGACCCAAATCATTCCCCAGCAGAACATTAACAGGGATTTCCTCAGAGACCCCCACCTCCCGCAAACCTTTGCCTGTACCCCAATCCAGGTACACATGGGCACAGCAGGCCGCACACCTCCAATTCCTTTTGAAGCCATGGTTCTTCCAGGGATGATGTCCTCTGTATCCACCACTTCAGGCCACACCAAGGTAAAGGAGGCTCCCGTATCTCGCAAACCCACTGTCACCCGGTCACCCACAGTTACACTCTGCAGGTTACCCGCTCTTTTCTCCACCGCTCCGGACACCAGAAGAACGGCTGTGTGTCCTCCAGCTACTGGTGGAGAATCCTTTTTGTTGGGGCAAGTGGCACTCAGGTGCCCAACATTGTTGCATCTGTAACATCGGTAGGTGTCCCCCTGACCCAATGTGGCTTCTGTTGCTTTTGGACTTGCTCCGGCTTGTGCAGATCCACGCTTTGCTGTTGGTGCCCGGTTGTTGGCAAAGTCATCTCCAAGTTCTGCTGCTTCCGTTGCTGTCTTGGGCTTGCGGTCCAATATCCACTCTCTGGCTTCAAAGCTCCGTGTTTGGAGAAACTGATCCAGGACCATCAAGTCCTCCAGGGCCTCATAGATAGTGACTTGTAGTCCCCCAGTCCATAGCCTGAATGCAGTCCTTAGCTGACCTGCATGTTGAGTGCAGCTTTCTGTGGCACTTTGTTGCAAAGTCAAAAACTTTTTCCGATAAGCCTCTGGAGTCAGATTAAAACTTTTTAGCAGGGCAGATTTTATTGCCTCATAGTCCTGGTCACTCTCAGAGGGAAGCGAAGCAAACACATCCAGAGCTTTTCCTTGCAACCATGGGGTTAGATATCGTCCCCACTGTTCCTTAGGTAGATGGAACTGCCGGCAAACCTTTTCAAATCCCCTCAGGAACACATCCAGATCACCATCTTTCTCCAACATGGGGAAATGTTACAAGGGGGGTTTGTGGTCTCCTTGATCCTGCCCATCACTCCGTGCGGATGAAGCATCCCCTCTCAGCCTCAGAACCTCCAGTTCATGCCTTTGCTAGGCCTCTCTTTCTGCAGCTTGTGCCTGGGCCTCTCTTTCTGCGGCTCGTGCCTGAGCCTCTCTCTCTGCAGTTTGGTACTGGAGAAGCAGTTGGAGTTTCATATTAGCATCCACATTCCCAAGGTGTTGTAAGGCAGTCCGCATATAAGAGTCCAAGGCCTCATGTGGAGTACTGTCCTGATGGGGAGTAATGTTGTATTCCCCAGGAGATATCAGTCCTTGGATGGCAGTTCCAGCTGTAGGACTTTGTCTCATGTCACTCTGCTCTTTTGCATGGGCATCATACTCCACAAGATCAGCAATAAGTTGTTCCTTATTCTTTCCTGCAGTAGGGATGTCCTTTTCTTGGCACATTAGCTCCAGTGCAGGCTTGGACTGCTTGCGATATGCCTCCATATTTCCAAGACAGTGGAGGTAAAACAGGAGATGGGAAGGACAGAACTGTCTTGCACTCTTTTTGTATGTCTTTTAAACCAGCACTGAGCTCTGTCTTTGGAATTTACACACAAGAATATGTATGCAATTTCTTTTTTAGTGCTAATATTTCCTTACAGCTAAAATCCAGCAAGCATTAAAAATCTCTAAATATGTCCCGACGCTGCCACCAGTTGTCACGATCACACCTTATCGGTCCAGCCAGGACATCAGAGAGAGTGTGATGGTGCAAGGGTTAAAGCCGTCAGACCTCTGGGTATCCACTACTAGTCCCAGCAAGTCACCAAATTAATCCTTAGATAAACGTGTTTCACCCGAGCTGCCTTCAGAAAGGTGAGCTCATATATTTAGAGATCAAAGACCAGAGCTGATTAATTAAACATTTAATCTGATAAAAGGTATCACAGTGCTGACTATATAAAAATACAGGAACAAATAACATACAGTTACACAAATACATAAAAGAGTTTAGCAAGTTCAGAAAGCAAAAATGAAGTTCTTACAACATGATATTATAGTAGTCCATGAGAGTGAGTCTCCAGCTGCTCTTAGGATGGTCTTGTCAGCTTGGGGCACAGATCTTAACCACTGACTTATGGTCAACCATTGTTACATATTATATATCTCCTTTTTGGAGGGACTCCATTCCCCCCTCCCCTCTGGTCCCACCAGGGGGGGGGGGCATCTCTTATCTCATATATGGGACCAGAGACCCCTTACATCCTGCTACTTCAAAGAAAACTCCTGACTTCAAAAAGAGGAAAACAGCAGACAGGCCCCAATTGACTGCAATACACAAAAACAAAGGATACACCGTCTGAATGACCCCTCACCCCCCAGGTCTCAGTTTATACATAGATGCAATTATAAAACACATGTATGTTTCCGTAATCAGGCCTTGGGCCTGACAGATATACTATATCTTATTACAATGATTAGTTTATACACTAGGAGTTTTCTTAGGAATTGTAGAGGTTAATGTCAGGATAATCCCATCTCACCATCTCAGGCCTAGTCAGTTCATATAAAATAATAGATTAATCTTGCTTTCTTGTCTAAGATGGCCGCCTCCTTCTCCCATCTGGTCAGTTGTCCTAGCGTCTTCATCCACGCCTCCTCCAGGTTGGCATGGTCTCCTGAGTTTCCTTCCTCCGTGCACTCCCATGATTATGCTCAGATGATGGGTGTGTTTATGATGACTGAAGGAGTGTCCTTTATAAATATGGGTGTGTTTATCCTAATTCAGGATGTATTCCCTATCTATAAATATACATATATTGTTTACCATGTGGGTTGGTTGAATATGCATTAACTCGTGGGTGTATGCATTATGTACTCGTTCCTGATTGGAAATTACCAACCATAGATTCCATATCTATATATACTATACTGTGATTTTCTAGAAACAGCTGCTGATGAGCTTGTTATTTCAACATGTGGTTACCATAACTTTAATACATATATATTCAATGATTTTGTATATTGAAAAATAAATACATCTCATGATGTTTTACAGTGTAGGACTAGCACTCCTCTGTGCTCACTCCTGTCCCATCAGACTGCAGCATGAAAACAGAGAGAAGAGGGATACAGAGCAGCCTGCAGTGATTGGATGAAGAGACACAGCACAGCAGATTCAGGGAGGAAGTGAATGCATGGTGAGTGAGGGCGGGCTCAGTGCTTACTTCGGACACATCCCTTCCTGAGCAGCAGATGTCAGAATGAGTGAGCAGAACGAAGGGATTTTTGAGCCAAATACAGAAGCTAGACACATAAAAAAAAAAACATGTATGATGTAGTTTGTAACATATATAAAACCAGTTAAACAGCCTCAGTTCAGCAAACTAGTTTTAAGTTATTGGGGTATGTCTTTTAATCCTTAAATATAATTAATTTTATTGCCATTTTTATAGCTCTATATGTGTATGTAGTCATAATACATTTTGGATTGCATCTCTGCTCTTGCTGTGGATCTTGTTCAATTGCAGGTACTAAGCAGAAGGTAAATACCGACCAGATGGCTGTGACTTTCCTGGATATGACTTCCCTGGAGACCAAAGAAATGTCTGACACAACATGAGGGACTGATAACCAGAGAGACAAAAAAAAGATTGACATCTGGCCTAGAGATGAGCGAATCAAATCCAACATCCAAGTCAAATTCGGTCAGAATTTAATGAAAAATTTGATTCGGACTGAAATAACTAATTTCTTCATTAGTGACCCCCCCTGCGGTTGTCCTGTATAATGTATAGATGCGAGCGGCTTTCTCCTGCGCTTGCTTCTCTTCAATAGATAGGACGATCACAGCGGGTGTTAGGAGTGATGCCTGCTGTGATCTGTCCTTAACTGCAGGTGCTACTACTCCCAAAATGAAGCACACTCTGGTCCATGTTGGGAGCTGTAGTACCTGCATTAATAGACAGATCGCAGCGGGTGTCACTTCTGACACCCGATGCGATCGTCCTGTATAATGTATAGATGCGGGCGGATGGCAGCTCTTCTCTGGTCCCACTGTAGTATGAGTATTTGCCGTATATATACCTATTATTCATATTTCCCGCAGAGAGCTGTGATTGGTTGGAACCATCTGGCCAATCACAGCTCTCTACAGGAAATATAAATTCTATTCACATCACTGGCCAGCTGGAGTGTAGTGCAGAGATGTGAGCGGAGGAGAAAGCCGCTACGCATCACTGCAATAGAAAGTACAATCACATCGGGTGTCCGGAGTGACACCCAGGGCGATCTGTCTATTACTACAGGTACTACAGCTCCCATCATGGAACAGTCTGTTCCATGCTGAGAGTAGTAGCACTACCTAAAAAAGAAAAAAAAAAGTGAAACAAACACACACACTTTATTAAACACAATATTAAAATGCATTACTAATAGGAAAAAATATATAATTTTTTTTAATTCAGCGCTCAATGTTAAAAATGGGGATAAAAAAGTAAAGTGAAAAAAAAATTATTTAGAACGAAAAATAGAAAAAAAATTATGAAATGCACTCCTCATTCATATTTAATATTGAGTGCTGAATTTTCTGAACGACAAAAAAAAATGTTAATGTTCATTTTTAAACAGGGATCAATTTATGTTGGTCGGGAAGGGAACTAAAAATGTAGCCGACAATAATAAAAATGTAGAAAGGGGTCATTTAAATGTAGAAATATATTTTTTATAATAAATTTTTTTTATTAGTAATGTACAGGTATTTCAATATTGTGTCTAATAAAGGGTTGTGTGTATGTCTGTTTCACTTAATTTTTTTTTAGATAGTACTACTACTCCCAGCATGGAACAGACTGTTCCATTATGGGAGCTGTAGTACCTGTACTAATACGGGGCACTCATACTGCTAGATAGGTAAATTAGGTCTCCCAGAAAAATTTATAGAAAAATAGTGACTGTACAGGGAACCTTAAAACTTTTATTATGTTAGTATAAAAATAGAATAATGTGTCAAAAATCAAGAAAAAAAATGCAAAAAAACATTAAAAAATATTCAGATTAGGTCACCATCAGATTGCTGTCCTTCATTTATAGCAGTGCCTCCATCTTAGGATACCAAAGTCTATGGATGCTTCACATATAGAATATGTAAGGCTCAGCACAAGTTCACACCTTAAATGGGCACTGTCATGAACTTTTTTTTTTATATATGTACTACAACATATTTCTAATATACTTTAATTATTATTTTTAATTAAAACACTTTATTTTGATTTTGAAATCCGGCCACTAGGGGTCTCCCTCATAATGGCCGACTGCGGCCTGCTGTGACTTCACAGATGAATTCGGACGGATCCCGGCCGGGCATCGGTCCGAATTCAGCCAGGCTGCGCTCGCTCCCTGCCTATCAATCAGACAGGCGGGAGCAAGCGCTTTGAACAAAGAGGATGCGCACAAGCCCCGGCTCCCGGTGAGAGGTGGAATTTCATGCGCTGCTGCTGCTAAGTGGTGCTGCGCTAGGACTGCCCTGCACTTTAGTCTTTTTTGGGCGGGGGGAGGGCGGAGGCATACTGTTTTCACCAAAGTGTGCCTCCAGTTGTTTCCCCAATACAACAATTATATGTGAGGGTCACAGGACAGGGGAGCATTATAAGTAAGGGGCAAATGTCAAGGGGGCATTATAGGTGCATCATATAATATAGGTGCACATATAATGCCCCCTGACATGTGCCCCTCACAAATATTGCCCCCCCCTGTCCTGTGCCCATCACATATAATACCCCCTGTCCTGTGCCCCTCACATATAATGCCCCCCTGTCATGTACCCCTCATATATAATACCCCTTGTTCTGTGCCCCTCACATATAATGCCCCATGTCCTGTGCTCCTCATATGTAATACCTCCTGTCCTGTGCCCCTCACATGTAATGTCCCCCTGTCCTGTGCCCCTCACATATAATGCCCCCTGTCCTGTGCCCCTCACATATAATGCCCCCCTGTTATGTGCCCCTCAGTTATAATTTGCACACTGCCGCCCATCCCCCCAAGATTTAATGATTCCCCTGTACCATACGGCGCCTGAGCACCTCTCTCCAGCTGTCACATTTCTCACATGCTGCTCCGTTCTTGCAGTGTGAGAGCTGCGGGGAGGTGATCTCCGGGCGCCAGCGCGATGATGTGATGTCATCGCGCTGGCCTGCCGTGGATGGCATCCCCGCGGCTCACACTGCAAGAATGCCGCTGCGTGTGAGAAATGTGAGGGAATGGTGGAGCGGGACAGCTGACAGCTCCCGCTCCACCATGCTATAATACAGGAGGGGCAACAATCTCAGGGGGCAATTGCCCCATTGCCCCCCCCCCCTGGATCTGCCACTGACAGCACGGAGGTGATAGAGCAGGGGTTTCAAACTCAAATTATCTGGGGGCCACTTGAGATAGCAGCTGGGTGAGGCTGGGTCGCATGCGCCCCTTACATATAATGCCCCCATCATGCACCCCTTACATATAATGCCCCCATCATGCGCCCCTTACATATAATGCCCCCATCATGCGCCCCCCATCATCCACCAGCAAACCCCCCCCCCCCATTCCCCCTAGCCCTGTGTGGTAATAGCATGAGCTTATGGATGATGGGGATGCTACTTCTGGAGGGGAGCACTAGGCAGGCAGTAGTTTCCCCATATTAGGAAGGAAGCGGTTTCCCCATATTAGGAAGGTAGCGGTTTCCCCACATTAGGGAGGTAGCGGTTTCCCCACATTAGGAAGGTAGCGGTCTCCCCACATTAGGTTGGTAGCATGTTCCCCACATTAGGTAGGTAGCAGTTTCCCCACATTAGGTAGTAGCAGGTTCCCCACATTAGGTAGTAGCAGGTTCCCCACATTATGTAGTAGCAGGTTCCCCACATTAGGTAGTAGCAGGCTCCCCACATTAGGTAGCATTGTCGTCGTCCCCACATATATACAGACACACAAACGTACACACAAAGACACACAGACAGACAGACACACACACATACATACATAGACACACACACAGACAGATACACACACATATAGACACACTTACATGTCACATGCGCGACGTCCCTCATCAGACTCTGGTAGTAGCAGGTTCCCCACATTAGGTAGTAGCAGTTTTCCCACATTAGGTAGTAGCAGGTTCCCCACATTAGGTAGTAGCAGGTTCCCCACATTAGGTAGTAGCAGGTTCCCCACATTAGGTAGTAGCAGGCTCCCCATATTAGGTAGTAGCAGTTTCCCCACATTAGGTAGAAACAGGTTCCCCACATTAGGTAGTAGCAGGTTCCCCACATTAGGTAGAAGCAGGGTCCCCACATTAGGTAGTAGCAGGTTCCCCACATTAGGTAGTAGCAGGCTCCCCACATTAGGTAGTAGCAGGTTCCCCACATTAGGTAGTAGCAGGTTCCCCACATTAGGTAGTAGCAGGTTCCCCACATTAGGTAGTAGCAGGTTCCCCACATTAGGTAGTAGCAGGCTCCCCACATTAGGTAGTAGCAGGCTCCCCACATTAGGTAGTAGCAGGCTCCCCACATTAGGTAGTAGCAGGCTCCCCACATTAGGTAGTAGCAGGTTCCCCACATTAGGTAGTAGCAGGTTCCCCACATTAGGTAGTAGCAGGTTCCCCACATTAGGCAGCAGCAGGTTCCCCACATTAGGCAGTAGCAGGTTCCCCACATTAGGTAGTAGCAGGCTCCCCACATTAGGTAGTAGCAGGTTCCCCACATTAGGTAGCATTGTCGTTCCCCTCCCCCCACATGTATACACACACACACACAGACACACAAACGTACACACAAAGACACACACAGACACACACACATACACACAGAGACAGACACAAACACATATAGACACACTTGCCTGTCCTGCGCTGCGCTTCTCCTCTCCACCGGCGGCCTGACGAGTGACATCACTGACGTCCTGCGAATTGGAATTGGAAACGCTATGTCAGTGTAAATCGTGTTTGACATATAAACGCTGTGGCCATAACATTTAGGTGCAATATCAGTGTGTATTATGCTTCAAGTACATGCTACACTAAGTACAGACTGTGAACTATATCCTGAGTGTATATTGCGATAATATCTCGGCAGTGTATACTACTTCTATAAGTTGTGAAGATAAATAACATATCACCATATAATTGCAAATGCTATATCAGTGTAACTGTGTCGCCAATATATGCTGTGGTCATTGCAATAATCAAAGCATTAGTAGTGTGGATTGCTAATAGAAAACGCAATATCAGTGTGAATTGTATCTAAGTATCATCATCTATAGTAAATGGCACTTGAAGATATATACTTGATGTATTTACAGTAGGACTATTACACTGAATGAATTCTGTGCGAATGATGTCTTGACAACTGTAGAAAATCTTCTCCACAGGGATGAATCTGGATATTACGCAACAGTAACGGATCCCCAAGCTAAGTTGTCACGATTCGGCTTACAGGTAGTGGATCCTCTGTGTCAGCGAGGGATTGGCGTGGACCGTGCTGGTGGACTGGTTCTAAGAGGCTACTGGTGTTCACCAGAGCCCGCCGCAAAGCGGGATGGTCTTGCTGCAGCAGTAGCAACCAGGTCGTATCCACTAGCAACGGCTCAACCTCGCTGACTGCTGAGAAGGCGTGGGACAGAAGGACTAGGCAGAGGCAAGGTCAGACGTAGCAGAAGGTCGGGGCAGGCGGCAAGGTTCGTAGTCAAGATGGATAGCAGGAGTTCAGGTAACACAGGCTTTGGACAACACTAAACGCTTTCACTGGCACAAGGCAACAAGATCCGGCCAGGGAGTGCAGGGGAAGTGATCAGATATAGCCAGGGAGCAGGTGGAAGCCAATTAAGCTAATTGGGCCAGGCACCAATCATTGGTGCACTGGCCCTTTAAGTCTCAGAGAGCTGGCGCGCGCGCGCCCTAGAGAGCGGAGCCGCGCGCGCCAGCACATGACAGGAGGGGCCCGGGATGGGTAAGTGACCTGGGATGCGATTCGCGAGCGGGCGCGTCCCGCTGTGCGAATCGCATCCCCGACGGCCATGTCAGTGCAGCGCTCCCAGTCAGCGGGACTGACCGGGGCGCTGCAGGGAGAGAGACGCCGTGAGCGCTCCGGGGAGGAGCGGGGACCCGGAGCGCTAGGCGTAACAGTACCCCCCCCTTAGGTCTCCCCCTTTTTTTGTCCGACAACTGCTTTACCTGGGACGAGGACACCGGGAGTGAATGGAGGGTTTCCTCAAAGGCAGGCAGTACAGCAGGAGTGGGAATGGGGAGGGAGGGCAGAGGGTGAAGCTTGGCACGGGGCAGGGTGACACAAGGACGGGGGCCATGAGGAGGCACTGAGGCTTGCCTGACGGGACTGGGAGGGGGGGAGAGGCATCTCTTGTGGCAAGCAGAGTCCCAGTTCTTGATCTCCCCGGTGGTCCAGTCAAGGGTGGGAGAATGAAGCCGGAGCCATGGCAGACCGAGGAGGACCTCAGAGGTACAGTTGGGAAGGACGAAGAACTCAATCCTTTCGTGATGGGGTCCAATGCACATTAAGAGGGGTTTTGTGCGGTAACGCACGGTGCAATCCAATCTGACTCCGTTGACCGCGGAAATGTAGAGCGGCTTGACGAGACGGGTCACCGGGATGCAGAATTTATTCACCAAAGACTCCAAAATAAAATTCCCAGAGGCACCAGAGTCCAAGCAGGCCACGGCTGAGAGGGAGGAGTTGACTGAAGGAGAAATCCGCACGGGCACCGTGAGACGTGGAGAAGCAGACTTTGAACCAAGAGACGCCACACCCACGTGAGCTGGGTGCGTGCGTGCGTTTCCCAGACGTGGAGGACGAATAGGGCAATCCACCAAGAAATGCTCGGTACTGGCACAGTACAGACAAAGATTTTCTTCCCTACGGCGATTCCTCTCTTCCTGGGTCAGGCGAGACCGATCCACTTGCATGGCCTCCTCGGCGGGAGGCCCAGGCGTAGACTGCAAAGGATGCTGTGGGAGAGGTGCCCAGAGATCTAAGTCTTTTTCCTGGCGGAGCTCCTGATGTCTCTCAGAAAAACGCATGTCAATGCGGGTGGCCAAATGGATAAGTTCTTGCAGGTTGGCAGGAATCTCTCGTGCGGCCAGCACATCCTTGATGCTACTGGATAGGCCTTTTTTAAAGGTCGCGCAGAGAGCCTCATTATTTCATGATAATTCGGAAGCAAGAGTACGAAATTGGATGGTGTACTCGCCCACTGAAGAATTACCCTGGACCAGGTTCAGCAGGGCAGTCTCGGCAGAAGAAGCTCGGGCTGGTTCCTCAAAGACACTCCGGACTTCAGCGAAGAAGGACTGGACTGTGGCTGTGGCAGGATCATTGCGGTCCCAGAGCGGTGTGGCCCAAGACAAGGCCTTTCCTGAAAGAAGGCTCACTACGAACGCCACCTTAGACCGTTCTGTAGGAAACAAGTCCGACAACATCTCCATATGCAGGGAACATTGAGACAAAAATCCACGGCAGAGTCTAGAGTCCCCATCAAATTTGTCCGGCAGGGACAAGCGGAGGCTGGAGCGGCCACTCGCTGCGGAGGAGGTGCAGGAGCTGGCGGAGGAGATGGTTGCTGCTGTAGCAGAGGCAGAAGTTGCTGTAACGTGGCGGTCAACTGCGACAGCTGCTGTCCTTGTTGGGCAATTTGCTGCTATTGCTGAGCGACCACCGTGGTAAGGTCAGCGAGACTTGGCAGCGGCACCTCAGCGGGATCCATGGCCGGATCTACTGTCACGATTCGGCTTACAGGTAGTGGATCCTCTGTGTCAGCGAGGGATTGGCGTGGACCGTGCTGGTGGACCGGTTCTAAGAGGCTACTGGTGTTCACCAGAGCCCGCCGCAAAGCGGGATGGTCTTGCTGCGGCAGTAGCAACCAGGTCGTATCCACTAGCAACGGCTCAACCTCGCTGACTGCTGAGAAGGCGTGGGACAGAAGGACTAGGCAGAGGCAAGGTCAGACGTAGCAGAAGGTCGGGGCAGGCGGCAAGGTTCGTAGTCAAGATGGATAGCAGGAGTTCAGGTAACACAGGCTTTGGACAACACTAAACGCTTTCACTGGCACAAGGCAACAAGATCCGGCCAGGGAGTGCAGGGGAAGTGATCAGATATAGCCAGGGAGCAGGTGGAAGCCAATTAAGCTAATTGGGCCAGGCACCAATCATTGGTGCACTGGCCCTTTAAGTCTCAGAGAGCTGGCGCGCGCGCGCCCTAGAGAGCGGAGCCGCGCGCGCCAGCACATGACAGGAGGGGCCCGGGACGGGTAAGTGACCTGGGATGCGATTCGCGAGCGGGCGCGTCCCACTGTGCGAATCGCATCCCCGACGGCCATGTCAGTGCAGCGCTCCCGGTCAGCGGGACTGACCGGGACGCTGCAGGGAGAGAGACGCCGTGAGCGCTCCGGGGAGGAGCGGGGACCCGGAGCGCTAGGCGTAACATAAGTGGTGATGCTTAAGGTGTGAACTTGTGCTGAGCCTTACATATTCTACAGTATAAGTGAAGCATCCATAGACTTTGGTATATTAAAGGGTACCTCTCATCAAATAAACTTTTGATATATTTTAGATTAATGAATGTTGAATAACTTTCCAATAGCATGTTAATGAAAAATATGCTTCTTTCTATTGTATTTTTCCTGATCAGTCCTGTCAGCAAGCATTTCTGACTCATGCTGGAGTCCTAAACACTCAGAGCTGCCAGCCTGCTTTGTTCACAGCCAAACAGGCTGTGAACAAAGCAGACTGGCAGCTCGTAGTGTTTAGGACTCCAGCATGAGTCTGAAATGCTTGCTGCCAGGACTGGTAGGGAGACTCCTAGTGGTCATTTCTTCAAAGTGGAAAATTAAATAGAAAGAGGCATATTTTGTAATAACATTCAATTGTAAAGTTATTCTGCATACATTAATCTATAATTTATCAAAAGTTTTTTTGATGAGAGGTACCCTTTAAGATGGATGCACTGCTATAAATGAAGGACAGCAATCTGATGGTGACCTAATCTGAATAAAGTCATGGCTGTAAATGTTGGCACCCCTGAAATTTTTCAAGAAAATTTTTCTCACAGAAAAGGACTGCAGTAACACGTTTTGCTATAGACATGTTTGTTCCCTTTGTGTGTATTGGAACTAAACCAAAAAGGGAGGAAAAAAAGAAAATTGGACATAATGTCCCACCAAACTCCAAAAATGGTCTGGACAAAATTATTGGCACCCTTAACTTAATATTTGGTTGCACACCCTTTGGAAAAAATAACTGAAATCAGTCTCTTCCACCTCTCAGCCGGAATATTGGCCCACTCTTCCTTTGCAAACTGCTCCAGATCTCTCTTGTTGGAAGGCGCCTTTTCCCAACAGCAATTTTAAGATCCCTTCACAGGTGCTCAATGGGATTTAGATCTGGACTCATTGCTGGCCACTTCAGAACTCTCCAGCGCTTTGTTGCAATCCATTTCTGGGGGCTTTTTGACGTATGTTTGGGGTCATTGTCCTGCTGGAAGACGCAAGATCTTGGATGCAAACCCAGCTTTCTGACACTGGGCTGTATAGTGCGACCCAAAATCCGTTGGTAATCCTCAGATTTCATGATGCCTTGCACACATTCAAGGCACCCAGTAGAGATGAGTGAACTTACAGTAAATTCGATTCATCGGGAACTTCTCAGCTCAGGTGCTCCGGTGGGCTGGAAAAGGTGGATACAGTCCTTGGAAAGAGTCTCCTAGGACTATATCCACCTTTTCCAGCCCACAGGAGCACCTGAAAGCTGAACTAATTTATGCAGGCTAAAGTCAGCAACCGCCGAGCCGAGAAGTTCATGACGAATCGAATTTACTGTAAGTTTGCTCATCTCTAGCACCCAGTGTCAGAGGCAGCAAAACAACCCCAAAACATCATTGAACCTCCACCAGATATCACTGTAGGTACTCTGTTCTTTTCTTTGTAGGCCTCATTTTATTTTCAGTAAACAGTAGAATGATGTGCTTTACCAAAAAGCTCTATCTTGGTCTCATCTGTCCACAATACGTTTTCCCAGAAGTATTTTGACTTACTCAAGTTCATTTTGGCAAAATGTAGTCTTGCTTTTTTATGTCTTTGTGTCAGCAGTCGGGTCCTCCTTGGTCTCCTGCCATAGTGTTTCATTTCATTTAAATGTCGACGGATAGTTCGCACTGACACTGATGCTCCCTGAGCCTGCAGGACAGTTTGAATATCTTTGGAACTTGTTTGGGGCTGCTTATCCACCATCCAGACTATTGACAACTTTCATCAATTTTGACACCTTTCATCAATTTGACACCTTTCATCAATTTTTCTCTTCCATCCATGCCCAGGGAGATTAGCTACAGTGCCATGTCTTGCAAACTTCTTGATAATGTTGCGCACTGTGGACAAAGGCAAATCTAGATCTCTGGAGATTAACTTGTAACCTTGAGAGTGTTAATATTTTTCAACAATTTTGGTTCTCAAGTCCTCAAACGGTTCTCTTCTCCACTTTCTGTTGCCCATACTTAGTGTGGCACACACAGACAAACAATGCAAATACTGAGGGAACTTCTCTCCTTTTTATCTGCTTTCAGGTGGGATTTTTATATTGCCCACACCTGTAACTCGCCCCAGGTGAGTTTAAAGGAGCATCAACTGCTTGAGACATCCAATTTGCTTTTTTCCTTCCTTTATTTGGTTTAGTCCCAATAAAAAGGGAAAAAACGTGTATAGCGAAACATGTGTTACTGCAATCCTTTTCTGTGAGAAATTTCTGTGACTTAATTTTCTTGAAGAATTTCGGGGGTGTCAACATTTACGGCCATGACTGTATTTTTGATGTTTTTTGGTATTTTTTCTTGATTTTTGACACATTATTGCAATTTTTAATACTAGCATAATAAAAGCTAAGTTTTAAGGTTCCCTGTGCAGTCACTATTTTCCTAGTACCTGTACTAATAAACAACAACAAAAAACGTGGTCTCAAATGGCTGGAGGTGCTCAACCCCAAATGCAGTAGTGCATTTATACTGGGGGAGCAGATCCTGCCCTTGTAGTCCGTTGCTAGGGGCGATCCCCAGCATAAAAATGCATACAATGGAGGATGCCTGCAGCGGACTACAAGTGCCACAATAGAATCCTACACCAGATAAACAGTGTGGATATGTAACAATTAGAATAATACAATACAGAAATTTAGGTGCACTACTGTGGTAGATGTATACAATGACATTGGCTATCCCTCAACACTGATGTTAAAATTGAGACGTTCGCCAGTGTATCCTTATATGAAGGACACACCAGAGCCCGCACACCAACACCAAGGTTTCTCAAATGGCGCGGGACCTAACGATAACCTACTTGTGCTTAATAAGCAAAAACCAGGGGCCAGTGGGCAATTACAGCAGCACTAGGCCGACATGCAGCCTGCTCCCAGTTCCCTCCAGTGTGACTGAGCACTATGTGTCCTTCATATAAGGATACACTGGCGAATGTCTCAATTTTAACATCAGTGTTGAGGGATAGCCAATGTCATTGTATACATCTACCACAGTAGTGCACCTAAATTTCTGTATTGTATTACCTGTACTAATAGACAGATCACCCTGGGTGTCACTCCTGACACCCAATGCGATTGTCCTTTCTATTGCAGAGATGGAGCGGTTTTCTCCTGCGCTCGCATCTCTGCACTATACTCCAGCCGGCCAGTGATGTGAATAGAATTCACATCACTTATTCATATTGTAAGACTCACGGCGGTAGGCAGGACACACACGGAGGTAGTGGATCTGCTGGACCTTTGTGGCAGATGACGTGGGCCGTACCAGGAAGCGGAGTCTAAGGTGCCGCTGGTTTTCACCAGAGCCCACTGCAAAGCAGGATGGTCTTGCTGCGGCATTCTGCACCCAGGTCGCTACCCCTGGCACAACTCGACCACACAGGCTGCTGGGGAGGTACGAGGCACAGGAGGGATACGGCAAGTTGTGGTCTGGATAGCAGGAGCTCAGGGCTGGCGGCACAGGTGCAGAGTCAGGAACGTAGAAGGAGGTCTTTAGGCAGGCGGCAAAGGAGCAAGGTCAGGTCACGGAACAGGGGTCAGGAACACAGCAAGGCAAGACTGAAGATAGCTTTCACTAGGGCACTAAGGAAACAAAGATCTGACAGGGGTATGTGAGAGGTGCTGGTACTTATAACAAAGGTCCAGGTGCCAGACATAATTACAGGACATTCGCATAAGTACAGGATATTCGCTGCGATTCGCATGTGGGCACGTCCCGCGATGGGAATCACGGCCCTGCTGACTGAGGAGGAGAGTGAAGGAAAGCTCTCACGGCCAGCATGTCTGGCCGGAGCACTGACATAACAGTTCCCCCCCCCCCCCCTTGGTCTCCCCCTCTTTTTGAGGTTCAAAAAATACATAGCTATGTGATACCAGGGAGTTTTCGGAATGGGCAAAGGCTGTAAAAGTCCTGCAGATTTCTGCCAAGGAGTTTTGTCACGGGCACAGGTAACACAGGATTTCCCAGGGGGTACTTGCTGAAGATCGGCAGGAGCTGCTGAGATCAATCGCTCTGGAGGAATAATATGCCTTGGCGTGGAGTCGAATCCTATGACATCGAATGACCTGGAAAGAGCATCGGCTCTGATGTTCTTGTTAGCAGGGCGAAAATTAATGAATCTGTGAAAAAAATTTTATGAAATCTGGGAGAAAAAAAAAGAGACCATCTAGCCTGGTGAGGGTTCAATCGCTGAGCAGTCTGGAGATCTTGGAGATTCTTATGGTCTGAAGAGATGCTGACCGGATGAGAAGAACCTTCTAGTAAAAGTCGCCATTCTTCCAGGGCAAGCTTAATAGCGAAGAGTTCTCAATCTCCAATTAAATAGTTCCTCTCTGCATGCGAGAAAGTCTTAGAAAAGAAACCACAGGTTACAATCTTACCCTTGGAGTTTTTCTGGGTAAGAACGGCTCCGGCTCCTACGGAAGAAGAAACAACCTCCAAAGCAAAAGGTTTCTCAGGATCAGGTCTAGAAAGCACTGGAGTAGACGCAAATGCTGATTTTAAGCGAGTAAAGGCCACTTCGGCATCAGGAGGCCAAGTCTTGGGGTTAGAGTTTTTCTTGGTGAGGGCGGAAAGAACTGATGTGGAATGAACTGACGATGAACTGACGATAATAATTGGCAAATCCCAAAAGCGTTGAATGGCCTGCAGACCAGTAGACCGAGGCCAATCCAATACTGCAGTCAGCAGGATCCATCACTGTAACGCCGAGTGCTCCGGGTCCCGCTGCTTCCCCAGAGCGCTCGCGGCGTTACTCTGCTTGCAGCGCTCCGGTCGGCGCTGCTGACCGAGAGCGCTGCTTCCCTGTCACCGGAGGGGATGCGATCCGTGGGACGGGACGTGCCCGCTCACGGATCGCATCCCATGTCTCTTCTCACCTGCTCCGTCCTTCCTCTGTCCCAGCCCGGCGCGCGCGGCCCCGCTCTCTAGGGCGCGTGCGCGCCAGCTCTCTGAAATTTAAAGGGCCAGTGCACCACTAATTGGTGCCTGGCCCAATCTAGTCCAATCACTGTTTTCCTATAAAACATCACTTCCCCTTCCTGTCCCTGCCGGATCTTGTTGCCTAGTGCCTAGTGAAAGCGTTCCAGTGTGTCCTTGCCTGTGTTTCCAGAATCTCTGCTGTTGCCCCTGACTACGAACCTTGCCGCCTGCCCTGACCTTCCTGCTACGTCTGACCTTGCCTTGCCTTGTCCTTTTGTACCGTGCCATCTCAGCCGCCAGAGAGGTTGAGTCGCTACCGGGCGGAACGACCTGGGGGTTACCTGCCGCAGCAAGTCCATCCCGCTTTGTGGTGGGCTCTGGTGAATACCAGTAACCCCTTAGACTCCGTTCCCCTGGTACGGCCCACGCCATCACCTCTCTGGTACAGAGGATCCACTTCCAGTGTCCTCACCCTCCGCCAACCCGGATCCTGACAGTAGATCCGGCCATGGATTCCGCTGAGGTGCCGCTACCTAGCCTTGGAGACCTTACATCCGTTGTGGCTCAACAGGTACTCCAACAAGGACATCAGTTGTCACAACTGACTTCAATGGTTCAGCAACTTCTGCCTCTACAGCCATCTTCTCCGCCAGTTCCTCAACTGCAAGCTGCCGCTTCCAGCACCCGAGTCCGTCTTTCTCTTCCGGATAAGTTTGATGGGGACTCTAAGTTGTGCCATGGCTTCCTGACCCAATGTTCTCTGCACTTGGAGCTGTTGGCTGACCAATTTCCCATGGAACGGTCAAAGGTGGTCAGCTTATTCTCTGGAAAGGCGTTGTCTTGGGCCACTCCGCTTTGGGACCGCAACGATCCTGCCACCGCTTCAGTACAGACCTTCTTCTCAGAAATACGCTCTGTCTTTGAGGAACCAGCCCAGGTTTCTTTAGCCGAGACGGCCTTGTTGAATCTTGTTCAAGGAAACTCTACAGTGGGCGATTACGTCATTCAGTTCTGGACTCTTGCCTCAGAATTAGCCTGGAATAATGAGGCTCTCTGCGCGACCTTCAAGAAAGGTTTATCCAGCCACATCAAAAATGTTCTGGCCACATGAGAGATACCCTCAACCCTGTCTGAACTAATCCATTTGGCCACCCACATTGATATGCGTTTTTCAGAAAGGCGACAGGAGCTACGCCAAGAAAAGGACCTCGTTCACACCAGGCGGTTTCCCCGCCCAACACCTCTCTTCCAGCATCCGCTGCAACCTGTGACTGTGCCTTCCGCCGTGGAGGCTATGCAAGTGGATCGTCTTGCCTGACCCAACTTGAGAGGACTCGCCGCAGGAATGAGAACCTTTGCCTTTACTGTGCGAGCTCCGAGCATTTCCTGAAGGACTGTCCTATTCATCCTCCGCGTCTGGGAAGACGCACGCACCTAGTAAACGTGGGAGAGGCGTTACTGGGTGTGGATTCTACCTCTCCACGCTTAACTATTCCTGTACGGATTTCTTTGCCTGCTAAATCTGCCTTTTCTGACGTGGCCTTTCTGGACTCTGGTTCAACAGGTAACTTCATTGAGGCCTCATTAGTCAACAGATTCAACATCCCTGTGACCCATCTCGACAAGCCTCTCTTCATTTCTTCTGTGAGCGGACAGAATCTGTACTGTACTGTGCGCTATCGCACAGTGCCCTTGCGCATGCACGTAGGTGTCCTCCATCATGAGGAGATTGAATTTTTTGTGCTTCCCAACTGCACTTCTGAAGTTCTACTAGGCTTGCCTTGGCTCCAGCTCCACTCTCCTACTCTCGACTGGTCTTCTGGGGACATTAGAAATTCGGGTCCTACCTGTCACAAGCGATGCTTTAAGACCTTACCCATCTGTCAAGTAACCGTAGCTTCTTCTCTGCCAGGCCTGCCTAAGGCCTACCAGGACTTTTCCGATGTTTTTTTTAAAAAGCAAGCAGAGGTCTTACCACCACACAGACCCTTTGACTGCCCTATTGACTTGCTTCCTGGTACCTCTCCACCGCGTGGCAGGATTTATCATCTCTCTGCCCCAGAGACCCAAGCTCTCTGCCCCAGAGAACAAGAGTATGTTCAAGAAAATCTAAAAAAAGGATTTATCAGAAAATCTTCGTCTCCTGCTGGAGAAGGGTTCTTCTTCGTTGCTAAGAAAGATGGAACCATACGCCCATCTATCGATTATCGCGGTTTAAATATAATTACCGTTAAGAACCGTTATCCACTCCCCCTTATCTCTGAACTGTTTGACCGTCTACGGGGAGCGAACATTTTTACCAAACTTGATCTAAGAGGGGCTTATAATCTTATCCGTATAGGTGAAGGTGACGAGTGGAAAACTGCATTCAACACCCGTGATGGACATTTTGAGTATCTTGTCATGCCTTTCGGCCTTTGCAACGCCCCAGCAGTTTTCCAGGACTTTGTCAATGAAATTTTTCGTGACATGCTTTATACCTGTGTAGTAGTCTACCTGGATGACATTCTTATTTTTTCTTCTAACCCTGAGGAACATCGCCTCCATGTCCGTCAGGTGTTACAGCGCCTACGCAAAAATCACCTGTATGCTAAGATTGAAAGGTGTCTCTTTGAACGCAGTAGTCTACTTTTCTTGGGTTACATTGTGTCCAGCCAAGGCCTTCAAATGGATCCTAACAAACTCTCTGTGGTTCTGGATTGGCCACGCCCCTCTGGATTGCGAGCTATCCAACGTTTTCTCGGGTTCGCTAACTACTATCGTCAATTTATTCCCCACTTTTCTACCATCGTTGCACCTATTGTAGCATTGACCAAAAAAGACGAGAACCCGAGGTCCTGGCCATCGATGGCGGAGGAGGCCTTTAATTTGCTCAAGGCTGCCTTCGCTTCTGCACCTGTTCTGTCCAGGCCTGACCCCTCGAAACCTTTTATCCTCGAAGTAGATGCTTCTTCTGTTGGTGCTGGTGCCGTTTTAACTCAAAAGACCACTACTGGGAAAAATGGCACGTGTGGGTTTTTCTCCAAGACCTTCTCTTCTGCAGAAAAAAATTATTCGATTGGAGATCGTGAGCTTTTAGCTAGTAAATTGGCACTCGAGGAGTGGAGATATCTGTTAGAGGGGTCCCTGCATCCCATCATCATTTACACGGACCATAAAAATTTATCTTATCTCCAGACTGCCCAGCGATTAAATCCTCGCCAAGCTAGATGGACATTGTTTTTTGCCCGCTTCAATTTTGAAATTCATTTTCGTTCAGCCGACAAGAACGTTAGAGCTGAATCACTATCACGTTCCACCGATGTTTCCGAATCTGAAGCCCCTCCACAGCACATCATGCCTCCTGAGTGTCTCATCTCCTCCGCTCCTACCACTCTTGTGCAAGTTCCTCCGGGAAAGACTTTTGTACCTCCACACCTTCGCCTCAAGATTCTTAAATGGGGTCATTCTTCTCTTTTGGCCGGACATGCTGGTGTCAAGAAGTCGGAGCAGTTGATTTCCAGACACTATTGGTGGCCCTCCTTGCAGAAGGATGTGACTGATTTTGTTCGGGCTTGTACCATCTGTGCCCGTGACAAGACTCCTCGCCAGAAGCCGGCAGGTCTCCTCCTTCCTTTACCTGTACCTGAACAGCCTTGGACCCATATTGCTATGGACTTCATCACCGATCTGCCACCATCCCGCAATAATACAGTCATCTGGGTGGTCATTGATCATTATTCTAAAATGGCTCATTTTGTTTCTCTGCTGGGTCTTCCTTCTGCGCCTCAATTGGCGAAACAATTTTTTCTTCATATTTTTCGCTTCCACGGGCTTCCCACGCACATCGTCTCAGACAGAGGCGTCCAGTTTGTTTCTAAATTTTGGAGGGCACTCTGCAGTCAATTAAAAATCAAACTACATTTTTCTTCTGCTTACCACCCTCAATCCAACGGTCAAGTGGAAAGAGTAAATCAGATACTTGGCGACTATCTGCTTCATTTTGTCTCCTCTCGCCAAGACGATTGGGTGGACCTCTTGCCCTGGGCTGAATTTTCATACAATTTTAAAAACTCTGAGTCTTCTTCCAAATCCCCATTTTTTGTGGTGTACGGCCCTCCCCATTCCCACTTCCTCTGGGGTTCCTGCCGTTGATGAATTGACGCAAGAATTTTCTTCCATTTGGCGTGAGACTCAAAAGTCGCTTCTACTGGCCTCATCTCGAATGAAGGTGCATGCTGATAAAAAGAGAAGGGTTCCTCCAGTGTTTTCCCCTGGTGACAAGGTATGGCTTTCTGCTAAGTATATTCGATTCCGTGTACCCAGTTACAAGTTGGGCCCCCGATTTTTAGTGCCTTTCAAAGTCAAAAAACAAATCAACCCTGTCTCTTATCAACTTCATCTGCCCTCCTCTCTCCGTATTCCTAACTCTTTCCATGTCTCTCTACTCAAACCTGTTGTTCTTAACCGCTATTCTCCCAAAGTCACTCTTCCCGCTCCTGTCTCTGGATCCTCTGATATCTTCTCTGTGAAAGAGATCCTCGCCTCCAGGGTTGTCCGAGGTAAAAGATTTTTTTCTCGTTGATTGGTAGAATTGTGGCCCCGAAGAGAGGTCTTGGGAACCCGAGGTCAATATCCTTGACAAGGAACTCATCCGTAAATTTCTGGGTTCCAAAAAGAAGGGGAGACCCAAGGGGGGGGGTACTGTAACGCTGAGCGCTTCGCCTGCTTCGTGGCGTTACTCTGCTTGCAGCGCTCCGGTCAGTGCTGCTGACCGAGAGCACTGCTACCCTGTCACTGGAGGGGATGCGATCCGCGGGACGGGACGGATCCGCTCACGGATCGCATCCCATGTCTCTTCTCACCTGCTCTGTCCTTCCTCTGTCCCAGCCCAGCGCGCGCGGCCCCGCTCTCTAGGGCGCGCGCGTGCCGGCTCTCTGAAATTGAAAGGGCCAGTGCACCACTAATTGGTGCCTGGCCCAATCTAGTCCAATCACTGTTTTCCTCTAAAACATCACTTCCCCTTCCTGTCCCTGCCGGATCTTGTTGCCTAGTGCCTAGTGAAAGCGTTCCAGTGTGTCCTTGCCTGTGTTTCCAGAATCTCTGCTGTTGCCCCTGACTACGAACCTTGCCGCCTGCCCTGCCCTTCCTGCTACGTCTGACCTTGCCTTGTCCTTTTGTACCGCGCCATCTCAGCCGCCAGAGAGGTTGAGTCGCTACCGGGCAGAACGACCTGGGGGTTACCTGCCGCAGCAAGTCCATCCCGCTTTGCGGCGGGCTCTGGTGAATACCAGTAATCCCTTAGACTCCGTTCCCTTGGTACGGCCCACGCCATCACCTCTCTGGTACAGAGGATCCACTTCCAGTGTCCTCACCCTCCGCCAACCCGGATCCTGACAATCTGTAGGCCTTGACATGGAAGAGGAAAACCAGGCATATGAGGAGGTGAAGAGACAGCTTTAGAAAGGATTGGCATAAGACAATGATTTTGGCAAAACTGTCCCAAGTGAGTGATTTCACCTGATCTCCAGTCAAGTTACGGAGAATGACGTTGAAGCCAAGGAAGACCAAGAAGAAGCTCCGAAGTACGATGAGGAAGCACAAAGAACTCAAATTTTTCCTCATGCTTGTCACCCACTTGCTTGATGAGAGGTTCTATGCGAAATAGCACTGTAGAATTTAGGTTTTGTCCATAAACAGAGGTGATATACAAGGTCTTAGCAAGCCGAGTCACTGGAAGCCGATGTTTATGGAACAGGGAGGCATCAATTACGTCTCCAGCGGAACCAGAGTCCAGAAAGGCAGTAGCAAAGAAAGAAGTCTTGGCAGGAGTAAAAACTTGGACCGGAGTGGACAATTGAGGAGAAGTAGAGTTCACACCTAGGGTCATGTCACTTGTCCTAGATGTGAGCGTTCTCCCGGACGCTATAGACGTATAGAACAGCCTTTGAGCAAGTGCTCCAGACTGGCACAATATAGACACAAATTCTCATTGCGTTGTCGGGACCTTTCCGGTTGCGTTAGGCGAGATTGATCCACCTCCATAGCCTCTCTGGCAAGAGGCAAAGAAGACAGAAGAGGAGGATGTTGGAACACGGGTGCCAGAGGAGGAAATCGATGTGTACGGACAGGTTCTCTTCCCAAATTAAGTTCTTCCTGCCTCTCGGCAAAACGCACATCAATTTGAGTGGCTAAATGAATTAGTTCACTCAGGGTAGACAGAGGATCTCGTGCAGAGAGGGCATCCTTGATCCTACTGGACAGTCCTTTTTTAAATGTAGCACACAAGGTCTCGTCGTTCCAAGCCATAGTCACCAAGAGAAGAATTACCTTGGCAGAAGTTCAGGAGAGCCGTCTCGGCTGAGGAGGCTCGTGAGGGTTCTTCAAATACACTGCGGAATTCTGCTAGGAAGGCTGGCAAATTAGAGGAGAGCGGATCATTACGATGCCAGAGAGGAGTTGCCGAGGCCAAGGCTTTTCCGGACAATAAACTGACCACAAACGCCACTTTAGCTTGCTCAGTCGGGAACTGATCCGCCATGGGCTCCAAATGCATAGAACACTGTGTCACGAAGCCTCTACACAACTTTGAATCTCCTTCATACTTTGAAGGCAGGGACAAACAAAGCTTGGATCCAGATAGCACTGCAGGAATAGGTGGAGAAACAGGAGCAGGTTGCAGCTGCTGTTTCTGTTGTTGCTGCTGAACTCAATGTCCCATAAGTCAAAACTAAACAAAAACACCAGAGAATAAGCGTATAATGATCCAAAATCAGTTTATAAAAATCTATTTTATGAAACACATATGTTGTGCTCATAAGGACATACATTTAAAAACATCAAAAGGAAAAATGCACATGCGTACCTCCACCACCCAACGTTTCGCTCATGGCTTCATCCTGGGTGAAGCCTTGAGCGAAACGTTGGGTGGTGGAGGCTCGCACGTTTACCTTTTCCCACTGTGGTAATGATATTGGGGGAGATTTATCAAAACCTGTCCAGAGGAAAAGTTTCCCAGTTGCCCATAGCAACCAATCAGATCGCTTCTTTCATTTTACGGAGGCCTTGTTAAAAATGAAAGAAGCAATCTGATTGGTTGCTATGGGCAACTCAGCAACTTTTCCTCTGGACAGGTTTTGATAAATCTCCCCCATTGTGTTGTATCAGTGTACTTCTATTTACATATTTACATGTATGGTCCGTTTCTTTCTGGCCTCTCTGATTTGCATATCTCCTTGCACTGTGTCACTTTATTTTTGTTACAGGATAGCAACCAGTATGATCTATACATGCACTTTTTTGTACTACCGTATATACTCGAGTATAAGCCGAGTTTTTCAGCACGATTTTTCGTGCTGAAAACACCCCCCTCGGCTTATACTCGAGTGAACTCTCTGCCCTCAGTGGTCTTCAACCTGCCATCGGCTGTCCGAGCATGCTGGGAGTTGTAGTTTTGAAACATCTGGAGGTCTGCAGGTTGAAGACCACTGCGGCCTTCGTCATCATCCAGACCCCCCACCCCCTTTAGTTTTGTACTCACCTCTCCACGGCGGGAAGGAAGGGTGAGCTGGTCCGGGCCATCTGTGCTGCAGGGACCGTCCGGTGGGGAGGGATAGTCGTTACGGGCTGTCCATCTTCACCGGGGGGGCCTCTTCTCCGCTCTTCGGCCCCGGAATAGTGACGTTGCCTTGACGACGACGCACAGGGACGTTCATGTGCAACGTCCCTGTGCGTCGTCGTCAAGGCAACGTCACTATTCCGGGCCCGAAGCGCGGAGAAGAGGCTCCCCGGTGAAGATGGACAGCCCGGAACGATGGCTGTCCAGGCATGCTGGGAGTTGTAGTTTTGAAACATCTGGAGGTCTGCAGGTTGAAGACCGCATTGACAGGCGGTGATGATGAAGGGGGGGGGTGGGATGATGACAGGCGGTGATGTTGAAGGGGGGGTGTGGGATGATGACAGGGGGATGATGACAGGCGATGATGATGAAGGGGAGGGGGGGTGTGGGATGATGACACATGGTGATGATGAAGGGGGGTGTGGGATGATAACAGGGGGATGATGACAGGCGGTGATGATGAAGGGGGTGTGGGATGATGACAGGGGGAGGATGACAGGCGGTGATGATGAAGGGGGGATGATGAAGGGGGGATGATGACAGGGTAATAATGAAGGGGGGATGATGACAGGCGGTGATGATGAAGGGGGGATGATGACAGGGTAATGATGAAGGGGGGATGATGACAGGCGGTGATGATGAAGGGGGGTGTGGGATGATGACAGGGGGAGGATGACAGGCGGTGATGATGAAGGGGGGTGTGGGATGATGACAGGGGATGATGACAGGCAGTGATGATGAAGGGGGAATGATGACAGGCGGTAATGATGAAGGGAGGATGATGAAGGGGGGATGATGACAGGGTAATAATGAAGGGGGAATGATGACAGGCGGTGGGAATGAAGGGGGGATGATGACAGGGTGATGATGACGGGGGTGTTAATGACGGGGGTCTGGATGATGACAGGGGAGGGGATGATGTATTTCCCACCCTAGGCTTATAGTCGAGTCAATAACTTTTCCTGGGATTTTGGGGTGAAATTAGGGGCCTCGGCTGATATTCGGGTCGGCTTATACTCGAGTATATACGTATATAAAGTATATAAAGTGAGTATATGTCACTTTATTCATTTTTGCTTGAAGCACAGTAACCACTATGAGGGGCATTTACTAAGGGGTTTAGTCATTTTTTTCTGACTATTTTTGGCGCAAAATTGTCGCAATTGCGCCTACCCTATAAAATGTGCGACTTTCCCTAGCAAGAGCTAGAAAGTCAAAAAAAATTTCCCGCTTAATTTATGCAAGTTTTCAGTTTTTACTTGCAGTGGTCAGGAATTTATTAACTGAGACAGTCGCAGTTGCGCAATAAACTGTCGCAACGGCCATAAAAATTGACTAAATTTACTCCAGCTCCAACATGGAGCAGGAAAAGCTACTGCCGCCCGGGCTCCGACATACTTTCTCCCCGCTACCCTCACTGCGCTACCGGGTCACTGCAGTGATTTATATCCCCCCCTCTCACCTGCCAGCGCCACACAACTCCCATCTGTCTGCTGTTGCAAGACTACAAGTCCCAGCATGGCCTTACAGTGAGGACACGCTGGGAGTTGTAGTCTTGTAGCAGCGGGAGCTGAGCGGCGCGGGCGGGAGACAAGGGGGGGTAGCGGGGAGACCGTATGAGGAGCCCGGGCGGCTGCACTGTAATGTCAGCCCGGGCTCCTGCCCTGAGAGCCATAGGCTTTGGCTGTCAGGGCATGCTGGGTGTTGTAGTTTTGCAACAGCTGGAGGGCCACAGTTTGCAGACCACTGGTGTGTGGTCTGTAAACTGTAGTCCTCCAGCTGTTGCAAAACTAAACAGCTGAAGGGGACCGGCGAAGAAGTTCACTTACCCTTCCGAGGCTCCAGCGACGATCGGTGACGGAGATCGTCGCGCGGCACTGTCGTGCGGCAGTTTCGCGCGGCAGTGACATGCAGCGCTGGATCCTACGGAAGCCGGTAAGTTGCGCAAGCTTCCCAACCAGGGTGCCTCCAAATGTTGCAAGACTACAACTCCCAGCATGCCTGGACACCCTTTGGCTGTCCAGGCATGCTGGGAGTTGTAGTTTTGCAACAGCTGGAGGCACCCTTGTTGGGAAACACTGGCCTAAAACAGTGTTTCCCAACCAGGGTGCCTCCAGATGTTGCAAGACTACAACTCCCAGCATGCCTGGACAGCCATTGGCTGTCCAGGCATGCTGGGAGTTGTAGTTTTGCAACAGCTGGAGGGCCACAGTTTGCAGACCACTGGTTTGTGGTCTGTAAACTGTAGTCCTCCAGCTGTTGCAAAACTAAACAGCTGAAGGGGACCGGCGAAGAAGTTCACTTACCCTTCCGAGGCTCCAGCGACGATCGCTGTCGGAGATCGTCGCGCGGCACTGTCGCGCGGCAGTGTCGCGCGGCAGTGTCGTGCAGCGCTGGATCCTACGGAAGCCAGTAAGTTGCGCAAGCTTCCCAACCAGGGTGCCTCCAGTTGTTGCAAGACTACAACTCCCAGCATGCCTGGACAGCCTTTGGCTGTCCGGGCATGCTGGGAGTTGTAGTTTAGCAACAGCTGGAGGCACCCTGTTTGGGAAACACTGGCCTAAAACACTTGGGAAACACTGGCCTAAAACAGTGTTTCCCAACCAGGGTGCCTCCAGATGTTGCAAGACTACAACTCCCAGCATGCCTGGACAGCCTTTGACTGTCCAGGCATGCTGGGACTTGTAGTTTTGCAACATCTGGAGGCACCTTGGTTGGGAAACACTGTTTTAGGCCAGTGTTTCCCAGCCAGGTTGCCTCCAGATGTTGCAAAACTACAACTCCCAGCATGCCTAGACAGCCTTTGACTGTGCAGGCATGCTGGGACTTGTAGTTTTGCAACATCTGGAGGCACCTTGGTTGGGAAACACTGTTTTAGGCCAGTGTTTCCCAGCCAGGTTGCCTCCAGATGTTGCAAAACTACAACTCCCAGCATGCCTAGACAGCCTTTGACTGTCCAGGCATGCTGGGACTTGTAGTTTTGCAACATCTGGAGGCACCCTGGTTGGGAAACACTGGCCTAAAACAGTGTTTCCCAACCAGGGTGCCTCCAGATGTTGCAAAACTACAAGTCCCAGGTTGGGAAACACTGTACCCGGCCTCCGCCCCACCTTACTGTAAGGGCATGCTGGGAGTTGTAGTCCTGCAGCTGGGGGCAGGGGACAAGCTTGTCACTTGCCCACACATCTCCTGCACCACACAACTAAAACTCCCAGCATGTCCTTACTGTAAGGGCATGCTGGCAGTTGTAGTCGTGTGGGGCGGGAGATGTGTGAGCAGGTGATAATAAATGTACTAACCCATTTTTTTTGTTTTCTTCTCATTTCAGATCCGTGTATCCTGTGGACTCCTTCGGATTCGGTGGACTACTTCGATGACCAGCGTTTTTCTTTGTTTGATTTTAATAAAATGGTTAACGAGGGCTTGTGGGGGAATGTTTTTTGTAATAAAAATTTTTTTAAACCTGTTGTGTTTTTTTTCTTACTTTACTAGACAGGCTTAGTAGTGGAAGCTGTCTTATAGACAGCGTCCATTACTAACCTGGGTTTAGCGCTAGCCACAAAAACAGCTAGCGCTAACCCCCTATTATTACCCCGGTACCCAACGCCACAGGGGTGCCGGGAAGAGCCGGTACCAACAGGCCTGGAGCGTCAAAAATGGCGCTCCTGGGCCTAAGCGGTAACAGGCTGGCGTTATTTAGGCTGGGGAGGGCCAGTAACAATGGTCCTCGCCCACCCTGGGAACGTCAGGCTGTTACTGTTTGGTTGGTATTTGGCTGAGAATGAAAATAGGGGGGACCCTATGCGTTTTTTTTTTTTTAAATAAATAATTAAATATATTAAAAAAACGCATAGGGTCCCCCTATTTTTATTCTCAACCAAATACCAACCAAACAGTAACAGCCTGACGTTACCAGGGTGGGCGAGGACCATTGTTACTGGCCCTCCCCAACCTAAATAACACCAGCCTGTTACCGCCTAGGCCCAGGAGCGCCATTTTTGACACTCCAGGCCTGTTGGTACCGGCTCTTCCTGGCACCCCTGTGGTGTTGGGTATCGGGGTAATAATTGGGGGTTAGCGCCAGCTGTTTTTGTGGCTAACGCTAAGCCCGGCTTAGTAATGGACTCAGTCTATAAGACAGCTTCCACTACTAAGCCTGTCTAGTAAAGTAAAATAAAATAAAAACACAACAGGTTTTAAAAAAAATTTATTACAAAAAACACTCCCCCACAAGCCCTCGTTAACCATTTTATTAACATCAAGCAAAGAAAAACGCTGGTCATCGAAGTAGTCCACCGAATCCGAAGGAGTCCACAGGATACACAGATCTGTAGAAGAAGTAACCAAAAAAAAAAAAAAAAGTGTAAGTACATTTAGGGAGAAAAAAACTGTGTTAAAAAAATGTAATAAACACACACACACACACTAAGTATAAAGCCTGATGGGCTGTGTTTGTGCGAGGGGCGGAAGTAATTATCGCTCCCTGCACTTCCAGGTGGGGCTCATTGGGAACAGGTGGGGGCGTGTGTATATAACTTCCCCCTCTCCTACAGGGGCGGAGCACGTGTCGTTTGTGGAATCTCTGCTTCCTGTGGCAGGCTGGTGTTTGAATCTCCCACAAAAATCTTCAGAGCTGCTGCTCATGGTGCGGAGGCCTCGCTGATCATGGGTCTGGGGTGGTGCAGGCGCGGCATCCTGGCAGCTCCGCTGGCTGTCTTATCTGGGGATGCTGTCTCACTCTGATTATAAGGTAATATTGGGCAGGTATGGTTCTGGCTGGCTCTGCCCGCAGCGGTAGTGGGGGCCAGGAGCGGCAAGCAGGTGAGTTAAATCGGTGCTGGGGTTGGTGCGGCCTCAGCATTTCGCGCAGCCCGCTAGCTGCCTCATGGCGACATGTGGACCGCCCGCCACCCACACAACTACAATTGTCTATGCCCTTGGGACAGGTTGCGGCAGCTGCCCAGTCCTCGTTAGGCGGTCCTGTCAGCTTGTCTGCTATCGTTAATCTAAAGTATAGTGTAATGCTCTGCGGAGGGTTGTTTCAATATAAAGTTTGCTGTATACAGTGTGGTGCAATGCTCTGCAAAGAGTCGTTTCAATATAACTTTTGCTGTGTGGTGCGGTGCTCTGCGGGGTATACGGTGCCCTTGCAGTATACGGTACAGTGTAATGCTCTGCAAAGGGTCTTGTTACAATATAACATGTACTGTATAACGGTATAGTGCAGTGCTCTGCAGATGGTCTCGTTACAATATAGTATACATGATATACAGTTATGGTGCAATAATCTGCAGATGGTCTCGTTACAATATAGTATACATGATATACAGTTAAGGTGCAATGCTCTGCAGATGGTCTCATTACAATATAGTATACATGATATATAGTTAAGGTGCAATGCTCTGCAGATGGTCTCATTACAATATAGTATTCATGATATACAGCTATGGTGCTATGCTCTGCAGATGGTCTTGTTACAATATAATATATACTATATACAGTATAGTGCTATACTCTGCAGATGGTCTCATTATAAACAAACTTTATACAGTTAGTGCAATGCTCTGCAGATGGGATGGTTTCAATACAACATATTATATAGGGCATAGTGCAATGCTCTGCAGAGGGTCGTTACAGTTAGCATGTCCAGTGTGGTGCAGTGCTCTGCGAAGGGTCTCGTTGCAACACAGGGTGGCATTTACTGTTTGGTGTGGTGCAATACTCTGCAGAGGATCACGTTGCAGGGTAGCATATGCTGTGTGTGGTGATACAGTGCTCTGTAGACTGTCTTGTTTCAATATAGTATATAGTAGGGTGCAATGCTCTGTAGAGATATAACATAGGCTACATCCAAATAAATCATAGTATACACAGTGTTATTTGCACGATCATGGTATCCATACGGTTCATACGCTTGGTTTATTATGGGCATACACGCATTACTGGTACAAGGTGCACACGAGTAGAGCATCTTCACGGTTTGATAACTCCATGAGTTTCTTATTGTCCGTACTCTCATGGTTAATTCATACGCTTATGGCACACTGCTCGTACGCGCTTAGTATGTATACAGTTTCATGTGCTAATATCATTATATACGGTACATATACTCACTGACGAGACATTCACAGCATTTATACTGGGCAAACTCGTTTATGCTGTTCACCTCATGGTTATTCTTTCACTCACTGGTGTTTTACACGGTCCACAAACTTGGCATTAATGCTGTTCACATATTCTTGGCATGTTCACGGTCTTACGTTCTTTCTACCATGTTACATTCATGGCAATCAAATACCTTGTAATTATCACTGGTTCATACGCTCAAAGTATCATTCGGTTCATATGTTAATGGTATTTCATACTGGTTACGGCAGTATACTGCCTATAACAATTATACGGTTCATACACTCATGGCAGTTATAGTGGTCACACTCTCACGGTTCTTAAGTTGTTCACATGTTCACCGCAGGGTTCATACGCTCATGGCGGTTGTATTGGTTGCACGGTCATGGTTTTGTTGTTCACGCGTTCACCGCATTCATACACGCAGGTTTTATACGCTCATGGCAGTTACATTGGTCACACGGTTATGGTTTTGTTGTTCACACGTTCATCGCATTCATACACGCAGGGTTCATACCCTCATGGCAGTTATATGGGTTACACGATCATGGTTTAGTTGTTCACACGTTAATCGCATTCATACACGCAGGGTTCATACGCTCATGGCAGTTATATTGGTTACACGGTCATTGTTTTGTTGTTCACACGTTCACCGCATTCATACATGCAGGGTTCATACACTCATGGCAGTTATATTGGTTACACGGTCATGGTTTTGTTGTTCACATGTTCACCGCATTCATACACGCAGGTTTCCTATGGTTCTCACACATAGTGACATGCTGTTTCGTGCAGTTGTGGCCACGCGCTCATAGCATGTTCACAGCATTATACTGCTCATAGTACTCATACCTCATAGCGCCATACCACATATTAATTCGTAGCACATATGCTCGACGCTTATACTGCACATGTACTTGTAGCGTTTATACTGCACATACACATGGCCTACATCAGGCACATATGCTCTTAGCATTGATATCGCAAGTATACTCATAGCATTATACTGCTCATAGTATCATATCACTATACGCTCATAGCATTTATACCACATACACGCTCGTTGTATTCAAACCACAGACATGTTCACGTCATGTATATTGCACATAGAATTGTAGCAATACACTACACGGACATTCGTAGCATTCATTCTGTACATACGATGGTAGTAATTATTATGCTGACATGTTGTAGTACTTATTCTGCGTACATGTAGCATTCATTCTGTTATGTTATCTGCACTAACATCCATAGCGTTTACTGTACATGGGTAATGGTATTTATTCTGCATGTTCATCCATAGCGTCTACACTACACATATGCTCCCGTAGCTTTTACTGTACGTATGTTTATAGCATTCATTCTGTGTATTCGTGCATAGTCTTTTATACGGAAAGTTCACTCAGGTTTGTCAGGATGTAGCCCTATTGCCTGACTCCTCTTCAGGTTAAGGGGTCAATGTCGGTTGCTACTGACTTGTTCAGAGCAATCGCATTGTTGTTTATTGTCATGACCTGACACGTTCTCAGGTCAGATACAACCTCCTCTGTTGTATTTGACGACTAAGTTATCAGTTAGTTATAGAACACATATTCAACTATCCGGCACAGGTACTCGTTCAAGGGTGGTCATCATTGTAGTGGCACTAATCGGCTGTTCAATACCCGGTCACCTGACTCGTTCCTTCAGGGGTTGAATCGCGGTTGTTACTGACACACATTCAGAGCAACCAATTTCAGAAATAGTCACAATGTTAACCTGTTGCCTGACTCCTCTTCAGGTTAAGGGGTAATGTCGGTTGCTACTGACTCGTATTCAGAGCAATTTTGTCGTTGGTGTATTTGTTATGACCTGACACGTTTTCAGGTCAGATACAACCTCGTCTGTTGTATTTCTCGATTATGTTATTTCGTTATAGTACACAGATTCAACTCTCTGGCATAGTTGCACGTTACGCTCATAGTCTGGTTACGTTCATAGCTTTATTTTGTTGTACTGCACATGGGTAATAGTTTTTCTGCATTTCCATCCTTAGAGTCTACACTACACATATGCTCCCGTAGCTTTACTGTACTCATGCTCATAGCTTTCATACTGCATATTCGTGCATAATGTTTATACGGAAAGCTTATACAGCTTTGTTAGGATGTTGCCCTATTTGCCTGACTCCTTCAGCTTAAGGAGTTAATGTCGGTTGCTACCGACAAATTTTCAGAGCAATTACATTGTGGTTCATTGTCACGACCTGAGACGTTCTCAGGACAGATACAGCCTCCTCCGTGGTATTTCATGACCACGTTATCAGTTACTTATAGTAGACATATTCAACTATCCGGCATAGTTGCACATTGTCTATCTTTTTAGATATATGTTTACACTTTATTTTCTAGGCATGTATGAGGTACTCATAATGATGTTAGAGCATAAATTCATAACGTTCCTTACGTTTTCACGGTACTTACGCTCCCAGCTTGTGTATGATACATGCACCAGTACACAGCATTTGTTGCATACTACCATAGTTGTATGCGGGTAGGTTATGTGCATTCGTTCCTAGTGTTGAATAGCAGTTGCACCTCTGGCTGTACGTATATTTACAAGACACGATTACAGTATTCATATGGTGCTTACATTCATTGCAGATATATCGAGCACATATTCTTAAACCTCCTACGTCTGCAGGGGGGGATGCACCACATAGGTTATTGTTAGACATGTCTCAGAGCAATAACATATTGAGTAGCGACTTGTAGTTGGGTATACTGTTAGCAGGTTATGCCGCACATACGGTTAACATGTTTCATGTGGTGCACACAGGGGAGGTAGATCCTTTGCTTAGGGTATTGGACACAATTGGTCATTTTTGTTACTGACACACCTTCAGAACAACACGCCAGCTTCATACAGGTATCTTGTCATGAATACTCATGATGTTACCCTGTTGCCTGACTCCTCTTCAGGTTAAAAGGGGTAATGCCAGTTGCTACTGACTCGTTTTCAGAGCAATTTTGTCGTGTGTTATATTTGTTATGACCTGACACGTTTTCAGGTCAGATACAACCTCGTCTGTTGTATTTCTCGATGACGTTATCATTTCGTTATAGTACACAGATTCAACTATCCGGCATAATTGCACGTTCTCTTTTAAGGAGGGCCAGCATTTAGTTGCAGATATATTCTGCATTTAATACACAGTTTCATGACTCATTTCTTTAGGATCGGGGATTGAATCATGGTTGCTGCTGTCTCATTTCAGAGCAATTGATTTGACATGGTTATGTAGGTAATCTGACACGTTTCAGATAGTATACAATCTCAATATGGCATTTCACACTTACGTATTTGAGAAAAAAAAAAAAAAAGTGGTTTACAAAGACCTGTGACGTTTACAGGCACAATGATTTCACAAAGACCTGTCATGTCTACAGGCTCGATGGTTCCGCGGGGACCTGTGACGGGTTCAGGCACGACGGTGTCACAAAGACCTGTCAGGTCTACAGACATGATGGTTCATCTAAACACTGGTCACGTCTACAGATACGTTGCTCTCGCAGGGAGCTGTCACCTGCAATGGGTCATCACTTCCAAGTCCAGTTGGGTCAGTACAGTGGCTAGTTAGGTATGTCTGTTACAGTCTCAATCAGGTAAGGTGCCTTCGTGAACCTTGTCATGCGACATGACCCACACGATCTATCAGGTAGATAGGTATTTCTTGTCATTTACCTGTCAGTTTAGTTTTTGCCTCTTAAATAGCAGGGGATTGGTGCTTGTCAGACCTGCCATGAAGTTAGCCTTTCCGTGTCCATTTGAAGTAATGTCACAAGTAGGGATGGTGATAGGTATAGTTCAGTTAGTATTTGGCAGGGAAGGTTATTCTCAGGTTGATTCTTTACAGATGGACGTTACTACCACGGTTTCAAAGGTATGGTTACCACCTCTAGTAGTCACTAGTTGGTCAGGGCTACTCTTTCAGCACATTAGGTATAGTCTACTTCGGGTATGTGAAGATTGATGCTGGATGTAGGATGTTTTATTTCAGGAATTGTATTCATCCTAGCATGGTTGCTTTTTGCCCTCTATAGGCGTGCCCTCATTGCGCGGTTATGGCACAACTCAGACCGCTATGCTAGGGTAAGATCTTGTATAGGTATGTAGGCAATCTTTCCTGTCACTAGTACACGTATGGAGCCCCGATCACAAGTATAAAGCCTGATGGGCTGTGTTTGTGCGAGGGGCGGAAGTAATTATCGCTCCCTGCACTTCCAGGTGGGGCTCATTGGGAACAGGTGGGGGCGTGTGTATATAACTTCCCCCTCTCCTACAGGGGCGGAGCACGTGTCGTTTGTGGAACCCTCCCAACTCTCCCTTATCTTATTCCTTCACTATAGTGCATGCCCTCTATAGGCGTGCCCTCATTGCGCGGTTATGGCACAACTCAGACCGCTATGCTAGGGTAAGATCTTGTATAGGTATGTAGGCAATCTTTCCTGTCACTAGTACACGTATGGAGCCCCGATCACAAACACCGTTTACCACTTCTGAGCCATGACTACAATTTACAGTGATCCCTCAACTTACAATGGCCTCAACATACAATAGTTTCAACATACAATGGTCTTTTCTGGACCATCGTAAGTTGAAACCAGACTCAACATACAATGCTACAGACAGTCCAGATCTGTGAAACGTGTCAATGGCCGGAAGAACCAACCAATCAAAATGGGCATTCACTGGTAAAACCCCTGTATTACTGAAGTGTATGCACTGACTGGTGTCTGGTATTACATGTTCTGTACACTTTACCTGTATCAGGGTTAGCTGCTCTTTTGGACACCAGGTGAGGGCGACTCCATTACTTGTTTTGGACATTGCCTGTACTGTACAGGACCCCTGAAGAAGCTCCTGTCCTCTACATAGACCAGTGTTTCCCAAGCAGGGTGGCCCCATCTTTTGCAAAACTACAACTCCCAGCATGCCCGGACAGCCTTTGGCTGTCCAGGCATGCTGGGAGTTATAGTTTTGCAACAGCTGGAGGCTCCCTGCTTGGGAAACACTGACATATACAGTGATTACTGCTCCCAGCAGGGTGTGTGCGGGTGTGTCTCCTGAGACTTCCAGCAGAGCAGAGCCAAGCAGAGTTTTCCAACAAGCCTTCCCCAGGTTTGTGGCAGATTCCTGGGGAAGAAGCTCCTGCAATGGAGCCTCGTGGCTCCACTCCCCGTTCCAGGCTGGCGGGAAGTGGAGTGAAAACTTCGACAGCCATTGTTCCGGCCGGGAGAAGATCGGGCAGAGTCTGCAGCAATGCAGGCTCTGCTACCCAGGCTACGGGTGCCAGCCAGAGATCCACTGGTGGAAGAAAGGCACGGAAAGGCAGTGTGGAGATGTGGTCGGAGAGTGGGCCCGGCGAGTCCAGTTCCACATACTGCTCCCGCATGGCCGCAAGGTTTGCGGAGTACGAGCAGCGCGGCAAGGAGCTGAGGATGGCCAGAGAGGATCTGCGTGCGACCCAGAGTCTGATGAGTACCGGATCCAGAAAGAGCAAGCCAGAACTGAAGAAGAGGATAACATCGCTGAAAGGCGAGATTGTGAGGCTGGAGGCGAGGAGAGCGGAGATACTGGAGGGGAGCGGTCTCTTCAAGGAGAAGCTGATCAACAGCAATCGGTTTGCCGCCACGAAATCCCCAGGTAAGGTGGAGATGGATGATGGGGAGAGTAGTGGCGGCGAAGATAGTGAGGATGGTGGTGAAGAGGAGAAGATGGAGGAAAGTGTGGGAGTTGTAGCTACTCCAGGTGACACCCAGACCCAGGACAGCTACATTGAGGCTGGACAGGTGGCACTTCCGCCAAGCGAGAGTGAGGAGGATGACGTGGAGGGTGAGGCTGGGGGTCTGCTGAGGGCAATTGTGATGCAGGAGTCCCCAGCCCACCTCCAGAATTTCACCTTTGGGGACGAGGAGTGTGAAGATGTGGTGGTCAAGCAGAGGTCCAAGAAAAGGAAGACAAAGGAGACGGTACAATATGTATTTGTCCCCTTCCAGCAGTCTGGGCCAGCTGCAAAGCTGGTTCAGGCTGCGGGCTCCCCCAAACTGCCAGACCCCGTTCCTGTGGTGGAGCGGGGCCAGCACGGGGAGTACAGTAAGGCGTCAGGAAAGGCTAAGGGCGCAATAGTTGTGAAGCCCACCCATCCTGTCGGTAGGGAAGGGCAGGATGGGCTCATGCCGGGCAGCTCTGGCACTGCAGGACCACCCCAGGGTGGTAGGGGGCGTGTCCAAGTGCCAGAGGAGAGTTACGCTGCCGTGTGCTCGGGGGGCGGTTCCCCGAGTACTGTGGGCACTACTGGCGCCGCGGGGCACTCCCCTGTGAGGGGGGGGAGTGTCCGGGCGCCAGAGAGCGTTGTGTCTGTGTGCTCGGGGGGCGGTCCCCCGAGTACAGTGTGTTCTGCGGGCACTGCAGGGCACTCCCCTGTGAGGGGGGGGAGTGTCCCGGTGTCGGGATCAGTGTCCGGCAATGGCGCCGTGGGAGGAGCTGGGGTGCGCTCGGTGGGGCAGCCCCAGACTCAGGAGGCACCATTGATCATTCAGAAGGAGGAGCCATCATCATCATCAGCAGCAGCAGCCAAGCTGGAAAAAAAGACTGTAATTAAGCCAGCGGTACTACAAATCCCAGCCAGCCCAGAATCAGTTAGGCAGGGTATGAGTGAGAATGCTGAGTGTAGTAGTGTTGTGGATGAGAGGAGAGTCAGTGGAGTGAATGTTGGTGGGAGTACTGGTATGAATGGAAAAAAGGATGATGTGAGTGGTGGTGTGAGTGAAGGTGTAAATGGTGGTTCTGGGTCTGGGTCTGGGTCTGGCCCGGCTGCCCCCCCGGCAGTGACTGCTCCTAGGAGCTATGCTAATGTCGCTGCCGGGGGTCCAGGGGGGTCCCCGTCTCCGTCCGTCCCCGGGGGTTACTTGCAACAGCGCCTCCTGGAGGCTCTGCGTAGGGGAGACAGGTCGATCCAGGTAGAGGGAAGGGGTGAGGTCGACCTGTCTTTCTGGATAGAGAGGCACGGTTTGGGGGCTTTCCGAGAGCAGAATGGGGAGTTGGTCTGGTCCCTCCCGACAACCGGGCAGGACAATAACCGCAGGAATGTGGTCCGTCTGATTTGGAGGGGTGAGGATGCGTGCCCACCTCGCGCTAAAGTGGTTGAGCTCCTCCTCCAGATGGAATTCAGGGCGAGTGACATCTTTGCCCTGATCCACCCCTACGGTACGTCCGAGTTTGACGTCAGTTTCGTTCGGCCAGAGGGTCTCGAACTCTTCTGGTCAAACTACGAGGTGGCGAAGAACGAGCCCGGCTGGCGGGATTTTGCCGTAAAGGCAATTTCCCGTCAGAACTCGGTCAAGAAGGTGACCGTTTTGACCCGTAACGAGTCACTTTCTTGTTACGACATCATGACCTGGCTCGGTCGGTATGGGGATGTGACGGACATGCCCAAGAAAAACATTGATGAGCACGGGATCTGGTCCGGGGCCTGGACGTTTTCCGTCAAACTCAGGCGTTCAGGGAGTACGGTTGCCCACATTCCGTCAGCCGCCTTCCTTGGACGTGACAGGATCCAGGTCTTCTACCAGGGGCAGCCTAAGGTCTGTCACAGGTGCGGTAGCCCCACCCATTTTAGCGCAGCCTGTACTGTACAGGTCTGTGCTTTGTGTGGTGGGGTGGGTCATCTGGCCGCATCCTGTAGGCAGATCCGCTGCCATCTGTGTGGTGTCCTCGGGCACCCTTTCAGCCGTTGTCCTAGCGCCTTCGCCCGTGCGGCGGCCGCTCCGGCTGGGGAGAGCTGTGAGGTTGCCTCGGCTGGAGAGGGTACGAGCAGGGATGGGGGCGCACCAGGGCTAGTGAGGAAGAAGGGCCCCGCCAAACTAAGGCGGGAGGAAAATCGGAGGAGGAGTAGGGAGCAGGAGAGTGCCCAAGTGACGGGGGTAGCTCCGGCCCCTGCTCCTGTAGCTGGCCCTGAAATGACTGAAGCCCTGGAGGAGGACGTGCTGGATGAGGAGGTCAGGAGACTGGGCGAAGAGGAAGGCAATATGGCCGACTCTTCCGATTCCTCCCACTATGAAAGTGTGGATGAGGAGAGTGTAGAGAAGGCCAAAAAGAAAGACAAGGGCAAAAGGAAAGGGAGAAAGAAGAGGTCCAAGCCCTCTCTCCCTCGTACTGCGGGCCGGGTCCAAAGCGGAAGCCTGACTGCCCCCCCTCTGGTTGACCTGTCAAACCGGTACCTCGTCCTTGATAACATCTCCTCCCCCTCCTTGGAGGGGGAAGGTGAGGGCGGGGTGCCTAGGGAGAGAGAGCCTCTGGGGGGAACTGGGCCCTGTCCTGTTGAGGCACCTTCCTCGGAAGGCAGGGCTAGACCGGGGTCGGACGGAGACGGGGACCATATGGACCAGAGTGAGTCCAAAAAAAGGGGTAAAAGCGGTCCTGCCCTTTCTTCTTCTTCTGGGGATGAGGGCACGAAGAAGAAGGGGAAGAAGAAATAAAGGTGAGGCCATCTAACTTAATCACCCATGATGGCGGCACTCACCCCATTGACGCTGGCATCCATTAACTGTGCCAGCATAAAGTCGGATACGGCTAGATTCGCAGCCTTTGATTTTCTCGGCCGTGTTGAAGCCGACATTTTGTATCTGCAAGAGACCAGGTTGTCAGATCTAGCCTCCCTGGTAAAAGCCAGAAGAGAGTGGAGGCGCGGGCCCTCCCACTGGTCTCTTGCGGCTGAGCCGTATAGTGGGGTGGCGGTCCTTTTTACCGCTCCGGTTGAATGCCGACGGGTTATTGAGTTAGAAATGGGGAGGTGCCTGATCTTAGATGTCCTCATGAAGGGGCAAGAGCTCCGGCTCATTAACATCTACGCCCCACAAACCAAGTGGGGCCGCAAAGATCTCTTTATGAGGATTAAGCCCTTCCTTTTTACTAGCCGGCAAGTGATTTTTGGAGGGGACTTCAATAATGTCACGAGGTCCCAAGATAGGAGAGGTTCCAATGGTCCGCTGGCTTACGATAGCGTGGCCCTCAATAATATAGTTAGGGAAGCTCGCCTAGAGGACGCCCACATCCGGAGCCCCTCAGGCCACGTGGGTTTCACCTATCATCGAGGTAGCTGCAGGTCTAGGATAGACAGGTTTTATTTAAAGGAGGAAGCCGTCTCTTCCGCAGTGTCCGTGGTTGAGGTGGAATTCTCCGATCACTGTATGATTTTGTTTTCCTTGAATGTTTCAGAGACCCCCCGGATGGGTAAAGGTTATTGGAAGCTGAATTCGTCCCTCCTGGAGGAAGCGGAGATAAGACAGTCCTTTGAGGATTTTCTTCAGAGTCAGGTACCTTTACTGGACTTTTGTAGTAGTAAGTCAGAGTGGTGGGAGATATTCAAGAAGCGGGTTGCGGGGTTCTTCCGCCAGCTCTCGAGCCTCAGGTCCCTGAATAGGTACCGCCTGTATCAGGGTCTGAGGAGGAAACTCGAGCTCCTTGTCTCGACTGGAGGTAGCCGGGAGGATATCTCCAGAGTGAAATCCTTGCTGATGGGGTGTCAGTACGATAGGCACGCATCTTTGGTTTTTGAGAGGGATTACGGGAGGTACCGCTCGCCCGACCCTTACAAGAATTGTAAGATGTCAGTGAGTAGTAAAGTGGTCTCAGGACTGATTGATAGTACGGGATCTCTGAATCGGTCCAGATCAGGGATCCTGGAGGTCGTCAGATCCTTCTACTCGCACCTCTTGGGAAGGAAGGATCTAGATCGAGACGGGATGTCGGCTTTCCTGGCTGAGACTTTTCCTGAGCCAGGGGTAGACCCCTCTCTTGATGTTTTGGCAGAAGAAATCAGGGAAGAGGAAGTGAGACTGGCGATCGAGGGGCTCGCCCCCAAGAAGTCGCCAGGTCCGGATGGCTTAACATCCGAGTGGTACAGGACCTTTAAGGAGTCTTTAGCTCCCCTCTTGACTGAGGTATTCAATGAGTGTCTCTCCTTGGGCACTCTACCAAAGTCAATGAGGAGGTCAGCCCTGATTCTTCTGTCAAAGGGTAAAGATCCTAGCCGGGTTGAGAATTGGAGGCCCATAGCTCTTCTCAATACGGACAGGAAGCTTCTGGCCAAGATACTGTTTAATCGGTTGGTGAAATTTGCACCCCGACTCCTTTCGGGGGCCCAGCACTGCTCTGTTCCGGGCTGAAGCACCTTAAGTGCTGTCCTCAGTGTCAGGGAGGCAGTGGAGCGGAGTAGTGCGGGTCTCTGGAAGGGGTACATGCTGTCTTTGGATCAGGCCAAAGCATTTGATCGGGTGAACCACGAGTACCTCTGGTCCGTCCTCCTGAGATATGGCTTACCGAGTACTTTTGTGAATTGGCTTGTCACCTTATATGCAGGGGCAGAGAGTTTCCCGCTGGTGAACGGTTGGTCTGGCCGCTCTTTTGAGGTGGGGTCCGGAGTCCGTCAGGGTTGTCCTTTGAGCCCGCTGTTATACGTGTTCGCAATCGATCCCTTCGTCCGGAGGGTAGATTGTGGGCCGTTGGCGGGAGTCGGGATGACTCTGGCGGAGCCGGATGTCGCCCAGAGAGTAGTGGCGTACGCTGATGATGTCACTATTTTCGTCTCCTCACGGGAGGAGGTCGATGTGGTGATGTCAGAGGTGGACCGCTACTCGGAGGCATCCGGGTCCAAGATCAACCGGGATAAGTGTGAAAGTCTCTGGCTGGGAGGGGGAGATCCCACGTTTGATCTCCCGGACACCCTTCCAGAGCTCCAAGAGTCAGCAAAAATTCTGGGCATCACATTCGGCCAGGATGATTATCCCACCAAAAACTGGGACGGTAAGCTCCAGGATGCCACTCAGAGGGTGAACCAGTGGAAGGGTTGGTCTATGACTCTCAGGGAAAGGGTACACCTGACCAAATCGTACCTGCTCCCCTTGTTTATCTATCTGGGCAGTGTATGTATCTTACCAGAGGCTTACTACACTAGGGTCTACAGCCTGTTTTTCCAACTGTTATGGGGGAACAGGTTGAACCTAGTCAAGAGGGAGGTTACGTACCGCACGAGGAGACTAGGGGGTTTATCTATGGTAAACCCTGTGGTGTTCTTAACGAACACCTTCTTGAAAGCTAACATCTCGAACCTCTGGTCAGAGAGGGCTCCTCCGTGGGTACTCTCCTGCAGGGAGTGGTTTCGGCCTTTCTTCCAGGAATGGGAGACAGGAGGGCAAGTGAAGGACCTCCGTACGCCCCATGGATATCTTCCGGCTTACGCTACCCCGACTCTGAAGGCGATACGTCGGTGGGGTCTGGGAGTGTGGGAGATCAGGACCCAGTCAAGGCAGTTCCTTGACAAACGGGTTCTGTTGACCCACTTCCAGAAGCCTCTGGCGCTCAGGGACTGCCCAGGTCGGGATCTGAGGGTGGGGTTGTATCTTTTAAACATGAAAAGGATCCCCCAGAAGTTTTGGGACTTGGCCTGGCGCTGCTTTCAGGGGAAGCTATGTGTAAAGGACAACCTGAAGTACAGGAACTCTGATGACCGGGGATGTCCCCGAGAAGAGTGCGGGGACACGCTGGAAAGCATGGACCACTTTCTGCTTCATTGTCCCTTTAACATAGGGGTCTATAACAGGGTGGGCGCTTCCATCGGCTGGAGTCAACTTGCCGGCCTTGCCTATCCGGAGTGGGCTTATGGGGCATTCAGGAACCTGGGTGGCCGAGATCGGGGCACTTTATTTTTAGTCAGTTTAGTGGTTAGGTACTACACGTGGAACGCACGGTGCTTAGTGTCGACCCAACAGAAAATCCTCTCCGAGGTGGAGGTCTGTAGGAACATCACCGGTGACCTCGGGAAGATCAGGTCTTTGGAGTATGGCAGTCTTGGTACCAGTAGGGCATCTCTCCTGTGGAGAGGTTTCTCATTTCATGTGCCCTAGGTACTAAACCTTTTGGGTGGAGTACCTTTTATTTTTGGTTAGGGGCAGTGTTATAGGGGTAGAGATAGGGTGAGGGCAGGGTCAGATTTATTGTAGGGATAGAATTAGGGAGAATTGTAGGGGGAGTTAGGGAAAGAGTATAAAATGATTTATGTATCAGGTCTGCCATCCTTCTCCCTGGTGGTGGGCTGATGCATGTGCACATTAGCTTTTTGTTTTGTTTTTAGTAGACATGGTATGAAGGGCTTACAGGCAACCAAACTTGGGCCTAAAAGGGGTTGTGGTTAAGAGTGTATAAGTTTGTATATAAGTTGGTTGGGAGGAGTGTTAGGTGGGGAGGGTGTATTTGTGGGTGGTGGTTTTGTGGTGTTTTGGGGACCTGACACGGGTCAGTTAAGGACTGGACTTTGAGAACTGTATGGACGGTATGGACTCTGACCCATGTACAGGAGGGGTGGTGTGGGTGAGGGGACAGTTTTAGTGTAGGTGTTTTTTCTGTTGTTTTTTGTAGTGTATTTACTATATTTTTGTACATTTTCTGTGATTTTGTATATATTGTGTTTTGTATATATTGTGTTTTTTGTATTTATATTGTTTTATATTATATAGTGGCAGTCGGGCCAGTAAAAATGAAAAAAAAAAGCGGTGTCATGTGTATGTATATGTATATGTATATGTATATATATATATATATGTGCTGAGCAATTTACTTATATATATATTTTTTTTTTTTTTTTTTTTTTTTGTTTTCTTCCCCCCCGTGGTAAGGGTAATTTTTATGTTATAGCCAAGTTGTGCTACTTTTATGTTCCTTTTCATTTGGTTTGTTTTTATAGCCAAGTTGTGCTGAATTTTATGTTTATATATATATATATATATATATATATATATATATATATATATATATATATATATATATATATATATATAATTTTTTTTTTTTTTTTATTTATTTATTTTTTTTGAATGTTTTTTTTGAATGCGTGTTTGTGTGTGTTATTTTGGTATGGGGGAAAAGTAAAAGTGTATTTTAGTAAATTTGGGCTGGCCGGTTAGGCAGAATTTGTTTTTGCAATTTTATTTATGTTATGTTTGTTATAGCTGGTTAAGCTTGTTTTTGTTTAATGTTTTGTATCAGATTTGTTTTGCATTTTTATAATAAAAAGAGTTACTGCTCCCAGCAGGGTGTGTGCGGGTGTGTCTCCTGAGACTTCCAGCAGAGCAGAGCCAAGCAGAGTTTTCCAACAAGCCTTCCCCAGGTTTGTGGCAGATTCCTGGGGAAGAAGCTCCTGCAATGGAGCCTCGTGGCTCCACTCCCCGTTCCAGGCTGGCGGGAAGTGGAGTGAAAACTTCGACAGCCATTGTTCCGGCCGGGAGAAGATCGGGCAGAGTCTGCAGCAATGCAGGCTCTGCTACCCAGGCTACGGGTGCCAGCCAGAGATCCACTGGTGTAAGAAAGGCACGGAAAAGCAGTGTGGAGATGTGGTCGGAGAGTGGGCCCGGCGAGTCCAGTTCCACATACTGCTCCCGCATGGCCGCAAGGTTTGCGGAGTACGAGCAGCGCGGCAAGGAGCTGAGGATGGCCAGAGAGGATCTGCGTGCGACCCAGAGTCTGATGAGTACCGGATCCATAAAGAGCAAGCCAGAACTGAAGAAGAGGATAACATCGCTGAAGGGCGAGATTGTGAAGCTGGAGGCGAGGAGAGCGGAGGTACTGGAGGGGAGCGGTCTCTTCAAGGAGAAGCTGATCAACAGCAATCGGTTTGCCGCCACGAAATCCCCAGGTAAGGTGGAGGTGGATGATGGGGAGAGTAGTGGCGGCGAAGATAGTGAGGATGGTGGTGAAGAGGAGAAGATGGAGGAAAGTGTGGGAGTTGTAGCTACTCCAGGTGACACCAAGACCCAGGACAGCAACATTGAGGCTGGACAGGTGGCACTTCCGCCAAGCGAGAGTGAGGAGGATGACGTGGAGGGTGAGGCTGGGGGTCTGCTGAGGGCAATTGTGATGCAGGAGTCCCCAGCCCACCTCCAGAATTTCACCTTTGGGGACGAGGAGTGTGAAGATGTGGTGGTCAAGCAGAGGTCCAAGAAAAGGAAGACAAAGGAGACGGTACAATATGTATTTGTCCCCTTCCAGCAGTCTGGGCCAGCTGCAAAGCTGGTTCAGGCTGCGGGCTCCCCCAAACTGCCAGCCCCCGTTCCTGTGGTGGAGCGGGGCCAGCACGGGGAGTACAGTAAGGCGTCAGGAAAGGCTAAGGGCGCAATAGTTGTGAAGCCCACCCATCCTATCGGAATTAAGGGCAGGATGGGCTCATGCCGGGCAGCTCTGGCACTGCAGGACCGCCCCAGGGTGGCAGGGGGCGTGTCCAAGTGCCAGAGGAGAGTTACGCTGCCGTGTGCTCGGGGGGCGGTTCCCCGAGTACTGTGGGCACTACTGGCGCCGCGGGGCACTCCCCTGTGAGGGGGGGGAGTGTCCGGGCGCCAGAGAGCGTTGAGTCCGTGTGCTCGGGGGGGCGGTCCCCCGAGTACAGTTTGTTCTGCGGGCGCTGCTGGGAACTCCCCTGTGAGGGGGGGGAGTGTCCCGGTGCCTGGATCATTGCCCAGTCAGGAGGAACCATCATCAGCAGCAGCAGCCAATCCGGACAAAAAGAATGTAGTTAAGCCAGCAGTACTACAATTCCCAGCCAGCCCAGAATCAGTTAGGCAGGGTATGAGTGAGAATGCTGAGTGTAGTAGTGTTGTGGATGAGAGGAGTGTCAGTGGAGTGAATGTTGGTGGGAGTAGTGGTATGGATGGAAAAAAGGATGATGTGAGTGGTGGTGTGAATGGTGGTTCTGGGTCTGGGTCTGGGTCTGGCCCGGCTGCCCCCCCGGCGGTGACTGCTCCTAGGAGCTATGCTAATGTCGCTGCCGGGGGTCCAGGGGGGTCCCCGTCCGTCCCCGGGGGTTACTTGCAACAGCGCCTCCTGGAGGCTCTGCGTAGGGGAGACAGGTCGATCCAGGTAGAGGGAAGGGGTGAGGTCGACCTGTCTTTCTGGATAGAGAGACACAGTTTGGGGGCTTTCCGAGAGCAGAATGGGGAGGTGGTCTGATCCCTCCCGACAACCGGGCAGGACAATAACCGCAGGAATGTGGTCCGTCTGATTTGGAGGGGTGAGGATGCGTGCCCACCTCGCGCTAAAGTGGTTGAGCTCCTCCTCCAGATGGAATTCAGGGCGAGTGACATCTTTGCCCTGATCCACCCCTACGGTACGTCCGAGTTTGACGTCAGTTTCGTTCGGCCAGAGGGTCTCGAACTCTTCTGGTCAAACTACGAGGTGGCGAAGAACGAGCCCGGCTGGCGGGATTTTGCCGTAAAGGCAATTTCCCGTCAGAACTCGGTCAAGAAGGTGACCGTTTTGACCCGTAACGAGTCACTTTCTTGTTACGACATCATGACCTGGCTCGGTCGGTATGGGGATGTGACGGACATGCCCAAGAAAAACATTGATGAGCACGGGATCTGGTCCGGGGCCTGGACGTTTTCTGTCAAACTCAGGCGTTCAGGGAGTACGGTTGCCCACATTCCGTCAGCCGCCTTCCTTGGACGTGACAGGATCCAGGTCTTCTACCAGGGGCAGCCAGCGGTAGCCCCACCCATTTTAGCGCAGCCTGTACTGTACAGGTCTGTGCTTTGTGTGGTGGGGTGGGTCATCTGGCCGCATCCTGTAGGCAGATCCGCTGCCATCTGTGTGGTGTCCTCGGGCACCCTTTCAGCCGTTGTCCTAGCGCCTTCGCCCGTGCGGCGGCCGCTCCGGCTGGGGAGAGCTGTGAAGTTGCCTCGGCTGGAGAGGGTACGAGCAGGGATGGGGGCGCACCAGGGCTAGTGAGGAAGAAGGGCCCCGCCAAACTAAGGCGGGAGGAAAATCGGAGGAGGAGTAGGGAGCAGGAGAGTGCCCAAGTGACGGGGGTAGCTCCGGCCCCTGCTCCTGAAGCTGGCCCTGAAATGACTGAAGCCCTGGAGGAGGACGTGCTGGATGAGGAGGTCAGGAGACTGGGCGAAGAGGAAGGCAATATGGCCGACTCTTCCGATTCCTCCCACTATGAAAGTGTGGATGAGGAGAGTGTAGAGAAGGCCAAAAAGAAAGACAAGGGCAAAAGGAAAGGGAGAAAGAAGAGGTCCAAGCCCTCTCTCCCTCGTACTGCGGGCCGGGTCCAAAGCGGAAGCCTGACTGCCCCCCCTCTGGTTGACCTGTCAAACCGGTACCTCGTCCTTGATAACATCTCCTCCCCCTCCTTGGAGGGGGAAGGTGAGGGCGAGGTGCCTAGGGAGAGAGAGCCTCTGGGGGGAACTGGGCCCTGTCCTGTTGAGGCACCTTCCTCGGAGGGCAGGGCTAGACCGGGGTCGGACGGAGACGGGGACCATATGGACCAGAGTGAGTCCAAAAAAAGGGGTAAAAGCGGTCCTGCCCTTTCTTCTTCTGGGGATGAGGGGACGAAGAAGAAGGGGAAGAAAAAATAAAGGTGAGGCCGTCTAACTCAATCACTCATGATGGCGGCACTCACCCCATTGACGCTGGCATCCATTAACTGTGCCAGCATAAAGTCTGAGACGGCTAGATTCGCAGCCTTTGATTTTCTCGGCCGTGTTGAAGCCGACATTTTGTATCTGCAAGAGACCAGGTTGTCAGATTTAGCCTCCCTGGTAAAAGCCAGAAGAGTGGAGGCGCGGGCCCTCCCACTGGTCTCTTGCGGCTGAGCCGTATAGTGGGGTGGCCGTCCTTTTTACCGCTCCGGTTGAATGCTGACGGGTTATTGAGTTAGAAATGGGGAGGTGCCTGATCTTAGATGTCCTCATGAAGGGGCAAGAGCTCCGGCTCATTAACATCTACGCCCCACAAACCAAGTGGGGCCGCAAAGATCTCTTTATGAGGATTAAGCCCTTCCTTTTTACTAGCCGGCAAGTGATTTTTGGAGGGGACTTCAATAATGTCACGAGGTCCCAAGATAGGAGAGGTTCCAATGGTCCGCTGGCTTACGATAGCGTGGCCCTCAATAATATAGTTAGGGAAGCTCGCCTAGAGGACGCCCACATCCGGAGCCCCTCAGGCCATGTGGGTTTCACCTATCATCGAGGTAGCTGCAGGTCTAGGATAGACAGGTTTTATTTAAAGGAGGAAGCCGTCTCTTCCGCAGTGTCCGTGGTTGAGGTGGAATTCTCCGATCACTGTATGATTTTGTTTTCCTTGAATGTTTCAGAGACCCCCCGGATGGGTAAAGGTTATTGGAAGCTGAATTCGTCCCTCCTGGAGGAAGCGGAGATAAGACAGTCCTTTGAGGATTTTCTTCAGAGTCAGGTACCTTTACTGGACTTTTGTAGTAGTAAGTCAGAGTGGTGGGAGATATTCAAGAAGCGGGTTGCGGGGTTCTTCCGCCAGCTCTCGAGCCTCAGGTACCTGAATAGGTACCGCCTGTATCAGGGTCTGAGGAGGAAACTCGAGCTCCTTGTCTCGACTGGAGGTAGCCGGGAGGATATCTCCAGAGTGAAATCCTTGCTGATGGGATGTCAGTACGATAGGCACGCATCTTTGGTTTTTGAGAGGGATTACGGGAGGTACCGCTCGCCCGACCCTTACAAGAACTGTAAGATGTCAGTGAGTAGTAAAGTGGTCTCAGGACTGATTGATAGTACGGGATCTCTGAGTCGGTCCAGATCAGGGATCCTGGAGGTCGTCAGATCCTTCTACTCGCACCTCTTGGGAAGGAAGGATCTAGATCGAGACGGGATGTCGGCTTTCCTGGCTGAAACTATTCCTGAGCCAGGGGTAGACCCCTCTCTTGATGTTTTGGCAGAAGAAATCAGGGAAGAGGAAGTGAGACTGGCGATCGAGTGGCTCGCCCCCAAGAAGTCGCCAGGTCCGGATGGCTTAACATCCGAGTGGTACAGGACCTTTAAGGAGTCTTTAGCTCCCCTCTTGACTGAGGTATTCAATGAGTGTCTCTCCTCGGGCACTCTACCAAAGTCAATGAGGAGGTCAGCCCTGATTCTTCTGTCAAAGGGTAAAGATCCTAGCCGGATTGAGAATTGGAGGCCCATAGCTCTTCTCAATACGGACAGGAAGCTTCTGGCCAAGATACTGTTTAATCGGTTGGTGAAATTTGCACCCCGGCTCCTTTCGGGGGCCCAGCACTGCTCTGTGCCGGGCCGAAGCACCTTAAGTGCTGTCCTCAGTGTCAGGGAGGCAGTGGAGCGGAGTAGTGCGGGTCTCTGGAAGGGGTACATGCTGTCCTTGGATCAGGCCAAAGCATTTGATCGGGTGAACCACGAGTACCTCTGGTCCGTCCTCCTGAGATATGGCTTACCGAGTACTTTTGTGAATTGGCTTGTCACCTTATATGCAGGGGCAGAGAGTTTCCCGCTGGTGAACGGTTGGTCTGGCCGCTCTTTTGAGGTGGGGTCCGGAGTCCGTCAGGGTTGTCCTTTTGAGCCCGCTGTTATACGTGTTCGCAATCGATCCCTTCGTCCGGAGGGTAGATTGTGGGCCGTTGGCGGGAGTCGGGATGACTCTGGCGGAGCCGGATGTCGCCCAGAGAGTAGTGGCGTACGCTGATGATGTCACTATTTTCGTCTCCTCACGGGAGGAGGTCGATGTGGTGATGTCAGAGGTGGACCGCTACTCGGAGGCATCCGGGTCCAAGATCAACCGGGATAAGTGTGAAAGTCTCTGGCTGGGAGAGGGAGATCCCACGTTTGATCTCCCGGACACCCTTCCAGGGCTCCAAGAGTCAGCAAAAATTCTGGGCATCACATTCGGCCAGGATGATTATCCCACCAAAAACTGGGACGGTAAGCTCCAGGATGCCACTCAGAGGGTGAACCAGTGGAAGGGTTGGTCTTTGACCCTCAGGGAAAGGGTACACCTGATCAAATCGTACCTGCTCCCCTTGTTTATCTATCTGGGCAGTGTATGTATCTTACCAGAGGCTTACTACACTAGGGTCTACAGCCTGTTTTTCCAACTGTTATGGGGGAACAGGTTGAACCTAGTCAAGAGGGAGGTTACGTACCGCACGAGGAGACTAGGGGGTTTATCTATGGTAAACCCCGTGGTGTTCTTAACGAACACCTTCTTGAAAGCCAACATTGCAAACCTCTGGAAAGAGAGGGCTCCTCCGTGGGTACTCTCCTGCAAGGAGTGGTTTCAGCCTTTCTTCCAGGAATGGGAGACAGGAGGGCAAGTGAAGGACCTCCGTACGCCCCATGGATATCTTCCGGCTTACGCTACCCCGACTCTGAAGGCGATACGTCGGTTGCGTCTGGGAGTGTGGGAGATCAGGACCCAGTCAAGGCAGTTCCTTGACAAACGGGTTCTGTTGACCCACTTCCAGAAGCCTCTGGCGCTCAGGGACTGCCCAGGTCGGGATCTGAGGGTGGGGTTGTATCTTTTAAACATGAAAAGGATCCCCCAGAAGTTTTGGGACTTGGCCTGGCGCTGCTTTCAGGGGAAGCTATGTGTAAAGGACAACCTGAAGTACAGGAACTCTGATGACCGGGGATGTCCCCGAGAAGAGTGCGGGGACACGCTGGAAAGCATGGACCACTTCCTGCTTCATTGTCCCTTTAACATAGGGGTCTACAACAGGGTGGGCGCTTCCATCGGCTGGAGTCAACTTGCCGGCCTTGCCTATCCGGAGTGGGCTTATGGGGCATTCAGGAACCTGGGTGGCCGAGATCGGGGCACTTTATTTTTAGTCAGTTTAGTGGTTAGGTACTACACGTGGAACGCACGGTGCTTAGTGTCGACCCAACAGAAAATCCTCTCCGAGGTGGAGGTCTGTAGGAACATCACCGGTGACCTCGGGAAGATCAGGTCTTTGGAGTATGGCAGTCTTGGTACCAGTAGGGCTTCTCTCCTGTGGAGAGGTTTCTCATTTCATGTGCCCTAGGTACTAAACCTTTTGGGTAGAGTACCTTTTATTTTTGGTTAGGGGCAGTGTTATAGGGGTAGAGTTAGGGTGAGGGTAGGGTCAGATTTATTGTAGGGATAGAATTAGGGAGAATTGTAGGGGGAGTTAGGGAAAGAGTATAAAATGATTTATGTATCAGGTCTGCCATCCTTCTCCCTGGTGGTGGGCTGATGCATGTACACATTAGCTTTTTGTTTTCAATTTACATGGTATGAAGGGCTTACAGGCAACCAAACTTGGGCCTAAAGGGGGTGGTGGTTCAGAATGTATAAGTTTGTATATAAGTTGGTTGGGAGGAGTGTTAGGTGGGGAGGGTGTATTTGTGGGTGGTGGCTTTTTTTTTTATTTATTTTTTTTCAGTGGTATTTTGGGGACCTGACATGGGTCAGTTAAGGACTGGACTTTGAGAACTGTATGGACTCTGACCCATGTACAGGAGGGGTGGTGTGGGTGAGGGGACAGTTTTAGTGTAGGTGTTTTCCGTTACTTTCTGTAGTATATTTTTGTGTATTTTCAGTGATTTTTGTATATATTGTGTTTTGTATTTTATATTGTTTTATATTGTTTTATATTATATAGTGTATAGTGGCAGTCGGGTCAGTAGTTAAGTGGTGTCATATGTGTTTATGTGTATATATGTGTGTGCGTTTATGTGTATATACATGTGTATGTATATATATATATATATATATATGTGTGTATGCTTGCGCATATGCATGTATACATGTTTGTGTATAAAATTTTATATTTTATTTTTTCCTCCTTGGGGGTGCTGCTCCCCTCCGGTGTCTCTGCTCTACTCGCCTCCGGCTTCGCGGTCTCGCTTTTTGGCGGTGTTGTCCTCTTTTTCGGTTCTGGCTTGCTCTTTTTGGGTCCGGCGTTCGCCGGTTTCTGGGCCGCGCGCGGGTCCTCTCTGGCCGTCCTCGGCTCCTTGCCGTGCTGGGCGTGCTTCGCGGGCCTTGCGGCCGTGCAGGGGCGGTGCGTGGGGCTGGGCTCTTTGGGCCCTCTCTCCGGCCGCATCTCCGCGCTGCTTTTCCCTGCCCTTCTTTCACCGGTGGATCTCTGGCTGGGAGGCAGAGTGTTATTTAGTAGCAAGTTGTGCTGAAATATTAATTTTTTTTTTTTTTTTTTTTCTTTCCCCTGGGTAAGGGTAATTTTTGAGTTACAGCCAAGTTGTGCTACTTTTATGTTCCTTTTCTTTAGTTTTATAGCCAAGTCGTGCTTTATTTTATGTTTTATATATTCTTGTAAGCCAAGTTGGGCTATTTTTATGTTCTTCTTTTTTGGAATGCGTGTTTGTGTGAGTTATTTTGTCTTTTGGTATGGGAAAGTAAAAGTATATTTTAGTAAATTTGGGCTGGCCGGTTAGGCAGATTTTGTTTTTGTAATTTTATTTATGTTTGTTATAGCTGGTTAAGCTTGTTTTTGTTTTATGTTTTGTATCAGATTTGTTTTTCATTTTTATAATAGAGTTACAGCTCCCAGCAGATCTTTCTTACTTTTATATGTAAGGATTTGCTTTATCTATATCAGTTATCTACTTATTTTTCTTTGTCACTTTTTCCTATTTTGGATGACATTTTGGTGCCTTTAGAACCAATTACCAGGTTTCCATAGAGTTATGGTCTCAACATACAATGGTTTCAACTTACAATGGTTTTCCTGGAACCAATTAATATTGTAACTTGAGGGACCACTGTAGTTATTGAATTATTTAGATGTGGTGAAAAAGCTAAAAAAAAAACTCAAAAACAAAAGATCCAGAAGGAAACCAGCAGCCAAACCTATTCGGACAGCAGGAAAAAGGAACAGACTATTTTTTCTACTACATGAAGTAAATTTCCCACTTTTGCCTATGTGTGCCAAATTTATTAATGCCGTGCAACAATTTAGTAAATTTGTCGCACATAGTAAAAAATGAAGTAGAAAAAAACAGGGTAAAAACCAGACTACATAGTAAAAGATTAGTAAATGCCCCTCAATGTTTTTAATTATGTACATTGATTATATCTACCTCAGCCATTAGCTGCATTCTTTGTGTGTAGTCTCCTATCAGTTGGTTCCTCCAGTACCATGCTACCGTGCATTTTTCCTTTAGATATTTTTAAATGTATGTCCTTTTGAGCATATGTGTTTAATAAACTTGGTTTTTATAACCTGATTTTGGATCGTTATACACTTATTCTCTGGTGTTTTTTATTTAGGTTTATAGCGTAGATCTTTGATATATTGGGACTTATGTGTCTTATAGATTTATTAAAAAGAAAAACTTAATGTTTACATTGACAATATTCAATAAGTATTCAGAACCTTTGTTATGGCCCTTGACATTTAGCTCTGGGGCCTCTCATTTCCACCCCTTGTTCTGAGTCTTTTGTGGTAAATTCAGTAGACTGGACATGAAAGTACTTTAGTGCCATCCAATCAGTAATGGTGCCCTAGAGTGCCCTCACTCAGTATTGGTGACCTTTTAATATTCCCACTTGTCACTGATACATATCACAGAGGGGTTAATTGCGAACCCACATTGAAAAGTCTTCATGTTTTTCTGAACTTATAGCCAAATTACTATTTTGTGTTTTCTTTTCATTTTGTAAAACTGGTTATTCCAGTTGGCATTTGTGTCAGCAGTATGCTGTAGAATGAAGAAATATACAAGGCTAGGATCACACTGTGTTAGTCATTCCGTCAGATGTATCAATGGGGTGCCGACATATATTGTAATGGAGGGCAGCAGATGCCATTTATTTCAGTGGCCCGAATGGAGCAATGTGCCGTATGCTCCATCTTCTCTATCGTCAGAGGACTCTGGTCTGCTGCTGCATTCAGTCCACTGAAAATAGTCCAAAATAGTCCAAAGCCACTAAAAGTAAAAGCATAGTAGCTGAGGTGCAACTCTTCCTATGTGGCCGAAAACCTTGAGGGGAATTTATTATTGTTGGTGTAGGTGAAAATTGTTTGTCCACCTTTATTTTGTGTGGTGCCAATGTGTAGGTGCTCCAGATTTATTAAATGGTTGCAGGACATGTGACAAAGTTTGGTACACATTTTCACTCTACAGCAATTTTTATGTTTTACTGGTATCCCATTTTTACTTTTTATCCTGTTGTGCAATAAATAGCGACTTTTCTACACACAACAAAAGGCGAAGCCATGTCTGGACTAGTGTATATTTGCAACTTTTTGGGGGTGTTTGAGCAAAAATTAGCGACAACTTTTAAAAGCTTCAGTTGATATATCCTTAACTGCTATAAAAAGCTAACCATGCACACTACATTCAAGTTGTTTTCTTGTAAGAGTCTACATGCATTGCAACTTTTTGGGTAATTTTTGGTGACCTTTTGAACCACTGCACAAAAATTGTAGCCCATTCATTTTGAATACACTTCTGGCTATGGCTCGAAAGCTGGAGGGGCAGTATTGCAAAAAACACCAGAAAAAAATCCTGTGTGGAAACCTAGCCTTAAAGGGGTACTCTGCTGCTCAGAATTTGGAACACACTGTTACAAATGCAGGAGCCGGCGCCGGGAGCTTGTGACGTCATAGCCCCACCCCCTCATTATGTTACACCCCAGCCCCTTAATGCAAGTCTATGGGAAGAGGCGTGATGGCTGTCACGATCCCTCCCATACACCTGCATTGAGGGGGTGGTGCTATGACGTCACGAGCTCCCGGCGCTGGCTCCAAGATTCGAACAGTTTGTTACAAACGCTGAGCAGTGGAGTACCCCTTTAACCAATGATAAATTCCCTCCTATGTGCAAGAAAAAAACACGTTTTTACTGTAAATTGTTGCATTTCATGTAAAGCTATTAAAATCACATTAAAGGGGTACTCCCATGGAACACTTTTTTAAAAAGCAACTGGTGCCAGAAAGTTAAACAGATTTGTAAATTTCTTCTGTTAAAAAATCTTAATCCTTCCAGTACTTATTAGCTGCTGAATACGACAGATCAAACGGTTTTCTTTTTGCTGACATCTCTGTCCATTTTAAGAATTGTCCAGAGTAGGAGAAAATCCCCATAGCAAACATTTGCTGCTCTGGACAGTTCCTAAAATGGACAGAGATGTCAGCAGAGAGCACTGTGGTCATGATGTCAGCAGAGAGCTCTGTATTCCAAAAAGAAAACCATTTCCTCTGTAGTATACAGAACCTAAAAAGTACTGGAAAGATTAAGATTTTTTAATAGAAGTAATTTACAAATCTGTTTAACTTTCTGGCACCAGTTGATTTAAAAAAAATAGTTTTCCATGAGAGTACCCCTTTAAGGGTCTGTACACACCTACAGTAAAGCCGCAGATTTTAATGTAAACTTAATGCCTGAAGACTTTCAGCTTTAAAGGGGTACTCCTCCTCTAGACAAGTTATCCCCTATCCAAAGGGGATAAGAGGTCTAGGGGTGGAGTACCCCTTTGATTCCTGCACATCAAATATGTGCTGGATACTGTATGTGTGAATACACCCTAAAATGAGTATTGTTTTTTTAACTGTATATACATACACTACATATAACTTTACATCTGAATATAACTTTAGGGCATCGTTTAGACTCATATGCTCTTTGATATAAAGCTTCTAGTCTTCGAGTCTGCACATACACTGTATACTGAATAGAATAGAAGTGCCTCTTTTTTGACAGCATTCCATTTGAGAGAATGAACAATACAGAGCAGAAATTTGACCTTAAGGTGCAGTGCCCGCATACAGTCTTCTTTCGATGGGTGTGGAGCCTTTAAAAAGGGGAGTGTTCTGTCCTTGATGGCTGAACATTGAATACACATGTCTTATCAGTCTACACAGGAGCTGGAGCGATGCTTTCCATCCCTTGGCTGTGGTCTTGCTGCCTGGACACACAGATCCTTGTATGCATATTGCTCTTTGGACTGCTGGGTATTGCAATCCGTACAAGACTGAGAAACAAACATGTTCTACTGGATCCGCAGGGAAGAGCGGTGCTGATCACCGGCTGTGATTCAGGCTTTGGGAACCTGCTGGCACACAGGCTGCTTGATCTGGGGTTCACAGTCTTCGCTGCCTGTCTGTTTCCGGATGGAGATGGAGCGCAGGCTCTGAGACACCATTCAGCCCCTGGGCAGGTGAAAGTCATCCGGCTGGATGTAACTAGTGATAAGGAAATAGAACAGGTGAAACAATATGTGCAGGACAACCTCCCTGAGAAAGGTAAGAAGTGTAGAGGCCGACATTTATCATCGTCTTTAGACTGTTTTCTTTTGTCTAGAAACGGTGCAAAAAGGCTCAAGCAGGGTTTATTTGCGCCTTTTTGTTTACACATTTCTACTGATTTTGAGTTGCAATCCACAGATTTTGACAATACACATGATATGGAAGGGTTTTATGAACTGCACCTTTTTGTGAAAAGGTGCAAAAAAGGCGCAAAAACACTGAAAAGTCTCTAAAACTTCACCAGCCATGACTTAGCTTTTTGATGTATGTGAAGAGAGAAATTTCAGAAAATGTGACCTGCACAAAACCATTTCATAAATGTGGTTCTCCTACACATTACCAGCACACAAAACAAAGGTGTAGAAAAATGCTTCACTTACACTACAATGATAAATGCCGGCCATTAGGTGTATTCTGTATTTTACAGGTAAAGCAGAGTAGTTTGACATTTCACCAAACTTCTCAATATATCACTAATGTATAATCTGCAGATAAGATGAAATATCTCAATGTTGCAACATAGACTATATAAAAATTATAATTCTTTATTTACCGTATTTATCGGGGTATACCACGAACCGGCCTATAACACGCACCCTCATTTTACCAAGGATATTTGGGTAAAAAAAAGTTTTTTTTACCCAAATATCCTTGGTAAAATGAGGGTATGTGTGCATGTGTATACCCCGATACACTGTTTCTGACCCCACAGAAGCCCCCAGGAAAGGCAGCGGAGGAGAGGCCATCGCTGCCCGCTTCTCTCCCCAGCCTTTCCTGGGGTCTAGAGCCCTGCTGCCGCCGCTTCTCTTCCCCTGGCTATCGGCACCACTGCACCATTACCTTCCCCATCCCCGGTTTTATAATTACCTGTTCCCGGGATCGGGTCCGCGCTGCTTCTGGCTCCGGTGTCTCCTGTGTTGTTGCTATGCGCTGCGAGACGCAATGACGAGTGACGTCTTCAACGCAACGTCACTCGTCATTGCACAGCGCATAGCAACGACGCAAGAGACGCCGGAGCCAGAAGCAGTGCAGCCCCGATCCCGGGAACAGGTAATTATAAAACTGGGGATGGGGGAGGCAATGGGCCAGTAGCGACGGCAGGTCTCTGGACCTGCAAAAGCCGCTGCAGTTCATTGATTTAAAGCGCCCGCTTTAAGTCATTGAACTGCAGCGGCTTATCGGCATATAACACGCAGATAGACTTTAGGCTAAAAATTTAAGCCTAAAAAATGCGTGTTATATGCTGATAAATACGGTATATAGCGCACTCAGATTCTGCAGCGCTGTACACTCAGATTGGACCATGTCCCCATAGGGGCTCACAATCTAAACTTATCAGTATGTGGTATGGTGTGAGATGCAGGGCAGATGGCATTAACCCCTTGTATTCGTGATGCCAGAGCGGGGTTTATCCTCAGTACCACCCAAAGGTATACTGCTGGATCCTGGGCTAGACACTGGGGCAATAATGACTTCGATGCCAAGTTACGGACAATGTTAGCTTTACTGAGTGACAGATGGTACAATCTATACAGTACAGCCGGGCCCACAGAGGTGACCAGTGACTTCAGAGACCTTAAAGGGGTACTCCGGTGAAAACCTTTTTTATTTTAAATCAACTGGTGGCAGAAAGTTAAACATATTTGTAAATTACTTCTATTAAAAAATCTTAATCCTTCCAGTACTTATTAGCTGCTGAATGCTACAGAGGAAATTCCTTTCTTTTTGGAACACTGATGACATCATGAGCACAGTGCTCTCTGCTGACATCTTTGTCCATTTTAGCAACCATGCATAGCAGATGTATGCTAAGGGCAGCATGGTGGCTCAGTGGTTAGCACTGCTGCCTTGCAGTGCTGGGGGCTTGGGTTCAAATCCCACTAAGGACAACAATAAATAAAGCGTTATTATTATAATAACATCAGCAGAGAGAACTGTGCTCGTGATGTCATCAGAGAGCATTCCAAAAAGAAAAGAATTTCTTCTGTAGTATTCAGCAGCTAATAAGTACAGGAAGGATTAACCCCTTAAGGACCAGGGGTTTTTCCGTTTTTGCATTTTCATTTTTTGCTCATTGCCTTTAAAAAATCATAACTCTTTCAATTTTGCACCTAAAAATCCATATGATTGCTTATTTTTTGCGCCACCAATTCTTCTTTGTAATGACGTCAGTCATTTTGGCCAAAAATCTACGGTGAAACAGAAAAAAAATCATTGTGCGACAAAATTGCAAAAAAACCCGCCGTTTTGTAACTTTTGGGGGCTTCCGTTTCTACGTAGTAAATTTTTCGGTAAAAATGACACCTTATCTTTATTCTGTAGGTCCATACGATTAAAATGATACCCTACTTATATAGGTTTGATTTTGTCGTACTTCTAGAAAAAATCATAACTACGTGCAGGAAAATTAATACTTTTAAAATTGTCATCTTCTGACCCCTATAACTTTTTTATTTTCCGTGTATGGGGCGGTATGAGGGCTCATTTTTTGCGCCGTGATCTGAAGTTTTTAACGGTACCATTTTTGCATTGATAGGACTTATTGATCGCTTTTTATTCATTTTTAAATGATATAAAAAGTGACCAAAAATGCACTATTTTTTTTCGCGTACGCCATTGACCGAGCGGTTTAATTAACGATATATTTTTATAATTCGGACATTTCCGCACGCAGTGATACCATATGTTTTTTATTTTTATTTACACTTTTTTTTTTTTTTTTTTATGGGAAAAGGGGGGTGTTTCAAACTTTTAATAGGGGAGGGGTTAAATGATTATTCCTTCACTTTTTTTTTCAACTTTTTTTTTTGCAGTGTTATAGCTCCCATAGGGACCTATAACACTGCACACACTGATCTTTATCATTGATCACTGGTTTCCCATAGGAAACCAGTGATCGTTGATTCTGCCGCTTGACTGCTCATGCCTGGATCTCAGGCACTGAGCAGTCATTCGGCGATCGGACAGCGAGGAGGCAGGTAGGGACCGGGCTATGCCGCGGCTATCCCGAACAGCCCACTGAGTTAACCGGCACTTTTTACTTTCAGCCACGCGGCTAAAGGGTTAATAGCGCGCGGCGCCGCGATCGGCGCTGCGCGCTATTAGGGGCGGGTCCCGGCTTCACTATGACGCGGGGCCCGCCGTGATATGATGGGGGGTTACCGTGTAACCCCGCGTTATATCACAGGAGCAGGACCAAGGACGTAGCTGTACGTCCTTGGTCCTTAAGGGGTTAAGATTTTTTTATAGAAGTAATTTACAAATATGTTTAACTTTCTGCCACCAGTTGATTTAAAAGAAAAAAGGTTTTCACCCCCTTAAGAGCTTGCTGGGACTTGCAGTGGTTTTGGCCAATTTAGTGCAGGCCACGTTGACTTGACAATAGATGACTGTGACTGACTTGACTAGAGAAAGACTAAGCTGTGACTTTAGCTTACTTGTAACTTGGGGATGCAGATTTGACTTGAGGCCTCCTATGACTCCAGACACTCTTAGGCTAGAATTCCACATGTTTTTTTGTTTTTTTTCCTGCATTTTTTTTTCACAGAAAAAAAAACCCAGTGCAATTTCCTGCATCTGGTGTTTTTCTGTAGTTTTTGCATTTAAAGAGTTACTCCGCCCCTAGACATCTGATCCCCTAGCCAAAGGATAGGGGATAAGGTGTCAGATCACGGGGGTCCCGGTGCTGGGGACCCCCGGGATCTCTGCTGCAGCACCCACCTTTTGCGGCTTCACGTCCCCTCCCATAGACTTGCATTGAGGAGCAGGGTGTGACGTCACTCGGGGGCGGAGTCGTGGCATCACGATCTCACGTCACCGTGGTCGGGAGCCCGAAGCCTCCAGCATTTATGGAAGCCGCAACAGGTGGGTACTGCAGCCGAGATTCCGGGGGTCCCGAGCGGCGGCACCCCCGCTATCTGATATCTTATCCCCTATCCTTTGGATAAGGGATAAGATGTCTAGGGGTGGAGTACCCCTTTAAGTGGAAATTTTATTTTCGGCCCCTTTAGCGTTTCTTTCAAAATTTGTTGGGCACCAAAAAAGAAAAAAAAAGATGCAGTAGGGATGGGAAAATGTATTAACAAAATTTCTATTTTTTATAACTAAATTTTAATGAATCTTTAATAAAGTGTGTGTGTGTGCGTGTTTAACTTTTTTATCCTCTTTTTCTTTTACATTTTTTAGGTAGTACTACTACTCCCACCATGGAACACACTTTTCCATGATGGGAGTAGTAGTACCTGTAGTAATAGACAGATCGCCACGGGTGTCACTACTGACACCCGATGCGATCGTCCATAATATAACAGAGATGCGGAGCGGCTCTATACAGCGCTCGCATCTCTGCACTATACTCCGGCCGGACAGTGATGTGAATAGAAATTTACCTCACTCATTCATATTTTCCACCCAGAGTGGGGATTGGCCAGATGGTTGCAGCCAATTGCCACTCTCAGAGGGAAATATGAATGAGTGATGTTCTATTCACATCACTGGCCGGAGTATAGTGCAGAGATGCGAGCGCTGTATAGAGCCGCTCCATCTCTGCAACAGAAAGGACGATTGCATTGGGTGTCAGGAGTGATACCCGATCTGTCCTTAACTGCAGGTACTACTGCTCCCAACATGGGGCACACGCTTCTCCATGCTGGGAGCTGTAGTACCTGCATGAATAGACAGGTTGCAGTAACTGCTGACACCTGTTGGGATCTGTCTATTAATGCAGGTACTACAGCTCCCAGCATGGAGCAGAGTGTGCTCAGTGTTGGGAGCAGTAGTACCTGCATTAAAGGAAAGATCACAGCAGATGTCACTCCTAACACCCGCTGTGATCCTCCTGTATAATGTATAGATGCGGGCGGCCGCTCTCCTATGGTCCCCTGCACTGCCGTATATATACACATATTCATATTTCCCGCAGAGAGCTATGATTGGCCAGATGGGTCCAGCCAATCACAGCTCTCTGCGGGAAATATGAATAGGTGTATATATAAGTCAGTGCAGGGGACCATAGAAGAGCGGCCAGCCGCATCTATACATAATATAGGAGGATCGCAACGGACCCGGGGCGATCTGTCAATTAGTACAGCTACTACCCTGCCCATCATGGAACAGTGTGTCCATGCTGGGAGTAGTAGTACCACCTAAAAAATAAAAGAATAAAAAGTGAAACACATACGCACACATTTTTATTATTAACGGCTACATTTTTAGTGCCCTGACCGCCCACATAAATTGATCCCTGTTTAGAAATTAATAAATATTTTGTTATAAAAAAGATACATTTCGTTAAATACAATTTTTCCATCACTACTGTGTCTTTAAAAAAAAAATGTTTTTAATGGTACCTTACAAAATTTTATTAAAAAAAACAAAACAAAAACATATCTATCACTTTTTTGGATCGCTAATGTCAAAAAATAGCAAAAAACATGAAAGTTAAAACCCACATGGCGTTTTTCTTTGCATTTTTACTCCCATTCTGTCGGAGAAAAACGCCACGATTTCAGTGGGAAAAAGGCCATAGGCTCAACATGCTGCGATAGGAGCTGAAAAAGAGTGAGAAAACTCCTTTTTGCCCCATATGCGCTTTTATAAAAAGCGCAAACGGGGGATAAAGGAGCCGACCGGACCGAACGTTTCACTGCGGTCGTAATAGGGAAAACTTAATGGGAACCCAGCCTATCACTACTGCTTCCAGTGACCCGGGCCCACTTGCACCCGCTGCATCTTTTGGTTGTGCTGCTTCTTCCTTCGGGCTATATAGATAGATAAATAGATAGATAGATAGATAGATCACACAGTGCTGCAAAAGTAAAAAGTAATAACCATTGTTCTTTTTTGAACTAATCTGCAACAAAAAAAGAGAAATGTGAAGCAGGGTATGCATTGGATTTCTGGGTCGTATTTTGCAAGAAGTTTTTCTGATGGAAAGATGTGCTGTATGAACCTACGCTAAGGAGAACGATCCAGCTACCACCTTTGTTTTCATATGTGATTTGCATAAGAAAAAAATAATTTTGCTAGTGCCATAGACCAGTGTTTCCTCAACCAGAATGCTTTCAGCTGTCCGGGCATGCTGTTAGTTATAGTTTTGCAACATCTGTAGGCATACTGATTAGGAAACGCTTCCATAGACCTATGCTACTCAACCAATATCATATGGCTGGATACAGCAACAAATAGCCATGTTAAAAGATAAGAAATGGGCACTGTTGGAATCAAAAACTTATTAGATGTTGTACATCGTGACAAGAAATTTTTAATATACTTCATAAAACAATGTGTCTCCTTTTTATAGAAATCATGGCTTATAAAGAAAAGCTCTAGGGGTCCCCATACCATCCAGAACATAATCTAATCCAGCTGCAGCATCATCTTTGTCTCAGCTGCAACAAAGTCCAGTAAGTGAGGACGGGACTTACACTCCTCTGTGTTCACTCCTGTCCTATCAGACGGCAGAATGAAAACAGAGAGAAAGGGGTTACAGGGCAGTCTGCAGTGATTGAATGAAGAAACACAGCCCAGCAGACTTGGGAGGAAGTGAATGCATGGTGAGTGAGAGCGGGCTCGATGCCTCCCTCAAACATGTCCTTTCCTGAGCAGTGGATGTCAGAATGAGTAAGCAGCAAAACAGAGGAATTGTTGAGCCAAATACAGAGGCTAGACACATAAAAAGACATGTAAAGCATCTGCATGACCTAGTGAGTAACATATATAAACATTATGGTTTTCTCCCTGTTGTATGAATTCTTTGAGGGCACTGGAGATACAGCACTTGTGTATCTCTGGCACTCCCATAGAATGTATGGAGCCCATGCCAGACCCACACTTCATGCAGCAGGGACATTCGGGCTCCATACTGGAGAAGTTTTTAAACAGTTTTCTGAGGCAGCTGAGCCCTCTGCACTGACATTTCCTGTCCTGTAGAGATCACTTCTCAGCAGTCTCCTTTTCGTCATCACAGGCAGGAGTTCCCTCTTTTATAAAGCTGCAGGCTGATAACACCATAGGCGATGGTTACAGCTACATCTACCTATACACCAACCTCTGTATAGGTCACAGAGAATGCCCACAGACATAAGTGTCTGAATGCGGGGGCTCTGTGTTTGGATCTCCACGATTTCCTGAGCGGCATCTCCAGCGCTCTCATAGTGCTCCTTTCAAACAGCTGGGTTCAATTCAGGAAATTGCGGGTGTCCTAGTGATTAGACCCCCAGTGATCAGACACTTTTCCCCTATCCTGTGGATAGGGGATAAGTTGTTTATCGCTGGACCAGGCATACTCTTCTGCTAAATCTGAGATTTGCCATGGAAAGACACCATGCTGGGTGATGCATTTACCAAGACAACCCTTTGATAGCAATTATTGTGCATAGGTCCTATTAACTAGACTAGGCGCAATAGCCGGCAAAATGCAATTATGTTTTTTTAGTCTCAAACAAATCAAGTTTATTGAGATGCAAAATAAGTGGAGAAAAAAATAACAATCCATCTTGCTAGGATGCAACCCAGCACTAAATATCGTAAGGTGGTGTACATAACAAGAATCCAAAACCATGGAACAGAGAACACGAATGGCTATGAAATCAAACAGAAGGTCCAGTAAAACGATAAGCATAGAAAATGAAAACAGGATAAGAAGTGTCAGTATAGGGATGGACATGTATTAGTGTTGGTCTGGGCAATGAGAGTAAGACATCCAGGGCTCCCACACTGCCATGAATCTAGCTACCATATCCTCACCTTAGTTTTTCTGAAAGAACAATGGAATTAACCCTGGCTACGACCGTATCAAGGGAGAGGTTGGGTTGTTTCCACACACATACGTGCCACTAATAGAATATAATTGGAGAGACAGAACAGCCTGTTGGCCATACAGGAGGAAGGGGATGGGTGTTGTTAGCCAAGTAAACAGAAGGTAGGGGATAGGGGACAGGGAAAGCCAGTAATGGTACTTATGAGAGAGACAACAAAATCCCAAAAATGATGAACCACTGGGCATGTCCACCATGTATGGCATATCTCCTGCCTGAGTACAACTCATGAAAAATAAAGATGAGGAGCTAGAGAACATGACATGAAGACGTGAGGCACATAGTAAGCCCTATGCAAAATCTTCAGAGAGGTCTCCATCAAGGACACCTGCCAACTGCCTCTACTAAGGAGCTTACAACAGGCCTGCCAACATTGCAGTGTGAAGGTAAACTGAAAGTCCTCCTCCCACTGTGGCGTGAAGCGTAACTTTGGTTCTTTAGGGGCATTGAGGTGATGTAATTAATAGGGAGGAGACAGGGGTGACTACAAGGCTGTGGATTCACACATGGAAGGGGAAATAAACAGTGACCAAGAAATCACCACCCCTAAGTATAAAAAATATGTGGCTCAGCGGCAGGTGGGGGAAATCGGTCAGTGAAGGTCTCAATAGATATCAAGCTCTTATGTACTAGAAAATCGGAAAGCTTGGTAGGTTTTTGGGCAACCCACCACTGGAAGTAAGTAGGACGAATACCAGGCAAGAAGGAAGGATTCTGAAAAAGAGGAGTCGGGACATGATGAAGGAGAAATCAGAAGTGAACCTGTGTGAGTGGAGTACAAACTGTGTGGAGGAAGAAACCAAATGAGCAATCAGGGAAGTAGACCACATAAGAGCCGCCAAGAAGTAGGGTTTAACAAGGACAGATTCCAAGGAGTCCCACAATGAAGTCTCCTTAAACTTATTTACTAAATTGAACTGGGCCAATGTAGCTGCATAATAATACTTCTAGAAATCTGGCACTAAGACACCTCCCAGCTGTTTATGATAATGGAATGTGCGGTCACTGCAAATAAAGCCAAACACATATTTTTGCATGGACCTCAGATCACCGAGATTCACAGGAATTGGAAGGGTGCAAAACAAATGCAAGAGGCATGGCATTATCACCATCTTACCCTGTCCCTACAAATCCATGAAAAATATGTGGTGTCCCAATACCGCATTCTATACGGTACTTGTTTATTTGTGGGTCCCCATAGCCAGAGTCCCTAGGAAAATCGCACCCTGCCGCTAGCCAGAACGGGGTGACTGCTGAAAACATTCAGCAGGCACCCCGGCACATTGCCGAGCGGGGTCCCGAGACCCCCCCCCCCCCCATATCGGCGATCGCCGCAAATCGCCGGTCAATTCAGACCGGCGATATGCGGCGATTCCGGTCCCCGACGGCGCTCCGGGCGGGGATCGGAACGGGATGTCTGCTTAATTCATTCAGCAGGCATCCCGTATCATCGCCGGGGGGGTTGCTGAGAACCCCCCATATCAGCGATTGCCACAAATCGCCGGTCAATTCAGACCGGCGATCTGCCGGCGATTCTGGGGCATTCGCGTCTATGGAGACGCGTTGCCCCGGAACAGCTAGATGATCTGGTGACGTAACAGAGTCACCAGATCAGCCAGTAGCATAGGCTGTGAGATGGAGCAGTAATGCTCCTCCCACAGCGATTTGATTGGACAGGTCTTTTTGGACCGTCAAATCAAATCTTTTGGCTGGAGTAGAGCCCTCCCTTGGTCTCCTCAAACCTCTGCTCTGCCCAGTAACGTGTTTTAGGTGAGCAGACCAGAGCTTGTGAGGAGACCAAAAGTAAGATCCCCCCCATACTATGCCCCTGCCCCCTTACCCAGTCAGGGAAAGTTTGTGCTAGGCAGGGGCAGAGTTTTATTCTATAAAAATAAAAAGTAAAATTTTTTTTTTTTTTTTTTTTGTGCCAAAACCCTTACAGGGACACTGGGCTTACCCTCATGATTTTTTTTTTTAGCACCTTTTTTGGAGATTAGCGGTCCGTGCCCCCAGCAGCAGGTCCGTGCTGTGTGGATGGACCGTGCCCCTGTGTGCGCCTGCCCTGACCGCTGACAGTAATATATAACTGATCAGCAGTTTTTTTTAGGTTTCAGGCAGGTGCTTTTTTTATTCCCCCCCCCCTTTTAGCGTCTTCTGTGCCCCCTGCAGCCACTGAGCCCTAATCAGTGGCGCACACAACTGATAAGGTACTCTCTCTTTGGCGCAGGTTTTTTTGCGTTAGAAGTACACCCTTATTTTTTTGGTTAGTGGGTTAGGTATAAAGTAGAACCCCCCCCCCCTACACATATACACAAAGTAAAGTTAGGCAATGGCTTGCAGGGCGTTTTCAGCGGAGGAGGCATATGCCATAATTGCCTCCGACTCTGAAAGCGCCAGTGAGGGTGACGAAGACCCCACTTTCCAGGTCTCTTCATCACTCTCCTCATCATCAAGTTCTGATGATGAACCCCTAAGGCGGCGGACCCGCCGCCGTGCGAGGCCAGATACTCCCCATGCAACTGACCCTGTGCCCCATACTAGCACTAGCGACTATGTCGCCTGTACTAGAATGCCGGCCCACCAGGCAAGTCCACCGGTACCCTCTACCGGTGAACCTGTCTGGACTACCCCAGAGAACTTTGAGCCCCTGATTCCTGGGTCTGTTGGCAACCCAGGAATCCAAATTGACATCGCCGGGTTCACTGAAATAGACTTTTTTAGTCAATATTTCAGTGACGACTTTGTCAACATGATGGTGACACAGACAAATCTGTACGCCAAACAGTTTGTCGCGCTCACGCGGGCTCTATTTTGGCCAGGCCCAACGGATGAGGACATTTTGGGGCCTCGTGCTGCATATGGGCCTGGACAAAAAGCCTAGTGTCAGGCAGTACTGGAGCGGGGACATCCTATACAAGACCCCGCTTTACAGTATGGCCATGACACGGGAACGTTTTGATAATGCAGCATGTCCTCCCCAAGGTGATCCTGCCTATAACCGGCTGTACAAGATACGGCCGATCATAGATCACTTTGGGACCAAATTTATGGAGGCCCACGTTCCCCAAAGGGAGCTCTCTGTAGATGAGGCTCTCATCAGTTTTAAGGGGAGACTCATTTTCCGCCAATACATCCCATCCAAGCGGGCGAGATATGGCGTGAAGCTGTATAAACTTTGTGAGAGTACCTCCGGGTACACTTACAAGTTTAGAATATACGGCTGAACAATTATAACTATAGAGTGTATCAATTCCCAAACACTCTGCAGCATCACCAGACCTAATAACTCCCCTAAATCCGGACGGATCTGCAATTCTCTTCCTAAATTCAGAGACTGTTTGTCTAGCTCAAGGTCCGCAACTACTGCCAGTCACTAAGCAACCTAAGGACTGTTTGTATGAGACTGTTACTGTGCCGTGGTTATTGAAAGAACTTCAGTAAAAGTTATTCAAGTTCAAGTTTAAATCTCCTTGTGGACCTTCAGTTAATTTTATGCATCTATCGTTACTGGGAAGGGCGGCGATAGGCCGGAACATTGATTCAGCATACCAGCCCTCAGCCTGGCGTCACGAACTCTAGGGTTAATATTAACCCCTTATATACTTATACCATACCACCACTGTCATACACCCCCCAAGGGCTACCACAAATACAATGGGTCCCACTCCTTGAGGTCAGTCCAAATTAGCTGAGTACAGCGAAGATATAAAGTTAGTTGGGAAATCCCTAAATAAGGGAGACTAGAGTGTGGTTACTGGAACTCGAAATTCAACTCAATAAGTGTAGAAATGTAAATGTTATTATACAGGACCCCAGATTTTCAGTTGTTGACTAATAAACCCGAAAGCTCAGAAAACACGGTCAGAGCCTGAAAATTGGTAGAGATGTTAGAGGGCTTGTTAGAGTAAGTAGCAAATTGTGTTGCACGGGCAAAAAGGGCTGGGGATAACTGGCATCCCTGAAAACGTACCTTTTTAGTTAGTTTTAATAGGGCAAGGGCAATTTGTCAGCTGTTTTACATAAGCAGTGGGGTTAGAGTACAACAGATGCAAGATCTCGACAAGCCGCCCTGAAAAATCCATACCATTAAAGACTAAAACAAATATTTTCAAGACACGCATTTAAACGCCTTTTCGATATCTAGAGCCAACAACATGTTGGGAACCAAAGTGGCTTTCGAGTGGTAAAGGCCATTGAGGACCTTTCAGACATTGTTGGGGTGCAGACATTGCCGGCATGCAATTGCATTTTTTGCAATCAGGCAGAAGAGTAAGCCTGGATTAGCCTTCATGATACAGCATTTTTATATCCACACCTTGCACATGCCATAACTTTCTAATTATTTTTTTAGTCGACATTCATGTGAAGGCTTGTTTTTTGCAGGATGTTATTTTTATATGACCTTTAAATTTGGCTATGCAGCAGTTTCTCTACCTTCTAGGTTTGAGTGCCTGTGTCGGCAGGGTTCATCAACTAAAGACTTGATCTCCGCTATTAATCCTCTGTTCAACTCTCAGGTCGGTGATACGGTGGTTGCTCATAGATATATGGGTCGCTGGGAAGAAATCTTAAATACTTAGATCTCGATTGACTAATAAAGGGTTATCAGGGAGAGGGCATGTAAGGGCCCATTCACACTGAAGAACTTCCTCACTGAATTTCCTCTACTTTTCCATTCAAAAACCACTGCACACAAGTAATTTGAAGCAGATTCTCAAGCAGAATTTTCATGTGGAAATTCTGCCTAGAATCAAGGCCCCATTGATGTCAATAGAAGTTCCCCATTGAGCCCTGCGTAGAACTGTTTTCTTAATCCCGGATTCCTGACCATTCTGTCCATTCCTGCAAGGGATGTCTCCATAAATCTCCATTGACATGTCAATTCTTGAAGCAGAAAGTAATCCCCGTCAGGATCTTCTATTGACATCAATGAGGTTTTGATTCCACAAGGATTTCCGGTAGAATTAAATGACTTGTGTTCCATGGTTTTTGCATGTAGAAGACAGCTGTGTGTTTGTCCCCCCCCAGTTGGACGTCCAATCCGACCTCTTCCAGGAGACAGGCTCCATAGGAGACAGCACAGCATCTTTATTCTGTGGCCACTTTACATGATGCAACATCTAGACCATATGAATAAAAACAGCTATACTATAAGCAACCACAAATATTTCATGCTGCCATGTACCAGTAGTGTAATAGCTGGCTTGAGAAACAGCCCCCCCCCCCCTTTGGTGCTGCTGCTAATCTGTGCTGATGGGGATGTGCTTTGGACAAAACCAATCTCCTTCTCCCTCTGGCAGCTTGCAATTGTCCCTTTTCTTATTTCCCTTGCACTTGGTGTCTTCTCAGCAATACTGCCATGCTGCTGCAGAGCCCCTTGTCCTTTCCTGACAAGTAGAGAAGAAAGCTATTTCTACTGGCTGCTCTGCAGAGACCTGACTGTAGGGGAGTGGTTGAGCATATGTGTCCACTAGCGCTTAGTTTAATAGGACATGTACCATGCTATGCATGTTAAACTTAAGGGGGTGCCATGCTATGTAAAAATAAATTCTTACCTCCTCATTGGGTTGTTTCTTAACAGCATGTAAATGACTAACCTTGTTATACATGAGCTATACAACAAGTATATTTACAGGTGTACAACCCCTTTAAAATAGATCTAAAGTGGCAAAGCAAAAAAAAAAAAAATGTGATTCATGTGAAATGGCAATTATTGTGCTATACTAGTAAGGTTAAATGCCAATGTTTACTATGTGCTCCAAATCTTCGAATCTTGGATATCATGCATAACAGCATGTAAATGACTAACCTTGTTATATATAAGCTATACAAGTATATTTACATCATTAATAACCTTGTTTTATATGAGTCTGCATACTTTTTGCTGTGACCTACACCAATGGATGTTCTATATCTGGACTGGTTATCCGGATGGTCACGGGCATAAGAGCAGGGACTAGTGCTGTCTTCCTCCTTGGACGTCTTGTTTTATATGAGCTAACCTTGTATACATGATGTCCAAGACTCGAAGATTTGGAGCACATAGTAAACATCGGCATTTAACCATACAAGTATAGCACAATAATTGCTAGTTCACATGAATCACATTTTTTGCTTTGTCCTACTTTAGATCTATTTTAAAGGGGTTGTACACCTGTAAATATACCTGTTGTTGTATAGCTCATGTATAACAAGGTTAGTCATTTACATGCTGCTAAGCCTGATGCAAATATACTTGTTGTACAGCATATATATATATATATATATATATATATATATAACCTTATAATAATGTTAGTCACCATGTCACGTGGATTTTGAATAAGCTGACACTGCTTTCCAGTGGTGCAGTGCATGGCATGCAACAAGGTAAATTCATACAACGAAAATTACCTGCTCAAATGGGCCTCGTAAAGAGGTAAATGAAGTAGCAGTACTATGATGCATAATATGGTACTGGTTTATGCTTTGCTCCTTTAGGCAGCAGTACACATGCCTATATATATTGGCAAACATGCAAATACTACACAGTAGACCCTGTTGTTAACCCAAATCAATCCATTATAATTCTTCCATTTTATTTACAAGCTGATTTTTTTCCCCCCTTCTTCCAGGGCTATGGGGACTGATAAACAATGCTGGTATATCCATGTGGGGAATGGTTGAATGGCTGACAATTGATAAATTCCAGAGGGTTCTTGATGTCAATCTACTAGGATGCATTAGAACGACCATGGCTTTTGCTCCACTTATCAGAAAAAACAAAGGTGAGATATGAACTAAAAAAAAACTTAATAAATAGGAATTTGCACTTTTCATTACACCTTATCCAATGGCTTGGTAACATTGTGACTGGGGCCAATAGTTGCTTCTAGGAAATGGGACTAGTAATATAGGAAATTGTGTGTGAACCGGAGGTCAACATTATTATTATTTAAAAGGGATATTCCATCTATAACTGTGTACCCATAGATCATATAGTTTCCTCTCTGGGACTTCTTTTGACATTTTACAGCATATAACTTGTTGTCTTTGGGAGTTTCCTTTGGTAGTAAACTCAATATGGAGTTGTACATCATAAAGTAGTTATCCAGTGATTTAAATCCAAGATAGGCCATCGGTATCAGTTTGGTGCTGATTAGACGGTTGGCACCCCTACCAGTCATTGTGGTGGCAATACGCTTACTGCTCAACACCAACACAATGATAGTGGCTGTATATGGTAATAGAGCTTCTTCACATAGTAGACATTGAATACTTAGGAAACTTGAATAGTTATTTTAGTGTACTTCCTTCTTTAAATTGAATACTTTTCAAAAAACAAATTCACCACAATGTATCCACCATATACTGTGCTTTTTAAAGTGTACCTGTCATTAACACAAACTTTTTATATAACGTAGATGATACCTTTTTATATGTATATTTGTAATTTACATTGGTTAAAAAATAATGTATATTTTTGTCCCTGCAGCTATTGCCTGTGTGTCTCTATGAGGAGCCCAAATACAGGAAGTGTGGGTGGACAAGCAGGGCTGTGTGCACTGAGGACAAGCAGGGCTGTGTGCACTGAGGACAAGCAGGGCTGTGTGCACTGAGGACAAGCAGGGCTGTGTGCACTGAGGACAAGCAGGGCTGTGTGCACTGAGGACAAGCAGGGCTGTGTGCACTGAGGACAAGCAGGGCTGTGTGCACTGAGGACAAGCAGGGCTGTGTGCACTGAGGACAAGCAGGGCTGTGTGCACTGAGGACAAGCAGGGCTCTGTACAGTGGGGCTCTGTGACATGCTACGGGCTCACACATCAGGATGATTGACAAGTCAGGAGCCTGCACAGAGCCCCTCTTCTTCTACCCTCACTTCCTGTATTTGGACTGCTCGTAGAGACAAACATGCAATAGCTGCAGAGACAGCATTTTTTCAACCATAAATATACAAATTTTTTAACCAATGTATATTACAAATATACATATAATTGTATTATCTACATTATATAAGAAGTTTTTGTTGACAACAGGTACACTTTAATGGTAAAAAAAAAAAAAAAATACCATACAATGTTCCCAGGAACAATAGGGGAGATTTATCAAAACCAGTGCAGAGGGGAACTTGGCCAGTTGCCCATAGAAGATTATTCCTACGGAACTTCTTAACTTTTACAAAGTGGCTGTAAGTTCTTTCTGGTTATTTTCCAGCTCAACTTTGAGTTCCTAACCACTCAGCTGAATTAAGCAATTGAGACTTTTACTACACACAAAGGAACATAGAGGAAACAACTGCAGTTTAAGATACAGATATATAAAAAGTCTATAAAAAGAATGGTGAAATAGACCTTTCTGATCGTGAAAATTCAGGTCTGGATCAGAGGTATGAGGGGGAAAGAGGGTCAGGTAGGGCCGGATGGCAAAGAACAAAACAGTATTGTGGTTGAGCTCTGACACAGATATTGTGGCATCCATTTCAGAAAATCCAGCCAGAACCTAGGGAGAAAGGGAGGTACCATATGGATAATCTGGGAAAAATAATTTGTCACCAGTAGAACTGGAAGGGACATAATTGCAGAGACCAGGTATGTATAGGTGTGATCTCTGCAACATGACCTGAAGACAGGTTGGATATATAATGATGGATTTCACAAATTGTTCTTCATCACTGGTAGTAGACCTCATCAGAGGCACTTTCTTGATTATGTAGAAAAAACAAAAAGGCAACTACGTATGTGAAGTCTACTGGCACCACTACAGCCTTCAGCTGTTCCTAAACTACAACTTCCATGATGGGAGTTGTAGTTTTGCAACAGCTGAGGGTACAATCTTTGTAAATCCCTGTTTTAGAGCTGTGAATTCTCCAGCTTTGTGCCTACAGACAAAGGATGTTTGTCATAGGGCATAGTTTTGCAACAGATAAAGGCAACATTGCTCTAACACAGTGCTTTATAAACTCTGCAGCTCCATCTTTTGCAAAACTACAACTCCCAGCATGCTTAAACAGCCAAAGCTTTCTCTGACTCCTGAACGACATAGAAGCTGATCAGACATTCAGGAGACTGTGAAAGCTGAATGACAGACATAGTGACAGCTATGTTGATTAGCATCAAAATTTACTAGGAACAGATAGAGAATCTGGGGGAGATTTGTCAAAACCTGTCCAGCGAAAAGGTTGCCCAGTTGCCCATAGCAACCAATCAGATCACTGCTTTCATTTTTCACAGGTCTCTTTAAAAATGAAAGAAGCTATTTGGTTGCCATGGGCAATGGCTCCACTCTTCCTCTGCACATTTTTTGATAAATCTCCCCCACTATGCATAAAAACTACTGTGCAGGGATTTGCAGACTGCAAGGCTGCTCCCAGACTTAGAGCAGATGAGTTATCCACAGTGAGGGAGAGAGATGGACACGCCCCCTCCATAAGGCTAGAACACAAAGCAAGTGAGCAACATATAAATGCTATTTTGCTCTGGATAGACAGTTTCTAGACACATAAAATATATGTACATGATCAGGATTAGATAATGAGTAACATATCACTTTATTTATTTTTTGCACTATGACAGGTACACTTTTTTTAAATCAACCCCGTTGTCGTGAAGTTCTGTGAAAAGTATATAGTAAGGAAGTACACTAAAATAACTTTAAGTTTCTTAATAATTTAGCAAATTCCTTTCTACAAGGAAACCAACTTGGTTCTCTGGTGCATCGGAGTATCAGTGAATATTGCATGATGTTAGTGTACCATGCACAACCATTATGACTGTGGTGGGGTTATGCAGTTCTGAAGCAGTGTTAACAATGGCTTACGTGAGTGCTGTGGCCCCTTCCAACATTTAAGAGTCATATCCCGATTGATCTGCTATTGCTGGTCTAGTATAAGGATCATTAAGAAAAATAAATTGATCTGGTTTTCAATTTTCCCCCTTTGAGTGTAAACATAACTACTAATCAGTACAAGATAAAAGAAACAAATTACTTCAGTATTACTATTACCTTTTACTTTACATGGTGCTTTCTTATGCCGTCTTCCTTCTGGAGGAGGGCTACTTTGCATGTTATAATTGGTATGGCAATGATTTGTTAAAGGGGCTTTCGGGGCTAATATGAATGATAGGATATCATTGGGGTCAGAAGCAGTTGGCTCTGTTCAATGTTTAGTGGTGGAGCCACATAGCTGGATAGCATGTGGATAGCATCTCAGTCATATTAGTATAGAACCTCTTTATAAACCCATGTGAACCCATCCTTTTAAGCAGGTATTCACCCTTAGAAGTCAAGTCTATCTACTTTTAGGGTAGAATACCTCTGTAGTAAGCACAAGGCTCCGTGCACTGGCCTCTGCCACAGTAGAGAGGAACAACTCGGCATGAAGTGTGGGCATTCATTCACATGTAATCCTCAAAAGACCACATCAGAATCACAGGGTTCTCTATTCTCTGTAATCTTTCTGTTTTCCATTAATAACAAAAACATGAGTCTGGTCTATTATGTAGATATAATATTTGGCAACTATAGTCACACATGAATGTTTTGAGTTAAATCAGGAAACAGGATAACCTTTCCCAAATAATGACATTCCCATCCTTGTTACACAGCTTCCTGTATGAAGCTACTTAAAGGGGTACTCCAGTGCAAAACTATTTCTTATTTTTTTTTAATGTATTTATAATTTTTTTTTATAAATCAACTGGTTCCAGAAAGTTAAACAGATTTGGAAATTACTGCTATTAAAAAAATCCTTCCAGTACTTATCAGCTGCTGTATGCTGCAGATGAAGTTGTATAGTTCTTTTCTGTCTGACCCCCAGTGCTCTCTGCTGACACCTCTGTCCATGTCATGAGAGGTTCGCTATGGGCACTTGCTCCTACTTGAGAACTACAGAACTTGAGAACTACTCAACTTCCGGTGGAGCATAAAGCAGCTGATAAGTACTGGAAGGATTAACATTTTTAATAGAAGTAATTTACAAATCTGTTTAACTTTCTGAAACAAGTTGATAAAAAAAAAAAAAACTGAGTACCCCTTTAATGGCCATTTGTTTACACTCCTAAACGTTATTTTCCTTCAACATATCACTGATGGTTATAGATTTTTTTGACTAATCAAAAGTAAAAGGTTCTGATAAATTTAATGGATCTTGCGCCTTTCAAAACACTAAAAAGAAGGCACAGGTTTTTGTTACATCTGCATTTGCAAAGAGTGCATTTAAGTCTAATTTTCTTAAAATTTTGAGCATTTGCTAATTGTATAAATTGCATGGAATAAGTAGATAATTCAGCCAGATATTGTGAGTGCAGTGACTGCTGCCCAAACCCATTGGTGTTAGGACCATAAGAACACCATTGATGGCAAAGCAGTCTGTACAGATGTCTGCCGAAAGAATAAACCTGTTCATCCATTTGACCATTCCAGAATCCTTAATGGGGTACTCCGCTGAAAACATCTTATCCCCTATTCCAAGGATAGGGGATAAGCTTTTTCTAATCGCGGGGGTCTCGCCGCTGGGGACCCCTGCGATCTCCGGTCCAGCAGCGGCTTTGTCCGAAACACAGACACTTGGAGCTTTTGTGTTTGTGATGTCACTCCCCCCTCTATTCATGTCTATGGGAGGGAGCGTGCCGGCTAGTACGTAGCCTCACACCTCCTCCCATAAACATGAATGGAGGGGGGGGGGGGGGGGTGGCGGGTTTGCTCGCCAGTCATTGTACACGGAGCGTATTTGGTTTCGTGCACCGAATGAAAGGGGTGCCACAGCAGAGATCACAGGGGTCCTTTGGATAGGGGGATAAGATGTTTTCAGCAGAGTACCCCTTTAATTCAGTGGAAAACCCCATTTACACTAGTGTAAGATTCATGCAGGGGGATTTTCAAGCGGAATTCGTGAGCAGAAATTTCATAGTGTGAATGTAGCCTTATAGTATTAAGGGATTTAACCTTAATCAAAACAGGATAGATGATAACTGTCTGTCTGGTGGGGTCCGACTGATGGGACCCCCACAAGTCATTTGAGCAGTTGAACTCTAGGGGAGTAAATGGAACTGTATTTGGTTATCCCTGCCAGTCTCCTCGATGTTTACACAGCAGTGTGAATGCTTAACCGCCACTCCATTCAAATGGGGGGATTCAGGACTACCAGATGACCGGTGACCCAGTGGTCAGATGCCACAGATCACTTATCACCTACTTTGTGGATATCTACACGCGTTTAATTATCTATATATACACCAAGTTACCATTTTGAGAATTTTTCCAGTAAAACTTTGCACCAGTGTTAATGATAACAATGACTGTGGCAAGGTCTTCTTGTACATGTGCCCCACTTTTAGTAAACCTGTTCTACACTATCATTTCTTAAAGGGGTACTCCAGTGGAAAACTATATTTTTTTATTTTTTTAATCAACTGGTGCCAGAAAGTTAAACAGATTTGTAAACTACTTCTATTAAAAATCTTAATCCTTCCAGTACTTATCAGCTGCTGTATACTACAAAGGAAATTCTATTCTTTTTGAATTTCTTTTCTGTCTGTCCACAATGCTCTCTGCTGACACTTCTTTCCATGTCAGGAACTGTCCAGAGCAGGAACAATTCCCCGTAGAATACCTCTCTTGCTCTGGACAATTCCTGACATGGAAAGAGATGTCAGCAGAGAGCACTGTGGACAGACAGAAAATAAATTCAAAAAGAAAAGAACTTCCTCTGTATTGTACAGCAGATGATAAGTACTGGAAGGATTAAGATTTTTTAATAAAAGTCATTTACAAATTTGTTTAACTTTCTGGCATCAGTTGATTTAAAAAAAATGTTTTCCACCGGAGCACCCCTTTAATGTTAATTTTGTCTGCACTAATTTTAGGGCGTATGGTGTTTTTATCAAGCACGAATGCATACATAAGTTTCATGAATAGCATTTATTCATTGACAAAGGCTGCACTGGAGAAGTTCTGTGATTCCCTTCGGCTAGAAATGAAGCCGTTTGGAGTGCAGGTAAGATTTTAATATTTTACATGACTTTTGTTTTTTACACCCAAATAAAGATTATTGATAGAATTTATATTTAGTATAGGGGCATGCTAATGCTGAGACCTAAAAATATATGTCAAGATAAATCTGTGACCAGTGTAGCTATGTGTGTATTAGATTACTTAGATTGCTTTTGTTGATACCTAATTTATAGGAAACCAATACGTTTACATTTCATGTTGCCACTCCTGTTAAAATAGCTGATGCACCAAAACAAAAAAAAAAAGACAATAGCGTTATAAAGAAATAAAACATTACCAAACTGTAGCCCAAGCCTTAGAGCAAAGAGATTTATTTTTTTTTGTAGCCTGACAGGCTGTTCACCCTCTTTAAACCTAATATAATGGGTTAAATTGCAGGTGAACAGCAATAAAACAAGTGGTTACTTTCTCCAGTATTGCCAGAGTTATGTCTGTTTAATCCCCTATTGCTATTGCGCAATGGGGCAGGGAGCCGTCTCGCTGAGCTCCCCTGCCTCCTCAATATTCCCTGATCTGCCAGCCCCTTTAGTAAACATGCAAATGTATTCACTCTCACGTCACTAGTACATGAGTGCCTGCAAGTTTTTTTAATTGGTAGTACAATGTTTGGGATAGATGGAACTTTGAGTTTTTTCTTTTTTTAGTTGCAGTGTTTGCCATGTGGAATCAATAACAACATTATACATTATTTGAAAAGTTTGCACATATGAGCATAGAACAATAGCAAATATGTAAATATTTTTTTTTTTTAGGTTAGAAAAAATGAGAAAAGAATGTTGTCTTATAGGAGTATTGCAGGACTTTTTTTTTTTTTTTTTAAACCTTTGAGCCCATGATGTCAAGTTATAATACTCTGTGCGCCGCTTTGTCCCATTTTCATACACGGGATCCTTACCCGGAAGTGCTGTAGTGCAAGTCTTTTTATTTAAAGGAAAACTGTCACCCGTTCACCCACACTAAACCCAAAACACCGGTTTATAGTACGGATGAGCAGGAGACTGATGTGGGTCTCTGACTAATATATGTACCTGCAGTCTGGTGACCGGTCTCTCTGAAGATCCTATTCTTTCTGCACTGAATTGCATGCTGGAGGCGGGCCCGTCTGCTGGCCGAATGAAGAGGATCTTCAGAGGGACCGTTCATCAGACTGCAGGTATGTATAGGAGTCAGAGACCCACATCAGTCTCCTGTTCACCCGCACTACAATCCAGCATTCCATGTGTCCAGAGACAATATGTCATAAGTCACATGATCTCCAGGGGGTGTAGCTATGCTGCATTAGGCTGGTGGGTACCAGAGTAGAAGGAATTTTCTGTAGTAATTCACCCACTGCAGCATAGCCACACCCCCAGGAGACCATGTGACTTATGAAGTAAGAATCTGGGGCTCAAGGTCTCGGATGTTCAGGAAAATATTTGATTTTGGTAATAAAATTTAAACAGTGAAATGTACCATATAAAATAGTTCAAAACGTAACTGGTGGCACACAGGGCCCTTGTGTGCCACTAAAGTCAGAGTATATTGTAAAATAAATCAGTACATATATTAAATAGATGTGTATATAAGGATCACCATATATTGAGTAAAATCAATCCCACAATGGATACAAGTTGACTACAAGTAGTGACTAAAAAGCTATTCCTTATGGTTAGCTACAGTTTCTTGTAGTGACAAGGAAGATCGCTCTTTCTTTTAGTATTGAATCGCTGTATCAGCTAATATATAACACGTTGGTAAGTAGTATTCGTTGTAGCAGTTTGTATCAGACGTATTCTGAATCACTAGTTTCAGTCTGCGGAGATAAGCAGTTATTGAAATAGTTATAACAGCAAAGGCATGCTTGGACTACTAGTCATAGCGCGGTAATGTAACCACTTACCTTACTGGTACAAGGACACGCTGGTCTATATCCTCACTGCCGGCTCTCTATAGCAAGAGGGTATGCTGTGGGAGACTCGGCCGTCTCCTATGAGTAGCAGCATGGACAGATGGGCTCCGGTCGGGTGGACTGCAGCGCTACTGCTCCATGGGGAGATGATGTCTTTGCGAGGATCCTGGGTGTTGTCCTCGTGATAGGTAGCACACGCTCCTTGCTGTTTAATAAGCAGGCATGATGGTAGGTATGTGGTGCAATAGTAAATACAATTGGTCACACTGGGTAGTCGGTGGTGTTTCCAGTAACTAGCTAGACGTGTTTCAAGACCTCCGTAGGTCTTTTCTTCAGCAGCTTGTATAAAAGACCCCCGCAATCTCTCCTGCAGCACCCCTGTTTTTCAGCTGCACAGAGTGAGGATCGCTCTGTGGCTGATGACGGGCGGTGCAGGGGACGGAGTATCGTGACGTCACGGCTCCATCCCCTGCACCGCCTCCATCCTCACTCTGTGCAGCTGAAAAACAGGGGTGCTGCAGGAGAGATTGCGGGGGTTACCACCGGCTATCTTACATCTTATCACCTATCCTTTTCATAGGGGATAAGGAGGGAGATTTATCAAAACCTGTCTAGAGGAATAGTTGCTGCGTTGTCCATAGCAACCAATCAGATCACTTTTATTTTTCAGAGGCCTTTTCAAAAATGAAAGAAGCCATCGGATTGGTTGCTATGGGCAACTCAGCAACTTTTCCTCTAGACAGGTTTTGATAAATCTCCCCCAAGATGTTTAGTGCCACAGTACCCCTTTAAACAGCAAGGAGGGTGTGCTACCTACCACGAGGACAACACCCAGGATCCTCGCACAGACATCTCCCCACGGAGCAGGAGCGCTGCGGTCCACCCGACCGGAGCCCATCTGTCCATGCTGCGACTTATAGGAGACGGCCGAGTCTCCCACAGCATACCCTCTTGCTATAGAGCCGGCAGTGAGGATATAGACCAGCGTGTCCTGTACTATTTCAATAACTGCTTATCTCCGCAGACTGAAACTAGTGATTCAGAATACGTCTGATACAAACTGCTACAACGAATACTACTTACCAACGTGTTATATATTAGCTGATACAGCGATTCAATACTAAAAGAAAGAGCGATCTCCCTTGTCACTACAAGAAACTGCAGCTAACCATAAAGGGATAGCTTTTTAGTCACTACTTGTAGTCAACTTGTATGCATTGTGGGATTGATTTTACTCAATATATGGTGATCCTTATGTGCACATTTATCTATTTAATGTATGTACTGATTTATTTTACAATATACTCTGACTTTAGTGGCACACAAGGGCCCTGTGTGCCACCAGTTACGTTTTGAACTATTTTATATGGTACATTCCACTGTTTAAATTTTATTACCAAAATCAAATATTTTCCTGAACATCCGAGACCTTGAGCCCCAGATTCTTACTTCATAAGTCACATGGTCTCCTGGGGGTGTGGCTATGCTGCAGTGGGTGAATTACTACAGAAAATTCCTTCCACTCTGGTAGAACCTTGAGCCCCAGATTCTTACTTCATAATCTTTATTTTTCTCGGACACCGTGGGTATAGGTGTCAGCTGGGCGTCTCAGATCTATTTGGTGATTAGTGTGACAAGAGCCTCTCCAATTTTGCACCATGTGACTTATGACATTTTCTTTCTGGCCAATCAAAATATTATGTGAGTAGGCAGCTTTGCACTGTTGCACTACAACTGCTAGCTAGGGACTTTGCAGAATGAAATTGAACCCTTAAAGGGGTACTCCGCTGCTCAGCGTTTGGAACTAAATGTTTTGAATGCTTAGAGCCGGGACCTCGTGATGTCATAGCCACGCCCCCTCTTGACATCATGCCCCGCCCCCTCAATGCAGGTCTATGGGAGGAGGTGTGATGGCTGTCACGCCCCCTCCCATAGACTTGCATTGAGGGGGTGGGCGTGACATCATGGTGGGCGGGGCTATGACATCACGAGCTCCCGGCGCCATCTCTAATCGGTCGAAACCTTTTATTCCAAACGCTTAGCAGCGGAGTACCCCTTTAAACTTGCATAACTTTCATAATATTCTCCTTTTTTTCCTCTTATTGGTACATTGACTTGCAGGTATGTATTATTGAGCCAGGCAATTATGCTCCAGCCACAAACATCCAGTCACAGAAATCTGCGGATAAGGTGTGGGGTTCTCTGACTGCTGAAGCAAAGAAGGTCTACAGCAAAGAATACATAGAAGAAATAACAAAGTTTGTAAATGAGAAACTTGATGAGGGCAGCATAAAGAGCTATGAAGTTGTGGACGCCATTGTAGACGCGCTTACATCACCTGCACCACAAGCCCGTTACCTTGTTGCCAGTGTTGCAGAAAAAGTTGCTGTTTACTTATATTTATGGCTTCCAACATCTCTTTTTGATAAAATTTTGTTTTTTAAAGCAGGAAAATTTAAGTGTGTACCACAAAATGATAAATGATTAAGAAAGTTGATGTCTACTTGAGGAATAGTGAACCCTTCCACGAGATGTCCCTAAACTGTAAAGAGAAATATAGGCTGGGGTTACACATCCTTGATGCTGCAGCACATCCAGAGCCTGAAACAGTAATGAGGCAATATGCAGTAAAGATGGATATCTTCTCTCACGGTTAGCGCTGATCCAAGTTTTTATGGAAAAAAAAAAAATGTAATAAACACACTTTATACAAGATGATGTTGTCTGTCAACTGTAAGAGCTAAATAGGTTATTTCTATTGTAGTAGAACTTGTTGGCAATGAACCAACACTTAGAACTCAACATTATGTGAGAAAGAAGACTCTGTAGGTTTCCTAAAAGAATAAGAGATGCAACAATAAAACACGGTTGAAGGAATACAATTATCAAAAAAAAAAAAAAAATCATAATTTTTAAGATATTTGTGTAATTTGTGTATAATATGTTCTATTGTTAGTAGTCCAGCAAATCAATAAATGAACCCATTTTGTAAACATGTTCTACCCGAGCTCCCGAGCTTCCCTTCAGAAAGGTATGCTTATTTTAGCGCAAAGACAAGACCTAATTTGTTCCATTTAGTTTCCTGAACTGTCTTGTTGCGCTCCATTTAAAGAACATATCAACTCGAAGAAAAAAAAACATATTCCCTATCCGCAAGATAGGGGATAAATAGTTGATCTGATGAGACCTCCCGCGATCTCCCATACGGGGCCCCGACTCTGATTCACTAAATCGTGTCTCGTTCCCAGCAAGGAAGCTGGTCGAAATTTGCCCTCTCCATTTGTGTGTCTCCGCCTCTTCCATAGAGATGAATGGGGACATGTTTTGACCAGCTTCCGTGCTGGGTACAAGACACACTTTAGTGAAGCAGAGCTGAGGCCCTGTACAGGAGATCAGCTATTTATCCCCTATCCTGCAGCTAAGGAATACTTTTTCTTTTTTTTTTTCAGTGGATATGTTTCTTAAATGGAGTGCAACAAGACAGTTCAGGAAACTAAATGGGACAAACGCATGAAAGACCTTGCATGTGATTATTGATGCATAGAAGTCCTTCTGAGAGATCATTAATGGTATTCTCCCAAGTAGTTGGTAAGAGATCTTCTTCAGATGTTTCCAAGTTGTACAAAGAAATCCTCCCAGTATCTACTTTATATAGGTACCTTTCAGGGCATCAAACCCCCAACCCTGGATTGATCAGGTGAGAGATAGACCATGATATGTTCTCCAGAGTTCAGGCTTCGGTGACCTCTGAATCACCTCAAAAGTCTCCAATATATCACCGATCCAGGTCTGGAATTCTTATCCCTACTTCATCTTATCCAGTCTTTATGACCTTACTTTATGACTGGTGATTCCCTGCAGGGGCGTAGCTATAGGGAATGCAAAGGTAGCAGTCACACCAGGGTCCTGGTGCCTTAGGGGCCCTAAACCACATCTGCCCCATAAAAGATGTATTATAATTGGCACATGGGACCCTGTTGCAGATTTTGCATCGGGGCCCAGAAGGTGCTCTAGGTCCTGATCCGAGGTATCATGTGCCTAGTCTTGGCTCTTATACAAAACATGCCACATTGGATCTATACATAATGAGTGAATTCCCACTCAGGACTTGGGTCTGACAGAAATGCATTGTTGAAATTTGAGATAAATATATCAGTAACAATTTTACATTGGTATATGATATGTGTACTGTGCCGACCATGTCATGTAATCTAAAAAACATGGACACGTTAAAAACACTTATGGCATATAATCCATGTTCTAGGAAGTTTGGCTTTTCATATGATATATTTACATACCTGATGTGTGGTGACACAAGTGGAATGTGGGTGAGATGTACCCTTCGTGACACCAGGGCACTGTTAACCTACACGGTCTGAGGTTGAGAGTTCCCTTGGGCTGAGCGCCGGGACAATGGTGACACCGATGCAAGGTTACGGATAACTATCTTTACTGAGGCAGAACTTGTTGTTAAAATCCTCACACTACAGATTTGTGCAGAATGAACCCTGGAAACCTGTCGCCCTGCTGGGACTTGTAGTAGCTGAGACTGTGGATTTGAGATAAATGAAAGCCCATGCTGAATTTAGAGACTTGGTACCGACTGACTGATGACTATATTTCCCCTGGAGCTTTTGTGCTTACCGCCAGGCTTTGACCTTCAACTGACCAAGGGGGTTTTCTGAGATTTGCATGGTTGCAGATTTCAGTGTTTTTTTTTCTCCTTAGGTCTCCTAAGACTTCTTCACACACTTCTTCACACTGTACTCTGATCTGGGCTCCACTGAACTGCAGCTCCTCACTGACTGACTAGCTCCCCCCCTCCCCACACATCATAAAGGCTCCCATTGGGGCATCAGCGTGACATGGGTCACTCTGCAGCATTCCTTAAAAAAAAAAAAAATAGACAGCACATAATTTATCACAACATGACAGTGCAATATAACAAAATAGATTATGGAGTAGTAGGCCCAGAACAGCGATAGCAGGAATGCCCAAGGCAAACTTTAGCCCAAATGACGATGACCTGTAGTTGGACACCACAGATGTGTATGTGGTGAGCTTGGGGGATAAAGCCTTGTGGGGTGTAGGGTAGTTAGGGTGTTGCTGTTCAGGTTAATAAAGGGCGCTGTCAACCTCTGCCACTCGTGACGCCAGAGTTAGGGTTAAATACTGTAATCTTGATAGGCCTATTGCAATAAAGGATTGTCCACAACCACTGTTAACTGAAAACTTGCAGGAACTTTTACTGAAGAGTTTCTGTACATGCAGCAATAGTAACAGTCCAGATAACAGAGTCTCTATAGATAGAGCTGAGCAGCGATTGATAGTTGGTTGGGATCAGATAAGCTCAATTTAGCTTCTCAGAATTTTTTTTAGCATAGATCCGCTGGATTTAAGGGTGCGTTTAGGTCCAGTGATCTTGCGGTGAGTAGCGGGGAATTGCTTAGTATATCCGCTATGTTAGAGGCCGAGGCCGCAAGGCTTTGGCCTAGTAAATTGTCTTGTAAGCTGCGGAGGTCCTACCTCTTCCAGAATCAGCAACCCAAGAAAGAAGAGAGATGCTGCTTGCTTGGCAGCACAGGAACAAGAGAGCGATCAAGATGGCGCTGCTCCCTTATATGGGCAGGGGCTGGCCATTTTGGATTGGTCCATAACAACTGTCACTCACCGTTACATTGCATTGTGGGTGAACACGTCATGAGAACCACCAAAGGTCCTTTACCAAAACCATAGAGTTCTAAACCTAATCAAGTGACCCACAGGTCCTGCTATGCTGAACAGGTATGCATTTAAATATATATTTATATGAATTTCTATGTAAATATGAACCAACTAAGGGGTGACAAGGGGAATAACTTTACAAGAGGGACCCCAACGTTCCTAGGGACTCTGACTATGGGGACCTCTACAAAGGTACAGTATGAAATACGGTACCGGGACACCACATGTAGGTGTTCATGTCTCCTTGTAACTAAAGCTGAAGTGTACTTGTATATTGAAATAAAGCATATTTATTGTTCCAAGTGCTGAATGGTTCCTTTATTCTTTAAAAAAACAAATCGGCTCTGATATACTAAGAGTGGAGTGTAGGTTTTGTTGTTTTTGCTGTGCCAACCTTTTTTTTTTCTCCATGGAATTTACTAATTTACTCCGCTTTCAGAAACTTTATACATGCTTTAACCCCTTAAGGACGCAGCCCTTTTTCGCAATTCTGACCACCGTCACTTTACAAATTAATAACGCGAAAAAGCTTTTACCGAATATTCTGAGATAGTTTTTTCGTGACATATTCTACTTTATTTTGGTGGTAAATTTTCGGCGTTACTTGCATCCTTTTTTGGTAAAAAATCCCAAAATTTCATGAAAATTTAGAAAATTTTGCATTTTTCTAACTTTGAAGCTCTCTGCTTGTAAGGAAAATGGATATTCCAAATTAAATTTTTCTTCACAAATACAATATGTCCACTTTACATTGGCATCATAAAATGGACATATTTTTGCTTTTTGAAAAAATTAGAGGGCTTCAAAGTAAAGCAGCAATTTTCTAAAATTTCACGAAAATTGCTAAATCTGAAGGGACAGATGTTACAGAACTACAACTCCCAGCATGCCTGGGCAGTCGAGGCATGCTGAGAGTTGTAGTTTGGCAACATCTGGAGGGCTGCCGTTTGGGCACCACTGTAACAGTGGTCTTCAAACTGTGACCCTCCAGATGTTGCAAAACTACAACTCCCAGCAAGCCCAGACACCTTTACTTTCAATCCCCCCCCCCCCCCCCACCGTCGATTCCCTACCTGAGCAAGGATCCAGCAGGCTCCAGCGAAGATCCCAGGTCTCCAGGTATCTTCTCCTGCAGGTACGGCCTCCATCTTCTTCCCAGATCCCCTCGACATCCAGGGGCGGGCAGAACAGGCGGTTGCCATGGCAACCTCCTGTCCTGCGCTGCCATTGGTCAGAACCCCTGATCTGACTAATGGCAGGGGATAGGAGGAGATCGCAGCTTTGCGACCTCACTCCTATCCCTTAGGCTGATCGGGGCTGTTGCTGACAACTCCGATCAGCCCTATTTTCCGGGTGAAAATATGCGAATTGACATGTGATTTTCTCCGATCGCCGACATGGGGGGTCTCAGGACCCCCCTGAACGATGTGCCGGGGTGCCTGCTGAATGATTTCAGCAGGCATCCGACTCCGGTCCCCAACCGGCTAGCGGTGGGGACCGGATTTCCTACGGGCATATGGATACGCCCTCGGTCCTTAAGGATTCGGAATGCAGGGCGTATCCATACGCCCTGTGTCCTGAAGAGGTTAAAGTGTAGGGTTTTCTTCCGAGAAAATTCACATGATTTTCAGAGTGGTTTTTAGAAAAAAAAGAGTGATTTTGAATGAAATGTAAGGTACACGTCCCTTTTCCCAAAAACCACGTCAATTTTGTAAGGTTTTGTGCCAGCAGTTTCTAAAAGGAGATTGCAGGTTATACTGCTGCCCTATGGGTATCTTTTAGGCTGGGTTCACACTACGTTTTGTCCCATACGGGAGCGCATACGGCAGGGGGGAGCTAAAAGTTCGCGCTCCCGTATGTCACCGTATGCGCTCCCGTATGTCATTCATTTCAATGAGCCGACCGGAGTGAAACGTTCGGTCCGGTCGGCTCATTTTTGCGCCGTATGCGCTTTTACAACCGGACCTAAAACTGTGGTCAACCACGGTTTTAGGTCCGGTTGTAAAAGCGCATACGGCGCAAAAATGAGCCGACCGGACCGAACGTTTCACTCCGGTCGGCTCATTGAAATGAATGACATACGGGAGCGCATACGGTGACATACGGGAGCGCGAGCTTTTAGCTCCCCCCTGCCGTATGCGCTCCCGTATGGGACAAAACGTAGTGTGAACCCACCCTTACACGGCAGAATTTCTGAGCGGAATCCGCCACTCGGAGACTCCGTAGCAGCTAAGTCCCATTGTTTGCAGTGTATACATTACGTATACAGTCCTAGCGCCGGCAGGATGTGCTATTTGCGTAAATTGTTATCCGGGCAGACATTCTGCAAATTTTCCACAGTGTGAAAGAGACCTTACACTCCTAGGGGACAAGCACATGGATCTATTCCTGGATAACTCATTTAAAGGAGTTCTGTAGTAAAGCATAACTTATCCCCTATCCAAAGGATAAGGGATAAATTATAGATCATGAGGGGTCAAAACCACTGGGCGATCACCTGAACGAGGCCCTGGCAGTCTGCTGGAAGGGGGCGTACCGACCCTGCCCCCCAACCCCCCGCACAGAGTGCCATCCGACAAGCTCCCTCCATGTATCCCATAGAGATACATGGAGGGGACATGTCGGTCGCGGCTTCCTGCGGGGGTCAGAACATCTGCTGCTGGCAGACTGCCGGGGGCCTCGTTCAGGAGATCGCGCGGGGGGGGGGGGGGGGGCTCAGTGGTCGGACCTCCCCGCTATGTATAACTGATCCACTATCCTTTAGATAGAGGATGAGTTATGTTTCATTGCACTACTCCTTTAAGTAAATCAGATACCAATTAGTGTGGTCTTCTATATAAACAAAAAAATACTTTAGATGGTTACAGATTATAAATACACCCTGCAGTCGGCTTTCATTTTGTCTGTATTGTTTTCTAGGTAGATAATCTGTATTCAGTATCCATGGAGTTTATGGGATAATCTGTAGTATGTGACCATGGATACATATAGGAGCTATATACTGCACACAAAACAGAATTTTTTTTAGTCGAGACTATTTGCAAACATAATATTTTAGTTGCATCAGAACGATTTTTTTCTTTATAGGGGTACAAAAACACGTTTGTTTTCATGGTTGTTTCAGTTAAAATTGCAGGCCAGGTTGTACTACCTGACTACACTGTCACTGCACCTGCACTCACATTTAACCCTAGAGGACACGCTATATACATGTAAGTCGCCCTGGTAATTGGGGCACAGTGACGTACTTGTACATTGCGGCGGTGTTTTACAGTCTATAAAGTAAGTGTTGGAGTTGTGATCCATTTATAGACTGGGGTCCCAGCTGTTATCAGCAGCTGGGGACCCGCCACTAATGGTGGACATGAGCAATCCTGCTAATCTCCGCCATTAACCCTTTAGACACAGTGATCAATATTGAGATGTGGTAATGGCAGGGTGTGTGGTGCAGACAAGATGTTGTTACCCTAGGGGCAGATGGTATTAACCCCTTGTGTTTGAGACTCCAGGGCGTGGTTTAGCCTTACACACCTCAAGTTATACCGTTGGATCCTTGGCTAAGCACGGGGGCAATGAAGACACCGACGCCAAGTTACAGACAACGGTAGCTTTACTGAGGGTAGACAGTTGTTACAGTCTATGCAGTACAGCCAGGGCCCAAGGAGGTAAACAGTGACCTTGCAGGTTTGCTTTGCTGGGACTTTTAGTAGACAGGAGAATTTAGTGCAGGCCACGCTGGAAAAACGGAAGACTTGACTTGACTGACAGGACTGTGACTTTAGCTTACTTTGCACTTGACTTGTGGCTGCAGGACTTGACTTAAGGCCTCCAATGTTCTGGACACACACACTGACGACTGCACTCGACCTCAGGAACAAGAAAGAGAAGCTAGCTCCACCCAGGGTTTATGTGGAGAGCTCATAGGTCATCTTTGGGGTCAGCTGGTCACTAGTACCTCCTGGGTAACAATCACATGATACATTTATTAAAGATACAACACACGATATAATACACAACATATTTACATGGTGGAAACAACTGCAGGGGGCCCTGGGGACACTGCCTGACAGGGCAAGTAACTTATGGGGCAATACCATCCCGTACTGGGCCACCACAGAGATCTATATCTTCCTCATGTTTCATTCAGTTGTCTCTTGTCTGGACTCATAAAGTGTAATAATTGAATATGACGTAAGATTTGTTTGTTCCCAACTGAATTTTTTAAAGATTTACAATTTGGCACTTAATTCGGACAATTCTGGCAGGAAAAAAAATAAAGTGGTGCAAAAATGAGCACACATTTGCAAAGCAGCACAAGGGATCTTTGATGAACTTTAATGATCAGTGCCAGACAGCGACTGCCAAGGCTAACAAAGTCATGGGATGTAGCGAGAGGCATAGAGGCTCCTGACAAGGACACAGGGGGGAGATTTATCAAAAAGCAGAGAAAGAGTGGTGCAGTTGCCCATGGCAACCAAATAGCTTCTTACATTTTTAACCCCTTAAGGACCCTGGCTTTTTCAGTTTTTCATTTTCAATTTTTCCTCCTTAACTTTAAAAAATCATAACTCTTTAAACTTTTCACCTAAAATTCTATATGATGGCTTATTTTTTGCGTCACTAATTCTACTTTGTAGTGACAGTCATTTTACCCAAAAATCTATGGTGAAATGGGAAAAAAAAATCAATGTGCGACAAATTTGATGAAAAAACACTATTTTGTAAGTTTTGGGGGCTTCCATTTTTACGCAATACATTTTTTCGGCAAAAATGACACCTTATATTTATTCTGTAGGTCCATACGGTTAAGATGATACCCTACTTATATAGGTTTGATTTTGTATCACTTCAGAAAAAAAATCATGAATACATGCAGGAAAATTTATACGTTTAAAATCTTCTGACCCCTATAACTTTTCATTTTTCTGTGTTCAGGGCGCTATGAGGCTCATTTTTTGCACCGTGATTTGAAGTTTTTAGTGGTACCATTTTTGTTCTGATCAGACTTTTTGATCACTTTTTATTCACTTTTTTGTGGTATAAAAAGTTATCAAAAATGCGCTATTTTGGACTTTTGAATTTTTTTGCGCGTACACCATTGAACGTGCGGTTTAAGAAGCGGCATATTTTTATAATTCGGACATTTCCGCACGCGGCAATACCACATATGTTTATTTTTATTTACACTGTTTTTCTTTTATTCTTAGAAATGCTGGGTGATTCAAACTTTTATTAGGGGAAGGGATAATTGAAAGGGTTAATGATTTTTTGACACTTTTCTTATGCCATATTATAGCTCCTATAGGGGGCTATAACATTGCATTAACTGATCTTTAACACTGATTGATTCATCTCCATAGGAATGGATCAATCAGTGTTTTCGGCGATTGAATGCTCAAGCCTGGATCTCAGACTTGAAGCATTAATTCGGCGATTGTACAGCGCAGGAGAAGGTAAGAAGACCTCCTCCTGTGCTACAGCTGTTCGGGATGCCGCGATTATACCGCGGCGATCCCGAACAGCTCCCTGAGCTAGCCGGGCACTTTCACTTTCGTTTTTAGCCACACGGCTCAGCTTTGATTTTTAGAGGCGGGTCTCGGCTTCACTAAGACGCCGGGCCCGCCGCGATATGATGCGGGGTCACCGTGTGACGCCGCATTATATTGCAGGACCGGGACCCAGGACGTACCCATACATCCTGGGTCCTTAGGAGGTTAAAGAGACCTGTGAAAAATGAAAGAAGCAATCTGGTTGCTACTGCGCTACTCTTCCTCTACACCGGTTTTGATAAGTCCCCCTCATAGTTTTTGCCTCCGTATAAATCACTAGTTAGACCACTTATGGAGTATTGTGTCCAATTCTGGGCACCTGTATGTAAGAAGGACATGGCTGAACTGGAGAGGATGCAGAGGAGGGTGACAAACATAATTGGTGGTATGGGAGGATTACAGGACCAAGACAGGTTATCAAGCTTGGGGGTATTTAGTTTGGAGAAAAGACATTTTAGGGGAGATCTGTCACAGAATCAGAAAAACACCTTTGAGGACTATGAAAACTACAAATTTTATTGGTAATACTCTAAAAAAGGATCCAAAGATAAATGGACACCTATTTCACATAAAACAACAAAACAATAATTAATATATGTGATGTGAATATGTGTATATATGGAAATGTTAGGAGTTGATACTTGGATAACAATTGGTATATACTGCAGGACTCGAGGGGAATGTAGGAAGGAGATGGTGCCCACCCTAAGCTAATGAGCCCCCCTCACTGACCCTGCCTCTTGAGGGACCTATCTCCCCGATAGGATGGCCTCAACCACAGTGACATTCCCTCCTTGATGCTAATGTGCACAGGAAAAAAATAATAAATTGGGACAGGTAGTACTACCGTGGCCAGGACAAATAGATTGAAGATGTATATGTAAATAAGGAAGATTGGATAATGGTACAACCCTATACATGATGTTTGAATATATACACCGTGTCAAAAATCGAACGTGATTGTGAGAACTCAATAGTCAAACGCCCCCTCCCATAGACATGCATTGAGGGGGTGAGGCGGGATGTCATACGGGGGCGGAGTCGTGACATTACAATACGGCCCCGCGGTCGTCACACTGCACACTCGGAGCCTCCAGTGCTGCGGAGATCTCGCAAAGATGAGTGCTGAATGACAGATTGCGGGAATCCCCAGCAGCGGGACCCCCGCGATCAGACATCTTATCCCCTGTCCAGTGAGGATGCCAGATGTCCCTCAGATGGGCAGGATAAGTAATTCGCTCATCTCGGCCAGAGTGGAGGATATGCTGCTTGGCTGGTCTGTGAGCCGCTGACCGATGTAACTGATATGTTGCTGGCTGGTTTGTGGGCTGTAGGATGATTACCTGGTCAGGGTGTTTTAAACATCTGTGCTGGGAAGACTTCCGGGATGCCGCACGTGTGCAGCGGCGCCGGGAATAGGGACGCGCCGTAAGCAGCATCATAAGACAGCTTCCGGTCAATGAAACGTATATATGTGCTCCACAATATATTTGTATATTTATAGTGGAGCGCAGATACATTCCAGAAGTAAGTTATGGAGAGCTATAAGGGCCACATCGCAGATGCTCATTGGCAATCTACTCTACGTAGATATAGTGCATATTGTGCTATACTAGTCTGGCTGGATTGCACAGTAATTGTTCTCCAATGTATGGGAGGCTAATATTCAGCCCAAAATGAGTAAAAAAAACATTAATAGGGGTAAAATATGATGTCTATAATACTTGTTATTCTGTTATAAATGGCAGATGACTTCCTTAATGTTGTGACATTCTTAAATAGCAATGACATGAACATGAGGTTCACTTCAGAATATAGTGACATGGAATTGGAGTTCCTGGATGTGAAGGTGGGGGTACAAAGTGACTGAGGGATATAGAAAAGAAACAGCTTCAAACTCCCTGCTGCATTTTGACAGCTATCACCCCGTTCACACCAGGAACACCATCCTGTATGGACAACTGTTGCGCCCAAAGCGCATTAATGGTTCAGATGAGGCTTTTGAAGAACAGGCGGCTGCCTTGATCAGCACTCATTATTCCAAGCCTATCAACGAGCAAAGAAAACGAGTAGGGCTGAGCTCCTAAAAAAGAAGAAAAAAAGACAGGAAGGAAACAATAAAAAAGCGGAGGAAGTTTTTGTTTCTCTTTCAAGTACAGCCCCATGTTAGTTTTTTTTTAAAAATATATATATAATCTATTATAGCAAATTGGGGCATAATTGAAAGAAACCCACTAATAGGTCCCATCAGAGACCCTTGGTGACTTTTAAGAGGACAAAAAATCAGAAAAACAAGCTCGTAAGCAGGACATTTAAAGAAGCAAGCACAGAGAAGAGTCAAATGTCAGCTAAAGGTAATTTTCAATGCGGTAGATGTAAGTGGTGCCCACAATTCATGGGAAATCTTTTGGTCAGCTGTAGTTTTTAAAATGTTGTTTTCCTAAACTTGTTTTTTAAACGTTGTTTTGATTAACTCCTCCTGTTTCTGACGTCACTTGGTTAGTATACATTTAACAGGTGCGAGGAGCGGAGTGAGGGAGGGTCTGTTGAAGCACACAGGCGCGTGAAACAATTGTTACCTGTTACAAGCGAACTCACTGGCGTCCCAGTCTGGACGGACGAGACACTGAATGTAAACCTGCACCTTAAAGGGGTTCTCCGGCGCTAAGACATCTTATTCCCTATCCAAAGGATAGGGGATAAGATGCCTGATCGTGGGGGTCCTGCCGCTAAGGACCCCCATTATCTTGCACGCAGCACCCAGTTACAATCAGTCCCCGCAGCACGTTCGCTCCGGGTCTGATTACTGGCGATCATGGGGGCCGGACAGCTGTCACCCCCCCTCCCATAGGCTTTCATTGAGGGGGCGGAGCGTGATGTCACATGGGGCGGGGCCGTGATGTCACAATGCTCCGGCCCCCGTGATCCCCAGTAATCAGACCCGGAGCGAACGTGCTCCAGGGACTGATCGGGGTGCTGCGTGCAAGATCCCGGGGGTCCCCAGCGGCAGGACCCCCGCGATCAGGCATCTTATCCCCTATCCTTTGGGTAGGGGATAAGATGTCTTAGCGCTGGAGTACCCCTTTAAGATGGAATAAAGAAAATAAGTATTTTACCTGGTGAGTGCCACTGTTTATTTTTCTTCTTGGACTGTTATAAATGGGGTACACATGTTACTATATGAGGTCCATCTCACAAGATGTTGGATAACAATGGCCACTTGATTATTGAAATAGCTAATGTGGACAAATATGATAAACATTGATAGCAATGAACTGTCGCAACTTGATTACATCATAATAGAAAAGATATGGTAGAGAAAAATTCTATTTAGAACTGAGATAATAATAATGATGACAGTTAGATAAAAGAAGCAAAGGAAAGAGTATCATTTAAAGGGGTACTCCGGTGGAAAACTTTTTTTTTTTTAAATCAACTGGTGCCAGAAAGTTAAACAGATTTGTAAATTACTTCTATTAAAAAATCTTAATCCTTCCAGTACTTACTAGCTGCTGAATACTACAGAGGAAATTATTTTCTTTTTGGAACACAGAGCTCTCTGCTGACATCACGAGTACAGTGCTCTCTGCTGACATCTCCATTTTAGAAACTGTCCAGAGCAGCAAATGTTTGCTATGGGGATTTTCTCCTACTCTGCACAGTTCTTAAAATGGACAGAGATGTCAGCAGAGAGCACTGTGCTCGTGATGTCAGCAGAGAGAGCTCTGTGTTCCAAAAAGAAAATAATTTTGTCTGTAGTATTCAGCAGCTGATAAGTACTGAAAGGATTAAGATTTTTTAATAAAACTAATTTACAAATCTGTTTAACTTTCTGGCACCAGTTGATTTAAAAAAAAAAGAAAAAGTTTTCCACTGGAGTACCCCTTTAATCCATTGCGGAGTAAGGATTTCATCTGGAAAATCCATTTAGCTTCCTTGCAAAGTAGTTGTTTGTCAATGTTACCACCTCGGCCATTCCTGCATAGAACTTCTATCACTTGAGAATAAATATCAATGGAACAATCAGAGTGATATTGGCGCATATGAGATGCCAAAGGCTTTTCTCTTGAGTGTTGGATATCACCCAAATGCTCTAAGATGCGACGCCTCAGTTCTCGGAATGTTTTGCCGATATACGCTTTAGGGCAAGGGCAGGTCGCTTGGTAGATAACACATGTATTTTTGTAATTAGCAAAATTGTAATTGTTATACAGTTTATTTTAAGAATAGCTCATGAATTGTTCTGATGTTTTCACATATTTGCAAGCTTTGCAATTCCCCCATGTGCCTACTATTTTGCAATCTAACCAAGAACCTGCTGGTTGGGGTGGATTGCAATGACTGTGGACTAAGTGGTTGCCTAAATTACGTCCCCGCCTGTAGGTGATGAGTGGTTCATCGCCTACTATTTTGGAAATTATGGGGTCAGTATGTAAGATCGGCCAAAATTTCTTGATGATATGTTTGATCTCCTTGGCTGCTGAATCATAGGTTGCTATGGACTATGGGCAGCCTCTGCCCTCTTTGATGGAATAAGTAACTGATTTCTCTTACGGTCCCTAGCATGTTGATATGCATTTCTGAGGATAGAGTCTGGATATCCTCTTGAGCGAAAGCGGTCCCTTAGGTCTAAAGGTTTAAAGGGGTTCTCCACTGCCCTGTCTTCCGGAGCTCCGCTCGCAGCATCCGGAAGTTTATTACTCCGGACGTTGTGTGTGGGCTTCCGTGTTCGAGGCCGCCCCCTCGTGACATCATGCCACCCCCTCAACGAAAGTCTATGGGAAGAGGGCGCAACCGCTCGAGGGGGCGGGCGTGACGTCACGAGGGGGCGACCTGGAACTCGGAAGCCCGCACACAGTGTCCGGAGTAATCAGAGGCGCTCCGGAAGAAAGGGCAGTGAACCCAGGGCAGTAAAGGGAACCCCTTTAAAGGTGGAATCCAAAGAAAAGTTCCTCCATGTTCTTAAATATTGGCCTTTCGGTATGCCTGTTTTTCAAGGCCTGGGATGATTGGCTATCCCAACGAAGCAATGTGTTACCTGCTGTCGGTTTACGATAGACACGAGTATCGAGTCCGCCGTTGGAATTGCGAGCAATCGACACATCCAGGAAACAGACACTATTTTTGTTGATTTCATAAGTGAAATTTTGACCAATCTGATTGATGTTAAGTTCACTGCCAAATTGTTCAAAACAAGTTTTAGAGCCTGCCCAAATGATGACAATGTCATCACTATATCTGGCCCAATATTCAAAACAATCAGAATATTGAGCCCTACTGTCCCCAAACGCAATCACTTCCTCCCAATAGCCCAATACAAGATTGGCATATGTCGGTGCCACGGGACTGCCCATGGCAGTCCCTGTGATCTGATGATAGATACATGAGTTGTATAGGAAGTAATTATGTGTGAGGATATAATTGACCAACGTCACAACCAATTCAGTATGCGCAACATGATGGATGCTACGGCCCCTCAAAAAAATGGGAAAACAACTTGACTTTTGCACACCTACCCAATCATGAGAAAATCGACTACTTGAGAGTCATAAAAAAGTAACTGCTACAAATTTGGCACAAAAACGTAGTCTTCATACAATGATAAATTCCCTTTTGCGCAGCAGGGGACCCAAAGAAGTGTACTAAAGTGTTGTTTCTTTTTTTATGCACTAGCACCATATTTATCACATTCCCTGCGACCATTTAATAAATTTGGCGCACGTACACATTCATAAAAAAGGTCAAAAAAAGATTTCCCCCAGACTAATATTGATAAATAGCCTTTTCCATGTGTTAATACATTAAAAAAAAATATTATTTGCCTAAACTTTAGACAAATAAAAATTAAAGCAGTCCAAAAAGCAACAAAAAAGTGAAAATTTTAGACTCCTTTGCTCAAAATACACTGTGTGAACACAGCCCTATAACATGGCACCACAATGCTGCCCATCAGATCTCCATGACAACCCTAATCATACTGATGCCACTGTACTCTGCTGCCATCTACAGGGCTGTAATGGGAGGGGAACATACTGGTAGCAGAATTGTACTTTATTCTTTTATTGCATTGTTTCCAAACCAGAGCGCCTCCAGATGTTGAAAAACTACAACTCCCAGCATGCCCGGACAGCCAAAGGCTGTCCGGGCATGCTGGGAGTTGTAGTTTTGCAACAGCTGGAGGCACACTGGTTTGAAAACACTGTTATTGCCTTATTTTCACCTACATACCACACTCGTCCTAATGTGACAGAAGCATAAGATGCACCCCAAAAGTGTTTTGTGTGCAAACCATGTCCGCTATAATACTGAACACGCACTGCACTGCACTGCGCATGCGTTGTAGGAATGCTTATCCGCGCATGCGTTGTAGGAATACTTATCCACGCATGCTCAGACAGACCGCTACATTGTATCATGGTTCCCATGGAGACGGAGCGGCGCGTCCTTCCTAACACTCAGCTCCGGCTATAGGAATGCAGAGAGATCTCCGGGATCTGAAGGAGGAGGCGGAGGAGGAGACGTGCGGGAGATCCCGGGCTCAATCTCCATAGAGCAGGTAATAAATGACCTAATAGGACTCCATGTGTAGTGGGGGGTGTGAGGGGTGGAGGAGCCTCAAATAACTCCACCATTTCTTTATATTAATGAGGGACTTGACCCTTTATGTGGAGCAGCTCTATAACCCACCCATACGGTGTCCATTTTACGACATCGTCAATCGTCAGCCGTAACTCTGTCCTCCCTCAGGTGAAACGGCTTCCCGCCTGCTCCCTCGGACCAATCGCCGTCAGTCGTCTCTCATCCGAAACGCCGTCGTCCAAAACGCCGTCATGCCTCAGACAATTCTCCCTCAGACGCAACTTCCTGCCGCATAGTGTATAGCAGCGTCGAAATTGTGAACCTTGTACGTGTGCTGTAGACACTACATGTGAGTCTGTATAGCAGAGCCGACATTGAATAGCGTGTACAGCAGAAACCGTATAGCAGAGAGACGACACTGACTATACGGCAGGAACGTTTTTCGTCTGAGGGATGACAGAGTTTTGGATGAGAGACTTTAGGATGACAAAGGAGGGAGTTGCGGCTGACGCCTGACGGAGATTGGTCCGAGGGAGGAGGCGGGACGCCATTTCACCTGACGGAGGACGGAGTTACGGCTGACGACTGACTATGTCCTAAAATGGACATCGTACACCCATAATTGATTATGAAGAATTGTTCTGGATAGTTCTATCCATATGTTTATTGCACATGTGGCACCATTTGGGGGGGTTGCACATTAGCCAAAAAGATATAGATGTGAAACATCTACAGGAGTCATAGGCATCTGTAGAAGTTTTACCAGACAGGGAACATTATTTTAAAGGGTTACTCCACTGGAAAACATTATTATTATTTTTTAACCCGTTAAGGACCGAGCGTTTTTGCACTTTAGTGTTTTCCTCCTTACATTTTAAAAATCATAACCCTTTCAATTTTGCACCCAAAAATCCGTACGATGACTTATTTTTTGCTTTGTATACTTTGTAATGACACCAGTCGTTTTACCCAAAAATCTACGGCGAAACCCAAAAAAAATTGAAGAAAAACACCATTTTGTAGGTCCATACGATTAAAATGA